>NC_137544.1:55073180-55673180 GCF_963082525.1 Nesoenas mayeri
CTCATGTAGGAGCAGCAACATATCCTTTTAAATGTTGATCCAAAATAGACTTGGCTGTGGTTTGATTTAGACCTAAATTTCAACTGTACATAAGGACTTTACCACAGCCTTTTAAAGCGAGCAGAAGCGTATTTAGAGGTGATGGTCTCATTGCCTTGAACTAACCTAAACTCTCAAAGATGCTGGTTTGCTTGGCATCTTTCCAGGGTGGTTGCTGAACAGTAGCATTCTGGAGAAGCCAAACGATAGTAGCTTTATAGCTATCATATTCCTGCCGATGCCTGAGGGATTTCAGAATGGAAACAGAAGTAAATGCAAGCTAACGGTTAATATACAAAATGAGCTGTACTCAGAGAGTTGTGGTGAGTGAAGAGGGCAAAGAGAAATGTGTGCAAGGAGCTGGCTGGGTGGTGATAGCTCCTGGCTAGATTTGGAGGATGAGTTTATAAATAAGAATCCTGGTAAAGTATTAAAAAAAATGAACCAGCTTTTGGAAGTCCAATATCAAAATATATGTGGATGGTTGGAAAGGGAAAAATAAAATGCCTGCTTTGAATTGTTAAATGAATTTTGCATTTCAGCTGGAAAACTACTCATTACACCCCTAATACTGGTTCTGGGACTGGCACTGGGAGCCATAGCTGTTGTAATAGGTAAGAGTTACATATGTGAATAAGTCTGAGTCTGATTTTGCAGTAACTTTCTGTATGACACCTCAGTATTTTCATCTTGAAGAGATGGACACAAAGTACAAATTTCATAGATACTGTTTTAGTATAAAGCACATGACTTTTTTCTTAAACATTTGTCTTTAGAGTATTTTCTTCTTACTTGCATTTTAGCTTTATTTTTATTTTACTTGCCTATTAGCTTTATTTTTTTTTTCCCAATTATTTGGTCGTTAAGGCTGTTCTGAACCAAAATCTTTAACTAATGTAGTTAAACTAGTCAAAAGGCCAGAATCATTTAAATATAATGCTGGGGGCTGGCTGACTTGGACCCTCCCGTTAATCACCCAAGTGGATCACAATTTTAAGATATTGGCCATGTGCATAGCAAGATTTTTGAGGCAATGGGCATAGTCCCAAGAGCCCTCCAGCTTGAAGATTCAACAACAACAGAGCAGCAGCAAATTGGGATGAGTCAATCTCAAAATCTGATTCAGTGCATGGGCTGCCAAATTGGATTCCATCACAAAAAAGGTACTGTGAACTCATTTGATATAGTATCAAAGCTATGCTAACATGGTTGTATTAATGTGGATGTAGTTATTCTAGCAAATCTGCTCTTTGCCAAACTTAACTGAATTCTTCTGCAGAAATGAAATAAACTGTAGCAATGAATGTATGATTTTTCTCATTTAAGTGCATATCCACTACTTATGTTGGCAGTGATGTGTCAATCGGGGATCATGCTCCTTCACAACTCTTCACCAAGCTACTTACTCCATTGAAAATTTGCAGTGTGTGGCCAGCCCTGAGGCATGTTGGAATGTGGCAACTTTATTTTGATGTAGTTGAGCCAAATTATACCAGATAGTTCATTAATAAGATCGTACGTAGCCAATCAGCATGTAACCAAAATACCCTTACACCTTTTCTAGAGCACATCTAGCCAAATAAGGAATATTGCTATTAACTTCAATATTTAGGCTAAGAATACATATGTTTTTCCTGCATCAATGTTCTGAGTTGAGTTCACTAAAGATATATGTATCTTTAAATATTTATTCTTTTAGTGGCATTTTTAGGCCAAAAATAAAGACAATCAAGGCTTCTTAATGCCAGTAAAGTTTATTTTGCTTAGCAATCTTGTATAACCTGTGCTGGAAAAAAAAATGCTCTTTTCCTTATATTAAAAATTTTTAATAATAGCATTCATACCCAGTGTGCCACTAAAGTCCCATTCTGGGTATGGCTGGATAAGATTATAATCAAAAAGAGCAGTTCCAAAAACATTGATTATTTATAGGAAAGTTTTGGGTTTGAGGTTATTGCAGCGATATTTACTGCTAACACAACTGTTGAAATAATCTCAGTATCGTAACTGAAAATCATTTTACACAAGACTGTTGAGCAAAGCAAGAACTCTGGTGACTGTGGTAGTCAATTGCTATATTGTGTTACTATAAGGATGTCTGAAAATCTTGACCATTTCAGTCAGCTGATGGCAAGAGAAAGAGGTAGATGCTTCTCATGTGAGTTTGAAAGAGTATCCCTTATGACAAACTATTTTTCACTTGAATAAATCTGATTTTTTTTTTCTTCTTTTACAGCTTCCTTTCTCTCAAAAGACTTTTAAGAATAAACAGTTCCCTGCCCAGGCAAAGATAAACATTTGGTATTACTTCACAATAGATTAGGTTGTTTGTGAAAATAAATAATATTTTAAGAAAAAATAGTAAATCTGTAACATGCTGACCCTATCATGTGAAGTGGGCTGAAAACTAGTTTAGTTAAATGAGCTTTGGGTCCAGATCTGAGGTTTGTTAAAGTGCTTTTAAAAATTTTAAGTTTGTATCTTACACAAAAGAGCATGTTTCGGGAATTAATTTGTCAGAGATGTGAGTAGGATTAGCAGGCGTTTTTTGAAAGTAAACCAAAAGTGTAGCTTAACTCCTTACCAGAGAGACTGTTGCAAATGAATACTTCTTTCTGCTTGTCCAAATGCTGTGTCTAAATTCCCTTGAGACATGGAAAGCTGCGTCTGAATACACTGTGTACAATGAAAAAAAACACAATGCACACTCAAATGATTGCATTTAATTATGGTTTTCTTCTTGTTTTCTTCTTTTGGCAGGTTTATTTGTGTTTCCTATCTATTGCCTTTGTAAAAAGCAGAGGAAAAGGTCACGGACAGGTATGCCCTGGTAAGGATGGACCTTACTCACCTGAACTGAGCTGGTCCTGCAAGGGCTACATGTGCTTTGTGCAACTGAGCAATACAGTGCTGGTAACAGCGTCAAAGCCACCGCCCTGGAAGAAGAAGAACGAGAGATCTCCTGCCATCTTCCCTCAGCCGAAAACACTACTGCAGACCAGAAAGCCTCTTTGCTCTGGTTCACTCTGAACAAGATGGACCCCCTGACTGCTGCTTTTTAAACATTTTGTTTGGGTTTTTTGTTTTGTTTTTTAATTATTATTTTGGAGGGGGTTTTGAGTCTAAGTTTCTGAACTAGACAATCAAAGTCTGTATTGTAGCCAGAACTCTACTACCGACTTGGCCTGTGAAGAAAGCATTTAACTGCTAACATGTGCTCCGTTTAACTTCAGTGTCGGCCTTTAATGGGGAAATGCTTAGAAGTGTTTGGACTCTTACTGTGTACTGAGCATACTACTTTTGGTATTAAAAACTACTTCTGTAAATAACTTCCATCCCACAGCATTCTGTTCAGCATACCAAAACCCCGGCACATGCCAGAGCACGACAGCTGGTTATCTTCTGAGTCCTCCTGCTAATGAGCAAGAGCATAGATTGTCCCCTCCAAACTACAGTGCCTTGGAGGGAAACATCCTTAGTAGTGAAGCTCTGTCACACTTGAGAATATGCTGATTGGTTTTGCTTTAGTATTTTGTTTATAACAGTGTATTAATAGTGATTGGGGGGGTGATGGATTTGTTGGAAGAAAACAGCATTTTGAAACTCGCACAGTACAGAAAGAATGTGAAGGGTGTAGATAAGAAGAGGTGTCAGTGTCCTTTCCTGTCCCAAGATATCCATGAAACATGATGCAGGATGTACCAGGAAATGTGGTAAAGCTGGGAAAAAAAGCTGCTCTTTTGTTCTGACTTGGCATATAATACACATGCTACTCACTAGCTCTGTGAAGATTGAATTGACAAAATTTTACAACCTAAACAGCACATTTTGGTTTTTTGTTTGTTTGAAGTAAGCTACAGAAGCCTTAGAGCATTCTTATGATGTCTCATGAGGAAAAATCTGTGAATTTTGGTAAAAGGGAGGGATCATTAATTTTTAGGGGACCATTTCATTCTTATTCTCTGCTTCCAGTGTTTCTCTTCCTGGCATGTTACAAATCTGAAGAGAATACCTATCCTTGCTCTTTTTTCCTAACTTCAGAGTACCACTGTTTGCCACCAGGCCTCTTTTTCAGTGTATGGCTAAAAGAACAATGTAATTCAGAGTTATGATTTGGCTACTGAGGTTTTTTTCACTTTTAGTTATAATCCAAATTTATCATACAAATATAACTTAGAAGAAAAAAAATAGAATAAAATTATTTTGTGTAAGCAGAACACTGAAACAGTAGAGAAAGGAACTGAATAAGAGAAATATCTACTTTATACTTTAAAAATATAAGCTGATCTTAGAGAAGATTAGATTTGTACTGTTGAAGGTACTTTTTTTTTTCCCAGTGTGTGTTTGAAGATACATATATATATATGTGTGTGTGTATGTGTGTATATATGGGGAGAGAGGGAAGCAGGGAGATGGGCAACGTCCCAAAGACGTCCCAAAACTTCAAAATTTAGGTCTGCAAGTAGCGTATCATTTGAGAGGATGTGTTTTGCACCGCTTTCTTTGAAAATTTTTATTAAATCTGAATCTAGTTGTAGCTTCTAAGTAAACAGTGTTCTGCCCCACCAACATAGTACTGTTAGAAGACACTCACTTTGACTTCAAAGCCTGGGTGGAAGAAACTGATGAATTTTGTTTACCTGGAAACACAAATATCAACTTACCATAGTTGGCTACTATGCTTGTTTACTGTCAGCTTCTGGTTTTGTTTTCTTGGGGTTTTTTTCTTGTTGAACAGTGCATGCAAGCACACCGTAGTAGTCAACAAGTACCTAATATTTCCATTTGAATTTAAGGGCATGTTGACCCTGTTGTCCTAACAGTAGAAATAGTACCTAATTTGTAAATTAAGCGGGGAGGCAATGACATTTAGAAGTAAAGTTCAAAGCGTATTGTCAATGCAAATCCACCCGTTAATTAGATTTCTTCTTCTGTGACACATCAGTTTTCTATTTATGTTCCGTCTGAGGTTGGAAGCTGCCTTAAAATCGGTCTTGGTTTTGAGTGTGTTTTCTGAGGCTGTACATATCAGTTGTCTTTGGCTTACTCAGGGATTTTTATTCCTTTCTTTAAATGTCAAATAGAAGATATTTTTGTATTATTTAGAAAAACCTTCAGACCTCAGAGAGTGAGAGAGAGAGAGAATGGGTTTGCAGTGCAGTCTATAATGTGGTGTCAAACTATTCCACTTGAGAATATTTTAGTACTTGAGATTACCTGTAATTAACTAAACAGTTGATTAATTTCTGTTCTGGTTCTTTATAAGTATGTGAGATATTCCTACAGTTTTGTAGCTGTTTTTGCTCTGCCATGTTTGCCATTTTCAGTTTCTGATGGGAATTCACCAAGATCTGAAATTAAAATGCTAGTATAAAGAGCATAAAAGGGAAGATAATAGATCTGCACTTATTGATATTCAGAACACATATCATTGTGGGTGAAGGAAAGGAACACACATCTCGACTCCTACATTATCATTTCATCTAGATCATTTTGATTTTATTGGAACAGATTAAATCAAAGGGAAATTGTTCTTCATTTTCTACACATAGAAAAATGAGGCATCTTTGACCTTGTAAAGTTGAATCTAATCTTGCTTTCTCTGTAGAAAAAAAAATAAGAATGACAATAATATGTGCTTTTGCTTTTCTGCAGAAGAAGAAAAAATTTCAAGAGCCAGGCAGAACAGGGATATGGAAGTCTTTTTCCATCCCTTTAAAAATATCCTCACTTGAATAATGCATAAATACAATTTTTCATCAATATTATACAGCATAACCAACTGAAATATGAGAAGTAGTTTAGTACAAAACTTCATTCAGTAAAATGTTAGCTTTCAAACAGCTCTTCTCATATCATAGGAAATCTTATATACATCAAAGTCATGTCATTTGTCTTACAAGCATTAATGTATCAGTTTGAAAGAAATGGAATTAACTTTGTATGGCAATTCAAGGATGTTTTTATTTAAACCTTTTTTCATAACTGTATGGAAACTATCGGACTGTTCTACTCCATCTTTATTAGCGGAAAGCTTCAGCAAGCAGCTGAATTTGCCTGCAAAGGCAGATTTTGTGCTACTGTATGCTGATTATCAGGATTGCTTTCACCACATTTAATATTTAAGATTATTTATCCTTGTGAGAAGTTGTTGCTCACCGATATCGGTGTTCAGACTAGGAAATGCTTAAATCCATTCTACACCAGCTTTCTATTCCTGGCTCGCCTGGAAAAGGGTTTGCCCAGTCACTGAGGTATCTTTGCAGGTGTGAGGTGGGAGCTGCGCGTACCTGGTCCTGCTCTCTTTCTCCACTCCAAGTAATTAGTTGTATTTCATTAATTGGGTCAAGTTTCAGGACTTCTCGACCATGTCAGGGGCAGGGTGAGTCTGAGTGCTGCGGACTCTCAGGGCACGGTTAGGTATGTTTGCAGAGCTTAGCCAGGAGCTTGTGACTGGAAAATTAGTTGTGCTTTTCCTTGTGTCAGATCTCCATTAGCCAGTGAGAAGATGAAACTGAGTAAGAATACAAGCAAGAGGTAGGGCAATTCTAAACAGCCTCATGCTCTAGTTACATACAAAAAAGTTTTCAGTTCTCACCCTCTTTATAATAAACAGTATATTCATATGTTTTAAATATTGTTAAAATACAGTGCACTTTGATCTGTTATCTTCCTTTGGAGCAATGCAAATGTGTAAGTAAGGGAGGATTTTGTTGTTACTGATGCCGACTTTGTAACTCTCTGTGGCATGCAATGTTTTTTGTTTTGCTTTAATTTACATCTATCTATTGTTTCTGAAAGTTTGATCAACGTGAAGATTTGCTTTATTAAAAATATTAACCTGCAGGGACTATTGCCAATTTGACTAGCGGATATTTTGGATCACCATCAGGTATTCTTTTTAGCCAAGGGGCTTTCTGCTCTTCCAAAGACTGCCATAGCTCGTACGGTGTTAAGTGGTGTGTAGGTAGGGCAGTAATTCTTTCAGAGGATACAAATTCTTTAGTGTTTGAATGGTTTCTCTTGCCAGTTAGATCTGAGAAACTGTTTCGTATTCAATAGCCAAATAATTTGTCATGCACACTCTGAGTTTTTTAAAATTTAGTTGTGGTGGTTTGTTTCTTGAGCACAGCTTGTGTCATTAATACTGCTTGGTATGATAATTGTGTAGCTCCAAGTTGTGGTAAGAACCATGGGTTACTGTTACTTTTATAAGCTATAGTAGATCTCTGATTTTGCTAATGCAAAGAATCCTTTGGAAACTATCAGAGAGATAATTTCTTAGTTTCTTTTAAGTTTGCAGCCTTATAGTTGCAGCAGGTCAGCGTCGTTCCTGAGATCAGTCATAACCTCATTAAACCAGAGAAGTCATACCCATTTTTATGCCAGCATGAAATTTGGCCCCAAATACTTTGATAAAAAATCTGCAAGCGTGTTGATAGCCCTTGTGCAGGAGCTTGCAAATCTGGTTCACTTCTGAAGAAGTGCAAACTACCATGGAGCCCATTCTCTTACTTGCAGAATGATAGTAGAGCTGGTTAATAAAAAGTGCAGGAGAGAGCAGGGAGTAGGGAAGAATTTCCAAACAACGTTTATGTTAAAGGAAATAAATTGTCAGGGAAAGGAATACTAGTTTTCAATATAGTAAAGAGACTTTTGTAATGTTTTGAGTCACCACTCAAGTTAGAAACAACATCCATAGGCAGTGTTAAATAATGTATCTTAAAATTCTCCTCTCTTCAGTGCAACACATATGAGCACAGTGTAAGAATTGGAATTATACCTGTTCAGTGTTTTTTTGACTTAACATAAATTTGAAAAGGAGGGCACGAAACATTTAAAAAGTTATGTTGCTGATATATTTGGTGGCTTGTCTTGCTACCATTATATGAAAAAACAGCTTAGACTTGATTCATCTGCAAGACTAGCAGTGTTTTCATTTAAGTACTAACCTATAACACAACAGGCCCAAACTTTTTTCTTAGTAAAACTAACAAATGCAGCCTGTTGCAGTTACACAGGACTTCCTGGCTCATTCTTCGTTGTCATTCTGTGCATAAAGACTCAGGATCTGTACATTCTCTCTCCAGTAAGGAATGGAGTGCTCATATTAAGCAATTAATCACTGATGTTCCTCTTAGCCCGACAGTGAAACACCATAAGGGAGGGAAATGAAACTGATCTTGGAGTGCATGCTCTGGTTTCAAAGGTAAAAATGTGTAGTAAGCTTTAGTTACTTACTCCCTAGTAACAAATAAATACATACGTTTCTCAGCAGAATTCCAGCTGTTTGTTTCTAAATATATCTATAAAAAGAGATTAGTTATAAGAGCAATTAGTTTATTTAAAAATGCATATTGTGCAAAAGAAAGCCTTTTTGGAGCTGATTTGGCTTATCAAAACTTGAAAAAATATTCTGAAGTGTTTTGAATGGATCCAAGTCAGAAGTGGGGAAAATTATTGTGTAAAAATATTTTATATTTTTAGCATAAACATGGATTTTGCACATACTTGCTTAAACACAGTGGCATGCTAACCCCGTTCAGCGTTTAACTTGTTGAAAACTTGTTAGACTGAAAATAGTATTGTTGAAATTTTAACCTACAGTCACTGAGCAGGATGTTACTAATATGATGCCACATTTACCTCATTTTTAGAAGGAAAATCTACTTACAGAATCCAAACAAGCTGTTGAGATATTTTAAACTTGTCCTATACAAGTGCTGATGCAGTCAAGAAACATTTTCATGCCTTATGCAAGTTCTGGGTAAGCAGATGGATCCAGTCTTTAGTCATGGAGTATCTTTTTGCATAAAAAAAAATGTGCTCTTAAGAGTTCTTCATATCAATTTCCATTCTGCTGTTTCATGTCCAGAAATTGTGAGTACAGGGGTATATCTACATTTCACAGTGTTTACCATCTCATAGCAAAATGTTTACCATATTTCTATTTGTTACACACTTTATTTCTAAGGCTCTCCTTTTCCTTTGAATTTTGTAATTTGAAAATGACTTGTGAAAACAGCTGAAGTTTGACCTGGAAAATGTGGTCTCATGAGAAGTCATTTCAGTAATGCTTTGCTGAGCTATACTAGTTATATTTTAAGTACTTAAATGCAAAATGCTGAAATACGTTTTTCTTCCGGACTTTTAGCTTTTCATTTTTTAAATGTAATTATACAGCACAGTCATGTTTGTTACATAACTAACCATCTGAGTCCAAATAACTTCTTAAGGTATTTATTCTTTTGACTGTGGTAGAGTTGAGAATAATAGGTGCTGAGAAAAAGAAAATATGATCTATGTTTCTGAGGAGGTTGTCCAAGCTGAACATTGTCTTAATTCCATGATAATTCAATGAGAAATCTTCCCCTGCCCCATCTCTTTTATGTATTTTAAGGTGAAGAATTCCCTTTAAAATAACGTTGATTTAAATGACAGGAAGTCAGGGTAGTGAGATGATCCTTTTCATCCTACAGGCTTCTGGCACAACTAGAGTGCGGCCAAAACACTGCAGGTTCATCAAGAAAGTAATTCCTAACTCCACATTTGGGCTACGTACAAACAGGACACATGAGCAATTACAAACTTTCTGTAGTATATTTATTTGATGGCTAAGAAGTTATAAAAACTGTGGGTAGGCAATACCCATGTAATCAATGCTTGAATTCCAGTATTCAGTGTGTTTTGTATAATGAGGAATTTTAAATGTGTAAGTGCCTTATTGCTTGAAACAAGTGAAAAGTGTTTGTTTCCCTCCATAAAGCAATATGAGAATTTCTGTTCCGTGTACTCCTATCAACATGTAAAGCCAAAGTAGCCAATTTTGGTTTGCTCAGTTGAAAAATGTTACATTAGTGAAAAAATTATCTTTATATGATCTATAAAAGTAATTTGGCATGCCCGTTTTAATTCTGATGATCTTGATCTCATTTATGAGTTTTCTACCTTGCTGTTTACACACCACATGCCCCATCCCCCTGTCTCCTTTCAGACTTCTGCATAAATGCATCTTATATGTGTAGTCAGAACGAGTTGGGTCTTCCAGCATAACCAGATAGGAGTTTTTAGCCACTTAAAGAAATGCAACTTCTTTGGAGAAGAGAATTCAGCTGCAGTTAGGTTAGACCACAGCCCATGGTATGTGTACCCTCAAACGAGCCTTGTTCGCACTAATTGATGAAGGTGGAAGCACTGAGGAGCGAGGTGTGCAGAGATGCACTGTAGCCCAGAGCAGAGTAACAGCATTTCAGTGGTATCCAACCTGAACTAATGTATCCTGTTAATATAAATTGGTAGTTTCTCTAGGGCTTGGGTATCTCGATGGAGTAAATCATCAAACAAGCTTGGTGGAGCAGCTCTGGGATCTCTGCCCAGCCCTCCATTGCATAGTGGGAAGTGTGATCTGCAAGAGTAGTTATTGCTCTACCATCTTCAGATGGCTTCAAAATGGATACTCTAGGGTTTGTTTCTTCTACTGGGATTACTTCCTTTCCCAGAAGACAGTGGAATATTACCTTTTAAGATCTACGTTTTCTAAAGGACCTGGTTTTTTTTTCCTTACTAACATTGCTCCCAATTTGTCCATTTATTGGAAGCCAGGTGCCAAGAATAAGCTACTTTTCTAAAATTATCTTTAATTATATGAACTGCTGTTAGAAAATATCTTTTAAAAATTATTGAAGTTATAAAAAGGTAATTATCAGAAGGTAATTGAGATAATAATGGGGGGAGTAAGATGAAAAATTATGCTCAGAACATCCATCTATTGTAGTTTCATAATCATAAAATGGTTTTACTATGTTCAGTTTCCTCCACTAAGAATTTGTGAAGGAAGGAAAGAACAGAGGGAGAAATGAAGATGAGAAGAGTATCTCTTGGAACCTTCTCCTGAAATTGTGAGTTTTTCGGAACTGTAGAAGAGGCTTTCTCCACCGGCCCCCTCCCACCCCCCCCACAAGTTCTTCATTAGTAATATAGCTGTTACTTGCAGTGTTATCTCTTCATGAAGCATCAAATGAAAGCATTTAATCAGGATTCAGCTTGCATATCAGAAGGTTTTGGTGATGGGAGCTATACTGTAATAAAATTATGAGTGAATTATCACTCTTACAGATATCTTAACTTTTATTTCAGTATTATCTCCAATGATTAGGCATTAACTAAGTCATTCTATAACCCATTGAATTGGAGGCACCATGTATCAAAATAATTCTTCAATCTTATGAGTTACTGTTCATTTAAAAAAGTTATTCCCTTAAATTCTTCTCTCTTAAAACCAGCAGGAACATAACCAAATAATGAAGAAGTTTCCCATTATCTTTCTCTTGCAATTAGCTGATAACTGTATTTTTTTGTTGCATAGTATTGCAACAATGGTCTTCATGCTGTAATAACTTGACAAAAATATTCAGTAGTCACGGGCAATATTTTACTGATAATCCATCTTCAAGTTGGTATTCTAAATGTATACCAGTCACTGTTGAGTGTGCTACCTTTGTGGCTGCTTCAGTTTGTGTCAGTGTTTTGTAAGGATTATTTCTTGCTGCCCTCTTCAGAGTGCCTTTTTAATTTAAGAGGTCTAGAGACGGTTCACTGAAGTCTTCTGTTGAATCTACCGTAGTAATGTCTGATTTTTAAACTTGTCCTGATGAATGTATAACTAAAATCCTGTTCTTTAAAAAGCTATAGTAGACACAGGTTGTATATGCACATGTACATGCATGGATACAAGGGAAGGTGTTCTGCCAATGTTTGTCCTGCTGGACAGGACCTTTTGAAAGTAAGTGAATTTTTTAACAGTTTTATTTTCAAAATATTACCTCACTAGTATTCAGTAGTAGGTATGTCTCTGTACTGCTTCACTTTGCTAAATACAATCACATCCATGGTAGGCCGTTTAATTTAAAAGACTCTGCAATTAATCTGGTTTCCATATAAAGAGTGAAGTTTGTAAGTCAAAACTTACAGTACTTTGTTTCCTTTAAAGGCATTCCTTCCACTTACACTGATATCCCCAGCCCCTGTTACCAACAGACTGAAAAAGTGCTTCCCCATGACGAAATGGAAGAATGCAAGGTAGCATTTGAATGCACTCCACCTGTCTTAGAGTCAATATTGAGAAATAGGAGGGAGGGGGGTTGTGGATTTAATGACTTGTGGGAAGCCATATGCTGTAGAGTTTGTTCACTTGCACAAAAGGGGTTTTACAATGTCATCTAGTAACATCTACCTAATAAAGTTTTGAAAAAGAAAAATAAAACTTGTCTGAATGTTTAACTCTTTTTGGTTAAATGGTTGTATGTATGAATGATAGTTGACCCCCTCTAAGGAGTCTTGCTTAAATCTATAATCTTTTTTGATTCTTATATAATCCTAAAAAAACAAAAACGAAAACAAAAACAAACAAACAAACAAACAAAAAAACACACAAATGAAAAAAAATAAATAAACCCACCACCAAATGATTTAAACTTCAGAATCTTAGTGTTCACAAACACTGTATTACAGTTGCATTACAGTTGTGTCAGTCTTAGTCTTTGGCTTAATTTTCAGTGTTAAAGTAGCTAAAGGTAAAAAGCCAGTTTACTATGATGAATATTTTAATATAAAATACCCCCTGCCATGTGGTATCATCTCTGAGCTACTGTTTTCATTTTTAAAAGCATCTTAATACGTAATACAAAATGTTAGCTTCTCATGAAATGCTGAGATGTTACAATGTTGGCTAGTAGAAAATGAGGAGAAAATACACTGGAATCAATTTTTTTCCCATTCCCTTGCAGAACTATTTCCTAACGCTCTGTCTCTTCCAAAGACCATGTTTAGAGAAAGCAATCCGTAGCTGTGAACTTCAAATATGTAATCCATTAATTGAACCAGGTGCTTCTTTCCCTGGGAAGGAACTGTTTTCAGTTTCCACACTTTGTGAACTGATAATATTGACAATGTTTTTCTAATATGTCAGGGATTTTTAAGTACTGTGCTTCATTACGAAATTGCATTTGCACGTTCATGCACGAGCAGACAGGGTAGCAGTTTGTTTCTGTAGGAAATAAAGCTGAAAAAAAATTCACTGAAGTGAAATACACAGCAAAAATCTTGAGGCCCGTGCTAGGTGCCTCAGGCCAAGGACAAGCGTTTCAGCCCTCTCCCCAGCCCCCTCCAAAACAGTCAAGATTTGCAACCAAATGTCAAGGGCATCATACCAGAGGTTCCTTATCTGCAGGAATTCCAGCGTGAAGCCTGCAGCAGTGGAAGGATGGTCAGGAAGCCAAAGAAATTGATATCCCTAGAGCTGAAACTGAAGTTAAAGGCTAACTTCTCACTTGCAATCTCGAACTGTTTGGCAAAAGACAGAAAAGCAGACTTTGATTATGAACATCATATTTCTCAAAGTAAATAGGATTAATGTGCTCCACAGAGATTACAGATACACGATAATTTTTAGATGCTTGTCTTTCACATGATTGACATGTGCTTTCACGGGTAGTTGAAATAGTGATTATAAGAAATAAAGACAGGTGTTTTCCCTAAATCATTAATGCATTTGTGGCTGCTTATAAGAAATCACATTTAACCATTAATAATACAAACAAATTAACATTCCAAAATTTTTGAATAAGTATTTGAATTTATCATGCATTTCCTTAGTAGTTTGGCTTCAGCAGTAGAATGAGGCACTAATGTTGAATATGTGAAATACCAGCTCATGAAAACAAAAATAGAATTAGCAGCCATGTGGGTAAAGCTGTCCTTTTGGGTAAGTCAACATGGCTTTTATGAAAGAGTCTTGCCTTATCAACTACAAAGATTATTTTTTGGGTCAGCAAGTTATCTTTTTTTATATAGGCTATTTTAATTTCTAGAAATCTTTGTTGGAATTCCTTACAAAAGCCTCAAGTGAAACTAAGTAGACACAGGCTGAGAAAGAGGATTTCGCATGGACAATGTGGACATTGTGCCATCAGAAGATACGGAACAGTTAGAGTAAATAGCTTTCACAGTGAAAAGAGGAAGTCTGTTGAACTCTGCAAAGATCTGCGCTTGGACTTTGCTCCTGAATGTCTTTGCAAATTATTTGAACAGAGAAAGGTAAGCGATGGAGTAACAAATAATGCTGATGATGGAGAGTTACCCATGACAGTAAAGATGAGAGCTAGTAACAATGATCAAATGAATGGGTTTGGACAATGAACAAAATAGCTTAAGACTTCAACATGGGAATGACATGACTGATACATAAAGGTTACCATGTTTTTAACAAAGGCTTCTATATTTGAGTGATGCAGGAAAGTCAAAATAGTGACCGAGTATTCCTTTATATGAAGAGATGATGAAGCAAGGAACATCAAATGAGGCTAGTGGGAGCTGTAATAAAAAAAAAAAAGGGGGGGTTGGAATCTTTATGCAAACAGCAAAAGACTTGTGGAATGTACTGGCAAAGGATGTTGTAGGTGCTGAAGGCTGAAGTGGAAACTGGAGCAGTTTACAGGACAGAAATTTGTGTCAGTCACCAAATGTAGAGCTACCCTGTTTGGCTTAGTAAGTCGTTGAGTCAAAAACGTTTGGAGGCTGAACAGTAGCAGATGGTAGTATTTTTTGACGTATCTTGCATCGTTCCCCAGACATCTGGTTTTGCTTACTGGATTAGGCTCCATGAAGCATTGTTGTGTCCCAGTATTTTTAGGTCATCCTCTTTGTATTCTTACATTTAAAGGTTACTAGTCATAGAGAATGTCATAGTAGATCCCATCAGTGATCCATTTTGGATGGATGGGAGATGCTACTTGGCTGTAGAAAACACTACCCCACTTCTCAGATGGAGATGCTGATAAGTGAGAGATCTGCAAAGCTGAGAAGTGGTGCAAGCCTGTCCACTTTGTGGTGTGCTGTTCTCACCATCACCTAATTTTGTTCTGCCTAATCTGAGCAATGCTCTTGCATTAACCTAATTTCCACCTAACTTATCCACATATATTCTTTTGGATGTACTCACAGTCACCTCAGCCTTTCCCAGGCTGTTTTTCCTCCTCCTTACCACTTCCCCTACTAGAATACTGAAGTGAAGTTAAGCTTTGTTTTCGTGACCCTGTAAGAGTGATGAACACATTAAAGTCCATGTTCTGTGCTGGCCCAGACTTTTGCTCCTTGACCAACTGGACATAAATAATATTGCTTCTCCCTAGAAACCTTTCTGACTCAATGAGACAGCTGCAGAGTTGGGTGGCCAAAGCCCATTTTTGTGTGCCTTCTGTCTCATGAATTCAATTTTATTTTATGAAAGATTATTTCTATTTTTTTCTCTTTTATGCTAAAAAAGGCTGGATAGTCTCCCAAATCTCCTAGTGGAGAGGAGGAAAAGTGCAATAAATCAAAATAAAGTGATAAAGTCAGTTAAGCCTGAAAAGCAGCATTGCATAGTTAAACAGGCCTCTGCTAAAGATACTCTTGCTAATAATTGTACAGCTGTATACTAATTTTGTAATTTTTATTTGTATTATTTTTAGCATGCATGTGACATTTAAAGAGTTAACTACATGCTTGCTTTGTGTGGGTTTTTTTTGCTTTGGGTTTGGTTGGTTGGTTGTTTTTTTAACAGAATCGGAGAGTTAGTGAGGGGTGATATCGAGTCTGAAGCCTCACTGAGGTGGGTTTTAAAAACGATACCTACGATGCGCAGCTCCCTGAGTCACAGTCCCTATAGTGCTGCACTGCCTGATGAATAAAGAATCATTTCAGCTTCCATAGCTCACACCCGAGGCACCACAGCCATCACCCTGGGGCAGGATGGGACCTGCCATCACTTGGTCTCTGAGCATAGTGGGGCTAGGCTGTGCCTCAGGTGTTCCTGCTCCCCAGGGGAGCTTAGTTCATCCTGAAGCTGAGGAACAGTGGGTGCAGCAAATATGGGGGGTTCCAGGTGGAGGGTCACCCTCCCCAGTGGCTGTGTCTCACAGTGGCCTTGGGGCACAGGAGCCGACTGGGCTCATGACTTCTCTCCTGGGGCCTGCGCATCATAGGGGTGATTGTCCCCAGCCAGCCTGTGTCTGTCCCTTCCTGCCTAAAATCCACCACGCAGGGTCTTTTAACATCTCGTCAAAGTAATGGCAGGCCCAAGCCTTCAGTGCATCACGCCAAAACTTTGCAGAGCAGGAAAAGTTTGTCTTGCAGAGGGAACGGGGGGAGACGGCGTGCCTGTATGGCAGCAGCCTCTCTCCGCCCCAGCCTCAGTGCTAGTGGGCTCCTGGCTTCTCACAACTCTCCCCAAGCCTTCTTAATTTTAACTTTCTTATTTTCAAACAATGTATATTTTAACCTTTCGTTTGACCATGTGTTTATTAAAAATATTTTCCAAAATGTAGCTCCATCTTAATTTCATCTGACTTTTATGAGGTGATAGACAAGTCCAAGCTAATAATAAACTGGCAAGTGGCAAACCTTCGCCAAGTCAAACAAACATTAATTCAGCTGAGCTTTCCAATAACGCCTCCAGTGTTTCGGACTTTCAGTCTCTGCTGTTGCCTTTTTCTCAGGTTCCTGTACAACAAGCACTTTATGTCACCACTCTTCTTATGATGTTATTTTAAAAAAAATAAGTTACTTAGTTGACAGGCAACATATGGACTCTATTTATGTATGCCTTATTAATTAATTGTAATCTTGAATAAGCTATTTTGCAGCTGAGAAATGAGCGTAGTGTTATCTTTCCTGTAGCAGTAAAAGGAGGCAAGCTAGAGAAAGGCTAGCTTCTTGTCTCCCACAAATGAACATTCGAGGACTCAACATGATTGTCAGAATTGTACTTCCTAAGGACCAGCCTATGTGGGGACACCTTGTCAGCCTGATCAGAGGATCAGTGAGGAGCAGCAGCTGCCGAAGCTACTCAGTCAGCTGGCAGCCCAGCAGATGAGGAATGTTCCAAAAACAGTGACTGAATGTGAGCTGCAGTAATTGCTTTGGTTATGGCAACCTGTCCTGAGCTGCCATGTTCCCCAGCTACTTGAGGGATAAGTGTGGGGTATGTGCATGGGGGCCCAGCAGGTCCTGCAGCCCTGTTCTTGGGGTGCTGGCATGGGGTGCCTGCTCCCCCACAGCAGTAGGTCCAGCCAAGTCATAGCAGAGCTCTGCATGACATGTTCTTGCTGCTGGAAAAAGGTATAAAGGTAATATATGTATAAAGGTAACGTATTAGTGAGTGTCGTATTTTGGACTGACATCTTTTCAGAGCACTACACAGATATGAATAAAAGGGCATCCTTCAGCACAGGGTTTGTCTGCTGTAAAGTTAGCTAACAAGTATTTCCTAAGTTATGACACGTGGATTTTAGAAAAGTACATTTGCGTGATGCAGTTTATTGGGTATGTCCATGAACATACTACTGTGGTGCGGAGGCTTTTGCTCTTTTGCATTATATATGCATTTTTGCATATATATATCTTTAATATGTAAAAATAAATTATATATTTTACTGTAATAGTATATAGAATATGTCATAATCATGTCATATATATTCATACAGAGATAACAGCAAACCAACAGCATTAATGATTGCTTGCTGGTTTGTCATGTTACAGAACAAAAGAATTGCAGTGAAATAATTTTAATTGCCACCTGTTTTCTTGTCCATGTGCACTTCTAGGTTTTTTGATTGTTTGGGTTTTTATTATTATTATTATTTTTCTAATTTGTTTAATTCAATGGTATTCTTTGGCACTGATTTATCTACATTCCAGTGTGGGAATCTATTTCTTTGCTTCAGTAATTGCCTTTTTATATAATTATTACCCACCACCTTTAAGATAAGCACAAGGAACTGGGAGATTGTTGCGGATGTGAATGTGTATATTGAAAAGTGAAATGAAAACCAAGAAATGGCTTCAAACGTGTAAAGACGGTGGCAGCACAGGATTAGCAAGAAAGGAAATGACCGTTTTGAAGGCACATCTGATGAGAATTTTTTGTCATTTTTTAGGTTAGAGACTGACCGTGTTAGACTGATGTACCTGAAAACCTTAACACAACTCACTGATGAAAAGCAGAGTCCGGCCACTGTTTCTGCCAGTTCCTGTGTTTGTTAGGGCATACAATATTTAAAATTAGTTGTTCCATGAGCAGAAAGATTAACAAAGTCTGGTTTCTTGTGGATTTATTTTCTGTACCTTTCTACCGTAACCTATCTTCATCCTATATGAGCACCCTTCTTTCCATTAAATCTCTCTAGTTCTGCCCTATGTTCCATAGGTCTTCACCTGATTCCTTCTCCCCCTCTCTAGCTCAGCAAGAAGCAGCACATGCTCTACCTTTTCCTGAAGCACATAGGTGCCCATTGATGATTTTCTAGAGCTGTGCTGGTTACCAGACCAATTTTCAGGGGCTGGCAGGCTGGCTGCCCTCCCACCACATAACAGTGACCTGGTCCTTCACTCTTTCTCCTCACTGAAGCACTTGTACTTCAGTCGCTCCGGAGGTAATCTATAATTGGGTGCTGATTTTAAAAAATCATATAGAAGCACGACATCTTCAAGCATCGTTACTCTAGGCCACCATACAATGTGGTGTTACAAGCCTCATTTCGTTAGAATTGAAGGACAAAGTGCAGATTTTCACATGTGCATGTATAAAATTCTCTCTTTAACTTCAGTTTGAGATTTCATTTTTGAACATTAATATTAAAACACAGCAATGGTAATGAGATGATTGAAAGGTCACAGCTGTAGGTTGGATACCACTACTAGCAGGGGGCATGAAAATGTATAAGATGAGGAGAAGAGGTACATAGACAAACACAGAATAAAATTTGGAACTAGGAATAGAAATTAAAAGGTACCAATAGTTTTGACCTGATCTTTCCTGGCTATAGAGACTATTTCTTCGAGCATTAAATATCTATATATCTAGCAAAAATTTCCTGGAACTGGAATTTTCTAATCCCTTTGTGCTGCTGTGTGTGTCACCAGGCAAGCAATTGGTAAAGAAGGATATCAAAGAAAAACTGCCAATAAAAATAAATTCCATTGCTTTCAATTTATTATTAAATAAGAAAGGATTTTGTTTAGTTTTAAATTTAAAATACGTGACATATAACAAATTAGAAATCATTTAACAAACTTAACTTTCAATCATCACTGTTGCACAGATTCAAAAAGCCGTGGATCTCAGCTATGGATCATTTTTGAAACTGCACAAATGTTTCAAAATCACCAGATAAGTTTTTCTTAGTCATTTCAATTTATTATAATAAATTGTAAGTAGCTCTATTGATTAGGTTTATTCTGTAAATGCTTTAGCTTGAATATTTCAGAGTTGATTTTGCTGGGTTTTTTTTACTTTTAATAGACAGAAACTGTTTTAAAAGTGTGCTGTCAAATTCTAAGAGCCTGTTAAAGTAGTTTCAAGATACTTCTCTTCCACTAAGTCTGTGTTGTTTTTATCATTCAGTTTATTGTTTGATTTACGTCAGTTAGCAGGGACTTTTAAATGAATAAGGCTTTGATCTGCAAAGACACCTGAGCAGTTGGGCTACCTGTGATATTGTGTTGTATATCTGTGTGTAGGGCAACATCTGTGTACAGCTGTTGTGTACCTGTAATCATCAAATAACGCTTATAAAGACTATACAAAAGCTGATGTCAAATGCATTAAGGGTCCCTCCTTCACCATTTTTCCCCTGAGTATTCCTGTTTTTGTAAACTTAAATACTACAAATAATACTATCAATGTGTATTTTTCAACTTTCTTACAATTACTTTTGTATCATCCTAACAGTTTCCTCTCAAAGATTTTCCTGTGCTGGGGAAAGAGACAATTTCCAGCTATCTTACCTTTACCATGTTCAGTGAAGAACTTGCTTTAATTAAAAGAACCAGCCAGAGATAGTAACTAGGGACTTAAGAAACTCAGGACAAAGCAACAGACCAGCATAACTAAAACAGAGCAGTTATACTGTGATGTTGCAAGTCCTCCGTATGGCCATCCTGTTCTGGCATTAAGTTACTTTATCTTGGAAAAAATCCCTGCATTTGTGTTTTTGGAAAACCAGTACAGGAGCAAATGCTCATCCACACGTTCGTTTCTGGCCTGACAACAGTGAAATGACTAATTGACTATAACTTCACCTGTTGTTTTCCCTGGTAGACAAGTATCCACAAAATTCTGTTTCAGCTGGAGCCATGCAGTCCACTAAAGCCCTTCCCTAGATGGAGGCTAAAATCACTGAGGTAAAGAGTTCACTTTCAAAAGCCCAAATACAGTGCAATATAACTATATATGGAAAAAGTTTTCTTATTCATTCTGGTTATGTTGGCAAAGACATGAAGCCTTAGGAGACAAAGCACTTCATTTTACTAAATCTCTCATGTTCATGCCCGCTTGCTTTATTGAGAGCCCACCATGCCAGAAAAAGGAAATAATCAAGTGGGTCAAGAGATGTGACATTAAATTTATTGTGTGTTAGTGGTTTACATCATGTTTAAGTAATATTGTATGACATACTCTTTTGTAACCAGGCACTTAATGAATTTGTGCAAGAGTTAACAAAAGTTAAAAATGACCCACTACAAGAACAGCATGTCAAGCGTATTCGTTATTATAAATCAAACTAAGGCATTTTTATGTGACATTTTGCATGTAACAACAAGGAACAAAAATGCAGCCATTTCACTTAATAGGGATATTGTACTCTTTGCTTGTGAACAGAAAACTAAATTGGAGTAGTCATAATCCCTGGAGTTCTGTTCAGAAATGCATTGAAATGGAATAGAGTCATTATATGACCAACCTCAGTGGATTTGATGGATGCAAGGCATTTTTGGAAAGGCACCAAGTACTTGGAAGCCTAGTGTCAGCCTTATCTGTTTGAAGAATGCTGTCCAAACTCATGTTTTAAAGGGAAGGAACTGCTTGAAAAATGAGTAGTAAAAGCATACACCTTTGAAAGTTTTTTTTTTTGCAATATAATGGAGCACAATTATGTTTTCAAAATAGATTTTAGCCAGATGCATACTTTGCGTTTTATTGCACATGAGTTCAAAGGTAGTTGAAGCTGGAATTACCTCTCTTTTCTGCATGTAACTGCACCAGAAAGATGTGCTCACTCACCACACGGTTCTGCTGACCCTGCAGAGACTTTTACCAGAGGCAACATGCCACGTCTCACACGTCCTCACCATGTCACTGCCTCAGCACACAGGCTCCGGCTCTCTGCAGGCTTGACCTTGTCCATCACAAACAGAAAATTTTTGCCTGCTTCGCTTCTGGCCTCTGAACACATTTCTAAGCCAGACAGCCACAGCATAAAGCGTGTCTTGAGAAGCCTCAGATATCCATTGGTGTCATTTGATATGGGGTGTACAAACAAAAGCTGTCCCACATATAAGTTGTGATGAGCCACAACCAGGTCTGTTTGAGTGATTTCAGATCTAAATGAGTCCCATTCCTACTCACCCTGAAGAACCAGGCTCTTTCTAGAGCAACTCACAGGAGCCAGGAAAGGCTCTTGGCCGGGAGCTGTGTAGCATCAGCTGAGACTAAACAAGCGTAAGAGTCGAGACCAGCTGAAAATGGCCTAGTATTCTTAAAATGTGGGGAAAAAATGACATATCACTCAATTATTTATTCTATAAATTGCCTTTGTAGCCAGTATTTTTTAGATTGATGTGTTCAGATGTTATGTCTAGAATTATATTTTAGATAACTGATACAACTCACAATAACAATCTGTTTATGTGTCGCATTTTATCAATCTAACTAGCTAAAACTACTTTAGTTGAAATATTGCTGCAGGTAGTACAGAGGCTGAGAACAATGTTATATAGCCATAATTCAAACTTCTAGCATGTCTGAACATAACTGCTTTCAGCAAGAAGGTGACAGCAGTTTGATGTTGCCTTTGTAGAATGCTATCAGGCACTAAGCATGCAAGTTTCCGTCTGAATGCTTTTTTTAATATGGATTTTTTTCTTTCAAGATTTATTAGTTTGACCTGAGAGACAGCAAGGCACATGACTGACTGCTTGCATGGAAACATTCAGCTACAGAGATTAATGAAAATTTCACCACAAAACACCCTAAATATTTTCTTCTGGCCATCATGAACTGAAGCTGGTGGTTTCCATTTGGAACTAAAGCAAAAGGAAAGTGGTTTAAGTATTCTGCAAAAAGCAAGAGGATGTGTTAATAACCAGATTGAGATTGTAGGTGATAATTTTTTTTTCCAGTCTCAACAAATTAATTTTTTCATTACCTCCCTCCCCACTCACAATTTGACAATTTAACAGACCACATAGATTTTTGTAAACTGATCTCTTCACTGGTCATAAATATCCTCTTTTTTGCTCCTGGAGAGCAACATATTTGCTTCCAATCCTTGGTCACTCACATGTCATTTTTCCTCTAGATTTTCAGTTCCTTTTTACCACTCAGTAGGAAGTGATCAATACTGCACAGCAGACTGTGGATGTTAGGACAGCATAGACAGAATAGAGCAGGAACGGTCATTCTGAGGCAGATTTCTGATCTCAAAAGGCTGCAGAGTTAGCAAAGCAATGGCTCACAACCATCTACCCCAATCAATAACTTCTCTACTTAAGCACTTGTATGAGCAGCTGTGCTTGGTCAGACAGAGTTTGGTAACATGTGACTGAAGTGGTGTAAGAACTTGTTAAGCATCCTCCCAGACTCTGCAGGGTCTTCTTGAAGAGAATTGGTAATTTTGTATTTCGTTGGCCCTACAGATATTTTAAAATGAAATTTCCCAATCATTTATGAACAAATGCAAACATTACTGGACTCACTATGTCCTCAGGATTGATTGGAATTTGGGATTAATACTAGATGCCAATATGTGTTGTATGGGAACAGACAGTGAAATGCCAGCCCCTACTCGCTGCCTCCATGTCACTCATGACACTTCTGTGTCCCTACTGTAAGTATTCAAGTTCAGAGGAGAGTGACAAAGCTGGTGAGGGGCCTGGAGCACAAGTCTGATGAGGAGCAGCTGAGGGAACTGGGGCTGTTTAGCCTGGAGAAGAGGAGGCTGAGGAGAGACCTTATTGCTGTCTGCAACTACCTGAAAGGAGGTTGTAGCATGGAGGGTGTTGGTCTCTGCTCCCAAGTAGCAAGGGATAGGACAAGGGCAAATGGCCTCAAGTTGCACCAGGGGAAGTTCAGATTGGATATTAGGAAAAATTCGTTCACAGAAAGGGTTGTGAAGCATTGGAACAGGCTGCCCAGGGAAGTGGTTGAATCACCATCCCTGGAGGTGTTTAAAATGTGTAAATGAGGCTCTTAGGGACATGGTTTATTGCTAGAGTTACGTTATGGTTGGACTCAATGATCTTGAGGGTCTCTTCCAACCAAAATGGTTCTTTGATCATTCTGTAAAATTCTACACATTCTCCCTTGCCTAACGTATTTTCTCAGCTGAGGAGCCCTGGTCTGTGAGGTGCTTACACAGTAGAAATTCTTCCAAAGCTTTGACTGTCTTTATTGCTTTTCTCTGTACCTTTTCCCAGTTCTGTCATGTCTTTTTTGAGATGGGTGATACAGTACAGAAGGTAGATGAGATGTGCACATGGTCATTAATATCTGGGAAAATACAGATTTGTATAATGGCTTATTCTTCATGTATGATTGGGGTTTTTTAACTGCTAATAAGTAAAGAAGTGAAAGCTCTTTGAAAATACCTGCTGTAATATCAAGATCTAATTTCTGAATCCTAGTTAGTCTGTACTAGATTGAGGTCTGGGCAGGCTGGTTAACACAGTGAAGCGACATGAAAGGTAGGAGGTTGTTTCAACTTCCTTCTTGATTAGCTGCTTTTTGTCCCTGTGGAAAAGTAAGTAAATTTCTTCCTACACCAGGTTTTTTTTTTTTTAGATTAAATTATTTGTTACTCTCTGTTACCTCAAATATAGATTTTTTTCGTTATATATGCCCCTATATATGTTCCATCTCCTCAATGTTATGATCTGAAGAATAGCTCTAGTAGATTAAAACACTTATTTTTTCTGTTTTAGAATCTTGTCTCCAGCAGTAAAGAGCCTTGTTCATTATTGCTTCCAAAAGAGCTGCAAGAAAATATGCAGTGGGCAGGTGTTAAATAATTTGGCAAGAGGAAAAATCTTCCTTCTGAACACCAATAACTAAAATACTGATATGTGCCCAGATGGGAAAGGGCTTGGGTCCTACTCAGTCCTTTTTCAGAATTCTGGTGTTCTGGTATATTCAATGAGGTTTCAAACCCTGCTTGTCTCTTACCTACAGGGATAACCAATGGTTTGTTATATGATACAAAATGTTCCCCTTTCACCTATCCACTAACTTCTTATGCAGCCTTCAGACTAAAGGGCAGATTTTTTCCAGAGGGAAAGTTCCCTGCTTGTCGTTTTCTCCACCCACATTAGGAAGTTAACTCATTGTAAAAACTTCCAGCCTGCTTATTGACATTATGGATATAGATGTATAGCCAAACTTTCAGACTGAGTGATTTGGTTTGCTTGACGGTTATGTAAAACAGAAAAATAATGAAATAGTGTATTTCTTATATGCAGATTATTTTTTCCTTTAGCCTATATATATAAATATGCATTATTACACATTGCATTATTCATTATTTTATTAAAGTATGTTACTATTTACACATATATGTATGTACATAATTTGAATCTTGTTAGTTATTGATTTTTTTTCAGTCTGATTGCACTACTTTTATACATAGTTAATTCTTACACAGATTTTTAAGCAGCAGCGCTGGCAGCAATGCCGTATTGAACTGTACATGCAACTATGATGAGGTGTGTACGCTAACAAATCCTTCTCACCACAGGTGACCTAAGATTAGGACAGCTCTTTTTATCAGCTGAGAATGGATGTTTGTGTGTCAGAGCTCAGTGGAAGCACCACCCTGAACCAGGGATCCCCTCCCAGCTAAGCAGGTGGGTGGTAAAAATGAGAACTGGGTAGTAAAGGGGGAACAGTTGAGGTCTTCCCCAGAACCGACAGCACACTTCTTTCAAACAAAAGGCAGAGAGGCAAAGCCTCAGAAATGGAGCTTTTCATTACTACATGCTGTTTTCAGCACAGCAGACGAAAATCTAGAGCTAACTGAGCAGCTGAAAGCAAGGGGAGTTTTCCAGGAAAAACCTGCTTTTAAAAGTGCTTGGTGTGCATGTTGGAGTTGGGGAGGCCGCCATGTAATTTTGCAGTTTGATTCTAATTGTGCTCTGACAGGCTTGTATCTTCAAGCTCTTGGCCTGGGGCAGTGACCGAGAACAGCCACTGTTTAATATGGTCTGATTAGGCCTTTGTGAAGTAGTTTAAATAGATAAAAGTAGCAGATAGATGTTGTGCATTGTATTAGTGAGATTAGTGTGCCAACCTATGTTTTGCAAATACTCAGAGAGCTGCAAAAGTTCTTGGCATTTTTGAACGTGGTTTCTGATACCAACATCCCACCCTGATCTGAAGTTAATAGGAATATATATAATTGCAGACACATGGCTGAGACACTTCTACCATAGCAGAGGCACTTGTGCCTTAGCACATATGTCAGAAAGTGCGGTTAAACTCCTTTCCCAAATTGCAGTCAGTCACAAGGCATCTTTCACGGGACTGGTAGGTAATTTCCCATGTGCACAGAAGGGTGCAACACCTAGGCCTGCATGTCAGTGTAACTCTCTTACAGCTAGAGAGCCTTCTAACATCTTCAAGGTGTCCTCAGGACAGGTGTCTCCTGCACTTTCCCTTCTTACATTGTTTTCCTTCTGCACTCACACTCAGCGTAACTTTTGCAGCTTCCCTGTGCAAATCTACCTGGATGCATATATTTGTCCCTGTCTCTGAAGACGAAGTACAGCCAAGGAGGGCACAGGTCCTGATGTGCAAATGCAGGAGGTGGTTCTCCAGTGGGTTGTTCCCTCTGTGCTGTGGCAAAAGGGTGATGACATGGCTTGATCTGAGAAGGGATCAGGCTGCAGTCTCTATTACTTCTCCAGCCCTGGAGTTTCCATGCATCCTGTATGTCATCCTGCCTGACTGCATATGGAAGGCTGACAAAATTCTCATTCTGTACATGTGGTTGCTCAACATCTTTTGTAAGAATCAGACTGTGCAGGTCTCCTCACTTGGCTAGAAACATCAAGCACCGGTGATGCCTCAGGAGCTCAGTGAAGGCTGGACATATGTTCCAGAGCGTAGGGATGGATTCTACTGGCAGGGTATTTCTGAGGCACAAGAGCCCCATGCATGCTGGAACAAGCAGATAGATGAGTGATAAAAGTTCCTGCAGCTAGATTCACTAGCTCTGTGGGGAGTTATTCCGTGCTCTAAGAAGATATCTACAGACTTTGTTAAGCATATAGCCTACAAACTCTGTGGGCTGAAAAGAAGACATGTTCAGGATACCTACTGCAACACACATGACAGCTCTTAGGGAGACTGTGATGAGTATTCCGGTGAGTTTGTAAAGGCACAGCTTGTTGTTCATGTCCATCCTGAGGCAGAGCAAGGCAGTGGAGACCTTTCCTCTGAGGCCTAAAAAGCACTCTGTGTAAAAGGTTAGGAGTAGCAGCACCTGGGTGGTCTCCTTCCTGTAGCTTCTCCAGACAGCAGCCACACTACAGCAAAATGTCAATTTGCCTGTAAATTCTGCCTCCAGCCTCCTTAACACAAGCACATACAAACTCCTTCTCTCACCCCATCTCTGCTGTCTTTCACTACACCCAAGTCCTAAGGACCAATCATGGATCCCCACCCACACCCTTTCCAATTACCAAGACTGTTCCTCTTCTAATGCTGAATTGTCCCTAAGCCCTAGTATTGCTGTCTGTCCCAAATCAAACCAATCCCACCACTTGCACCGTGCTAACCTAAGCTAAGACCTGCCTGAAAAATCTTGCCCTTGTGCTTGCCTAACTCTGTTCATGGTGGTGCTAATCCATGGGCTCAGAGTCAGCCTCATTCTGCTGCTGAGTCAACAGTGAGTCTTGAGAATGCTGAGGACATGATGCTGATTTTGGAAAGGAGGTCTCTGCTCTTTGCAGGGGGTTGGACTAGGTGACCTTTGAAGGTCTCTTCTAACCCAAATTATTCTACGATTCTATGAGGTGACCATGAGGTAGACACAGTGACAGGGACATGTCTGTGGAAAAGGAGCTCATGGGAAACCTGTAGGTGCTCATCTGTCCTTACCTACTGGGTGTAAACACCAGCTCGGGGGGGAACTGCATCTGAGAGGGGGAGGCCAGATGAATCCCTGGCACATTTAAAACACATTTACACATTTAAAAGAGTTTCCAGTGCTGAAGTTACAGCAGGTGAACAGTAATGCCTAATCTTCAAATATCCATGATATCAAATGAGAAATACATGTTTCCCATGAAAATGAAATAGGATTCAAGCTTCAACTTAACCTGTTTCAGAAGGTGACCTGATTTTGAAGTCTGTTTACAGCTTTGGTTAAGTGTGAAGAATATTTAGCACCATCAAGTGGTAAAACGGTGTACTGCTTATTCGTAGCAGTCTCGAGAATTAAAAAGGGGGCAATTACAAAGCTGCATGTCATAAACGTGCCTAAATAATCTTTTAACGCGTTTTACTGACGTTATTTGAAAACGCTCCTGAGTATTTTTCTAGGAAAAGTACAGGATTTAAATGCTTGTGTTTCCAGAAAATCTAGCTTGGATCAATCATTGTTTCAGCTTGAATATATCATAGAAATCAACATTGGTATTTTTCAGTTTGGAGTACTGAGGTTGAGTTTATTTACAGGTGATCAACATGAAAATACTGTTTATTTTAGGATAAAAGCTGATATAGACTATTCTGTTATTCCCTTTTCTTTGTGATGCCTGTAACCTGCATCATTTCTAGGCTTGCTTAACTTTTCCTTGCTGGCCACTGAATGGGCTTGAATGGGGACACAGCCCCTGGTAAAGGCAGTCTGCAAAGGAGACAAGTGTAGGCAGACAAAATCAGCAGAAATGAAATACAGAGTTTAAAAGAGTATGATTAATTTGGCTGTAAAATAATAACAACAACAAAGTCCTTTGCTAGGCCAAACCAAATTCTGCAATCTGAAGAGCTTTTAAATTATGCAGTAATCATGCATCATTTCAATTAGTACCAGCCTGGGTACAGATAACACTTAATATATGCATAACTTGATTAAAGAAATAATTGACCTACCTGTGGGGTAAAATGATCTATAATTATCCTGGTTGATTGTTACATAAATGTTTGTAATTTTGTTAGTGTGTGCTTATCAATTAAGGATAAAAAAAGACCTTTTTGTTCTACAAAGAGAAAAAAAACACCCAACCTTTTTTGTTATTTAAAAATTTATCTTAATGAGAAGCAGACTCTAGTGGATGAGATCACACAACTGAAGAGAAAGAAGAGACAGGCAGATGAGCTGATCTCTGAGAAGGAAATGGAATTTGTGCCAGGAAGGAATTAAAAGAGCAGCAAACCAACAGAAAATCCTTATGTTACAGTCAAAGACATTTTTCCTGATATCACTGAATAACTCGACGCATTTACTTGGATTAACTCCTCACATTTATCTGAGGAGAAATATCTGATGCAGAAAACATTCCTCCATTTTGCTGTGGAAACAGGAGATACAATTCAGCTTATCAGAAAAGGAAATTATTAAAATTACCGTTTAAATTCCTCTCTTTACATCTACTCTTCAGTCACTTAAGCACAATATTTTAGTAATAGATGAGACTTAAATCGCTACTGTTTGTTTGAAATCAGTATTAACAGAGTCTAGGATTCTTCTGCAAAGTGGAGAGAATTTGCAAAGTCTGGTAGGATTCTTGGAAGTCAGAATGCTCAGCATCTTCCTACATCCATAGTTCATAATATTACAATTTTCATGTATCTCTTGGACCTTAAAAAAGGGGCAGGAAAATTTGAAGGACCGTTTGTGAGATCTTGACCAAATTTTAGGAAGTTACATGCAGAAAAAAACCCTCAAAATTATTTTTTTTAATACTGCGTACACTTGAATGCAGTAACTTGTCCAGCGTCAGGAAAGGAGAATGCGCTTAGAGAAAGGCCAGTAATTCCAGCAGTGGGCAGAAGCACACAGAAACCTCTCAGTTTGTCCCAGCGTTAGATCCTAGAATCCCAAATCCAAATACAGAGATATATGTGGTATTTAATAAAATTACACTCCTAATGATTAATCAAGACCAAAATATGGAAGGGTGCCTGTGTATCATAGAAGAAAGAAAGAAAGAGAGAGAGGGAGAGGGAAAGAGAGAAGAGAGAAAGAGAGGATGGGAGGAAAGAAGGAAGGAAAGCAAGGAAGAGAGGGACACCTTTCAAAGAACACTGGGGACAGAGACAAGGGAGAACTGCTGAGTTTTATGAAGCCTACAACAGTTCTTTTGTGTAATTTTCTTGTATAGACCTCAGCCACTCACCATGAGAGAATGATTGATAACAGCAGGCTGCTGTCATCCTCCAAAACACAGCACTTGGCAGAGCAGAGGAGGGGTTGCTGCAGGCTTCGTTGTCAGCAGGGAAGATGATCTGGGGAATGGCAACACGGTGCTCTGCAGGCAGAGGTGTCCCAGCTCCACCCGAATAAATGCCCAGCCAGCCCCCAAACAGGAGCTGTTTCCCCACAATAACCAACACCGAATCCAAGCTCACCCACTTTGCCTTCAGCTCAGCTTTCTGGCTGGGGCTCTGTGTGGCACCGGCTTATAGAATCATAGAATAGTTTGCACTAGAGGGGACCTTCAAAGGTCTTCTAGTCCAACCGCCCCTTAAATGAGCACGGACATCTTCAACTAGATCAGGTTGCTCAGAGCAGGCTGCACTGAAAGGCAAACTGCTTTTCATGCCTGCCTCGGAAAGCTTTTGTAGGCATCCTCTGAGTAACGGAGTGTTTCATTTCAGGCCTCTGAGAGAAGTCTGCTCTCTAGATCACACATCCTTTGGCTTGACCCACGTGTTGTCTTGACTCTCCTTGAATTTAGAATTTGCAACATCAAAGGAGCAAGCAGGTATGTCACTTTATCACATGGATAAACCCATGGCTTAACAAGTGGAACTTGTTTTAAGAAAAATGCAAAAGTGCACAGATATGTCAAAGAGGAGTATGTAGTCGGTGATTTAATTGCATTTATGAATTAGGTGAAAAATTAGGAACCATTAAAGACTTCCTTGATTTGTAACCACCCATTATTAAGCAAAAGATGAAATCAGAATGTGCTGCAGATTTTTAATAAGCAAGCTACATTTTATCACAGAGTACTGGCATTCCAAATTACCGGTGTGTTTTACAGATAAGCTGTCAGTTAACCAAAATTTGAATCCTCATGTTGATGGCATTTTGCCTCCTTGTATGTGTACCATTACCAAGCTAAAGAAACATGCAGAACAAACAGCCATTGAGCAGCCACTTTCTAAAAAAAAAAAAAAAAGGAGAAAAGTTCTGAAATTGCAGATGGCTGTGCCTGACATGGAAAAGAAAATACTTTTTAAAATAGCAAATAGCTATACATGATTTCCTTGTCTACTGAGGAAAGAAGAAGAGAGAAGTTTTGGGAGAGGTTTCATCTTGATACAAGAAAGAAATTTTTTTACAGTGAGATCAATTAATTGCTGGAACAACCTCCCCAGGAATGCGGTAAGAGTTCTCATCACTGAAGGTTTTCAAGATGCAATTGGAGAGGGTGCTAGATAACCTAATCTTCCCATGAAAGGCTGGACAAGATCATCTTCTGAGGTCCCTTCCAGCCTAGGCTGTCCTATGGTTGTATGGCTCCATGGATTAGTGCTTAATTACTGCGTGGGCTGGCACTGACATATCCCCACCACAGGCCAGAATATCAGCCAGAGGAGCACATGGTGCCTCTGCTCAAAGGAAAGTAAGAAAGGATGGCAGTCATGAGGGGTAGGAGGTGCAGGAGAGGACTTCTGGAAGGGAGCATTGTTGGAGACGCCACTGGAGATGCACTCTTTGGAGGTGTTGTCATGGTTTTTAACCCAAGCTAGCAATACAACCAAGATAAGTGCTCACTCATCCCCTCCTGCCCCCTCCCCAGTAGGGGAGAGAATCAAAAAGGAAGGGAGAAACTTGGATTGAAATAAACACAGTTTAATAAAATAACAAAATACTAATACACTACTAGTAAATATATATAAAATAGAAATAAAAAATACTCAAGGCAATTCCAAACAAACTCTGTCCGCAACTGAGCAGCCAGTCCCAGCAAGCTGCACCTGGCCCCACAACTGATCCCAGAGAGAGAAAAAGAGAGGAAAAAGGCAGAAAGGCTCAGAGGCATCTGCAAAACGGCAAAAGCCAGACTAAACATCCTGCACCAAAAACTCCCCCAGCGCTAACAAAAAAGAGCAAAGCAAAAAAACAACACATGCAAGAGAAAAAGCCCAAGAAACCAGAGAGCAAAAGCAGAAGAGACCGACTCCTTAAATATGCAGCATGACATTAATGGGATGAAATACTCTTATTGATCAGTCTGGATGTCAGTCAAGCTCTGCCTTATCCATTCCCCCCTTCCTTGATGCCTCACACCTGTGGGCAGAGCTCCCAAAACCTCCTTGGCTCTCATACCTGAGCAATTAAAAATGTTAACTCTGTGCTGGGGTGTTGTCTGCTTGTTCTCAAATGAAGTCCAAATAATGAGCATAATAGCTATGAAAAACAAACATTTATAACTGCACAAAGAAAATTAACCCATTTTCAGTCAAACCAGCACAGGTGTGTATTGTATTTTCATTTTCAATATTTCTTTAAAAACTGGAACCCACAATATTCCAAGAATCAAACACGTAGTGTAGAACATTTAGCAAAGAACTCAGAGACTTCTGAATGGAAGAAAATAATCTGTAATGTCCGCTCTGAACACCTCGCAGTGTGGTTTTCCAATCTCTTAATGAAACAAAAGAAACACAGCATATCCTTGGCCTTTCCACCCACAGCATATTACTAGAAAGTTTTAACCTGCGCATTGCTGGGGGATCTAACTTTTTATCACAACTAGAATGTTGTACTCACGGAAGCCTGCCATTTTTCTTACAAAATGTGTGGATGTATATGCTGCAGTTTATCCCACTGCATAATCATTCAGCCTGAAGGACCAACAATTTCCACTGGTATTTCACAGTTCTTAGAATGTTTGCACTTATGTGAATGATCCAGCACAGTTTTTCCTCATTGTTTTCCACAGAAATTTAATAAGAGTTTAGGATACTCAACACCATGCAGAATCCTGCCTTCACCTCTATCTGCAAATGCATGTAGTTACTCCCTACAAGCACACAGAGATCCACTTAAGTCTGACACTGGATTGAATGGTGCCACTTTTGTGTTGGAGGACAAAAAACAAACAGTGTAATGCCATGAAACTAATACATTTATTTGATGTGTTTTACTGTTGTATTTCAAAAAATGGTTTAATCTGAAGTATACAGTAACACACAAGTATTTGTTTTATTCTGTTTGACCTCTTAAAAAAACAGCCAACCAACCAAACAAAACCTGTCTTTAAGTCTAGCATGATAGGAGGGACAATGACCTTTCCCTGGCAACAACTAAGCTGCTACAACTTGATCAAGATCTTCAAAGACAGAAAACAAAGTCTGAATTTTGCCAGTCTCTTCAGACAGAAAAATGGAACAACATCTCTCACATTTGATGAGGAATGTCACCAAACCAGTGACGGATGTGGAACAATATGAAAATGGGTCCTGCTGTACTGCAGGTAGAAAATGAATCACCTACTTTGCAATTAAATAACATCATTTCAATGGGATATTAATTTTCTAATCAGATTTACCTTTAAAATGCTGATTTCCTAACTATGTTACAGGAGAATATTAACTTGTAAATGACGGATTTTTTTTCCTGTGTAACAGGCCATGAGATGAACATGCTACTACGACTCTCATAAAGATTATAGGTCTGTTTCCTGGAAGATATTTTTGGATGTCTTAACTGCAGAACTATTTTGTTGTTTCCCAGTATTTCCTAGATAAAACATTGCTTGGATTTTCTTTACAGAAGAGTGCATTTCTAGTGTGGAAAAATAAGTAACATATGAATGTAAACAATAACTAAAACACACCACATAAATTTGGTAAAATTTTCTGTTTTTCAGTAATTTGAGCAGCATATGCCTTTGTAAGATTTTTAATTATGCTTCCACACAAACAGTGGCGTTAATATTGTTATAACCCTGTAAGTAAATTGGGTGCTCAGTTTTCATTATGCTTCATAAAATTGCTTAGGCTGCTTGAAAAAACCTTTACCTATATTTGAAGAAAAGTACATGTTCTAATTATACTGATAGTTTCACATGTTGAGAGAAATTTCTCAGCTGTTTCATGTGTTTATGGCTGGTCTTGGGTTTGAGTTTTTTCATGCAGAAGTTGATGGCATTTCTGAATTCAAATCTTGTCATGGTAGGATGTCTCTTTATTTGGAATGATCTGAGTACAGGAATTCATTCTTCTGACAACCTCTGTTATGCTTTTGTAAGTGGTGAATTCCAGCCTAAGGAGATGTCAAATGACAATGAAGAGAGGCTTGCCTAGAAAAAAATAATGGTAATTCACATTTTACAGTAATTCAAATTCAAAACCACCAGCAGTTGCATATTAAAGCAAACATCATTAGATGCATACAAATTAAAGCTGCCTTGGCCTTAATTTTCTAATTTTTTAGAAAAGCAAAGTTGGGAGCTAAGTAAATGTGACATTTTGCTATGTTCTACAATATTTTAAGGAAACAAACTTATTTCCTACCTATAAACACTCTTTTCTCTTTAATCTCACTGCATAATCATTTTCTTTCAGATTTGTTTTTATTCAGCTAAACTATTAACTGTTTGTATAGCTTCACAAACAAATGTTCAATACTTCCTTCATCATTCTTTACTCTCTTGTTTTGTTATTTTTAATATTACAGGCCTCAAGACATTGTGCATCCTCAGTGTGTTCTGGAAGGCGTTCAGTAGTACCCTATACACAAAATGAACAGGAACTGATGGAAGTTATGTTGGCATGAGCAAAACCTAGACTAAATCTGCCCTGCACTGTGAACTATGTATGCATTGTCACCTCAGCTTCCACTGAATGGTAGGATACAGACCTATGTACTGGGAAAAAAATCCAATTTTACCTAAACTGCTAAATGCACGCGACAGCATTCACATCAGGCACTAGACTGCTTCACCGTGCCGCTGTTACCCCAGGTGTACCTGCTTGCTCAGGTGGGAGTTTGCTGCTGTCAGTGCCCTGGGGCTCCTGGCTTCCCCTGGGGAGAGGGCTGAGGCGAAGCGGCGGGGGCGGCCTCAGGTGAGCGGCGCCAGCGCTGCCCGTGCCTGGCCGGCAGGTGGCGCCGCCCGCCCCGCCCGGCTCCCGCGGCGCGGGGGAGGGGAGAGGAGCGGAGCGGCGGAGCAGCCGAGCGCCGGCTGTCAGAGCCGCGGGTCCGCGCCGGGCGGCGGCGGCTGGAGGACGGCGGAGCCCCCCGCGCCATGGAGCCGCAGGCACGGGGTGAGTCTCGTCGGGACAGGGCTCTCCGGGGCGGCGCAGGGTCCTCGTCCTTTCCGCGGCCGGGGACTGCCGCTCCCACCCGAGGCAGGGCCGAGCCCACGCGTGGACGGCGTGAGGTGCCCGCGGCGGGGAGAGCCTGATGGCGAGCCCGGGGCACCGCCCGCCCCTCTGGCGAGGGGACTGGTGAGAGGGGCGCGGCGTGAGGTACCTGCGAGAGGCTCCCCGGGACCCCGCTGGCCGTGGCCGCCCCGCGGTGCGGTACGGACCGGCCCGCGGAGCGTCCTCGCCGTGCGCCCCGTACCCACCCGGGCTCCCTTTGGCTTCTTTATTTTACTGCGTGGCTGGGATGTGACGTCCGTTTTCTCCTGCTGGTTTTCAACGTTTCGCCGTCCAGTAGCTGGACCACAACTTTGCGTTAAGTTAATCTGGGGGAGGATTTGGGGTATCTGCAGGTTGTTTAATGTAGTTTCGTGTGCGGTGTCCTGCCCCGGGGCCCGGACGCCCCGGGAAAGCAGCCGCTCCCCGGTGCCCCCCGGGGCAGGAGGGTGCGGGTCCCTGCCGAAATCCCAGCGCTCGTCTCGGGAGGCGACAGGCGCGTCCGGCAGCTGGGACCCCGCGGCTGAGCTGAAGCAGAGCTCTGCACCCAGACCTGCTTGGAACTGGATGTGCTGAAACACTTCTGCAGTTCTGCAAACACAGCCTTCATTAACCTAAACCGAACATTTTCGTTATTGCAACAGCTATGAATAAGTTAGCTGTTCATCTCTCTCTCTAGATAAAGTTTAATTGGCCTCCAAAGAACAGAGGAAACTTTTCATGCAACGTTTAGATGACGTTTTGGTCAACCTAAGGTATTTAGCATACACAGATCTTGCTCACCTTTATGATCTTGCTTCTGTTTCCTGAAGAACCTTATAACTCTGCCACACAGTACTAAGCAGATGGTACAGATATTTCTGCAAAAGCAGTGTGTTTAGAAACCATTTTATGTCATCTATTAAACAGGGAGATGAAGTAACAGGGAGACATAGGCTCATTGACATTAACTGACAAAATAGCCTTCCAGAATAGTTAAGAACTAGCTTAAACAGATACACATAAAAGAGGCAAATATTGATTGCAAATATGGTTGTATGTAAAGGAACATAGTAGGAAATTTGAGTTCATGATGCTTGTGAAGGAGAAAGCCTTTCCAGCAAAAGTGGTGTAAGTGCCACCTTAATGGATACATGGCTGAAACTGATTGGCAAAATAAATAGATCTGTGGCTCAGTTCCTGGGGTTTTTAAAAGTCAGTATTAAGATTATAGCATAAGACTGTTATCTATTTTTCTGAATACATCTGTACAGATACTGTGGGGTTCTTTAAACAGGAGCTTTAACAGTAACTTCGTATGGTAAAGGATATGATCATTTTTAGCTTTGTAGAACTAATGGAAAGCAGTATCTGATTTTAATTAGCCAGATAGTGGTATAGGTGCATGTGACAGTTTTTTTTTTTTACCTTCCCTGACTAGTAAGTTGAGTAAGTATGTTCTTAGTATGTGTTAAAAAGTCAAGCCAATAAATATGGTTTGCTAATGTATGTTTTGGTTAGCAACTCTGTTACTGCCATAGGCCTTTAATAAATTCTTCTGGATTAATATCTATTGGCTAGTGAGACGATATATAAACAATTTGTATTGCTTAGCCATTAATTTTTCTGCATGTAATGCAGGAGCTTTTTTTTTTTTTTTAAATCTTAAACTTAGTTGACAGAAATACAAATATAGGACTTTCCAGGACAATACTGAATTCTTAGGTCACTTTTTTCTATTTCTCACCTATGTGTTTTATTCCTACAATTTCTCAGAACAGTCTCCCATTACTTAAAAAATACCGTTCTTTGATACACTAGCAGTACAAGCTGAGATTTTTGTGGTAGGTATTTGCATGCCAGTAAACCTTTGTTCCAAAATGTCCTTCTTCTAGTCTTAATTCAGTGCATGCTACTGCAGTTACAGAGCCTTGCTGGCAAAAAGAATTGAACTTGTATGTGTCTAATGCACTTGAATTCAATTAAGTACATCTATGCACTGGCCAGAAATCAGAATTTTTCAGTTCCACTATGCAATTTGTAGAACATAGTCAGTTATAGGAGGTTACTGACAAAAGAGTCAATTTGCTTGGAAAAAAAACGGAGACAACCAAAAAACCAACCAACCCCAAAACTGCAAGTACCTACTTAAGCAGCAGGATAGATGTGTATACAGTTTAATGAGTTATGCATTTCTTCTAAGGAACCCTTAGGTGCCCACAGAGCGATGAACCCTGAATGGTTTGTACCAGTGTGCTCTGCTGGGGGGTTGCATTCCAATTGAGAAGACAAAGTAAAAGCTATAAATTTGAAAGCACTCTCAAATTTCTCATGTTTAATACTTTAAAGGTTTTCTTTGAAAGGACTTTTATACAGAATTGTGTTGTTTGTGCCATTTTATGTTATCCTGAAAGAAGGCTATGCCTGAGTAGATTAATTTCATGTTTAAGAAATACATGCAAGTATAAAATGTAGATTTCTTCAGAGCAGGGAAATATTTTTTCAGCATTTTTACTTAGCAGCATGAATCAATTTTACAAATCTTAATGTGACTGTGGACAAAAAAAAAGTATTATTACATGTAACTGTACCAAGGTACTGCATAGAGGTCACAGCTAACATCAGGAATTCCCGTGTGGTTCAAGGCACAACATAACATCTGTCAATACACCAAAGACTGTGAAAGTTAAATGCTCTGATATTTATCTTAAAGCAGTAGAGAGAATTCATGGACTGAAACAGAGCTACTGTTACACTTAAGTATATTGAATATATCTTACAGCATTCATACTAATTGGATGAGACAGTCTACCAGAGAGTAATCATAACTAATGTTAAAAATATTTTCTAAATAAATAACCATAAGTTCAATGTAAACAAATTAATATGAGTAATAAAAATCATAAATGGTACCTTTACATAAATTGTATCTTTAAGCCTCTAGGTGCTTTTATCTTTGATCACTTTTTTCTCTTAATGGTCCCAGAGCTAGCTGAGCCCAGCAACACACCAGCTATACTTCCATTAGGTGCTAAAAATTCCATGAGAGGATATTTGTTTTCCTTCCTATGGCTGTCTGTCATTTTTAAAGTGCAAAGTTTGGAAGTCTGAAGAACAATGTTTCTCTCTGGAAGGCAGGAAAATCAGAACTGTGTATTTGCCTCTTATCATAACTCATTCTAGTCCAGGCCCAGATTAACTGACTATCCAGCATAGTCCTGCTTTCTCATTTAAAACTGTGACTATCTGCTAATAATGACAGTACCATGGATGTCCTCATCTTTCTCTCACCTGAGAATCCCATGTAACTTTTAACACTGGAGCTTTGCTCTTCACACATCTCCTTTTGCAATATTTCTTCCTTTTTTTCTTGTATCCAGCTATAACTGTACCTCCTTTTTTTCACTGTTGTATCCTGTCTTGACCAACTTTGGTGTGCAGATTTCTGCTCTTTGGTCTTTTACCTACCCAGATAGTTCAACCAGCTTCTTGCATTTCCAGCCTCTGAAAGGGTTTTTGAGGCATCTCCCTGTCCTAGCAATTTGTCTTATAGCTGTTCCTGACAGATGTTCTGCATCCCCTACTAGTTGTGCATTGTAGCCATAATGGCTTGCTGTGGCTATGCATACACCTGTATTGTGGTGAGAGCTATAGTTGGCTCAGATGTTGGATGATGACTGCTTGAAGCCTGTGTCTTGTCATCCTGCAGCTGCTTTCTTCTGATGTGCTCCATCTGTGATCCTCAAGCCAGTTCCACCTGGCATGTGATGTTACAGAGCTGAGGGGCAGCATCTGGGCACATGCCGTTTGGCTGGAGCTTGTGACCAGAAGAAAATCATCAGAAGTCGCAGCATTAGCCCAGCAGCCCTCTCCCTGCCACCGTGTCACCTGTCAGCCTGCAGGCAGATGATCTGAGGGCTCCAACGGTGGGAGGCAGCGGTGAGGAGGTCTCATGTTGCCTATGATATGGCATACAAGACTCGCCGAAACAGGGCACTGGCAGCTTGGTCAGCATTCTCTCTCTTTTTCCTCACTCATGTGGTTACTAATACAGATATTAATCTGGATAATAGTCAGTCTCACAGTGGTAGGGTGGGATACGGAGCACACAGAGATGTTACTTCACTGCAGCAGCGGTGTTGTGGCTGATGCACCAAAGCACAGTCATGCTGGAGAGGCCAGCATCTTCCCTAGCTTCATGTTTGGGGTTAGTGGCTTTACTGAAGAACACTGACTGTTTTGTTCTGTGTTCACCTTTCCTCTAAGGGCAGAGTAAAACTGGTGGCTTGGGGCTGATGTAGTGTATTTTTTCTATGAGCAGAAAATCCCTCGGGTAAGTCCATTAGCACACAGGTTGGTCAGTATTGATACATGTAAGAAAATGGGAAGGATGAGGCAAGGGCAGCCTTAGTTTTCTTACCCAGCAGGAGTTGCTAGTTCCTTCCATTGTGAGAAGTACGTTTACATTCCCCACCTATCTTTGCAAGGAAAGTGCATGGCCATACGTGCCTCGAAGGCTTCACAACCACTCCTTTTAATTAGGGGTTTGTGCTGTCTCCTCACTGCTCTCTGGAGCTCACCATTGCCCCACTATGGAAAGTGGGAGAGAAGACTCTGCAAAGGGTCAGTAGGACACTGGGGTAATTGACCCAGCCAGTGATAACCTGTGTGTTTGTCTGAATGGTGTAGGTCTCAGCTGGGTTGTTAGTAAGATCACAGGAAGATGAGGTCAAGTTAAAATGGTAGGGTTGTAATTTACAATAGGATTCTTAAATATTTAACAAGAGTGCCCAGCGCTGGAGATAGTTGCTCTTTCATCCTTTTTTCTTTATACTAGACAGAGAGAAAATATATGCATGGAATGAATTATTGAGTATATCGGACTTCAAGCAGATAAATATCTGAAATCAAATGCAGTGCTTCTGTTTTACCCTTTTGAACCTGTACTGCTTTCAACTTGATGACACTTATCACAGAATGAGGTACAGATTGCTGAGGCTGAGAAAATAGTGGTTTCATGCTACATGTGAGAACTGAGAATAGAATACAGTGGGGTTTGGAAAAGAAGTATGAAAGAGATACCTCCTTTAAAATCTAGCGCCGGTCTTATGAGGCATTGTAATGTGGCCAGTTTTACAGCCATGGAGATATAAAATGCAGAACATGCAAAACCAAACTCATCAAACCCTAAAACATGTTTTTTAATTCTTGCTCTATTTTTTCTCCTGTATCTTCTTATTTTCACAGGACAGCTGGTATGAGTCCTGCGGTCAGACAGCATGAGGTATTCTGAGTCTGCCCTCAGTCAGTGTTCTCAGGCGCACTAGTGGAAAGATGAGTCTGCTGATGCTGTTCTGATGTGCCTCGCTGACTTGTGCAGTACAGAAATGCGTGGAACTTTTAGGGTGCTTTGCTTAGGCCACGTGCTACTTAAAGGTCAAGGATATGGCACAAGCTTGGCAGAAGATTGCAGAGGGGTTGGAGTATGTTCTGTGTAGCCATATTTAGAAATCTAGATATTGTTTAGTAGCTTGTCTTAGCGTAGAGTCCTGGAATTTGGGTTCAGAAAGACTGTAGTCAGCGTTTGTTTCAGATAGTGTTTTGGGGTAAAATTAGGATTTTATTACTAATCAGAAAATACCTCTTGGGGTAATATATAAATATGAGATCTGGGCAGGCTAGTTTTATCTGGTTTTATTTGTATCTCATAGAAATGCACAGCTGCAATGCTGAATTTTAGAAACGTAATCTGCTGTAGTCATATCGCTGCTTTCTAAAGTGGGAATTTTGGCTTGTCATGTATGGAAAATTGTGAGAGAGGACTGACAAATCTGGATTCTAAATACTAGATGTCACACAGATCTTCTCCAAAATATTAGTTTATTTGTTTAATTCTCTAGGACACAGGTGATGCTGCATAGCCATTTTTGAGATCCATGGATCAAAAGCATATGATATCTAACTAGGCTATCATCAGTACACTTCTGCATCCATGGTGTGGTTAAGTCTCACAGATGCATAACTGTAAAAGACACAGTCATTTTCCAAGTGTTTGTATTGCTCTTCAGCACTAAGTCTCCTTTTCTTTCCCTTGTGCTGTCTCTCATTTCCTCTCACTTTGTAAAAAGAAGTAGAATGTCAGCAGTGAGGATCTTTCTGCAAATGCTCTTATCTGAAAGTGCAAACAAATTGAAGAATGTGACGTACATGAAGTGATTCTGCTTCAAGCACCATCTTATCATGATGATAAAGGTCTTGTGTGGAGTCTCCCTGTTCTCATTAATTACTTCTGTGGAAGATTTCTTAAACTTTTTGATTATTTTTCACTTATACCAGTTAAAAGCTGTTGCATTTATAATAATGGCATTGTAAAGTGAAAGATCCACTATTGGATCCTTAATGAGATAAGAAAGTTCCCATTGCAAATAGTCACATAAAAAACTAGGAATTTTGGCATTCTCTCCACGCTGTCATGAAGTTTTCTTACTTAAGACTGGTTGCTGAAAGCCATCTCATTTTTGTAGCTGAAAACCAGGGCTTTTACAACAACCACATAAGAATAATACAGCAGAAAAATTTATAAAGACAGGTTTACAGAAATATGTGTGTGTGTTTTCTGTGGCCACACACAGTAGCTTCTCTCTCATTTAGTTTGTTGTCCAACTAATGGACTTTCAGATGTCTAAGAACTATGTAGTCAGGGATCCAGTTCTTGGGCAATTTTTACATCTTTGCATTTCTAGTCACTGAAGGACAATTCAGGGAGTTTAGAGAAACAGGTGGTGGGTATAAAGATTAGAAGGGGGTCTCATGCCTTGTGTCACCTCCAGGGAAGGGAAGGTAATGCTGTGCCTTCAGCAGTCAGTTCTTTCTGAAGCAAGGAGAGCTGTCAGGAAAAATGCTTGCTTCTGTTTTCTTTTGTTGGTCTTCTGGGATTTGGTTTTCGTAAAGTTGTCCTGCTATCACAACTAATTTATCTTATTCTTTATTTATTTATTCTTTCTGTCCACCAAGAACCTAGTCAGTGCGGTGTTTTAAAGGAATGAAAATTCTTAAAATGTGTAATGGAAAGCAGTCATTCTTCAGTTTTGCTGTTCTAAAGGCAAAATTAGACTTCTTATGTTTTTGTAAGATAATAGAATTTAAAGTACTTTTAACAGCAACAGATTCCTCAAAATGCAAACTGAAGATTCAGCATTTAGTTTAACACAGGAACTGGGGCTCTAGTGGTGCTTTTGGCAAAGAGAGATGTAAAATTATACTCTGAAAACATTTTTTTATATTTGTGCAAGCGTAAGTGTCTATAGATACGGTATTGGTTTTCCCAGTAAAAGTGTTTGCAAAAATGTTTTTATAGCAGGCAATGCAGTTTCTTTTCATGTGCTTTCTTGTTGAAAGGACTACTTTTGTTTGCTGGTCAGTGAAGCTGTTATTTGCTTTCCCAGGCCACAAGGGACCAGATCCATTTCTTCCTCTTTTGAGAACCATTTTCTCTGATTTTTCTTTCCATTTGTACAGGCTGATTTCCCTCTGGGTTTTGCTTTAACTTGTGAAACACCATTCTTCTTTAGTCATCCAAATGCACAAGTTGTCACTCTTTAGTATCTGTGCCACACTTAAAAGTTGTATTTAATGAATGACTAATGAATGCCTAATAATTACAGTTACTAATTTCTGAATTGTAGATAACGTGTGGAAAACATGATTAAATACTATGTATGTTGTGGATTTCCAAGGCTGTATGATTTATATTTTGTAGATATTTATAAATGGTGGCTGAAGGGAGCTGATGCTTTCGATGTTTGCTTCTTCACTAAAGAGTCAGGGTGTTTTGTGTTCAGCTGCTCGTTCAGGTATTCTTTTTTTCACCTGTTTCCTCACCAGGATATTGTCTTGCCACCTGGGTGGAACTAAGGTGGTGCAGTTTTGTGGTCACAGAAAGGCTGCTCATAGCCATCTTAAAGTTTTAAAATACTTTTGCATAGTTTCCTTGGAATAATTGTTTTCGTTGTGCTTTAGGTGGATTTAGTAATAATTTGTCATGCTGATGTTGGCTGAGGGATTTTAGGTGCTTATCTAATTCCTCTTTCTATGTTTCACACTTTTTAATTAAAATGTTCTTAACTCCAATGAGTAGATCATAGATAGGTCACTCTAGGAAATGCTGGCAGATTTTTAGAGAATGATGCAGCACAAATGTATTTAGTTAGAATATCTTCTGAAGTCCTCAAATGGTTTATGCTCTTTCCTGGGTTCGTGCATGATAAATTTTCATTTAAAAGTGATCAGAGGTAGTGGTATTTAAACACAACCAGATTTTCCTTAGAGACAAGGAAAATAAATGTACATTACAGAGTTAAAGGGGCAATTATGCCAGGAACAGAAGATTATCTTCTGCTCAAAGTATTTTAATAGGCAGATGGCAGCTATTAACTTATTATTGTGGGAGGAAGGAATCAAAGTCATAATCAGGGAGAATGATGTTTGCCATGTAATTAAACTATCTAACCAGTGCTGTACACTGTTATGTGCATATGAGAATACAGAAGAACCAATGAAGCCATGTGGTCTTGCAAGAGTAAAATCTTTAGTCATGTTGTGGGTCAGGTAGCAAAGAAAAGATGATGGAGAAGAAGGAACAGTTACTTCAACAGCCTGACTGATTGGAAAAATAAAAAAAAAGGCTGCTGTATAATGTCATTCATATAAGCTGAATCACAATGTAGTTTTGAAGATTCTTTGCAGAGTTAAATAACATATTGTCAGGAAACTGGAGGCTAAATACGACAGGTAGAGGAAAAAAATATATCTCCCCTTGTGGCTTTAAATTCCTTCAAAAATAGAGAAGCATAAGAAGTGAGCAATATAGATGAAATCTAGATTGAGCACAAGGAATGAAGTATGTAATGATAGTAGTTTGTACCCATTTGAGAGAGGTTTACAAAGATAAGAACTAGATTTAGACCTAGATCTGGAGTTAGAAGAATGCTTAGTTGTGTCCAGGTCTGCACAGAAACATGGAGCATGACTATGTCCTGAAAGGGAAGCAGCAAAATTCTAGTCATAGTTATGCACTGCGCATGGGGGTCAAAGATGGGAAGAGTAAGAAAGAATAAGATTTTGACAAACTGAACAGGGATGGAGAGGTGAATGGAAATTGTTAGTAGAGATGCAAGCATTGGGATACTGGTTTATTTTGGAAAAGTACGTTGTGTTATGTCCATCCTGCAACAACATCCTCAGAAAAATCTTCTTATGTAAAGTAGAAGAATGAAGAGAAGACAAGGACTGTCATGCCCTCCTTTCTAGACCTTCTTAAGGCACTAAAATTACAATAGGCAATGGGTGATATGTATAGGGTAGGGTAGAAGTTTGACTGATCTTCTTACCACCAATTGTGATCTTCTAATGCAACCTGGAGGGTGTAGTAACTTGTGCCATGTGCCCAAACCCCTTCCTTCCCTTACCCCTTGGCCCGCCATTGCCCGTGCCCAGAGCAGTCTTCAGGGAAGCCGACCCTCTATGGTTCAGGCCTCATCTTCCCTGCTGGTCTTCAAGGAGGAAAAGACCACGCCCTGTCTGTGATGGCTGCTGTTTCAGCTGGTATTTGAGGGTAAATCGGGGACCTCAAAGAGTGAGATAGTACAGGGTGGCTGGGAGTGCCAGCCTCTGTCTCCCGATCTGATGAAGAGCTTCCTCTCCTGCGATACTGCCACTTGTGTAACTTGGGCCAAGTGCGGAGGCATGTCTTCTGTCCTCACACCCTACCCAACAGGAGGACAGGCCCAGAAACCTGTTTCTATGGGAACTTCACAGATATCCAGGGCTCAGAACCCCAGATGTCTCCACCCACAGCCTCACTAAGCAAACACATTCTTTGTCATGGCATGCTACAAAACCCTGAGTGGGCAAAGCCACAAACTTAATGATGCCAAAAACTCTGAAGTCCTTAACACGGAGCTTAACACTAAGAGCAGAATAATAAATACCTCATTTCGCAGTTCACGGTGCTGGCAAAAGAACCTGGAGGCAAAACAAATGAAACTTCGAGTTGAACAGTTTGGGCTAGATGGTGCTATTCTGACCGAGAAGTATTTTGTGTGGTCCGTGTCCAGAGAATTAGTGTCACATAAACTCTGGATTTATCAGATCAACCCACTGCAGCAATGCCTTGACTGTCCAGATGCAAGGCACTGCATTTGCAAGAAACGAGGTGACACAAATCAGACCTGCTCTTCAATATACTCAGAGTATTTTTTTTAACAAAGAAGAAATTGTTTTATCTTAAAGGGCTTCTGTGAGGCCTCTGTCTCTGGTAAAATGGATTGTTTTCAAATAATACAAGTTAGCTTTATTTTTGTTGGTTTTAAATGGGAATGCATTTGTGTTGCAGGTAGATATATATCTAAGAGAAGGTCAGATTTGTTTAGGGAAGGTTGGAGGAAGTGTACACTCTCAGATGATCTGCCTTGGGAAGGCAAAAGTGCACTGGTGCAGGGTAGCTAGTCTTAATTATGAAGAGATTAAGGGGAGTTGCAGACTAAAGCAGGTGGTGCTTAGAAAAACGACCTGTGGGGAGAAGGACACAAGATACCTGCTCTGAGGAGCATATTGATTCACTGCCTCTTCTTGGTGACTGTGAGTTCTTGCATAGTCCAACATAAACATTTAAGGAAAACTCTGAAATCAGGAACTGTGCCTTTATTCCAACTTAGTGAGTGATTTATTATTGTTCATTTATAATTATGATACTGTTTGCAAAGCTTAGTCACAGATCATGGACCTTTTGTGCCAAGCAGTATGCAACAAGACAGTCCTGGTCCTTAACAGTTGTAGTCTTTACTCTCCCAATGTGAGAGATTGAGCAGATGTAGGGAAGGATAATTTGTCCCTTCTCTCTCAGCATTCCTAAATGTATATTTTAGTATATATAACAGTGCTGAGACATTTAGTCTGCATTAAAGCAATGGGAATTATTAGTTTGAGCCTGAGGAGAATAAAGAATCTGTTGTGTATCTAGTTATAATTGTTTCCTGTATATTTTTTCTAGTAAGTTTACAGGAACAGAACTGACACATCTGCCTAACTGCAGTAAGATTTCACTCATTTTTAAATTAGACTTAGACAATCTCATTATTGATGTGTTTTGTGATCTAAAGGATACAAATTATAGCTACTTGAATAATTCATTTTTTAATTAAAAATATAATTTTACCACTTCTTGCAACACAGATACTTTGTTGGAAATTAATTGATGAGGTTTGTGAGTTTGATTATACTGCAGTTAGATTGCTGTCTAGTGATATTTTTTTTGCACCTGGCTTTAGAAAAATACAATAAACCTATTCTTTCTTGGGAGAGAAGGGTTATCAAATCCTGCCATTAATTTTCTGTGATTTTGATTCAGTGAAGCAGATGTGTGAGCTTAATTATACGATTGATGGGATTGCAGTCACTTCTACCAGCTGAGAATGGGACCCAAGGTGCTTGTCTATTCCGAGATTAGAAAAAAGTACCTACGTGTATTTTTAGTGTGAAAGGGTGGATTTAAGACATGTGACTGACAACTTCCACCTCTGACTGCCAGCATTTCCATGTCATAGCTCTTATCTTCCCCTACATCACTTTTTCTCCAGTCTGATTATGTATGCTTTATCCCTTCATTTGTTTCATGCAGTCTGTTACAGCTTCTGGAGTACCTTATTTGTAGAGAACAAGTCTCTCTTGTGACTCAGTGTCATCCACTTTCTCATTCCCTATTATTCCATCATGACTTCATCTTTTTTCTTTTTCTTTATTTTTTTTCTCTTCTGCCTAAAAAAAAAAGAAAAAGAGATGATAACCCTTCCACTTGTGGCATCTTTTTCTTACCCTTGACCTCACAGAAAGTTGTGCAGAATGATCAATAGAAAGCACAGTAAGTGGTACAATACTGTCATTACGTTCAGTATTGACATAATAGAAAGAAGCATCTGCTGTCTTTAAATTGTTACATTTCACAACAATTGCTTTGTATTTCCATAGCTACAGCTTAGAAATCAGTGTCGCCCTTGTCTTCCACAGGCAGGCAGGATTATTATTTTATACAAAGAGATAGCTATGGGATAAAATGCATAAGACCATGCCTTGTGTTTCTGGATGTTTAAGATAATTATTTTTGTTTGGAAGATCAGTTCTCAGATTGAATCTTGGTACCTGCTTTTAGTAAATGATAGGCATTTTTTTTTTTTACCATGATTACTATTCTCATTTGTATCCGTTGCCCTTCTGTCTTTGTAATGATTATCAAACTCCTTGCCAATGTGCATGGCTTCTCAGTGCAGTGGTCAAGCTGTGAGGTCTGTTTTCTGCCAATTATTTGTGTGTAGATTCTCTCTCTTTACTGCATAGGCCTGACAGCTGTGTCAATGGCTTCTGAGGGAAAAATAACATAAAAAGATCCTCAGTGTATGATTAATTTCTTATTTTACTAAAACAGAGAAAAGAATTAGCACACTAAGACTGGCTGTTCATCCAGGAGCTTCAAATAAAAGTGTTCCTTTGTTTGGAAACCTGCCAGTCTCTCTCAGAGCTATGGATGGATTTGTTAATGCCTGGTTTTGCAGGGTTAAGAGATGGAATGGAAAGTCTTAGTAAGGTCTGAAATGACCTTCTCCAGGACGACTGGGGACACTTGTTCTGAGATATTAGACTATGTCCTAGAGCTCTTGAACACCCAAAAGCTCTACTCCCTCCTTCTCCTTGACACCACCCTGACTCAAAGCCCAGTGGAGAGAGGAAATGAAGATACTTGTGCATCTGTATCTCTCTTTCAAGGAGTATACTCAGAGAAAACAAGAAGATTGAACTCCCATGGTCACAGGAGGTAGAAACTACCTTTTTTTTTTTTTTTTTTTACTATTTACACTTTTGAGCTACATGACTTGTATGTCCTGAGTTCTACCCTCTCTGAACCAAGATGAACCCAGCCTCAGGTTTTATTTTCCAATCATAGCTTCAGAATCAACCTTCTTCTCTTCTGAGTTCAAAGTCCTCTAGGAGAAAGGCTGGCTGTTTGGTAATTTCTAGGCTCAAGCAGTTCAGACATCCACAGTTAGAAGCAAACACAGAAGGGAAGATCTTCCTTCAAGTACCTTATTTTCTAGGTGAAACCTCCCATAATAATTTTGGAGTGGAAAAAATGTTACTGGAAACCCTTGCAATTTTTAATAGTTTTTCTGGTCAATTTAGTTATTTACTGTACATGGTTCTAGTCCCTTTTTTCCCCTGTAATCTCTATGTCTGGCATTAAGACCACATTATAAAGAAGATCAAAGGCACTAATGCAATGTCTGGACAGTTGCTTTGTTCTGTTTACCACTTCATCCCTTTGAAGACTTAATTGCAATTTAAATTTGTAAACAAGTGTTTTCCAATTTTAAATAAACAGTTTTTCTGTTCCTCTCCTATGCTGGTAGCTACAATATAACAACACGGCAAAAGAAGCTATAATGTCATTTTGTTTACTACAATGGTTATACAATTAGAAGATGTCTTCTCACTATTTGGTATGAATGTTAGATAACAAGGTAAGCATGATATTTTTAAGTGGTTGAGAAACAAAAAATTAGAGCAGTAAAAGGGTCAATGCCTACTCTTTTGTTAGAATAAAGGACCATCTATACATTTCCCTGAAATTAATGTCAGAGAACGTACATGAGCAAAAACATGGTGTTCTTGCCTTTAATTTTGCTGTCCTTATGGTTATTTCAACAGACGTCACTGCCAATAGTGTGGGGTGTTTGGTGGGGTTTTGTTTGTTTGTTTTTCTTTTAGCAAGGTCAACATACAAAAATGAGCCTGATCTGTAATGCTCTAGAATATGAGCCTGAGATGAATACGGAGAAAATACATAAAAAGCACTGGTTTAAAACACCTTTATCCAGTTAAACTTCAGATACATGAATGAGTCTAAAAATCTGTCTTGGATTTTATGATTGTGTTCTTTGATTAATTTAAGTTTTGTTGGATAATTAGAGATCCTGTAGTTTCTAAGTGGCTTGTTTAATTGTCATCCCTACAATTCTACTAGCAAACATACACACAGGTAGATATCAATGCTGAAACAGTTTTTTGCATTAAATCAGATTTAACAGCAGGCCATAGAACTTGAGTTACTTGTCTCAGCCACAACTACCATGAACTTTGGGAGAAAACTCAAAAATGCCCGTGAAGTGTTTCAGCACACTGGAACTCCTTGTATGGTTGTTGTATTATCTTGTCATATGAATCTTTCAGAAGATCACATTAAATGTGTTCCCTCAGCTATCCACCCCCTACTTTCTCTGTATAAATATCCTCATACAAAGGGTTGTTTGCTGAGTTGTTTCAAGTTGGATCCTTCTGTATGACTTGCAGTTCCTAATTACTGATAATCCCACTTTTCGTATTTCCTGCATATTTTACCTAATTATATGTGACAGTAAGTACTAAAACTTTCTTTAAAGTAAAAGCCAAACAGCTCTTTGCACTGCTTTATACCTATTATATGCTTTCCCATGCTTTATGAGAGCTTTTATTTTTTTCTTTTGAAGTAACGTATGTCCAGACTATCACTAGTCTGCCTGTTTGTGGAAGATAAATGAGTTACACATGAGTATATTCCTAGTGTCATTTGATGTAAGAATATAAGGTTGCATGAGACTATGAAGGGACCTTCATATTTTGTCCCCAGCCATTTTAGGCTACAAGAAGAGGGGCTGTCTCAAAGACATAATGAGGGAGGTGGGCTGGGTCTTGCATCTGTCTCTGGACAGAGTCCTATGATGGCCCATCCCAGAGCTACATCTTGATTGAGCTTCTGGATTGAGTTCGAGTGCAACTGGAAGAAGCGGAGACAAAGGCATAGGCTCTTCAGCTGACCATGGAGAATGAGGGATGAGAAGTTCATGGAACAGGTTCTGAGATGGCTTCTGCTCCATTGATGCCTCTTGTGTGATTTTTCAGTGGAAGAGAACTGCTGGGCACCAGGCGCAGCAACTCAAATTAAATTTGGGAGAAACAGGATTGACTTAATCTGGATAAAATAGAGGAGGACAAAAAAATAGATGCTATTAAGTGGTAGTGTGTGGGCTCTATGCTCACATCCTATCTGTTAGTGGCCTGCTTGAATGAAACTTGGAAAACCTGTACTTCAGATGAATACATGGAGGTCAATGCCTACAATATGGTGCTGTTAGTCAAATATATAAGAGATATAGAACATCACCCAAGCAGTGGGTTCTTGTGATGGCTGGTAATCAATTGGATGAAGCTCCTCTCTCATTCTGGGAAGCTTGCAACACCTATATTACACCCACCCAACAAGTAAACTGCTATTCTAAATGGGTTAAAAGTTAGTTACCGATGCCACAGCTGGATATTGGTATAATTCTGAAATCATAGCAGCTGTGTATCTGAACAATTTTAATAACCATCACAATTCCAGATTTTCTGATTTTGACTAGATAGAAAATGGCATGATCTTAAGTGTTGCTGAGAAGAGTGGGGAAGAGGAGCAGGGAATGCAGCTTGAATGTGATTCCTCTATGAAGAAGCACATACATACTACTCAGGAAAAGGAAGAGCATTGGGAACCTCAGACCGACCTTTTATTTTATATTTTCCTATTTATTTTTTTTTTCCTTTCTTCTTCTACCAAAGATTTTATGTTAATCTTGTTGAAAATATCTCAGCTACTTGTACAACTTCCTTCCGAAAGTGACCAAACCTTCCATAGTACATGACTAATACCTATGCATCTTTAGGCAAAAATACTCTCTCCCCCAGAATGGCTACCTGTGTGTTGCCAGGTTATGTAACTGAGCATCCCATAAAGTGCACTGGAGGGTTGCCTGCACATAAAGCCTGTTCATAACTTGGCAGTAATGATTTGGACTAGGAACATATCTATCACTTCATATGGAAAACTAATTTAGCCATTGGGAAATGTTTCACTTTGAAATTTTATGCTCACTGTATTTTGTCAGAAAGGGCCTTAACTGAGAGTCAGTAAGTAATAAGTATTTTCTCTTATTCTGCAAGTAAGGAGAAATAATGTCTTAATTTTACAGCTTCCCCATACTTTCAGTAGGCTGTTGGGAAAACACAGCTTTGAAATGTGACCCGACCAGATTCACAACTTCCCAACAAGCTTCTTTTAATAAGCCGCTGATGACAATTTGAACACTATTATTTAAGATAGCCTAAATTTAAAGGAAAAGATGGGTTTTGGATAGAGGTCAGCAAATGAAAGTTGAGGTGCACTGTAAAGGTCATTGTATGCCAGTGTTGCAGGAAAGATTTGCCTTGGACATCTGATCAAAATGTCATTCTGTATTTTATTTCCTGTGAGAAGTTACAGATAATCTATATGACTATAATACATTATGACTGTATATAATTATCTATATAGATATATACTATGTAGATATATTTAATTCCAGGTGAATTGGAAACCCCTTAAGTTTCTTCTACCCCTAAAAGAAGAAGTCTAAAACTAACAGAAGAGCTGTGCTACCTGCTCAGCTGCAGCAGCTGTATGTATAAACTGGGTGTCTGTACATGCACGCAGATGAATGTCTGCATTGCTGAAGTGCAGATTTCTTTTTTCCTGGGTGAAGTACATAATTTTTGGAGTTGAGTGTACATGCTAAAGTATAAAAATGCAGTGTTATCTTAATATTCTGGCTTTTAGATGCCTAAATCTGTCACTCTTCTGTATAGTGTAGGAAAATACTTGCATTCTAGGACTCCCCTCTAACATTTAGCTGAATTGACCCATTCTTGTGTGTGTTTTTCTGAGTTATTAGATTAAGTGTGTTTAAGAAAATGTATAGCTAGATTAAACACACTATGTAGGATCTTACCTTGTTCCTTGATTCTTACAGAATTACTCCTGTGGTTAATTCAAGATATATCAGGAATCCTACTGAGTTCTTGTATTCTGTTATGGTTCTGTACTTGGTGCATCTCTAACCAGTGCCTGAAAGATATATTTCCTAGGCTGCCTGCTTGAAAGGACCTTGCAGGGAAGGTCGAGAGGAGGCTGTGCTTCCTGCATAGAGTAGAAGGTTGGAGAACATTTTGAGAACAGGAATACCAGCGATAGGAGCTGTTTTACTACCAAAATCGTTACCAGTTTGTGTATATATTGGTGTGAATTTTGCTGCAGGTTCCTTTTCTCCTTGGAGACTGCAAAACTAACAAGTTGTCTTAGGAGTAGGAGAATGTCGATAGCCTAATTTCCTATGGTTTTGTGTGGTGGTAGTTGGCTGACTTCCAGGCACATTAAAAAAAACAAGGGTAAGAAGAACCAAGTCTTGGGAACCTTATCTGCATACTTCTTTGTGCAATGGCTTGAATTGTGGATGCTATATTACATACATATAAATAAGAGGGACAGAGTTTTATGTTTACGTAAATAGATGGGAAGCCTTGGGAAGCCTGTTTTCTTCCCAACATGTTCTAGTTTTTATTCTTCCCTTTCCTATGCTGAAGACTGAGGCAAATTAGAGAAGTAGTCTGTAAGGGTAGCCCCAGCCACTGGTGAAGAGACCCTTTCAGGTCAGATTCAATAAATGAGTTTCTGTTGCTCAAATGGGGAAAAGAGACTGAGGAGTTCAGATGACCTAGCACTAGACCTGAAGCTTCCTACCCATGCTGATAGACCTGGCCCAGTGGTCTACAACACAGCAGAATGGCAGCAGAAAGTGAAGTCCAGGACTGAGATCTGTAAAGTGTGGCTGGAATAAAACAAGGATCATGAAGGAAAGCCAGAGACTGAGAACAGCAAGGGAAGAGCGAGAGGGTATGTTGGTTATAGTGGTGCTCATGTGAGAAGTTTCAGAACTGAGACTGGCTGAAAGACGACTGTGACCCACAATATGGTGGAGAGATGTTCAGACTGGAACTGTGAGATGACTGAAGCGAAGCCTTTGTGAAGGGACAGCAACCATTAGGGAGGACTCTGGTAGTGGCTTGAGCAAGGAAGTGGAGACTGAAGGATCAGGCTAGATTTTAGAGGACTTAGACGAGAAGCAAGAGATAAGGATTAGGACTGGCACTGGATGAGGTTGCAGAGAATCGTGCAGAAGATTGACATGTGTGTGCTCTTTTGGAATGGATTGTAAGTTCAGTTCAATCTTGAAGTTTGAACTTGACAATTTGGTCTAATTAAGTGTTACTCAGTTGTCTTTGGTGATTTTGGCCCATGTTATTATAGCTTCCATCTCTATCTAACCATTGTCTAGCAGTTCTGGCCTCTTCACGTAGTCAATCCAAAACTAATGCTATCCCTTGAACACAAATTCATTTTAGCTCAAGCATCAGTTGCTTCAAGACCACCTCATCTCACATCTACTCCAAGACTTTCTCCTTAAGAGTTTTTAGCCTTAAGGCTGTTGCCCCCAAGATTGTATGTGGCATGTCCAAGAGCTGCCCTGCACTGCTGCTCCTCTATCCATCAAAAAAGAGACTGCTTTCAAGACCGTGGGGACTAAGTTTAGCCTGATTTCCATAGCAACACTATTAATCCTCAAACAAATACCAAATAACAAATGTGTTTAGGGGCGTTAATAAAGGTGATTTGGGAGTATTTCTACTGAATAAATGTGCTTTTCTTTTGTTGAGACTTCAGCAATCTAGGTTTTTCTGGCAAGCTGGTTTTTGGGTAATAGCTAAGGTATCAAGTACTTCAGTGTGCTTTCATGGTTTTTAATAGGTTTTGTGCGTGATGATGGTGCTCTGTTCTTGAGCATGGTGCCAGGTGGGGTTTCAGCCCCCGTGTTACTGCTCTTTATCTTCCCACTCAGGGGAGGCTGTAATGAACAAGGCTCGTGCTCTGCAGTAAAGCTGGTGGTGTGAATCAAATCAGTTCTGTTCAGTTACATAGGAGGAAACCCAGGTATGCTGGGGGACTCTAGGTGGAAGAAATGACAGAAAGCTGGAGGGAGTTTTGCTTTCTACGTGAAAATATTAAGCACTCAGTTTCAAGTTATTGAATACTCCTGACTTGCTGCTTGTAACATCTATTTCCTACTGCCAAAACTTAACAAAGTTAAGGTCTAATTTCTACGTAATATAGTATACAGGCCTATTTAGACCTGATAAAGAACTTGTACTCCTCTGTATTAAACAGTATACAGATGTCAGGAGTCAGCTGAGATGGCTGATTACCTTGCTAAGAACTGAAATATAGGCAAAAGAGTCATCCCAGATTTAGCCTGGAGGAGAATTTTCTGGCACAACAGAAACAGACTGAGAACTTCAAGTTTCAAAGGACAGAGAATGTTGCAGTTCCAGCCTTTAGTAGCCTCTCATTCTTCACGGTCTGCAAACAAAACAATTGAAAACACAAGATAACAGAAAACAAATCATTCTTCTCTTTACTGAATGACTGGGATATAGATTATATTTTGGTTTTTTCTGTATATGTTATACCAGGCAGGCCCAGGTCTTGCAAACTTTTATGTGCTTATCTTGGTTATGATACAAACTGATCTTGGCCTTGGACATGCAGAAGAAAGTAACTGGAGATCCTGTCTAGTTGTTCACTCTTCACAGGCTTAGACTGAGCGATCAAGGTACGCTGCCCTCTGACATTCAGGAAATTCAAACAGTAGATGTGGCATCTGCTTCTGCAGACTGGCTGCATCTGAAGGTTCTCAGATTACTGCCATCAGAGGGATTTTAAAGTGAATTGGGCTCACTAATATACTTCCTATATTGCTCAGGTTACTACTGCCGCTATTCACATCAGTGATCTACGTTAACCAGCATTCTGATTTTGAATAAAAAGATTTCATTTTTATTTTTCTTTTCTATTTTCTTCTGCATTGTTAGAAGCAAGGAAATTGCATATCGGGGCCTGGTGGGGTCCAAGCTGATTGCTTTCTGGGATGAGTGGTGCTTTCACATATTAAATTTCTTCTGTGCAGACATTACCATCTGATACTTCCAATAACTCTTCAGAAGCAAAGAGGAGCAGAATCCAAATGACCTTTAGCAGGAAAAGGTTGTTTTGTTTTTATTTGTTGTTTCTTTTTGTTTTGTTTTCCTATCAGATGAATACTGTATCATTTTTAGATTTTAGGGGAGATCAGTATCAGAGCTGAAATAATTGGTAATGGTTGTCTTGACATTTTTACTTTAAGGCCTGTTGGAAACCCAGTCTTTGCATGAAGCAGATGAAGATGTGGTCACTGATGTTGATTTCAACAGTATGATTTCTGAAGAAGAAAAAGAAGAGTTAAAGATTGAGCTAGCCAAGGTAATTAATTTGGATTTCTGTGAGTGTTACTGTTTCTACTTCCTTAAACTGAAATATATTGTAGGATGAAGTACACATCATATGAAGGTATGCTCTTCCTTTTTGGTGAAATTATTCTAGGCTGCGATAGTGTGAAGCAATTTACTTCCTTAGATATTTTTTTGAAGATAAAATGTGTTCTACTTGATGATTGTAGAAAGTTAAATATACCTTACAATTCTGGTCAAGACGTGTCTTTATTTCTAAACCTTCCTTTAAAAGAATGAAAGATATTCTTATTAGATCTGTGTTGTTATTGTTACAGTGATTGTAACACCTGATGGAAAAGATTATTTGTGTGATGCTCAAAGGAAAAACTGATGATGATGGTTACAGAAGAGACTGATGATGTTGAGACAGTAATGTCACCACATTTTTGTTTGCTTTGGCACTATAGTGTTAGGAGAGCATTATATTTTTGTACGTTTAATTGAAGAACTTCAGGAGATGCCATGACACCATGAAGAGGTTTAAAAATAATACTTAATAACAAGGAGATGGGAGGAAAGATACATGAATCATGTGGTCTTTGTATTACAAAGATTAAAGAGATTGTTTAGATTTGGTCTGCAGTAGGAGGGTAGATTCAGTTTTAGTTACTGCTGCTGAATAGTGCAGAAACAGAAGTGACATTCCAAAATGGAAAATGAGAGAATGGGAAAAAGTGAGGATTTACTTATTTTCAATATGAGACAAATAACAGAAATCACAGCTGTATGAAGAGGGGGAGTTGTTTCTGTCTTAATTGAAATAATGAGTTTTTAAGACAGTAGGTTGGAAACATCACATAGCAAGAACAAAATAACAACCCATTTGAATAGTAGGAAACCCAAAATTTGGGACGTTGAGCATATACTCTCAAAGTGTAAACTGGCTAGGGAACAATCATTCCTTTGTAATTATTCTGTAGTGCTCTGTGAAGGGTTTGCTGCACATAGAATGGGTGCATCCAGAGGACAGTTCTTTTGCAGAGATTGATCCCTGTTTTTCATACAACAGAAATGTTCAAATTAACAATAAGTTGCAATATTAAATATTCTAAGAAGTCACATTCTTAATGACTCCCATGTCATTTACCTTCAGTGCTGATTAGGATTTTCGAGTGAAACAAAAATCAAAAGTTTGTTTTTTCACTTTTTTTCCCTCAAGCCTTGTGTTTCTGAGTTGCTAGTCAATCTTTACATCTTTGCTGATCCTGTCACATCTGTAAATAAGAAGGAATCTGAAACTTCAGTTCAGTTCATCACACAGCGGTAAGAGTTGGGATGTTCATGATTGGCTTTTTGTTAGGACAGAGGCAATAGACACAAACTGAAACACAGGACAATTCCTCTGAACATCACGAAACACATTTTCACTGTGAGAGTGACCAAGCACTGGCACAGGCTGCCCAGAGAGATTTTTGGAGTCTCCATCCTTGGGGATACGCGGAAGCCGTCAGGGCACAGTCCTGGGCAACTGGTTGTGCCTGGCCCTGCTTGGACAAGGAGGTTGGACCCGATGACCTCCAGAGGTCTCTTCCAACCTCAGCCATTCCGTGATTCTCTTCTCTTTTCTGGTGAAAGGGACTTAAAGGCAGATGGAAACAAGGAAGAAGAAAAGAACTTCCTGCAACCATCTGAGAATGATATGCCTCTCTCAAGATAATTAATCTCAAGAGTTTCTGGACATCTTTTCTGCTTGCTGATTTCTATGGGAGCAGAGAGTTCTCCATGGCTGATGGTAGAAATGCTTTAATTCATGTACCAACACGAGTGAGAGATTGCCTTTCAAATACTATGATCTCAGCCGACCTAGAAATTATTTTCTGAATTGCTTGTAGCAGTTTACTGGCATACAGCTTATGCTTAAAAACAAAATAAGCCTGATAATTATCCTAAGAAAGGTTTGGAAAACTTGAATTTAGAGTGAATAAAGTCTGAGGCTTATGGTTCTCAGAAAAGACTGTAAAAAAAAGTGTAAGACCTTGGCTCCATCAGAAAGAAACCTTTGGGGGAATTGGCTAATGTTTCCTTTTGAAAAGCCATTAGTCTTTACTTTCAAGCCCCCTCTCCTCCTCCAGTGGTGGTTTTGTTTTCTTCCATGTCCTTATGTGTTAGGTAATACCTGCTTGAGCCTGTGCGAGCAAGCACTTTTCTTCTTATTGTTCTGAAAGGTTCAAATCTTCCTTAATGCTGGAATCACTTAATAGTTGATATAATGGGGAGCCGTTGTGAGCACCTGTTGTGCATGTATTTAAACAGAAAAAATATGTTCCGTCTCTGCGTTGTGTATCTGCTGTATATATTCTTTGCCCTCTTCCTCCTTCTCTCCCTAACATTAGGAGGGGGACTAGTACTGCTGTTTTTCTGGCAGGTTTCTTGTATGCTGTTTTCCTATTCCTCTGCCAGTGCTCTCTTTGTACTGGTAGCTTTTCCGAGTGTGGACTAACTCTGTTCTTGTAGCCTGGCTAACAGAGCAGGGCTCTGACTCTAATCGAGCCTTGGAATTTCTACAATGCAAGTAAAATGAGTGGCTCTTACAGAAACTTCTGATGGTCATTTGAATTAACAGAGGTGTGTCTGACACTTAGGAATAATTGCAGAAAACTTTAGGTAAGGCCAGAAGCTTGTTAGCAGAACAGATAACTTTTTTTTTTTACTTTTTTTTTTTTCCTCCTTTCATCCCTTCTTCCCTCAGTGTGAGGAGCATGGTACAATGACTCTTGAGTCATCACGGGGGCTGAGGTTTTGAGCTATTTAGCTCACTGTTGTCAGTTGTCCTTCCATTATGCTCATCAAAACAGTCATTTACTCCTTGCTGCCTTCCCCCCCGCCATACCTTCAGAAAATCAGCTATCTGTTTTGATCTACAGGCTTTCTAGCTGATGTGCAGGTTCTAAGTGCAGCTATGTGTGTTACTGCATGTTTGCTCCCAGTTTGCACTGCTTCCACGGATCGCTGCCTTCCTCACTTCTCCATCTCCAGCCACTTGTTCTTGCCCTGCAAACTGTGCCCACTAGAGCACCTCTCTGCACTGGATCTGAGAACTGATCTGGCTTTAAAATATCCCTTGTTTTTTCCTGTGATGGCTTTTACCTGGTTCAGCAAACAGCCAGGCCAGGGCACTACATATTTGGGTGGTGTAGTGGTAGGGAAACAGGATGCTTAATCTTTCTTAGAAGAACACATTTGACTGTGCTGGCTTCTGTTTTCTCTGGGGCCCCTTAATATTTTAATCACTTACTGCCTTAATCCTTAAACCAAGCATAATAAATACTCAATTCACTATTCAGTTTACCATTCACCCCATTTATCAGTATTATTCCAACCAAGAGCTGAATCTTTCCACCTCCACATTAGTACTGTGTGTATCTCAGAATATAGATAATACCAACTGACATAATTTTTTATTAACAGTAGTTTATCCAGAATGCTCAATATTGTTGAAGAAGTACTTTCTCGCTTGTTTTTATGCACTGTTATATGGAAAAAGTGGGAAAGGTTATATGTGAGAGAATTACTGCAATGGTTTTTTTCAGGCAGGCTACTATCTTAAAAGCATGCTCAACCTCTGAAAACATACAATTTACCCTAAAATAATCAAAACAGTCTGTAGTTGTGTATTTTTTCCTGGGGTCTCACCTTTGTGTGATTTACATGTTACTTATGTAAGCTCATCATGGGAATTGTAGTGTCTAAGGTGGTTAGCTTTTCTCCTTGCTTTTGCACGTCCTGCACAATAATAGAGGAAAGAAACTCTGATTCCTAAGCACACAAAAAAGGGAGAAGGGAACTTTGTATGATGCATCTCTGTTCTCCGGATTCCGTCTCACTTAGAAGGAAAGTGTGACAACTAGAAGTTTGTATTCCAGTTGACTTAAGACCAGTTCCATAATGGAGTCTGCATTTATAACAGTGGACTTTTCAAAAATGCCTAAGCAGGTTTTGCCTGATTTCCATGGGAGTTAGGTATGTAACCTACTTAAATGCTTTTCAGGATCCCACTGTAAGTCTCTAATCCTTTCTGCCTACTTCAGTCTTCAGTCACTGATGTGTGAGCAATTGAGGGGGGTTTTGTATCTTCCATTATTTTAAAATGATGGAACTCGAGGAGGATTTTGTCAAATAAAAGCCAGACTCTGGTCTCTAAAGAAAATTTGTAACTTCTAATACAGTAAAAAATGTTGTTCATGCTTAAGCCATTGAGCACATGGTTAATTCTTACTTAGGGCTTTACAGCTTTAGGTGTCTGTTCAACAGAACAGATGGAAAGTAATTTTAATAGATTCCCTCAAATGTTTACATATCCAGGTACCTAAAGATCAGGCTAGTGCTGGCCCATATGGAAAGCATTAATGTTTAAGTACATGTAAGTATATTTGTATTGGTTTAAGTTAAGTTCTTTAGCAGCGTTACTCAGGCAGACTTGTGCGCTAGGGGCTTTGCTGTGGGTGGGAAACAACTAAAGGGAGCTCTGAACTGCCACTCAAGTAATGCTGACATTTGTGATTTCTTCTTTCTGTAAGCATTTAACCATTTATGCCCTCAGAAGAGAAGCTCCTGCTGCCTCTTGACAGCATTTCCTTTGCAGGTTAGGAATATAATGGAGCATAAAGGATATGGAAGGAATAATAATAATAATTGTTGTGTATTCTACCAGTGAAGTGTTGGCATCACAGGCATTGGTGAATACTGGTGTTTAGTTCACTCAGGTTTTTGGGGTTTTTTTGCTTTGTGTTCATAGTCTAGCTGCTTAATTCCTGACCTGCTTGAAAAATTAAGATAGCATGTAGTGACGAAAGAGAAACTGATAGCTGAGGGATTAAAGGGTGAGACTTAAGAACAAGGAGCTTTCAGCCAGTTTTACATGGAAGAGGAATGTGTGTGTAAAATAAAAATAATACTGGTATTGATGTGCTAAATATAGCAACTGATTCAGCTGGTGCTGCCTTGTTCCCTGCAGCCCATGGAGTTAAATCATAGGGAGTCTGTGGTTCCAGGGAACTTAACATACGGATGTCAGATACACTGCCATATGTTACCCCGTTAGCATATGGAGGAAGGTACACAGTTGGTAAGGGAACTTCTGAACCTGAAGTGAAAGGCAGCTGCTCTGGTGTCACTTGCCCTCTTTAGCTTCTGTGCCTCTGAGCACTGCTGATGTACTTGGCTTGGGAGGTTCTAGGGGAGGAACACAAACCCCTGATCCCCAGGGGCTTCCAGGGAGACAGAGGATGCTCAGCCAGGGGCAAGGCTGACCCAGCAGCCCCTCCTCTCAGTCAGAGCTTCTGGTCCTTGCCTTGCTAAAACTGCTGGCTTGGTTTGAGTGTTTGAAATCACGTCCGCTGCAGGGAGAATTGTATTCCTCTGTTTGGGCTGAATGGTGTCTTTACAACTTTGCACAGTTGGGTTAATGACTAGAAGCTCTGAAAAGACTAATCTGCTGTGTCTCTTGCATGACTCTATGCTTTGGGTAGGACCTGTTCTTTCATGTTAACAGTCCATCTGCTATATATTTTTATTTTACTGTTTTGAAATATGTATGGCCTAAAATGTATAGATAAAACTCATGTGAGAAGAACACTTTTTATGGTACTCTCAAGTCATATGTTATAATCTGATTTTTTTTTTTAACTTTCTCCTAAGAATTTACATCTATTTGTTTTTTTCCTGAGTGCAAGACTAAAAAGCTGCAAATATGAAGTTAAAACCCTGTGCATTCAAAGACAGATATCTGCCTGAATTATCCAGTCGTCTTTTGTTCTGCCCATTCCCATTTTATGAGTGAATGGAAAGCTGATACTTGAGTCTCCTAATGCCCTAAGGCAGATCTTGGTCAAGTTGCTCAATAGTCATTTCCTTCCTGGAGAATTCTGTCCCTTATCAGCTGCATGTGTATGATGGTGCACATAGGTGGCACAGTTTGAGACATTCATTTAATGTAATGTCAGCTCTGTTCTAGACATGTCTTTGTGATCTGTCCAAGCACTTGAATCCCTCTAGTTACCTAGGAAAAATGCAAGTTTCTGTGAATGTCATTTAAATCTCTTGACACAGTATGTTTTTGTCATTCTGTGGGAACAGGCTGACTCCTTTCTCCTTTCTCCTCCCTCTTTGTGTCTCTCAGCTAGAGGATGAAATTTCAACTTTGCGGCAAGTTCTAGCAGCCAAAGAAAAGCACCTGGTTGAAATTAAACAAAAGCTTGGCGTGAGTCTGATGAATGAACTGAAGCAGAACTTCAGCAAAAGCTGGCATGACATGCAGACAACTTCTGCGTAAGTACAGACCTTGCACATATTCATTCTTCTATGTTGTGCAGCATGTTGGGGGTGTTGTCTTGATGAGCCCTGGTATGAAATTTAGCAATTGTAATACCTGCCAAGTGGAGTAGATGGCAGGGACAAACACATCAAGCTTCTCAGAGCAAGGAGACCTGAAAAAAGCCCCTTCCACAGCAGCAACATTCTTTGCTGCTGTATTGCACTTGACACTTGCAAAATCACAGCAACTAAAACTGCAGGGGCACTGAGGTGATTATCTTCCTGTCCTGTAACACATTCCTGTAGAGTCTTTAGTGAGGAGACCAAGGACATAGTTAATCTCAATGTATTGTGTTTTTCAACTTCCAAGAGAGGCGATGTAAAAAAATAATAATAATAAAAATTATGAAAACATTAACAACTGTTTAAAAAAATTGTACCATTATCTGAATTATAAAGAATACTGGCAGCATCAGTTGATGTGGGACTCTGATTAATTCCTGCTTTTGGTTGTCCAAAAGAAACAAACAAACAGAAAATGTTGTTGGAATAACTGTACCATCTTTGAGGTTATTGTAAGTTCTACATCTGTCGAGTTTTTTGTTATTTTCCAGCAATGGGTCCTTAGGCAAGTCCCTGACACCTCTGACAGCCTTGGTTTACTACTGTGCAGAGTAGGTAAATAGTTCACAAGAATTCAGTGAAACTTGCCTTCTGTAATGTATAAGCAGCTTTGAGTTGCCAGAGTGAAAGGTGATGCATAAATGTGAAGAAATGTTACCCCACTGCTGTTGTTCAAATGCTTTTAAGTTGATTTTTTTTTTTGGACCCAGAGCAATTATACTGTGGAACTCTGTAGTCTTAAGCCAGTTGCTGACTTCCAAGAGGGTGCCTTTGAAAATGCACCAGTTCTTGGATGAGGAAGCAGAGGAGGGAAGTTATTTGGGCTGTGACTTGCTGCCAAGAACTACTGGTGCAAGGCTTTTGTCTCGTATAAGGAAGCAGTTAAAAATATACATGTGGACATAGTGATAAGACCTATCCTGAATCTGCCACAAAAAACTGTTCAAACCCAGGATTGGCAGTGTTACTTGTGAGCTTCAAGCTCTTTTTGCTCAGCTAGGTCCTGTTTCTCATGACACATTATTAACAAGGGCACTGATGCTGGCTCAGTGAGTGTGTCTAGCATATGCTAGGAAAGCTTTAGAAGAGAGGAGGAGCACAAGATGCCTGAACTAGTTAATGGGACACACCAGCAAAATTACGAGAAACAGCAGCTTTCATTTTTACTTGAAAATTCCAAGACAGCTTTTCATTTTCCCTTCACAATATTGACATATTCCACAAGGACAGAGACTTAGGAGACTTTATCGGCATGGTAGCTTCTACTTCTTATTTAAGATGAGTTTCAAAACCAGCAAGCCATTAGGTTATGCTTGTCCACAAGTAGTTATATGGAACTGAACAGCAGGAGTCTATTTGTGCCCTTGAAGATCCCAGTGTCCACGGTCCAAGTGCTATATAATTGTGGCTGACACTCATGCCACTATGCTGATGCCAGAGCAAATCATGGTAATCTGGCATTTTTCAGAATGGATGAGTTTAATATTAGAGGTGATTCATAGTTCTGTACCAAAATAGCAATGGGGATAGCATTACTCACCAAGATTCTCTGATTTAGTAAGGATGAAAAGCCTGTTTTAAAAAATAAAAGTTCAAAATATTTACATACCTGTACCTTAGGCTTCTAAATCCACAATTAGTCATTTTAAGTTTTAAAAAAGACCTGTTTTTAAGGAGACAAGTTTTTCTTTCACTCAGTCTCACTGGGTTTTGTAGCTGCTACACTTTTCTGGAAGTTAAAACTACTTTTTTTTAATGGGGAACTTTTCAAAGCCACAGACAGCAATTAAGCACCAGATTTTGGTCCTCTTATTGTTAATAATCTTTGGAGCTCTTCATTTAGGGATGCATTCTTAAAGCGGCCTGAGAGGCAGAGTGGTGGACTTCTCTCAAAAACAGTTCTGCAAAGTATGTCTGATCAACTAGTCAAGACTCATGACCTAACTCACAGGACAGATGCCACCTCTAATTACTAAATGTAAACTCAAGGTTCTGACTGTTTTTAAGCATCTTCATTTTAAATTGTTGGCCTTGTGTGTCTTAGGAGTTAGCTTGAGCATGCTTGACATGTACTTTTCAGAAATTGCTATTAAAGGTTTGCTATGATTGAAAAGAAAATAAAAGTTGTAGTTTTAATAGTGAGGAAACCTAGAGCTGGAGGTCGATGGGCTGATGTCCTCCATAGATTGAAGATTATGTCAGGCTCAACATACAGTTCAGTACAGAGTCTGTTCCCTTGTCACTAATTCATGCTTTAAAGTATGCAAAAGTTATTCTAGCTACCTCTAGGAAGGCATTACATTTGCAGCAATAATGTGCAACTTTTTTTTGGTATCAGATCAGCTTTTTTTTCAATCAGCTTTGTTTTTCTCAAAAGAAAACCTGTAATGTTATTTGCGTTTTTCAGCCTGGCATGAAATGCACCTGGAAGTCATTCACTTATGGTGACCAGAATAATAAGGCATTTTTTCAAGTTCCTTGTTCATTTCCTCTTCTGTTCTTCAGTGCACTGATTTTTAGTATAATCTATGTGTTAGGGAAGGCAGGGTGTTCTACTCTAGTGGATATCAGTAATTAGAGAGAAAATTATTGCCTCAAGTTTAATTTGCTTTCATGGTGGTAAGGAATTCAATTGGAATGACTTCCCACACACACCTTTTTAAAGATCAGGTTTGCAGTGAATAGAGGTGGGTGGATATTCAGTTAGCTTCTAGCAGTGCAGGTATTTTATTTATATTTTAAACACAGATAATTCATTCTTATTTAGATGCTAGAAGCAGAGTAATGTTGGTGGATTTTGAGGTTATTTATTTTAGCTTAAGGAATCATTAAAAATGTCTTTATAGGGATATTTACAAAGACCATAATTGAGCTTGTCTAATTCACATTTTGCTACAAAGAAAAGGCTTTATGTAACCTGAATGAAGGATGTTTGTTTAGTTAAAGCTGTCTGATTGGTGTTGTTTCAGTAAAGTTTCCGTAGCTCTCTCTAGCCTCCTGTACTTCAGATTTTCACTGCATTGTGCATTAAGGTAAGATGATGGCTTCTGTAAAAATTGACCTAGTTTTGTACAGAATTCTGGAATAGTTGAGGTTGGCAGGAATGCCAGGAGACTGTCTAGTCCAGCTCTCCCTCTCAGAGCAGGCTCAGCTAGAGCAGGGTGCTCAGGACTGTGTGCAGTCAGGTTCGGAATATCTCCAAGGATGGAAACTCTACAGCCTCTCTGAGCAACCTGTTCCAGTGTTCAGTTACCCTAACTGTCGATAACTTTTTTCTTTTGTTTAAATATTATTCCATTGAGTTTGCCTCTTGTACTTAGACTAGATACCACTGAGGAACATCTGCCTCTGTCGTCTCCACTCCCTTCCATCAGGTTATTTGTACACATTGATGACATCCCCCCTTAAGCCTTCTCCTGGCTGACCAGTCCCACCTTTCTCAGCCTTTCCTCATAGGAGAGATGCTCCAATCCCTTAGTCATCTTTATGGCCCTTTGCTGGACTTGCTCCAGTATGTCCATGTCTGCCTAGTACTGGAGAGAGCAGAACAGGACCCGGCACTCCCGGTGTGGCTTTGACCAGGGCTGAGTAGAGGAGATCACCTCCCTTAACAGGTACTCACTCTTCCCACTGCAGCCCAGGATGCTGTTGGCCACCTTTGCTTGTGAGGGCACATGGCTGACTCATGTTCAACTTACAGGACCCTAGGTCTTTTTCTGCATGGCTGCTTTCCATCTGGTTGGTCCCCAGTCTCTGCTGGTGCATGGGGTTATTAATTCCAAGGTGCAGGACTCTGCATTTCCCTTTTCTGAACTTGGGACTCCTGTTGCTACATTCTTCCAAACAGTCAAGTTCCTAAGTAATACTATTCTTCAATGCAGTTACAGAATTGCATTGCATTATATATGAAGGAGGTTGCAAGGATTACTTTATCCTCCTCACCCATCCCTCACATGGAGCACTAAGAAAATAGATCCACAAAATACCTTGGCCTTGGCTAAGCATACATTTGTAACCACGCTCAGTTTTGTCTGTCCCTCAGCTTTTAAGTTGGTGCTCCTCTGTGCTTCTCTGGGAAAATCCAGTAGGGCATCAAAGTATTGCCCTCTTAGGAGACATTTTGGTACTATTGAGTTTCCAAGGAGCAGCTGTGTCTGTAAAATTACCCATTAACCTCATTCCAGCCTCATATGTCCCTTCATTGCTTCTTGAAATGTTAGCAACTGTTGGAAGGCATAAGCCTCCTCTGTTCTAAATGGATACTCTTTCAACCCACAGATGGTATAGTACTCTAACTACAGAGATCACTTCTAGGGAAATGAAAATGGTTGATTTTGCTACTAACCCATCCAAAAAGCAGTACTCCAGACATTCAAACCACTTGTAAACAGCAGTTCTGCCATGGCAAATAAATTATTAGAATAGCTAAAAACTTAAAGAATACTCATTCTCTCCCTGAAGGCTGTAGTAGTAAAATGAAGTTAAATGTTTCAAAGTCCGTAGATGTAGCGATTCCAACCAGGGGACTGGGAAACCTTTGATGTGATAAAAAGTGGACCCATGCAAGAATGGCATCTGGGATAGGAATCTTACAAAGCTATGTTTTCAAAATGACTTTTCCGCTTTTGCCATCACAGACAAAAAATTTTCACGTGTTGTAGAAATGGAAAATTTAATTAGTGGCCAGAATCAAGAGAACTGTAAGTCCTAGCTCAGAACAGCATATCTCCTAGACAGTGCCTGGGGCTTTCCCCAAGTGGTGGCTCTCTTTGAAAACTTCCTAAAAAGGTTTCAAATATCACTCTGCTCTCGCATGTGATACTTACCTGTGATTTGGGACAAGAGCATTCAACTTGGACTTGGTCTTTCCATCCAGAGACAGACTAAGGCTCTCTTCATTAACTACCGGTTGAAAACCATGTAAGCAAGCTTACTTCTGCTGATAGGGAACCTGAGGACAATTGCAAGGGTTTCCACAAATAGTGGGAACTTAATGTTTTGTAATTCAGTTTTCTGTCAGGTGATGAGAAAATTGAAAGTAATAACTGCGCTGCATGTGTTTTGAACTTACAGCCTATGCTACCTGCAGTCTTCATTAGTATAACTTTAAATATATAGTACTGTGTTCCAGAGGTTAAGAATTTCCTCGGGAAGTCAGATATAATTTGTGGACAAGTATAGTCCTACTGTGACTTTGAGGAATTCAGTATACCATGTTCCCACATACATACCTGTTATGAGTGGTACTAAAAGTAATGTGGGTGTTTTTTCTGTTAATTGCAATGTGTAATCACCTTTTGACGTTTTCTTCTCTAAATTTGCAAGTAAATGTAGCAGTTGTGTAAGTGCAGAAATAGACAGGTTGGCTTTAGCAAGCACATTCCCTGCCTGGGAGCCTGTGCTATGTGGAAATACAGGGAGCCTCTCACTTCCACTGACTTGGTGTCTACCAGGCAATGTTCATGCCTTCTTCAAAGACAATATTTTGTCAATCTTCCATATGTACCTCTGGCTTTTAACTTGGAAGGATGGCGTCATGGAAAATAAGGTTGCAGAAAGGACTCTGAGAAGTTAACTTGGTCTATTTTCATTGCCCCTTTTCTAAAAGACATGTGTCCATTTGTTTACACCAGAATTTTCAGCTAATGAAAAATTCACAGCAACATCAGGTGATCTGTTCCAGATCACAGAATCTAGTATTACAGTTTCTCAGGGAGGAACTCACTGTAATTATGGTGGTGCACCAGAAAATATATACAAGTACGTTACAGTTATCTGTATGTATGTATATCCAAGTGTAAGAAGGGGACGCCTGAGTATAAATGTGTATCTGAAATGACCAGGATTAAAAATATCCAGGAAAGGTGACAGGAGAAAGGGAAGGTAACAAAAAGGAAAGGGAGAAATGGAAGGAAAAGGAAAAACCTAAATTAAGCAAAGAGGAAGATAAGAAGGAAAAGGAAAGGAAATGGAGGGATTGAAAGGAAAAGGAAGGGAAAAGGAATGAAGGAAGAGGAAAGAAAAGGAGGAAGAGGAGAAAAAAAAAAGGGGGAAGAAAAGGGAGGCTGGGATATTTTTAATCTGCATAATTTTGTTGATCTAGTTTACAGTGCAGAACCCACAGATACTGTTATTGGCATTGTTTAAGGTGCGATGAACTGTGAAGTTTTGGCCTGGAATGTCTTAAACTCATCTGTGCTTAAGCCAACATATTGTGGCTTTTTCTGCCTGGAGATTAACTGTACAACTGCTTGTTCTGCCCTTATGCTATGCTGCATTGTACAAATAGTGCCCTTCACACAATTGTATCCCCAGTTTTCTGAAGGTTTTGAGGATTCTGGTGCAAGACAGCACAGAATATTTGTCACCCTCGTCTGGCACCTTTCCTGACTCATGACTCTCTCCAGCCCACTGAACAGTTGACTTTGTGTGCTGCACACAGATTTCTGGCTGCAGGCAGGTCCCCTGCGACCTGCAGAGGTTCAGTTCCCTCAGCTCTGCCTTTCCTCTCTCTGTGGGAGAGGAACTGCCTGGGGCACGCTTCCTTTGACAGATTTAGGCATATGTACCCAGCCAAGTGGCAGCACAGTCTCAATTAGTTCTTAGCATACCTGGCAAGGGAAGAATATCTAAAAAAGTACATCTGTCGTTTATTTTTGAAGTTGGAATGAATTCCAGATAAGCACTTAAAAAACCAACAACAACCCAATGAAACAAACAAAAAACGCACAAAAAAACCCCTTAGAGTTCGTTTGTGGGAAAAATGGCAATATGAATGTTCTTGGAAGATATTTTATGTCTGTGTTATCAATGTCTGTGCCATTCATATGTGCATTTGTTTCACTTGAGAATTAGCATAATTTAGCTAATGCTGGGCCCTGCTTTTCACAGAAAATTGACAGAAAAATGGTTTTCTAGATGAGAGTTTCTCAGAGATCCAGATGCTTTACATTGATCCCAGAAATTCCATTCTTAAGCTGACTTAATGGTTTGAAAACTAAAAAAAAGCAAGCTCCACAGGGCATGGCTTGTGCTACCAGGCTCTGCTCTACTGTATGGTTTTGTTGTTAATTGTTTGCATTTTGTTGCATCTTATGTAAGCTTTATCACAGAAGAGGGTTTCTCAAATGGCTTAATTTTGCCAGCAAGCATTGATGGAGAGGCACAATGCTGAATGAAGATGTACTAATTAGCAATGTACTACTTTTACAGAAGCCAGATTTAAATTCTTTGTAATTTCCTCTGGTAGGTCAAATGTGCAGCTTGCTGTGTAAAATATGAATATTATATTTGTAGCCTCCTTCTGTCAACAGTCCACGTACTGCACCTATGAAGGAAGGTTAGATTTAAATCTGCCCTGCGAAGGGCAATTCTGTACTGAGTTGAGATCAAATAGCATGCAGTGTGTTTATCCATCCTGTCTGACCCTGCAGGTGATGGTGGTCATTTAAACACCTCGTTCTCTGACCTCTCTGTATGTCTGCTGCCTGGCTATACTCCATATGAAGCACTATTTCCTTTGCACATTGCGTTTTATGAAACAGTATCTTCTTTCACTGGCTGTAAAAAGCAGCTAGTGAGTCCTGGTTGTCGTATGATAGTACAACCTAAATGCAGTATATGAAACTTCAGGTGAAAAAGCAGTCAAAATATGCTCCAAATCTACTTTGCTTAATTAGTATGTTACAGTACCGGAGATGTTGAGTTATCCTTAAAGCTTCTTTTAAATGTGTTGGGCATATTATCAGAATGTAACTACAATATCAGCATATTTCATTATAACCTCTAATAACCAGTTCTATAAACAATTGTTTCTGTTAAAAAAATACCCTATTAAAAAAATATAATTGGAAGATGATAGATGGAACTCCAGTTAATGCCATAAAAAGTTAATGTTCAAAATGGCACAGGTGAGTTTTATTTACAAGTTTACAATTGTGACAACAATTCACATGCCCTTTGTTTTCTCTTTCTTGTCTGTGAAATAAGTTATAAATATTTACTGTTAAGTGCTAAGTGAAAAGCATGGGATATGTTAGCCATTACCAGCAATTCTTCTCTGCTAGGGGATATGTTTAGATGGCACAAAAGCAGAGAAGGCATTCCTACTATAACTGCATAAATCAAGTAGCCTGTTTCTACTTTTAGTAATCCTACTGGGCATCTTGCAAAACACTGTTAAACTTGGGAAGGTTATGGTGACTTCGTATTAGTGAAAGAAAAACATAGAGCCTTATGATATATTGGTGTGAAAACTGCATGCTGTGGGTTGGGTGGAAGACTAAATTTTTTGAATCTCTGCATCCAAAATTCTTGGAGCTTGTTTCTGCTGCAGCATTCCTGCTGTAAGGTGCAGGGTCACAGAATCACAGAATGGTTGGGGTTGGAAGTGACCTCTGGAGATCATCTAGTTCAACATACCTACTAAAGCAGGTTCACCCAGAGCAGATGTGTCCAGGTGGGTTTTGAATGTCTCCAGAGAAGGAGACTCCACAACCTCTCTGGGCAGCCTGTTCCAGTGTTCTGTCACCCTCAAAGAAGTTTCTCCTCATATTCAGGTAGAACCTCCTTATTTCAGCCAATGGCTGACAGCCTGTTGAGATGCTGTTTGTCATGAGCTGGGTGGTCAGGACTTGCAGTGGCTGTTCAGAGGGTGAGGATGGGCACGTCTTGCAGGTGACTTCTTATGCTGGAGCAACCGATGGTGTTAGGAGGACTTAAGCCAGACCTACAGCGCTTTTTCCAAGGAATAAATGTTATTAGGGCTTACCTGGAATATCCAACTTTATTTCTGCTCTTAAAGGTTTCTGAAAATTATGTAATCTGTTCAGTGCATTAAAACAAAGCTGCAAACTGATGTGTGTCACATGAGGCTATCAAAATTGTTTGCACAGATTATTAATGCTCCATATAACTGAGAAGATTCCCAGAGGTCAGAGAGAATATGTTAAAGAGATCATTGTTACTAGGGTGTTTGGCAAGGTCTCAAATGCTGTAAATATGACATAACTATGATGATAAAAGTATCTGAGCCAAAATACTGTCCTGTATGTCAATACAGAGCATAACTAACTACAGTAAGGGAACGTGATCTGTGGAAAGATAATTTATTTATGAAGAAGGTGCAGTGATATGCATAATGGGGGAGAGGCAGGGATGGAGGTGCCTGACTTTTAAGCTATCAGTGAGCTCTGCTGAGATGCAAATTACTGTTTCTTGTTTCTGCTGACAGGTATTGCATGTTGTGATGCATTTTTACTCTTAATTTTTTTGCTGTTGTTCCTTCAAGCTGGTCTTCAGCATTGCTGGAGGGAGGGGGGATTCATGTCAAAGGTCATTTTTGCTGAAGTTGGTGCTGAAAAAGAACAGTTTTGTAACAGGCTTAGCTGGATTTACACTGTTATGTAATGTCAAAAGTATTAGGAACATACATCCAATCTCCATGGGAGAGGAGGATGTTTGGTTTATGGTATTTACAAAGAAAACACAATACTAATTGGAATTCAGACAATTCCCAGAAGGTGTGTTCTGACCAGTGTAATGTTCAGAAATACATTGGAGATTCTAATATTTCTTAATTAAAGTTGAATCTGTCTGCTGTATGGCATATTTGGGACTATTCTCTTAACAGTTCTACCCAGTGTGAAGAACTTGCAACAGAAAAGTAAGGCATGGAGATGTTTTATCATAAAACTAAATATGCCTGTGAATAAAATGAACTCCAAGGTGTCATTTTCAAAAAATGGGTTGGGAGGATATCTGCGAAGTATTTTGCTGTGAATAGTCAACGGTACATAAATAGGTTCTACTACCAAGGACATTTTAGAACTAAAAGTCAAGTCTTGGACTTCATTTTGTCATCAGCAAAATTCCACTTCATGCTGAATGGTTTAGGAAACTTCCCTGTTAGGAAAATGTCTAAAGACTTGAATGCAATAATGTAGGCATTTTAAGAAATGCCTATATATATATCATATATATATATATGTATATACATAAACACACAGGCATTAGAATTTTTTTCATACGCAGGACTTATCAAAAAGCTACCTGCTCATAGTTTGAAACTTCATAAATGTAAATTATAGGGTCTCATCCACACTAGTTTATATGAGAGTACGTCCACTGACAAGAAGACAATGACAGAGCTATTAAACTCGTCAAGCTAGACTATTGAGGCCTCAGTGAAATAAGTGTTGCAATCTTTCGGTGTCCAGGAACAGGCCAGCAGGGCTGAGGAGAAAGGAGACCCAGTGAAAACAATCTCTTCAGTCTCCTTTGTATTCTACCAGAAGAAATAAAACAGGCATAACCTACCATAAGTGCTCCTGCCTTTCTAATCATTATTAGTGCTCCTTCTGTCACCGTTGCAGTGTTTTAGCCCTTGTCATTCAACATTGTGCCTGTGATTACTTCAGCTTATCTAACTCTGGTTTTCCAGAGATTGGGTACCCTGGTCTGAGTTGGTCCCTGCAGCTGACCTTTCTGGTCAGTGGAAGCAGGGACGAGCACCTTCACAGAATGAGCCATTGCACTTGGCAGGTTCAGAACTTGTTAGGTCAGTGGGTTGTAAGATACTTTGTGGCTTAGGAACATAAAAACATTTGTGTGGGGGGAGATGATTTGTTGATTAGAATACCATCTAAAAGAACAGAGCGTTATGTGGCATCTGCCTTCTAACCGGTGGTTTGTAAAATACACTCCTCAGCAAAGGGCTCTTGGCAATAGGTACTACTGAGGCTATAAAGATGTGCAGAATTGCAAATGTTAAACTTCTCTTATTTCCCCTCCTGCCTCCACAAAGTTATATTGTTTTCATATACCTAAAAGTAAGAAGAAAATACTCCATTTCAGGAATTAGGCAGTGGATTTTTGTTATCAATCTCCAGTGCATTTTGGTACACATTAGCAATCTGACAGGATTTGTTCAAAGGAGAATTAGAACTAGCGGAATTGTATTTCTTAATTTTTCACTATCATTTCTTCAGTTATTGTCTGCCAACGCACACCACAGCATCCAAGACTGATTACATTGTGCTCTCCTTTTGTTACTAGGTCAGTGCTTCTAATTCTGAGCTTGTTTGCGTCACTGGCAGTATCAGATCATTTACGCGGAAGGAAGCCTCTGACACGCTCAGAGTTAGTTTACTCAGCAAAAAAGCATCTGTGCAGAAAAGCTTATTGATTACTCTGAGAATGCAACTTAACTGAAGAGTCTCTGTGGATCAGAGCATTTATTCTGGATCAGTTAATTTAGATGGTTCTATGTTTGAATGTATATACTATACGTGAAATGACTTCTAAAAGGTTTCAGTGCTACTTAGAATATGCATTCACTGTCTATATTTTTTTGTCTTTCTCTGTCTCTTCCAAAACATTCTTCCTTTAAATAATTTTTTAAAATTAAAATTGTAGCGTATGGAAACAGACTTGATGAATTTTATCTCATCTGAAATATCAATAAATAATTGTGTAGTGCATCTTTTAAATGTACCTAATGTGTATATGCATGGAGCTGTATATGTCCTGATTCTTTTCAGTGTTCTATGCAGCAGATTTTGCTACAAAGTGTCTTCTGCAAAAAAAAGCTAATTTAATGTAAATGCATAGAAGTTGTATCAAGCAGGTATTCAATAAATTGCTGCCTTTTACTTTTAAACAGCAGCTTGCACTGACCCACTCAGGGGGTGTTATCTGCAAGGGGGTGAAGAATTGCTCTGGAGAGCATTTTGCTCACATTAGGATTAAACTGCCCTTAGGAAGCTGTGCAGAAGCGAGTATCTTTGTAATTTCTTGTGCTACAGCTGTTGTGTTTCTTAACCTTTCAGTGGATGGGGCCTTAAGATGTGGAAATAAGGGAAAAAGGAATGAATTGCAGGGGATTCTAGCCTCTATTCTTTAATACTTATCACTATTTCTGTTCTAATTTTTGTTTCTAGTTACAAGAAGACACATGAAACCCTGAGCCATGCAGGACAGAAAGCGACAGCAGCTATCAGCAATGTGGGAACTGCTATCAGCAAGAAGTTCGGAGATATGAGGTACGGGAATCTGCTCCTTCTCTGGTCTTGTTTTCAGGACAAAAAGCATAAGTCCTCTGTTAGCTTTTCTCTTCCTTAAACATTAGTGTTTTAAAAGTTCAAGTAGTTTGTAGTCAGTGTATTTTACAACATTCATGGTTTCAGCCAGAAAGGAGGAGTAACAATGAATGAAGATGTAGTTCTTACTTGAGGTCTGGTTAAAAAAAAAAAGTGCAATTTGAAATCCTTTTGGAATAACTGTTCAAGCTTCAGGAAATGTACAGGTAAAATGGAACAAAAAAAAAAAATGCTGTTAGGTCTTTAGTAAACCCACTTTTATTCATGTATGGATCCTGGAGACCAACATTATCTGAAAATAAACAAGCCGGCCTTGGATCTGCTTGTGGAGAGATATATCAAAAAACATTTCAGAGTATTTTCATCATTTTTTTCCACGATATACAAAGGCAAAGTTTTATTCTGCATTTGTATTTATTAAAAAAAAAAAAAAAAAAAAAAAGATAAGATGAAAATAACCGGAGTTGAGGTCTGGAGAAGAACTGCCAGTTAAGTACAAAATAAATGTCAGGCTTTATATGTTGATGTATCTTTAAAAGTGATGAACATTCTGAACATTCCTCAGAATGAGAGCATAAGTGAAGAAATTGGGTGCTGTAAACCAGCACTTCAGTTTTCAACTAGGTAGCAGTATTTCAAAACTTATTCTCACGTGTTTTAGGGAGTTGATTTTTTGTGTTGGAATAGACGTGGGTAACTCTATAAGATATTGTTTGAGCTGCACAATTAGGATCTCATTTATTAGAGACATTTATATGTAGTCACTTTTTATGTCATTTTGTAATGTGTGAGGTAACCATATCCTAAGAATTGTGTGAATCCATTTTATAGTATTTCAAATATATATGTTGCTTGGTTTGTGAGGTTTTTTTGCTTCTTTTCGGTTGTTTTTTTTAGGGGGGCAGTGGGGGTGTTAGTGGTTTGCTTTGTTTTCTTTTGGTTTTGGTTTTGTTTTTTGTTAATTGGTTTTGGTTTTTTGGCAAATGGCTGAAGCATAGTTCTTGGTAGCTAAATGTTATTTTTCAACTTTAAAAAATTTTTAATCTGACTCTTAAGAAATCTTTAGAGTCCCTCCTTCATACCTACTTCTTACATACAGCTTAATAAACCCTCTTCAGAAGTCCTACTGTTTTTCTAGATAAAACTATAAAAGGAAGATCTTCATCACTGTACGGTCTGGTTTATAATGTCTTTTTCCACATTGCAGTTTAAAATGGAAATCTAGTCAGTGACTTTCAACAAAGGTGTGAATGTAAACTAAGAATTGTTTGACTCAGTACAGTGAAAAATCCATAGATAGTATATGCCTAGAAGATAATGTAAGCACGAAGAGGTATGCAGTTACATTTTCCTAGTACCTTGTTTTTAGCATTCAGCAGTCTGAGAGCTGAAAAAATTCTAAAACAGAGGTTTGAGCTTTCATTTAAAAGTATTTGAAGGGTTTTTCTTTATGAATTTATCTTTAAAAAAAAATATTTTAACTTGTATAAGCTTTTGAGATCCATATAACCTCAGGTCTCCTCAGATGGACAGATACTAACAGTTATATGGTAAAGAAGTTTGTGGCTTATTTGTGCATTCCCTATTCTGAATCTCTGTTTTTTCCTTTGATACCTTCTGCCTCTTCTGTGATGAGAAACACTGAGTGTAGTCCTTCTGTCCTTCATGTCACTCATGGTTTCCTGTGGTTTTATTCTATTTCCCTTCAGCTCCCTCTTTTCCAGGCTGAGGCTTCAGTTGCATGAGTTGCTTTTGCAAGCCTTTTCCTACCTTTGTTTATTCTTACTGCCTTCCCTGCACTTGTAGTTATATTGTATATTTTTGAGAAATGCATGATGTGTGTGCTGCGTGTGGCACAAATGTGTCCTCTATTTCATCTTCTGTTCTTTTTTAACACTTCCTCCTGCACCAAAGACAAGCCCACTGCTCAGTGACCAGGTCCTGTTGCTGCTTCCATCCTTTGGATCCTGCAGCAGTGACCAAGGAGTGGGCGTGCAGGCACCTCAGACACGGGCTCTTCATCACAGAGGGCAGGATGATTCTGGCAATTTGGTACTTCCCAGGTCCAGTCGCTTGGGCTTGGCATAGGGTGTGAAATTCACTGCCAAGGCAGAAATGCAATAAAGCATGTTTGTCCTTTGGTATTTCCCTTAATTAATCACTGTTACCAAATTCCTTTGTCTTACCTGTCAGTATCACCCCCCATGCTGATCATGCCTCTGACTAGTGCTGGGGAAGCAGATGGGTGGCATTTATCCCATTAGCTCTTTAGCCAAGGGCTCAAAGCAGAAGCTAAGTCCGTAAGTGTTTTGATGAATCAAAGAAAGCTACTAGAAACAAGCTTCTTGATTGAAATGATTACCTTGAACCTGGTTGGGAATTTTTGGGGAAAATATGAACTGCCGGCACTGCCATTTTCTGTGGATGCTTACTGTTTTCAGTTGAGTTCTCAGTGAGGAGGGTTCTCTTGGTGATGAAGCAGCAAGCAGTGTAGCCAGCATCCCGTAGTTACATAAAACTACTTGTGCCTTCTGCATCTGCTGAACATCCTAAATCTGGAATGATGGTCAGTATGCTTCACTCAGCAACAAAGCTGGCTGAAGATCTTGGCTCCTCTTGGGCGGGTGCAGTTCTGTGTGGGGTCACACTGTAAACCTTATCACTTAAATAACCTGTTTTTAAAAATCTTCCCCTATCCCACTCCAATCCCCTTTGTGTTTGAGGGAGTAAGCTGTAAGGAGGCATGCATGCTTTGTTTTATTGCTTGCTTGCTTTGTTGCTAATCCAAATAATTTTATTTCAGTGATGGAGAATATGGATTATTACCACCCCCTCCCATAATGCTGAACACACATCAGACTCTGGCTTAATTCTCTTGGTTAGGCATTAAGGCTGATAGCCACCAATAGCATCTAGATGAAAAATCCCTATTCTGCTTTCATTCAGAGCAGACACTTGAAAAACTGATTTCTGAAATCCAGATGGTCATCATAATTCCCAGTATGTTCAGCAGTCTGGTGTGTTTGGCCTTTAACCCCCTGCCTGTGGCGATGGTGATTTTGAAAGGGTTTATAGTCAGTCTGACTTTAAATATTGAATCCTGCCTTCTTTGTGAAACAAAATTCTGTTTTCCAGGTTGCCTCCTATGACATCTGTACTATGCACCATGAATACTATGGACCATGAAACGCATATGTTTCTGTTCTGAAGATGTAGGGCCTTAATAACCTGAAAGATTTTTCACCTTGGATTATCTCTAGAAATATTTACTAAAATATCATATATCAGAAACAGGCCAGATAGACTCCCCTGAATGTGCTGTTTCGCTGTTTTAGATTTCAAGAATATTAAATATACAAGAAAAAAAGAAGAGAAACCTCCCTTTGGGGACAGAATGCTTTTGATGCAGCTGCCTTGCTGCTCTTTCATCCCCACTCCAGCTTCCCAAGTGTTTCAACTCTCTAACCCATTTTGTGCATGAATAATCATTAGCATTTTACATCTTCTAGATTCTGTATTAGTTCTTAGTGCTTGTAAGGTCTCTTTACAGTTGTCATGCATTCTATTTATCATGTTACTAGGAATACCAGAAATGCATATAAAACCAGTATACCCATACTTCTTTGCTTTGGGTTACAAACCAGGAACTATTAATGTAGTTAACAGATTCTTCATCAATAGCTCCTGTGATTAATGATATACCATCAGGGTATCCCCAGCTCAGTTGAGGGGCTTTATCCCATGCACTTTTGCACACTGGTAAAGTGTGGATATTTTTCAGCAATATTGCTGGACTGCTCTGCAGCTGTCGTTGTGGCTCTAAGAGTTTCAGCCCTGCTGATCGCATTTTTTAAAATAAGTTGTGATACTGAGTGGGAAACTTTCTGGGGTTTTTTCGTTGGTTTTTAAAAAAATAAGAAAAAGGAAACTGTGTAGAGTATACTACTACATACACACTGTCACATACATTACTACTATACAAGTACATGCATTTAAAGATTAGGCTAACAAAGGCGTGCATGCAAATTAGGATGTCAGCAGTTATACTGCTTATACATCCTTCATTCAGCTGTCTCGTGCATTTTCTCTTAATTACATGATCACACAGACCCCTTTTAAATTCAGTGCCTGGGACGAGCCAGCTATAAAGATGAATAACGTGATGCCTCATTCCTGCCAGGAGCTGGAAGGCACCTGTGGGAAGAGAGAGGAGGCTGCAGGGCGGAGAGCTTGGGGGCATGGCTGGGGCAGCTGAATGTGCCCCTCTGAGATGAGCAGAATCGGCACAGGAGGCATTTGAGGGCCTGGAGGGGTAGAGGAAGGCAAAGTTCTTCCTTCTGGAAAGGAGCAAGGGAAGTTCTGGAAAATACAAAGCAGATACCAGGAGAATGCATTAACCTGTTATTTTCACAGAATCACAGAATGTTAGGGATTGGAAGGGACCTTAAAAGATCATGTAGTCCAATCCCCCTGCTGGAGCATTTTCTAAGTGTTTAGAAGATACCAAGATCGCAAAAACGTAAAAGGGTTTGTCAAGAACAATTATCTTGAGCTGACAGCACCTGTTGCAGGGGACAGAGCAGAGACAGGAGATGTGATAGAGTTTGACTTTGGTAAGACTGTCCGTACTGGTTTTGCAGTCCTATAAGTGTACTAGAGAAATATAGTTCAGGTGTTACTGCTTTAGCAGGAAGAGGGCATAGGGAGTTGAAAATTATATTCAAAGAATAGGTCTCAGTAGCTCACCATAATGCAGGATTTTGCTTCTATCTGTCCTGAGTCTGTCAGTCTTTGGCATTTTCCATTACAGATTTAGATGATGGCATCATGTATACACTTAAAATCCCCAGATGACTGCAGTGGGAGGGAATGCAAGCACTTACAACAGCAGGATTAGAATTAAAAATTGTATTAAATGATAAAATAAAATTCAGTATAAGAAAGTGTCAGGTACATTACTGACAGATGGAAAAAAACACAAAAGCAGAGATCGGGAGCACTGACCAGCCAGCTGGCAGTGGCTTTGCAGATATGGGCCTAGAAAGTGCTAGGCAGGTGGCTCACAAATGCAGCAGGAGTCAACGCAGTGATGCTGTCACTGCTGACACAAACAGAGTTCAAGTAAGTGTTACAGGAGTGTTTGTTTGTAAGATTTGGGAAAGAATTGCTCTGCTCAGCTCCCATGAGGGTTCGGCTGGGGCATTTGGGCCAGTGCAAGGGCAGCGTCCTTGGAAGAGTTTGCCAATGAACTGGAAGGAATGAGGAGGAAAATAATGAAAAGAAAAAAAAAAAAAAAGCTTCAGAAAATACAGCCAGTGAGACAGTGAGAGTGTTTGATGAATGTGGCTGAATAATGAGAGTGAGGATGTAGGAAGTTAATACGAGAGATCAGGAAAAGAGTTCAGCAGTGAAGCTGACCGTGGGCACAGGTTATTTCTGAAGGCTATGAAATCTCACTCATTGGAAGTTTTTAGAAGTTAGGCCAATATCTGTTGGAGATGGCTCAGGTGTAATTAATCTGCTTTAGTGCTCTGGGAGTTGATTTTTGCTGCACCTTTATTGGTGTGCCTTTTGGGTTTTTTATTGTGGTGGTGGAGTCTTTGCACAGCCTTTTGGTGTACGTTTCCAGGATTACCATGATCTAGGGATGTTCTGGGCACTTAAAACTGTTGCTGGAGTCCCTCAGTTAAATATTGTAGCTATCATGCCCCAAACTACCATTGTTAAACCTCTGTGTCTCTGATATCCCCTACAAAGGAAACAGAAATATTGTCTTGCTTCTGTCTGTAATTTCATAAGTATTTCTTTTGCTGATGGGTGAAGCTGTTGTTTTCTCGCATTTCTGCTGTCACTTGCCCCTTCATTCATGCTGGTTTTTAGAGCTCTGCAGTAACACAGATTTCCCTGGTTTATGGTTGTACAAGTATCAGTATTAACATGGAGAAGAGGGTGGCTGGTACTGAGAGTCAGCAGGTAGGAAAAGGCGGTACATATGGCAACAGTATTACTTAGCTGGTCTAAGCACAAATCCATTAATTAATGTTTCAGAAGCACCAATATACATGATGATGAGCCCTGTAAATAACCCTGAAGAAATCAATGCTTTTCTTCAGGGCAAGGTGTACATATTGTGCAGCAAATAACACATCCCACCACACAATGAAACAGGATGGGAAAAATAAATATTGAGGAGATGTTCATTAAGTGTGCAACATCTATCTGGCTCACTGCACGAGGCAGGTGTTCCCTTGAAGTGGTCTGTAATTAAAGACTACATCAATAACACACAGATGAAGGAGAGGCTGTCTGCCTCATCATTTCTCGACTTTAGAACCTTAATGACACCCTTTGAATATTATATATCAGTGTGCCTCTCCTGGTTCTGCTGCCTTAATTAAGTTTCTTGTGAGCTGGAAAACAGGTTCAAAGTGTTTCAAGTATTTTTTTCCAAGATGGAAGAACTAATTTAGAAAATGTCATTTTAGGAATTAAAAGCCCCTTATTTTTTCCATACCTTTCTCAACTGAGAGATGATTAAGAAATCCAGAGGGGGAAAAAAAAGACATTTTTTGCTGATGTACAATTCCAGTTTGTCTATATTTACTCTTAAATGAGGTTAAGGTAGGATTTTGGGAGGGAAACCAGTTAGCATTGTTTAGATCTCTTCTAATGAAGATAACACAAAGTTTAGCAGACAAAATTTCCATTCTTTGTTGCACACAGAATAGGTGACTGCGTAGTGAAAAGTCTGTGAAAATTATTGTTTTGAAGGAATCTCAACTGATCCATGTTCTAGTGTGAATTCCAGCATCAAAATTTGAATGCAAATGATTGTATTTTTGTCTTTGAGCAGTTTGACATACTACAGATATATATGTGTATTTTTGTTGTGTTTTCCTAATACTTTTAACCTTGCTTTTCTTTCCTCATGCATCCACCACAGATCACATTCAATTAGGTAAGACATGTTATTCTCCTTGAATACTGCTTCTGTATTGGACAGAATTTGTTTTGTGGCACGTAATGCAGTAACCTCTTGCCTTTCAGTATCGTTCTATATGATAAAAACATATGCTACTTAAACTGCAATGTCTTATTTTTACAGCATGGCCAGTATAATGAGGAAAGAAGTGAACTAAGTGTTTGCCTTGCTCTTGAGTAGATTAGTCTCAAATTCAAATAATGAACACATTCAAAATACGTTGCTCTTGGGAAAACCTATTTATACATAATCACATTCTATCAACCATCTTTTTGTGTCAGAGGACACATAAACAGCAAACATTCTGTTCAGCCTGCAGAGTTTTAGAAAGATTGTATAAAGTATTTAATTACCTCCTCTTCAATAAACCAAAAGTATATTAGTCATGAAGTATACATGGTGGCTCTTTGAAAGTCTTGAGGCCTGGGGAGATTTCCAATAGCAGGCCAAGTTCTTCACATGATTAAAAGGGTTCTTTGTGTTCAGAGCTTGAATTTATTGATGCTGTAAAGTACTTCAGTATATGATGAATTATAAAATAATTTTATGTGTGCTGAAGGATTCTACAAGCTGTCTGGCTTTATGTCAGTTCACCCCGTGAGGGGCTGAACAGCCCAAATCCCCGGCAATGCCGCTGGCCTCGTAGCATGGTCAGTGCACAGGACAGCTGGAGAACAGTTCTGTTCAGCTAAGTAATCCTAACATGGACTCCTACTTCACTGAGAAAACTTCAAAATGGGGCATAGATTGACATTCCCACCTCACTCTGACGTGAAACCAAAATGTAACGTTTAGCAGCCTTTGTCAGGAAGGATCTCTGTTCTCTGCCTCTGCACTAATCACTGTCACAGACACGTGTGTCTTCAAAAAAGCTTAGTGTTTTAGGCTTCTAGTAAAAGAAGACGTTGTCACTGTTCCTGTAACTTGCATCCTTACCTCTTTAAAGAAATTAAATTAACTCAGTGAAACGTGCTCTTAGTATTCAGATTGTCTGTCACATGCCATCTCTCAGCTGTGGAAATTTAATTTGGCACAATGTCATCTTCTTACTTAAGCCTTCGTATTTGGAATGTTTGCTATTAGAAGAGGAGCAGCCTATGCTGAAATACTTCCAAAATCTTATTTTTGCCTATTTGTTTTGTGTTACAAGACTAAAATGGCAAGCATGCTTATTTAATTTCACTAGGGTTGTTAAAGATTTGCTGCACTTGTGAAATGTTTTGGCTACTCTTTCATAAGTCTTAAAAATTATGTGAAAAATTGAACATGAAACATTTGCATTGTCTGCTGTCAGTTCTTGTCTATCTGAGCTTAGCTGAAGCCTTAAAATATACACAACAACAAACAGTTCATATAAAATCTCTCTGTCCCACCTGCTTGCCAAATAGCTCTTGCTCCCAACTCCCCCCGATGTTTCTGAATCTTTAATCTGGAAAAAAAAAATCTTTCGTATGTATATGAACATAGTGCTTCTCTGAATTTTTATAGTTTAGAACAAACACGTGCTGTTTATACGAAAGCTTTCATGTTTTAATGCTATAATCATGCTTTGTTTGATTGCAGCCGAATGTTGATGTCCCTTAAAGTAAAGCTCTAGCTGTTCTCAATCAAAGCAGGCTGAAAGTAGCCGTGAACAAATTTTTGAAATAATACATACTCTTGCAGTGTGCGATTTATGTATAATGTTAAGATCTAAATGTACTTATGGGCAGCTTTTACACTTCAAATAAAGAATAGTATTCAAAACAGGCTTGGTGTGTCCCAGCAGCAGGGAACAGGTGAAGCCATTACAGCAGAGTTGGCTTTCATGGCTCAGGTGGGAGGATGGCTAATGTAAGCCAAGTGGTTAGAGTGGGTGGCCATCTGCAGGCTTAAAGGCGTGCTAGAGGATCTGGGGATCTTTGAGGGATGTGGAGGCTCCATCCTTTGCTTGCCAGCCTTCCAATACTCTTGCTGCTGGGAGGTCCGAGGAGAGAAGTGTGGCAAGGAGAGCCATATAAGGGCTGTGGAAACCTGCTTTCTACAGGTAAGGCTGAGATGTGAAGGAGGAGGTGAAGCATCCTAGAGATGGGGACAACAACTGCTGCAGCTGAGAGCTGCATCTCTGGTTGAAGAAACCTCCTGTTTAAGTAGCCTGTCGTGCTATACATACTGGAGGCCAGTGCTGTTTGGGCTGTGTACATTGCATGTATGACAAAGACCAGCAATTGCCTCCTCACCTACTGCCTTGGACCAGCTCTTTGTGTTCACAAACCTGAGGCTCCCAACACAAGCTTATCACTGTCACTGCAGGACACGGAGGTCGCTCCCTGTTCCTGTGTCACGTGTTGCATATCTCTGTAGGTGGCAGGGGTCTGCGTCATTTAAATGGGTATTTCCAGGAGCTGCTTTGCATCATTCTTTTGAGCCCTGTTAAATTGCTGATCGGTTGACATGAGAATGTGGTGCTAAGATCTCCAGTGCTGACACTGAGCTGGAACTCACAAGTGAATTTGACAAGTTGTTGCCATCAGGAGAGGAAGAGTACCCGCACTGTTGAAAATATATGTGTCTATATATTTTTATTTAAAAAAAAATAATTGTTATAATCACATTGCAAACTGGATCTTACAGCTTTTTTCTTTCTCTTTTGCTTTAATCCCACAGTTACTCTATTCGCCATTCCATAAGCATGCCTGCAATGAGGTAATATGCTACCCATGTTCTATTTGCTACAGTGTTGTTGAACAGTGTGATGAGGGGGGATTTGCATACTTTCATCCTGATCCTGCAGTTTCTACTTGGATGAATAGTCCCACTTTAATCAATTTAGGTTATTCATGTAGATAAGGGCTTCAGGACAGGCCGTCTGTGTTATTTTCCTTTTAATTGTATTAACTGTTTAATCTCTTGTACAAGCATTGAATAAACAAAGCAGTTCTGAGAGGTATTTGAGTAGTTGATTGTTATCAGGTTTGCATTACTGAATCTGAAATGCAATTGTTTTGCTCTCTCTAGAACATCATCCAAAGCCCATTAACATCAGAGATGCTTTCCACTCCAGCAGGCTTTGGCTCATGCTCCTATAGAGGGATTTTATATGAGTGCTTTCATATTTTAATGGCTATAATCATGCTTTACTGAATGCAGCCAAATATTGATGTCTGTTCAAGTAAAGCTCTGACTGTTTTCAATAAAATTAGGATCCAGCTTGGTTTTTACCCTCTCAGCCTCTAAATATGAGTATCCCCACTCCCTGCCAAGCATGTGGGGAAAACAAATGAAACCAATCTCCTAACTATGTGATGGATGCTAATTCATTCAGATTCAGCAGGTGGATATCTTAAGGCTATTCACTAGTGTGACCTATGGGTCAAATGTAAGTCATAAAACTCAGTTTATCTCTCCTTTTGACCCTTCTTACCCTGCAAAAAGTCTGTCACCTATTTAACAGAATCCAGAAGTAAATCTGCATTATTTTTCCAACTGCCTTCCGTTTCCCTTTCCTTAAATTAGGGTCACTTTAACTTAGCCTGATGAGGGATATGATGTAAATGTATTTGCAGAAATAGATGCTATCATGATGCTCCTGGTAAGTTCCTAGAATGTGCAAAGAGGATGAACCAGAACACTGAAGTTTCAGCAGCCATTGGCTTCATCACTTTGTGAGATGAAGTGCAGGCTCCTGCATGTTTGCCTTTCCCACTGGCTGACATGGACACACCTGCCAGGGTAAAGTGGTTCTGCCTCATTGTTCTGCTCTGAGGGCACCCTCCATTGTGGTTAAAGATCACTGTTATGTTTTATTTCATGTAAGAACAAATGGATGTCATGGTTTTAGTCCACCGTGCCAGCCATGGTAGGAGTTACCACTGCGCTTTCAGTGGTAGTAGTTTCTATAATTTCTCATAAGCACTGCAGAAGCTGCTGCAAAAAGGGGAGAAGAGACATCCATCTGGCAACTGAGGGGCAGCATGAGTACAGATCTCTGTGGGGATCCATACTCTCACTTTAAAACACCATATGCATTATATTCATATTACATGGCAGATATTGGTTGTGGTCAGTATGTTCTGTTTGCAGGAAGGCATGTAAAAAATTGAATGCATCTAAAATGAGACAGAAGCTATGTTTTAAGTTTCAGAAAGAGAGAGAGAAAGGAAGAAAGAACAAACAAGTTTGTCAGGCAAACCAGCAAAGTAAATATGTGATTTGCTTTAAGACGGAAAATCACATCTGTTGCCCTTTTTTTAATATTCTTTTCAGATATGTTCAACTCACAGTTTTCCCCAAAACAGTGTTGTGTTCTGTTGTACAGGCAGTGAAAGGCAGAGAATGGCTTAGCTTTATCAGATGGGCACCCTTGGAACAAGCATCCATACAGACTTTGTCTTGGAAAGCAGCAGAATACACCTGCAGTCACAAAATCATGGAGTGGGGAGTCAGGATTCCTCAAAGGCATTTGGGACCCGCTTCCTACCTAGTTCTAATCTCCTTTATCCTAGCCTCAGGACATTAAACTGTCGTCTTTTTAATTATACAGATTATGAACTTGCATAACAGTAAGTTTCATGACAGCAACAAGACAAATGGATGAAGCCATAGAAATGCAGCACTACAGACGGTGTTCTCTGGTTGTTCTTCTGAGAACATGATAAATGTATCAGAGGGTAGGCAGGCCAGTCACTGTTCGGTTTCAATTACTAGGCAGGTTCTGCTATTACAAATTTGTAGCTCAAAAATACTCATCCAATTACTATAACTAGATTTGACTGACAGTGCACAAGTGGCTGTACTCTATCAGTCTATATCCCCATGCTGCCAGCCAGCCTTCATTCTGTCGTAGCCTTGCTGCCTGGTAAGCACTGACCAAATTATGGAGTTACACCGTTATGTTTGCAACTGACTCTTCTTCTTTCTTTCAACTTTCTTTTTCTCTTAGGAATTCCCCAACTTTCAAATCGTTTGAGGAGAAGGTTGAGACCACTGTCACAAGCCTTAAGGTAAAGTTAGAGGCAGAGTTGCATGGCTGTGTGTGTTAAAGTGTGACAGCTTAGTTGTCCCTGTCATTTGAGATGATAGGGACCAGTTGTATTTGCTGTTCCATCAAGAATTTCACAGACCTGTAGGAGCACTAATGGAAAATGAAGGCAATATGCAGAGAAAGTCTTTCTCTGCTTTGTTACTAAGAAATTACTTCTGTTGTCTGCCAAAGGTAATAAAGTAGTCTCAGAAATACCAAAAGTATAGCCATACTACAATGGTAAGCAGAGACATTTCATGTGTGACCACAGTTGCTGATGCTGTCCAAGGCAGAGCCATGTGGAGGTGGAAGGTCAGGCTTTGAAAGCAGTGTGGCCTCATGAGTTTTGTGCTGTGCCCTGCCAGACAGAGGCGGCCATGGGCCCTGCAGAGTGAACTTCCATCCCTGAGCTCCCCCTCTTTCAGTACTAGAGATGTACTCACCAAGTGGCCCTTACTCAGCTGGTGGGAGCTGTTGTGTAACTCAGGTGTGATTCATACTACCTGTGTGCTCTTAGTACTGACCTTGTCTTTCTTTAATGCAGGTGTGTTTCCTCTCAAATTTCCATGTTTTTTCTGGATTTAAAATTTCAAAACTGTGTTGACATATTTGCTCTGGGACAGGAATGTCTGATGCCAAAGTTACCAGTTATCACTAATAGAATCATAGAATGGTTTAGGTTGGAAGGGACCTTCAAAGGCTATCTAGTCCAACCCCCCTGCCATGATCAGGGACATCTACAACTAGATCCAGTTGCTCAGAGCCCCATCCAGCCTGGCCTTGAATGTCTCCAGGGATGGAGCATCTACCACCTCTCTGGGCAAAATAATAGCACTTGTTAAGGCTCTTATTTGGCATGACAGAGCATGGCAAATTTGCAGTGAGCTAATCTTCGCTGTGTGGTAAGGCACATGCAAGGGAAGAACAAGAGGGTTTGTCTCCCAATAGTTCTTATTCATCAGATAAACTCAAGTGTGCTCATAAAATGGCATTTTACTTTGCTGTGATAGAAACATCACAGTGCATTTCAAGTACAGCCTGTCAGTGAACAAGGGCCAAGCTGATCACCCCTCATTTTAGGAGGAACTGAAAATACCAGATGAATGCCAAAGGGCATTATGACTTGTAAAGCATTAGAAAGGCAAGAAAATGGCCTTCCACTTGGGGCAAGAGGACATTTCTTGTTATAGAAAATGCAAATTACAGCTAGAGCTGAAGCAGCAGGTGCATAGGGAAGGTTTGTCTTTTCCGTGCCACAGTGAGATCATAAGGCAGATAAAATTTTCCAGTCAGCATCTTAGGAAAGTAGGCAGCAGAGCGCTTGAGTTATTTTCATGTTTCTAAAGATGCACGTCCATCAAAGAATGAGCAGAGTTGCTCTATCATTTTCACCTTTTGAATGCTGACATTTATTCAGTGATAGGCTGTTCTACCAACTTGAAGTCATGATAGTGTAGGGTAATGTCATCTCTATTACACCATGTCAGAGAAGGAAACATCATCTCAGTTTCCCAGGTGGGGAAGGAAGACTGGGAGCATCCCAAGGAGCTAAAACAGAACACCAACTTCCAGAGCCTCAGCTCAGTGCCTGTTTACACCTTCCTATTAATTCTTTCCACCTTAGCTGCAAATGCTTTTTATACTTGGTCTCACTGTAGGAAGAATCATTCATGCAAGGGAAGGTCTGAACTCCTGTCTGTTGCCGTCAAGTGTATTGCTTGCTTATCTCTTTACGTTCCTTCTACCCATTTAGACAAGAGATGCAGCTCATTGGAACACATGCCTGAAAAGGATTTTTTTCCATGTTCTTCACCACTCACAAGTTAAAAGAAACTACAGTGGAGAAGTGCAGCACTTTTTGTACCCATTTGGATGCTAAACCTACTCTCAGGGCTTTCAGTAGTGCTTCTGAACTACTCTAGACACCACACATCCATTCCTCCTACACTTATGGCTAGCCTGTGAGAGGAACAGCCTAAGGCCTTTTGCTTTGCTTTTAAGAGCCTGATCTTATTTTGTTGGCTAAGCAAAGCCATTCTTCTAGAGGAGACTGTTTGTCGTGCCAGCTCTTGGCCTGGCATGTTCTGGGTGCTCTTAGATCATCATGTAAGCAATCTCCAGTTAAGCAGGACAAAACAAAAGTCTCAAGTCTAAAGTCATCTTCCACATCCCATGCAACCGTCATTGTCCATGTTTTTTGGCAAACCCACTGGCATTTTCTACAATATTTTTTGTCTGTATTCTCTTTCTTTCATTTCTTTGTGCAAATGGAGAAAGGAAGCTGGAGGCGTGGACCTACGGTGCCACCAACATAGGCTGTGGAAAACTGGGAATGTCTCAGCGCTGTTCTTCCTTTTCCCTGCCACTATTCCAAGGCTTGGAAGATTTGGAAAACCAGGGGGTGGAGGGTTTGGGGGGAGAAATCATAGGCTGTCCCTTCAGTTATAGGATCCTGTTGTTGTCTGAAAAAGTGGAGAACTTCCAGAGAGGCTTCTGAAAGAAAGAAATTCACAGCACTAGCATTATAATATTCCTCCTTCCATATTAGTTACACATCTTCAGTGGTGCTACAATGTTTTGTAGTTGAGCAAAACTCATGTTCAGATTTCATACATTTATAAGTCAAATTTCAAGTTAGATTTTATTTGCTCTTGGAGTTTGGGTTGCAACTTTCTTAGGGAAGTGTATTAGTTCAGCTTCCTCTGAAAATCAACAGGATCTGGATGCCCAGCTCTCTTTAATGTTCCTGAAAATCAGAACACAGTTGAATTAAATGTTTGCTGTAAACACCGAGGTACTGGGCAGAGGCATTTGGTAAAATGACTTATATCATTCTTGGTTTTGGACGGAAGAGCAGGCAGAAAAGCAAATAGAAAATGAAACTGCATTAATGTTGCTGATTTTGAGGTGTCCAAATTCAGATGCACATTATCCAAGTCATTTGAAATAGTGCAGGAATAGTCTGCTTTCATAATCGCTCTGATCAGGCCAAATCAATGTTCTCTTAAGAATTTTAATTGGCAAATAAAAGTAATGTGTTCTGCCATGAAAACTTAATAGCAGCTTTACCAGGCAGTGGCTGCCTTTTCACTGCAAGTTTGCGCCTACCAACATATAACAATACATGTATTTCATTTTGCTGTTTGCAAAAATCAGTGATGGACCAATACTTCCATAAAGTCAGCACAACCCACTAGACTGGATACAGATACCTCCTGAGATGGGAGCTTTTAATAACTGTGACTTAAATGGTCTGAGCAAATATTAAGCCTACTTCTACCTTATTTTATAGAACTCTCAAGCCAGGCAAGGTACTGTGCTAGTGGATGAAACAGCAGATTACATAGGATTAACCCTTTGGAAACTTAGGACACAAAACTCATTTAATTAAAATAATCTTCCTAAGCATTCAGTGGCTGACAGGCTGGACAGAATGCCAGCTTCTCTTTAAGTCCTGCTGCAGTTCTAAGATGGAATAAAAAGTTTTGCCCTATTTTCAGGCTTCAGTCCACTGCCAGTGAGCATATCAGCAAGCCAAGCCATAAAAGAACATTCTCTTACCAAGACAACCCAGTCAAAACAGCTTTGTCACTTTGTCACTTAGTCTTGGTTGTTTCCAAATCTTTCTATGTCTTTGTCAGGAAAACTCTATTTCAGAGATTTAGTCATATTGGGTTTTATTTTTAATACTTACATTTACAAATACAACAAACTGAAGCATTTTGAAAGTAGATTACCTGTGAGCACATTGTCGTATGTATCATTCATGTAATTTTGTATTTCTTTCTCCCCCCGCCTTTTCCCCCCCAGGAAAATGCTGTGAGCAGTTTTATATATCAGTCTCTAGAGAGCTACACTACCTAAAGGGAGAGAAGCTGCTGGTCTTGTTCTTGGGTTACTGTAGTCTTAGTCTCCAAAATCCAAGTATGGTTTATGTATTTTGAGAGCAGCTGTGTTGCCATTGATGACAGATGGGCCACTTTAGTCAGCAAACGAACCGGTTCATTTTAATACCCATCTCTTATCCAGCCTGCGTAGAACTGGAAAAAACAGTGAAACCAGAGTGAGCTACTCATGTATAAGAACTGCACTAAGTGTAATGGTAGGATCTAGGATCCTGTTGGCATCTATTCATATTTAGGGACTGGTTCCTTTAAGCATATGATAAATGCCACTGGCAGATTTTATGATTGCAGCCTAGAAGTTTAGAAACTGGGGGAAGAAAAGGGGTTGCTTTATTTGACTGTTTTTATAGCTTTTGTTCTAAGAAAAAAACAACCCCACATGTTCTCTGCCTGCTTTGAACAGGTTCCCAGCCCTCGGTGGTCATGGGGTGCAGTGCAAATGGGACTTGCACAGTATGAGCTGAGGAACTTGTTCTTTTTCTTTGCCTCGTTTCAGACCAAGGTTGGTGGGACAAGCCACACAGGGGGCAGTTTTGAAGAAGTTCTCAGTTCCACAGCCCACGCCAGCGCTCAGAGCTCTCTTGCTGGCACCCGGCTCCCCGAGACTGAAGAAGAGCTTCAGTGTTAGACTGCAGGCCGTCCTGAGCCTCCAGGCCTCTCTTCAGAGACTTGCCCAGCCCGTAATTTTTAGACCTCCCTCACCACCTAATTTGCTCAGTAAGGTTTTGTCAGCTTTGGAAAACTGCCTCCCTGGCCTCATGCTGGAGAAGCATTTTCTCTATTTGTATTTTGGACAGGCCATTTTATCATCAGGTACTTTGTACACCACAGAAACGACACGCAAGTTACTGACTTGTAATGCTCTAAAAATGTTAAGTGACCAAAATAGTTTTCATTTTCATGTAACTTCCCTCCAACAATCTCCCAGTCTCTTTTTCTTACTTCTTTTAGTTTACTGTTTTCTATCTCTTGGTTTCCAACTCCCTTCTCAGTGCCACATGAGACAGATGGACCTAGAGCTGTGCAAAGACTTCTACTGCCAGCAATAGTCCATATATCAGCTGCCTACTGGTCAATACCAGGTGCCCTTAGCTCAGGAGTGTCTGTACATGATTTATTTCCTAATGGAATTAAATCACTTATTGTCACAAACTGTTTTTTCTCCTTCACTGGTACAGTCTGGCATTGCCCTCTGCCCATGAGTCAGCAGGGTCAAGGAGGACGGGAAGAAACACCCAGTCATTCATATAGAAACTGAACTGATCACAGCTGCTGATTTGATGATTGTTGTAGCTGGAAAAGCTTCAGTTCCATTGCTTGCTCTCTGTGATTTGGTAAGACTTGACAGTATAAGCTAGTTAATTACAAAAGGAAGAGGAGTGGAGGGAACACCTAATATTTTTGCCTACATGTCTTCCCCTCAAAAATAAGGGAAGGTCTGTTTGTGAGCCTCAGTCAAGGTACAGCCTTAATGGAAGGAATCCAAACCCAACAATTGGCTTAAGATGTGCCATAGGTTAGCGAGCCCACACCTTCAGTCCACACTTGAGAGCTGCTAGTGTAAACCGTGTTATCTTACAATACACAGGCTGAGTAGGTACTTCACTTTTGGTGTCAAATTCTGTCGTGCTTCAGTCCAGGATATAACTGCAGCAACTGCATTATATCTGCTTACTAAGAGCCAGTCATCTCGCAGCTTTGATTCAGCATGTTTTCTTGCATCCTTTTAACTTTTTTTTTCTAAAAAAAGAGCAGCACACTTGTGACACTATCGTGCTGTCTAGTGGGCACGTGTCAGTCTGCATGTTGTGTTACTCAGTTCTCAGACTGAGCTGAGAACATCTTTGTCAATAAACAAGATGGAAAAGAGTCTGGCTGCTTGCAAAATGGATGCATTTTTTTTTTTTTAGCATAAGCCAAAGCTTCAGTGTTAGTGAGTTTGACATTACAGACTGCTTAAAATCTTGTGAGGAAACTTGGCTTTAAGTGATTTTTTTCCTGTGTGGCTTCTGTTATAGTTTTTACAAAGTTGGAAGTCCTTTTGTAATGTTCTACTGGACATAAGTTAGCTTTGGACGTTTATATCAAATGCCTCTTTAGTGTGATTTTTAGCATGGAAGCAAATCTAATTAGGTTTTTTTAGTACAGTTTTCTTGTGATGGTTTCCTAGCTTATTTTACATGGTTTTCTGCATAAATGTGAATTTATTTAAATAAATATTAATAGTCAACTTAGTTTGTGTAAATGAAGTTGATACTCTTATTAAAAATAAATTTCTCTCTCTTTTACATTTTGTGATGTTTTCTTTTTAATTGTATATTTACCAGTACTACTGTGCATCTCGAAGCCTTGCTATGTCACAGCAGAGCATCAAGGTAAAGTGCAAAAACATCATCTGCCATTCCTAGTTCTTACAATCTGTTCAGTCCCTCCTGGATGGCAACTTCCCCATGGGAATCTGTGGCCAAAATTTTGAAAACTTAGGTTTGAATTGAAACAGGTTCAGTAAAATTGACATGCGTGGCAGGAACCATCTTCTAGGTCTAAAACGGCTGACTTTCTTTTTAAGCAGGGCCAGCAGCCAAACCACAATTAAAACATGGAGTCCAAGCACTCTCACCTCCTACAGGACACTAGTTTAGACCTCATTTTATTTACATATGTATGTATATACACAGGAAAATGCTTCTGGAATAGCAGTAAATTGCTTTAAATTACATGCATTAAGAACACAATTTAAAGGGCTTCTCTCAGCTGTTAGTGGAGACAGGTTGGCCAGACAAACTTACCTTCCATGTAAATCCTTACATGTTATTGTCATTCTAGCAGCTGCTGCTACATGTAGTTGCAACACTGATGTGCAGATCAGGAGAGGGACATGAGGAGGAGGAGATTTCCCCTCGTAGGTCACACGGCCAGGGCCCAGCATTTTCCTACACATGAACTTTGCACTTCAGTGGTGCATGAGGAAGCCTGAAGCCCCACAGGCTGCTTGTCAACCTTTATATCAACCTCTCATCATGGCTTCTGATTTCTAGTTGCACTTTCTCCTCCCATCTCTTTCCAACCAACTCCTATTTCTATTAAAAGAGAGTGCCCAAAACTGGCACACAAGTGCACCTGCAGTGAGTAGATGGGGATGTAATTTTACACAAAGTACCTGCTGGATTTCTTTCAAATAGAACCAAACCCCACACAACATGCATTCAAACCACATCTTTCTTTCTCAGGGTAATATTTACCTTTCTCACACTATTGAACTGCTGCCAGGCTCTGCACTCCAGACCCTGACCCCCTGCAGAACAGCATGTTGCAAGCCTGTAAAGCCTCCTGCTGCGTTGGACGAACCAACTGTTCCTGCCCGGGTAGCACTTGTGCTGTGTTTCTATGAAACATCTCTTTAAAGTTGCTTTTCTTGCCTGTGAGGAATGTTCCCAGTTCTCTCCCAAGGCATCTGTAGCTCTTGGCATTCAGTACAAAATAAGAGACGATAGTTTGTGTACCTCTTGGTGGAATAAAAATGCTGAAGAATGCTTGGTCCCAGGCTAAACTCAGTGGGGCCCACTCTGTCACCTGTGCAGTGTGACAATCAGCCACCAATAACCACTCATTAGTTCCCTATCACTCAGTAAAGTGCAGCTTGTCCTTCCAGGGTCTCCACAGAGCACAGCTGCTGCCTTGTGGCACTCCCTGAGCAAAGCAGGCATCCCAAGTCTCACATGGACCAGCACACTCTGCACATTCTGGGCACTGTGCTGGACACCCAGCCAAGAGCTCTGTGCCCCGGCCAGAGGCACCAGCCACAGAACCCAGGGTGAGCTTTGGTAAAGGAGACATTTCCTGGAGTCATGGTGGCTGAAGATGGGTGCTCAGCTGAACCACCTGCCTCTAACAGGGATGACAATCCAATTTAGTTGTATGCTGCCTCATGTGACAGGAGGCTGAAGACAGACAAGTAGCTCCAGGTCTCTAGCATCTGATTTTTCCAGGTGTAAACTTTCATTTCTCCAGCTGCACAGAAGACAAATCAGTCAGTTGTGCAGACACTGGCCTCATTACAGCATCTACCACCACTACAGCTTTACCTGACAACCATACTTTTATGTTAGCATTATTACTTCCACTAAAAACTGCCACAGCAGAATCAGGGCCAGCACGTGACAGCGTAGCCAAGGGAGGGCCGGCTTTACATGGGTGTTTGCATTAGACTGCACAAGCTCCCAAGGTCCCTCCCAATCGCAGCTATTCTGTGATTATCAACAGACCATGCAAGAGTCCATAAAATTGCCAGGAGTCGGGAATATTGCCCTTACGGAAGTGTTAGCACCATCCCCTGATACAACGTGAACAGTGGAAAAACTGTATGAAACAATAAACGTATTGAGAAAATTTAATTAGTGGCATTACCAGTTTTACCCACCATCATTTTTTAAGGCTTATGCACTCCAAAGAAATCCCATCTTTTAAGTCTGACTCTGTCAAGAGCGTCTAGAGAAATAGACTCATTGGTCTCGCTTCTGGATCGCACAGTGAATGGATATTTACCCATTTGATACAGAAGGTACTTAAATCTGTATGTACTTGGAAGTCACAGAACAAAACTGCCTGTCCCCGTCAGTGCATGACATCAACAGCTCAGACTGCAGTCAGCTAATTTTTAAACTTACCTGAATTTCCCCAGTGGAAAATCTATGTGTAACTGAGACTACATTAATCAGAGGCTGATTTAAAAAAGAAAAAATTCTAAGTATTTGGTCTTTGCCATAACCTCTGATCTGGCAAGTCACTATTTACCGGCTTCTTTTTAAGAAGTCCCGGGATTCTCAGCAGTTAATGCACAGAAAACAAACAAACAAACTGCTGACAAAATTAATGAAGTTATGGAAGGAAAAATAATGCACAGAATGTAAACCAAAATATTTATTATAGCTACGGTGTTTAGGAACACCTCAGGAATGTGGATGAGATGTAGCAGCTATTTTTTTATTCCTTTCTGTGTTAATCTGAGATACAAGCTGGACGATTTCTGGGTGAACAAACTTTCCTGCAAAGCAAAAGGAAGGTAAAGTTAATTAAAAATGCTCTCTCATTCACCTGTGTGTGAAAGGCTGGCAATGAAAAGGTTAGCAGGAATGTTGCTTTACGCTCAAAATAAATGCCAAATTATTCTTTAAGCACAAGAATACTCCCATTTTACTCCAACTATGGAATAACTCTAAGAGTAGCTACAGCTTTCTCCCCCCAAGTTTATAAAAACATTTCATGCTCTATTAAGACACTTAAGAGTTGAAAAAAGGAAGCACCCTAACCAGGGCAATCCCGTGCTATGCGTCCTGCTACAGGAAACCACCCCAGTCACACGTGCATATAGGGTATATGCTGTAAGCTCTGTTGAAACACCAGCTTAGTTTAAGTTACTGAGTTCTAGCATGAGGACAAAGATGTCAATTAGAGTATTGAGCCTTCCAGTTATGCTGGTGTTGTTCTTTTATCCTTTCTTCTGTAATCAAATGATTGCACTTCTCAGAGAGATTATTTCCCTGAGTCACCAAGTTATAAATGGGACTTGTCAAGGACTGTGCCTGGTCATTGCTGGTCCTCTCCCCAAGTTTGCCCCTAGTTTTCTCCCAGGATAGGATGAGTTGGAGTCACAGTCTTCTTCTAGTATTCAACCCCCTTGCTAAAATAAAGACTCTAATTTTAGCTAGTTTTCCTTTGCACTGTCAGTTCCTTTCAGAAAAGATGAAAAGCAGTGGAGAGAATAAAAAGTAACACAACTGCACCTAAAACTGAGCTGGTTCTCACATGTACCTTGAGCAGGTCACATAAGAGCACAGCTCATGTAGGGATAACAAATTTTACTTCACTGGTTCATGAAACAAACTACATAGAAACAAGCTGCTGACAGAGCATCCGTGAAGACTGAAGCTTCCTTTATAGCTGCCTGGTAGTATAGGGAGATCCTTAAACATGCAGGTGTAATGAAAGCTGGACCTCTCTCTAGGTAAAAAGTGATGTAAAAGGACCTTGGCATAAATGAAATTCAGGTTCAATACATGTAGATAAGTAAAAGGTATTTTCACATTGCAGTAAGTTTCCTCAAAAATATTTAGGGTACTTGAGCAATAAGTAAAAAAACCTAGTTCTTACTTGCTCTATCAGAAAAAAGGCTATATATATATTTATATAATTTAACTTATGAAAGAAAAACATGTCATACCAGCAGTTGAATCGTAAAATTCCTGCAGTCTGCCAGGTGTGTTTTCCAACTCTTCGTACTCAAATGCTTGCAGTATCATCTCACACTGATCCAACTGTTTTACAAACTTGGCTTCTGCAGTACACTGGTTTTCATATTCCTGAACAGATTTGCAGTTATAAGAAAACAATTTTGTTGTTCTGAAACAGAGTATTAAAAGCTTTTTATATATCTAGAATTGTCTTTGTTAGTACAAACTGCTCCATAAATATTCATGAGTTATATCTTTCACTCTCTTTTTAAGGCTGCTATTGAGCAAAACCCTTGAAATAAGCACATGCTAATCTTCTATTAAACGTAGTAGGACTTAAGAACACAATTCTTTTGTGTATTCTATTTTAAAAACATACCAAGTGTTTTGACTGAATGGGGGATGATACAGAGACAACCCTATACAACGTACAAGCTAAATAACAGGTCCCATTTATAGATATAGATCTTTTTAGGCCTGGCTACAGCTATGAATTACCACAGTGTGTGCTTATGTATTACCATTACCTATTTTTAAGACCTATTTTGCACTGTTCTTCACCACTTGCTGTTTTTATAGTTTTCCTTTATATAAAGGGTTGTTCTTTACATTTCTCCTGTCACTCCTTCTTAATCTCTTCGGTCTAATCTGTCTGAGCTGCTTCTGTCTTTATGTCTCTCCCAGGAGGTAGGGAGGGGAGTCATTAAAGGGTCCCCTTCAGACCTTAAGTCCTTTAATCTCTCTGCTAGCTTTTCCCTCTCTCTAGTCATCCTCAGTATACGTTTGTGAGTCATTCACATTTCCAGTCAACTTGAACAATCTTGCTGTCACTGGCTTCCAGTGATGGCCGCAGATGGGTTTGCCATTTAATTTTCTAGTTTCCAAATCTACTGCATTGTATCTCATGTCTCATCAGCTCGTCTTGACTTCCAAAAACAACTGCAGAAAAAGGCTTCTTTCAGTGCAGGTTACCACCACCTTGGTATCCTTGGCAGGTCTGACCCCATCCATCACCATCACCACCACTACTAATCAGACAAGAGAGGCTCAAGTGCATACCCAGCCCGTCTGTGCTTTCAGATCCACACAACCCGTGACGCACAGCAACCCTGCACACGAGAGCAGCACAAGTGCAAAAGGAGTTTTTCCTGCTGACCAAAGAACGTGGCATCTCCTTCTGCATCTTAAGAAGACAAATGGGGGGAGGTGTCATTCACAGTGGCAAGATCCTGGATTGCAATTCCAGCACAGTGATGCTCAGATAGGTGTCACGGTCACACTATTAGGAGCCTGTTTGTTCTTATGCTTATTGCTTTACCTTTGAAAGTCAAGAAATCCAGATTTTTATACTCATGACTGATTCATATACTACTCTATTTGGATTGGAACAATGCTCTGAATTTTCAATTATATTTTGATCATTGTTTTAGTAATCAATTTCAACATTTTTACCTTCCTTTCCTCCTTTCAATCTGAGCTCTGCCTCATCTTTAAATTGTTTAAATACTACTTATTTTCTTAAATCTATTTATTTCTACTGGTTTTTTTTTGTTTTGGCCACCAAAGAGAACAAACTCTTGGCAGCATTACAAAGGAGAGCTTCAGAGCAGGAGAACTATGGCTGTTTGCTTGTAAAGGTCTGTCCCACCTTGAGCAGTTAACTGGGAGTACCAACCTGTTACCAGCCTCTTCGTGCCATACAACCCACCAGCTCATATTAACTCAAGAAACATCAGTTATTGTGTGCACAACTGTGCGAAGTGCTGAAATAAACACTTAGTGTTTCCTCCCAACAAGTGTTTAAGAGTGTGAAATAACAGTATACTTTGGAAAAAACAGTAACTGGTCTCTCAGACACCATAGTCTGGCTTTTAAAAATTACTCCCATGCTTTTGCTCTTGAAAATAAAAAAACAAGACAGAGCTGAAGTGTGCAGACTCATTTTAATGATTTTTCAAACTTATTCTGGATTAAGTTGTAATGTAAAAACGTTATCAGGGGTATCTTTCTGCTGCCTTTCTCCCCTACACCACAATTGGCAGAGCGCCCACCAACACAGTCCAAAGCAACAGTGTGTGTAGGGCTGAAAATCAAAGAGGGGCAGAGGTGAGGGCACCACGGCGCAAGGAGGACTTGCTAAAAGCGTCAACAGATCACCTCCCAGACACCGTTCAGCTCTGGGCCCAAACTTCCTTCACTCATAAGAAGAAATCAGAGGGAAATGCCTCTGGCTACCTGAGAGCAGAGTATCATACCAAGTGATCAGAAGCTTCTTATTTTCTGTCTTTTTCTCTTTTTTTTTTTTAATCTTTTTAAGAAGTACCTAGCTGTTCCATTTAAAGTAAGACTAGAGGGACTACATGTGAATATTAGATTTTTAGGTTACACTTGCTGCTATGTGGGTTACACTCATACTGCTGCATTAGCAACTCATTGCCAATAAGTTATCCTGAAGGTAGAAACAAAGAAAAAATGATCAAAAGTATGCATATGTTAAATTATGGTAAATGGGAATGATAAAAAGCTAACATGCTGAAGAACTGCGTACTGAACCAGCTCTTCTACAATCACAGGAGGAGACTGAGGCAAAGAAAAAAAATACATGCAAAAAAAATGTCCTACAGAACTATTCTCTGTGATTCTGTGTGATTCTTATCTATCAAAAGCTCCTTTCCCTCAATTATAACAGTTGCCCAGGGGAAAAGGAACCAGTGCACGTTTATCTCCCAGATCTGGTTATGTTGGTTAGCCCCCTTCACCTTGAATTACAGCACTGAAAACCTATCCCCATTGCCAGTTTCACCACAAAACTACAGAGAGAAACAAAAAACCCCAAAAACCATCACCACAACAAAACCACACCACAAAGAGGGTGCTGCAACAAAGGGCAGAAATCAACTGCAAATATCTGGAATTTAAATACAGTCCAAGTGGAAAAGGATAACAGCATAAAATACAGTTTCGGGTCATAGAGTCCAAGAAACATATAATGCTTTGTTTGCAACATGTGAACAAGAGATTGTGGGTGCACTTGTCCTCATGCAACTGTATGCCAGGAGAAGATAAAGCACAGTAACTATAAACTTGAATTGTTTGGAAATAATTTAGTCATCTCTAGTTTGCAAACATGAAAGAGTGTATCAATTAACAGCACAAGTTCACATCAAAAAGTTAAATCACCTGCAAATATAGAAGATACTTTCCAATAGAAACATTTAAGGTACCCAAGACCAGCCAGCAATCTGTGGGGTTTGTAGAAAAGCACTGTGTTAACAGACCACATTTGAAGTTAAAACCAGAAGTTACTACTAAATATTTCAGCCAAGTAGGCTGGATGTAGAAGACAAACTCTTCCTTCAGTTATACAAACCCTGGATGGGTCATCTGAAACTCTTAGAGGTCAAAGACAGAAACTGGTTATTCTACCAAAGTTTGGGGTTTCTTTTTGAAACAGATTCCAAAATGACCTCGATTCATACCATTAGCTTTATCTCCCAAGGGAATTTATCTACCTTTCTTGAGGTCAAAATAAGAGTTTCACCGGTAAACAGGAAGAGGACAATAGGTCACCCTGAATTTTACCAAAGGATTAAAAGAATGTAAGCTTACTTCCCAGAGTCCATAGATTTCTTTTCCGAGGTCTTCTGATAGAAGCTGGGTCAGTTGTTGCATAGCTGACTGAAAAAAAAAAAAGCAGCTATTTCCATGTATCCATTTTTTAAGCAAGCACATTTTTATCATTATCTTTTTTGAAGAAATAACTATTTGCTACCAGGTTTGTAGAAACATACACTATACAGGATATTATTCTGAAGTGCACTTGTACATACATCTGCCAGAGACAGTAGGACCACTCAGTGGAGGATGCTGCTTAAGTGAACTGTTAGAACAGAAAAACAACTTGAAAGTGCATCCAATATCTTCAAGAGTCCAAAAAGAAGCCCAGAGTAAAACAGACAAGTCAAATGCCAGGGAACTGCCATCAATTACCAGCTCTGCCTTCCAGATTTAACTAGCGAACGCAACGTTTGAACTTAACAGGTTATAGATGCAGTTCATAAAAGCAGCTTCAAAGACTAACTCCTGGTGTTGGCAGGCAACTGCCCATTCCGGTCACTCAGTGGGTACATTTCCACTAGCAGGGCTACAGCTACTGACTGGCAGGCAGGCAACACAAACCTTTAAAAATCTAAAATTCTGAAAAACAGAGAAAAAAAATCAATTTAATACTCTGCAGCAATAAAATGCAGTGCTCCCAGAGTGAGATACTATTTGTTCAACAAAAAAAACCTCGGTACAAGGTTTAATGCAGTATCAGACTGATGGTATAACCTGCAAGCAGAAATTGCTCTGCGTGCTCTTCGTGCTCTCCCAGCTGATCGGTCTCATTGCTGTGCAATTTCTACTGTTTTCCTAGGAACGCTAAGGGCTGCTTCTGAAACAACCAACATCAGAGCCAAGACAAAGGTTTTGTGCCACGACGGTTTCTCCACTTCAAACACAGGGTATAGTTTCACAATGTGGCTGAAGGGATCAGCTGCTCCCCCACACTGAAGCATCAAGGTCTCATTCCTTCGCACCTCCTTCCAACTCTGCAGCTAATAAGATTTCAAGTTTAGCAGGCCAAAATGACTTAACTAGAAAAAAACAAACAAAACCCAAAAAAAGCCCACAAACCCCAAAGAAAACACTTGGGTTTTCTTTAGATCAAGTTCATTTTCTGCTGCTTTAGGCTTGGTGAGACTAGATGACTACACAAGCAGCAAACTTCAGAACCAGCTCAATGTCAGCTGCAAAGAGGAAAAAAGGAGAACTCTGCAGTGGCAGCAGCATATTGATAATTCAGCTGAAGCCACTTCATGAAACCATTACCCGTGCTGTATTTTTTACAACAAAGTGCTCCAGAGTCAGCCTAAATGTTTAATGCTTGACCCTTCTTTCCACAAAGTCAACATCAAAGTCCTCACTGAGTGAAATGGGAGCAGAAGGAGCTGGAAATTGTTTAAGAAAACTTCTTAACCATACTTAGGCATCAACGTATCTTTTTCATTGCCTAAATACAAATGAGAATTCCCTCTACGCAAAGTTTAAGCCCAATCCTCAGTTGACAAAACAACCTTTGGAGGCTTCCAGGAAACAGGTTTTTATTGTTTAGTGTAAGAAGACACTAGGAAGTCCATTGAAAAAAAAGAAATACCAAAATTGCAGTCAGTGAGGACAGTACTTCAAGAATGCTGAATACCCCTTTGATCTTTAACTTCCACTTTCTTAGCAAAGAGCTTACTCCTAGAGTAAGTCATAGACTCCCAACCCCAAGTTTTAAAAAAGTAAGCATAATGGGGGGCGGGGGTAGGAATAATCACTGCAATGTTATTTTTTTTACACTGTCTGAAGAGCTAATTGTGGCCTCCAAAGAGTTTCTGAGGCACCACGTTGCCCTCTGGCCGTGGCTGAAGGAGTGGTTCACATTTTCTTCAAATACCGCAGCAAACCAGAAATGACAACCAACAGTTTGGCTATGTACAAGACTAAAAGTAAAATAACTCTAGGGACACTGTACTCAAAGGCTTATGACCTGTGCACCTGGGTTTGGAGTTCTCTGCAAATGGTTTAAAGTCTCTGTCACAACCACATGAACTGGCACCACACAAATGATCCACCGAGAACTGTCAATGCACTTACTTCTTGCTCCGCACCTCTTGGTAGGGCTAGTCAACATGGCTAATTCAGGTTACCAAAAATCCAGCTAGTTCAGGAATAAATGACCAACACGAACATTACTTCAAAAGCTGTCCTTTCTAACTTTGTACCCAGTGATGTTACATACACCAAAATCACGAGCTGAAAACTTTGGTAGTTTGTGGCATCCTTGTCCAGTGCCAATGACAGTATTACGTCGCTTAGAGTGTCTCTTCACCACTCCCAGTACATTAAAAACAGGCAGAACACTTTGCAGATGTGGCTCTGCACCTTATGTCCCTACCTCTTCTCTCCTGTGTTTCTCCTCTTTCGAGATATTATCTGCAGGAGCAATATCTCCAACAATGCATTCAGCCATATCATGAACCAAAGCTAATAGTATGCATCTGACAAGAAACAAAGACAGAATAATTAGTTTTTCAGCATTTTAAGTTATATCTTGTTATTCATAAAGCTAAGAGACTGCATAATTCATTCCCCTTATTAAAACAAACAAAACCAACAACAAACACAAAAAACAAAACACCTTTCAGGGTGGGATTTTTTAAGTTTTGCGGAACATTTTTCACTTCTTTGCTAAAGGGAAGTAGTTTCCACCTTGACATTATTTTAATGCCCGATTTCTAGCTACTGCTGCTTGTAAAACTAGATTCAAGTATAAATACAGTTTGTACAAGAGCATGGCATTCAAAAATGATGTACGCAGCTTTTGTATGTTTGGCTTGTGGGGATGTCGTGGTAACTATGTTACACATTTCACATTAATGCTGCAACAGGTGGAAGGTAATCTGACTGGAGCCATCCCCAATTCAATATATAATCTCACACTCAGCAGCTCTGTAGCATATAAATCTACAGCATATACTCAAAAAAAGTCCCTGCTATTTTCATCAGCTCCTGAAGGGACAAAGCAAACACAATCCCATACTAGATTTGACAACTCATTCAACACCAGTGCTGCTTTCTCTTCTACGCTACATGATTTCAGAGGCTCCTTACTACCGCTAAGTCTGTCAAGCCCCACATGGTCCATGGCTTTGCCTTTGCTGTCTGCTGCTTCCAACTGTGCTTTAACTGAGTGTCTTCAGCTCGCTTACTTATGGCTCAAGAGAAGAGGTCAGAGCCTCCAAATTAACAACTTGCCTCAGCACCTGGAATTTAGCACTAAAAGTGTTTAGCTCCTTTCCTCTCCAAGTAAACAGCATCCTGCCCAAAGGATGGAAGAAGAACATGAGTGGAAAGGATTTCAAACTCCCTGTGGCAGTTGCACAGTCCCTGATGAGATCCCGAGCCTCCAATAGGGCAGTTGATGGCTCCCAAACACATTTTGTGCCCCACTGTACCTAACCACACCGTGAGTGGTTCTGACAGTCACAACCTCCCCACCCCAGCACAGGGTGACTTCATCTCCAGCCTGCTGGGGGGACAGGAGGGGTGGGACCCTCAGTCAATTGGCAGGGTCCTCAACAAAGCACGTGCCCAGAGAAACTGAGAAGCTTCTGGACTATGTTGTAATGCCCACAACCAGGTCTGACCAGGCTATAAAACAGGGCCCCTGCCAAAGACCCCCTTTGAGTGGTCTTCTCGGAGAACAGGGTCTGTGAACTGGAGCCCTTAGATTGGGACACCGCTTAAGGAGACCTTCTGGGATGGAGTACATCTCACATCTTCTTTTGTTGTTTTTTCCTTCTGGATATATCCTCAAGTGAGCCCTTGCGCACCCCAGGCAAGTGATTATTCTCTGCTGGGCACCCTCGAGTTAAAGATGCTTCTAGTTTGGGGTTTTTTCTGGTGAGTGAATGCATGCACCCTGTGGATCCTCATTACCCTTATGTGGTTGTACAACAATAATTTCCTCAACTAGTATCCGAACCTGTTTTTCACATTGTTTGAGCGCTGAATAATTTGTATAAACCTTGTTTCTAGTTGGCTTATTGGCTATACTTTTTGGCTAGAATAAATCTGCTCGGAGCTTGTTGTCTGCCTAAATTGACTTCTGGATGCCTTTGTGACACTTCTTCAGTGTGATTTAAAAGCTCTTCCTCAGGACAACAGCTATTTTAAGCATTTTGGTAGCAGCTCTCCCACAACATGAACAGGTGCTCACAATAACCAGAGGCAGTCTCACCTGTCCTTGTTAAGGCTTTTGTCTTGGCTCACCAAAGCCATCATCGCCATCCTGTACATATGATCGGACACACTCTCCGGCTTTGCCACGTTCCTGTACACCCATCCTGTCCGCGGTACTCTCTGTGTGAGGAGAGCGTCACAGCAACCTGAACGTTAACACCTTCGGTTTTGGAGAACCTCACTTCAGAGGCGCCACTAAAAATATGTTGTCCCACCATGACCTCTGATGCTGCTGGGAAACACCTGCCCCAAAGACCGGCCTGCCCCGAGGCTGCGACGGCATCGCTTTGCTGTTCACAGGCAGAGAACGCACCCGCAGCACCGAGCGCCCTTCTGAGCCCCCGCTGCTCACGCCGAGGCGCCGGGACCCCCGCCCTCCCCCGCCCGGCGTCCGGGCCTCCCTGCGGCAGCCCCAGCCCCGCAGGCCTCGGTTCTCCGCCAGCCGCCCCGCTGCCAGGCCGGGCGCCACCACCCGCGTCCCCGCCCTCCCCGCAGCGATCGCTGGGGAGACCTCCGTGAGGGCCCCGCGCCGCCCCACGCAAAGGCCGTGGGCAGACACCCATCGGCGGCCCCGCTGCCCCGGCCTGGCTCCCGCGCTCACCTTCAGCTGCCCCAGCAGCCGCAAGAAGGGCAGCAGCCCGCCGCCGCTCGGCCCCGCCGCCATCCGCGCCTCCTCCCCGCCCTGCCGGCCCCTGCAGGACCCTGGGCGGCGCCAAGGAAAGCGGAAGGCGGCCGCCGCGGCCTTCCTGGCGGGTGTGGGGGAAGGTGGTGCCGGGGGCACGGTGGACGCGTCATCAGCGATTAATTAACCGCTTTAGTAACAGCGACTCGGGCCGCGATTGCGAGGAGGAAAGAAGACGGACCGCTGCGGGGAGGGGAAGGCGGGCGGGGCCGCTCCTGGGTGCGGGAGGGGCAGTCGCGGGTGGGAACGGGGGAAAGGCAGGGGCGCAGGTAGGCATGGCTCACACCTCAGTCACAACTTGGACAGAACGCAAACGAAACCCCGAACAAGAGAAAAATCAAACAGAACCCAAACAAAAACAAACGGACAAACAAAACCACAAAAAAAAAAGTAAAAAAACCCAAAACACTAAATAAAACCAAAAAAAAAAACCAAAAAAACCCCTGCAACAGCAGTAAAGTGTACAAACTCTTGTAATTCTTCAGAGAAGAGACGGGAGTAGTTACTCGAGTTGCTGCACTCCGGCTTCTAAATTATTTTGGGGACTCCCAAGGTCTGGCTACAGGCACATCTTGTACCTTCCGCAAGTTGAATTAATAATACATTGAATTACTTTACAATCCGTGGATTTTCAAAATACATTGCATTTCTTTGCTCTTTTAATATTGCCAGCTGAAATAGCAGATAGCAGTTTAAATGTGGCAATGAAATACTCCGGTTTCAGAAAAGAATATCTGCAGTTTGCCAGATACCAGATGGTGGAGCATTGTTATTTTTGCTCGTGTGTATACTCAAAGCACACTCCCAAATTCATAATAAAGCCCAGACAGCATTTTGGTGACCATTTTAAAGCTATCTTCCCACAATGAGCAAGAATCATAGACAAGGCGAGTTATCCTATGGGGTTGTCCTATGCAGGGACAGGAGTAGAACTTGATGATCCTTGTGGGTCCCTTCCAACTCAGGACATTCTATCATTCCTCCTATCATTAGCTTGACATCGGTGCACAATCGCAAACAGACTGGATGGACAGAACATCTGGATGTTGCACAGTCCAGCCTCCCCCCCCCCAAAAAGTAAATCACATCTGTTTTGGTTTTATCTTGACAGCTCTTGAAACCAAAATAAAAATTTAATAGTTTGCCCAGGTTAACTACCTTCCAATTAAATAAGCTGTTTCATAATGTCCTCTCTGGACCTCCTGAACTGCTTCTGCCAATGGTTTCTTGTTGCAGGTCCTACTACTACCAAGGAGAATGTAGCTGCCTCCTATTAGTAAACCCCCTTCAACAAGTTGTAGGCTGCTGCTGTGTGGCCCCTTACACTCTGGCTTCTGCTCCCTGCTTGTCTGTGTCACCAGCCATTTAATCATAGGATGCAATCAGGTTGGCCACGTGTGATTTGTCTGCCAGAAATCCATGCCAGCTGTTCTTGATTGCTTTCTTTTGCTTTCAGGTCTCTTTCTAACAGAGCTTCATCAGCTTGCTTTCTGTATCGTGCAGTCTCTGTGGCTTCAAACTGAATCTTGGGTTTTCAAATACCTTCTGAACTCAAACAATCATAAAAATAACACAGAGTAATTTAATCATTTGCATTTTAAATAAGATGCTGTATCTACCCGCATTCACAGATTGCCTAAGCACCTAATGTCTCTGCTTCATCCGAACCCTTTGGAGCAGTGAATGCCCTGGAGACCTGAGGTTTCCTGTGGTGTTAGGAAGAACAGAAAGCTGCTGGGTTACAGGAAAGCAACACCATCATTTAACATTGTGGTGGAGAACAATTTCTCAAGCATCAGCTATAAATAATGTCTTGGTTGTTGTTGTTGTTGTTTAGCACAGATTTCTTTAAAAGTGTGCACTAACATATGTACCCATTTATGTGGCATAAAATATATACAAAATATACTTGTATATAATACAAGCATTATTCTTTCATATCTGTATTTATGTAATTTTTGTAGGATTTGGAATATATGTATTTATGTAATTAAAGTATGGAATTTTTATGTAGTGTAATTTTTGTGATACTTGTAAATTTTGTATTATTTGTATGTATAGAATTCTTCTGCATGCACTTTGTATGGTCTTTTTGCATATTGCTTATTTGCACTAGTTTTTGACCTGGTCATTCTGGGACAATGCTAGAGATATCATTTATGAAGTTTTCCAAGTACTTATCAAATGTATCATATGTATTAGATGCATAGACTCTCTGTTGTGGCAGTATTCTGACATCGGGCCCGTGAGAAACTACCAGAGTCAACAGTGTGAGAACGAGTGTTGGTGGAAAAATACAAGAAGCCGGGACTGTATACTACTTGATACATCAAGGACAGAGGGATTGATATGGGATTGATACACCAAGGACAGGAGAGTAGCTTGTGATAAACCAAAAAATGCTTTTATGGCAACAACTTTGGTGGGAACACAAAATATATCGTTTATGTAACAACTAACTTAGCAAATCAGCAAATACTTGAGCAAGCATCATAGCAAGTATAAATGCAGCCCTGAATTTGTAATAAATGTCTCTCTTTGCATCTTAAAGAGAGTCTGTGCCTCGTTTGCTACAAATGGTGCCCTGAACCAGGACTTTATGAAAGTAAAGGTCATAAAGGAAGCAGTCATTCTAGTAGTGAAGCCAAATGAAGCCAGGACTGGGAAACAGAGCCGGGAAACAGTACTGGGAAACAGAAATCACAGCGTGCACCCGTCACCGAGAAAAGGTGAGCAACTGGGAACCATGGGAGGGAAGTTATCCCTTGAACAACGACAAAGCCTAGATGTCCTTCAACGTTTATTAAGAAAGCAAAATCAGGACGTAGCAGTAGTCCGATTAGTGACTTTATTAGAATGGATTGCTAATCATGTGCTGGACTTTCCTACAGCTGGTACATTTCAGTTGGAGGCATAGCACAGAGTTGGACGAGAACTATTTGAACAGGGAGTGACTGGAGATAATGCTGCTTGCAAACATTTATCTACTCGGGGGAAAATTATGACTACTTTAAAAGTTGGTCAGAAGGAAGTAGTCGTGCAGGTTGCAACTAACTGTGAGCCTTCTGCTCCTCCCTTGCCAGAGAAGGAGGGGGATCCTGTAGCTATATTGGGCAAAGTGCACTAACAGCAAATGCAGTAGTGGAGAAAGGGCTGTCTGATAATGAAGCCCCCGCTTGTAAGCCACAGCGAATGCTTTTGACAAATGATGGTATGTGGGAGTTGCCCAAAAACCCCCTTGATCCTGGCCCAAAGGACTTGGAGCGAGAGCCTGATTTATTCCCCCTGGATGTTACTTTGCAACCGAAAGTGCACACTAATTTAACCATGTGGGATAAATGCAGAGAAGAGGCTTTGAAAGCAGGAGACTGGAAAGTGGTTGCAGCATGCCCTATGATCTATCGTGAACTGCAAACTCCAGGCTTTCAACAGCTACCGTATGATGTGTAAAAGATTTACAAACATTAGTTAAAGAAAATGGAGTTACTTCGTCATTTGTTATAAATATTTTAGAAGCATTAAGCTCCTCCTACATACTTACTCCGCATGACTGGCGTTCTTTGTTGAAAATGATCTTAACCGCTACTCAATATACTCTATGGCTATCTGCTTTTCGGGACAACTGTACTATAGAGGCTATTGATAATGTATATCAGCAAAGAGGGATTGATTGCAGTCATTTAGCTGGGGAACGTGCCCATCAAGTTGCATATCCCATATATATATATGGTGTAATAGCAAAACTAGCAATGAAAGTGGTTTGGAAATTACCAGATGTTGGGAGAGATGCCGATACGTCCTTTTCAAAATTCTTGCAAGGACCGTGAGAACCTTTTGTGGAGTTTTTAGACCGCTTGCAGACTGCTTTGGAGCGACAAACTGCTAATGATGAAGCTCGTGAGTTGCTACTAAAACAATTGGCTTTTGGGAATGCTAATGCTGATTGTCGGCGTGTGTTACAGGGTATTAGGAATAAGGAAAGGTGTACTATAGCAGACATGGTGACAGCGTGTCAAAACATAGGGACAATTGAACATTTTGCTAGCTGTCTAGCTGCTGCTTTAGCAGAACAGTTACAAGTATCGGGAACAAAACTGAGATCGAGATGTTTTTGTTGTGGGGCACTGTGTTATGTAAAGAAAGATTGCAGAAAGTATGCACGCCAGACTTCAAAGGCTGTACCTCCTAGAGATTATCCAAAATGTGGAAAAGGCAGACACTGGGCTAATGAATGTCACTCAAGGGTTAATGTAAAGGGGGAGCCAATTAACCCTTCCCAGGGAAAGGGGATGTGGGGGGCGGGACCGCATGCCCCGAACAATCAAAGAAATGTGAGTCAACTCATGGCCCATGATCTCCCCCCAGCAGCTGGAAGCACAGGGGTGGACTTGGCCACCAGCCAGTGAGGATAACTACAAATGCTGTAGCGCTTATTCCCACAGGAGTGTGGCGGCCTTTAGGACGTAGTGTGCATGCTTTATTAATAGGTCTATTATCCACCTCCAAATTGGGTTTGTTTGTCTTACCTGAAGTAATTGACTCTGATTATCAAGGTGAAATCAAAATTATGGCATGGACACCTGTGCCACCTTGCTACATCCCTCAAGGTCAGCGACTGGCTCAGTTAATACCCTTCTGTAGTGCTACCCCTGCAGGGAAAGGGCACCAAGGTGATGGTAGCTTTGGAAGCACAGGTCAGCCCTAGATTTTCTGGTCAAAAACTATTCAGGCCACACAATCCGTGCCTACCTATTTCATAAATGGTCGGAAGTTTCAGGGTCTCCTAGATACCGATGTTGATGTCTCTATCATTTGCAGCTCTGAATGGCCTACTGAGTGACCCACTGTCACTCCCGCATCCACTATTACTGGAATGGGTGGTATTCAACAGCTGCGTCAGAGTGCACATCTGTTAACTGTGCTTGGACCTGAGGGACAGCATGCACGAGTTGCACCATTTATCGCACCTATACCATGTACCTTATGGGGTAGAGATGTGTTATGCCAGTTTGGCACAGTAGTACACATTGATTCTGAACAGCAAAGGTCATTTTCATAGGGGTCATTGATCAGCCATTCCAAAAATCCATGCAGGATGTATGCAAATTGAAATGGACAACATTGGGTAGATCAATGGCTCCTAAAAAGGGAATGGACAAGGGAACTCAGACTGGGGAAAAGGCCTCACTAATGGTTCAAACAGAGACTTTCTAAATACAAGATTGGGTTTTTTGTTGTGGAGTTCCTCTTTCTCATAAAAAACAGTTCAGAGTAAGTGTGGGGAATGGCAGTTTTGTTACATTATACATAAAATAATGTAAAATCATCATCTATGCCATGATGAACCATCAATGAAATGCAATATTTAGAACTGTTATCTATCTCAATTTTTTGTCAATCCATCATCAAATAGAAAATTAAAGAACTCAAGTAAGGGAAAATTTTCTGTAGTCTTAAAATGCACTAAGGCATTCAGCTGAAAGACACTTTCTGGGAAAACAGAATTGTATAATCGAATCTTATTTAAACTATGAAAGTTATATGAATTTTTTTTCTTGTTAAAAACACTTCCTTTCTATTTTACAGCACATACAAATATTCACTAGTATGTGATTAACAGATATGTTACAGTACATACAAATATTCACTAGTATGTGATTAACAGATATGTTCATGCAACATCACACATCATTCTCCCCCGCGACAATTTGGTGTCAGAAGTGGGATAGTGGGCATTATTGCTAATTATTTACAGAGGCATGAAGTAAATCCAAGTCATAGATTTTTGGAGGAAGGGGCTCATAATAATTTGCATGATTGGAAAGCTGTGGAGGAGCAACTAACAGCTGCTAGGGGCCATCTGAAGGATGGGAAGGGAAAAGGAATCATCTGTAAAATGCTAGGCACTTGCCTAGAAGCCACTTGTGAGGAGTGGGAGACCTGGAATAGAGAAAAACAAGATCTGAGGGAGGTTATAGAAAGTAAGAAGGCCGCTGAATTATTATTATATTTGAAATTTGAGCAGCTGCAGAAACAGCTACAAGAAGAAAGGGAAAGAAACAAAAAATTAGAGGAAAAAAATTGGAATGATACTTATGCTGGGTCCTCATCCCCCTAATCTTCTACAGATCAGGAAAGTTATTGCGTCCCCTGGTGAATGGGATGGAAATCTATCGGGTGACCCTGACGATGGTGATTTTGGGGAAAATGATTCCTTGTCTCTCTCGTATCCTCCTGAGTATGAAGCTAGGTCTGTTATTAAGACAGAAGCTGAATTACGAGAAAAGGCATTTAAAAAGTTTGAAGCAGAGTCTTGGGAACTGAGAAATAAGCTGTGGAGAAAGGCACTGGCACTAGGCATTCCTGAAGCCGCAATTCAGAAACAGCCTCCCACTGTTACCTTAGGTCTCATTGAAGCATTCCTGAAGGAGATAGTTATGAGAAGAAGGAAGACATTCTGACTTCTCCAGTGCCTGCTCCAAGGAGTGTTAACCCTTTCCTCCCTCTGAGGGACGTACCACAGGACACCAATCCAAAAAATCAAGTAAGGTCCAGACAGCAACTGGGCCTGCCTGTCCAGAGGTAGAAGCTTATCAGTGGGTAAGTGATGATGGCCCATACATTTTAATTCCTGATGTCCCTTGAGGACAATTGGTGAAATTTTTAATAGACACAGGAGCAAAAATTTTAATACTGACACAACAAGAAACCGAAGCCGTTGCCGGATTTCTGAAAGTGCATTTGCAGGACCAAGGCTGGACAATTAATCTGACTGAAACGCAGGGTCCTAGTGCTACTGTGATATTTTTAGGAATAATTTGGCATGGATAGCTTAGAGCAACACCAGATAAGATGCAGCACACAGCCCAGCAGTTTTTCGTACCAGCTGCGGTAAAACAATTATATGCCTTTTTGGGATTTTTAGGGCACTGGAGAACTTTTATCTCCACATCTTCTGTGGAGGATTTCCCTTGTGAAGGGTTAATAGAAGAATGCAATGAGGTTGATACACCTGAATCATAAAACAACGGGCAAGCAGATAATGTGACCTCTTCTGAGCTCCATGCTCAAGCTTTAAATATGCATATAGCTTATGGACATGGATCAGCTTATACTACACACACATTCAAACCTCTTTGCTATGGTATACCTGTAAAACATGCTCACATCATTGTGCTACTTGTACACAGTTACACTTAAGGGCATTGTGTAGGCCATGAGGAAAGATAAAACATGGCCAGTGGGCCTCGAATACCTGTTAGATTGATTGTGTGGGCCCTCTGCCCTGGTCTAGGGGGTGGCAGTATGTATACACTGCTGTGGATACAGTGTCAAGACTAACTACAGCAGAAATGGAATTATTCACACCAATGGATTGTGAAGTGGGACTGCAGTCTACTAATCTAGATGTATATCCTTTGCTCATATCAGATTCTCAAGTCCTTGTGTTTCAGGTATCTTCAACAAATACCTGTACTTTATATAGAGGAGACAGCATTGGAACAGTGTTATTGGTGTCAAGAATGCAACACTGCATTGAAGTTCTCTCTGAAAAGGTGCAAACCAGAGTTCTCCAAACTGTGTGGGTCATTATCTCACATCATATTATCAGACTCAAAGTAACATCAGCTGCAGGAGCTGGAACAATGTGTATGTATCATCAGAAGGTGATTGCACTCCTGTTTTCCTTCCCTATCACAGGCTGGCTCGACGTACTTTGCAGTCTTGTACAACAAGCATATGCCCTGGTTATGTTTCCACAAGACCAATATGTAAATACTTAGATTTATTTTGCCTCTACTGTAACTATCTCATCTGCCTTTTGCATTAAGGGAAGACCAACAGCTGCAGATCTTTTGACAATATGTTTTACCAGCATGACAACCCTGGTAGCTGTATTACAGAATTATATTATGCTAAGGGATTTTGATATTAATGTTTTTTATTATTGTTTTCCTTGAGTAGGTAATGGCTGAAAAAGCTGCTTCAATTTTAAAAACATCTGTTGCTTCAACATAACTGATGAATCAGCCAACATGAAAGACAACATTTAACATCTCCAAGACTTTATACATCAAAAAGAGCAATCTCTTCATGATGCCTGGATGAATGGCTCATTTAATTCCAATGAAATGCCTGATTTAAAACATCATTGTACAGATATGTTTATCCCTTTTCCTATATGTGTTTGTTATGTATCTCTATAAATTGCTCTGTGTTACACCTCACAATCACAGGTGAACACCTCCGGCTTTGCTGGCCCCAGCAGAAGCAGTTTCTTGAGTGAGGGGGGTGGAATATATGGGAATGGCGCAAGGATGGCGAGGAGGAACATTGTAAGTACACTCAAGCGATTGTAGCTGGGGTGTAGAAAAGCACATAAACCACAAGGAGAACCTCTGTGTTTAGATAAGATGCCTGTGAATAATGGTAAAGGCATCTTACTATATATCCTTAAGATTCCTACAGACAAAGATAAAAGCAATGCTACAAAATGCAGAATTAGTGCACAATGGATTTTCCCGTATTTCTAAAGGCATAATCTGTCCCTCAATCCCTGCCAAGACCAGTCTATTTAATCTTTTTGTCTTGCAGCTTCCCATAAGATTGAAGTACAATATATCATCCTATTCCTGCTGAAGGTACATCATGTCCTGTTGGGACTGAAGTGGAAGACCCTATTCGAATGGCCACTGACCACAACAGGAACTTTGAATGTGATGCTTTGTCCAGCTGTAATTCTGTTAATTCTAACATTATTGTGCTTGTTACTTGCAATCATTTTGTGTATAAATGACAGGTACACATATAAGCAAAGAATCTCTATTTGTTTTAGGAAATACCCTGATAATACAATTTATAGTGATATTCTATATTACTGAGGCTGTTTGCTTAAACATAAGTTCACGTACATGCTAACAGTATATGTAGATGATATTAGCATCTCAACCAAATAGTTTATCAAACAATTGGACTCTTACCACTGAGCTACAATATGCCACGTATTTATGAAACAGAGGCAAGAGGTAACTGCACTACCACTCTCTGAGAGAATGAAGTGGGTTGACTGTGGTCAAGGGGGTGGAGTGTGGAGGATGCACTCAACCCCCCACCCCCACAGCCAAACCAGCAGCAGTTTGGTCCAGGCTCCAGAGGAGGTAAAGGCCTGGGCTGCAGCCAGCCCAAGAACTCCTTCCAGGAGACCCACAGGGAAGCAGAACGGTACATTGAACACCGATGGCTTGTGGGCACAGGGAGTCTCGTGCAGACTTTTCCTACTGTATGCAATTTGACTACGAGTCAACCACTTCATTCTATAAATACAACAGCCTGGATGAGCCACTGTGAGCTCTCCCTGCTAAATAAGTGAGCTGTATGGCAATGGTTTTACTACTCACAGATCAGTGGATGAGCCCAATTGAAGCTCAATATTGATCATTTAGCTCAAGTAGATGCACAACAAATGTAATAAATTGTTTAGAGATATAAGGTTGTGTGATTTTTAGTGTACTCTTTGATTCATGTTACTTGGTAGACTAGATTTGCTAAAATTTTAAGCTGTAAGGTCCTACTTGTATTTACCAAAAGTAACTGCAGACTACACTAAACGCCTGGAAGAGAAAGTCCAACTTGCATTTTGCTGGGAAAAATGGGACTGACTGGAAAAACAACAAACCAAGGCTAATGTGGAAACATCGCAGACATCTGGAAAGCGGGCCCTATTTTTGCACTTCACTAAGAAAGAATGTATCCAGACAAAACGCCACCTTCAAGGATATGGACCAAAACCAATGTCTACAGCTGAACAAAACAGAAGCCCATGTGGAGCCAGAGAAAAAGGGTCCAACGGGGAACAAAGGAAATATTGGTGGTGGTGAAATATTGCTATTGGACTGGATCTTGGTGTGAGCGGTCTGTAAAGATATAAAAGTTTGTAGTTTTCTATGCTTGGGTGGACCTCTGTGTAGGTACCCGGCTTGAGCCAGCCCTTTTGTTATTTTACTCCATTAAATATTTCTCCTGAAAATTTTGCTTCCTGAAAGCCTATTTTGCGTGTGATTATGGGTCTCCCCTGAAAGTTTGCCTTTGGATCTCTAAGCACAGGCTCCGGAGTGAATAGTTATCAGGGAAAGAAGAACCCTGGACGTTTGCATTGTAACAGGTATACACGTTGCCTAAGAGTTTGCCTCTGGAGCTTCAAAACACAGCCCCTGGAGCCAACAGTCCTCAGGGAGAGAAGATGCCTGAAGGTTTCCTTAGTGAACAAATACATGCACCTGGAAATAAGATAAGCGATTTTTGGTTTGGTTTGTCTCCCCCATGCAGTAAATGATAGATCAAACCCGTCACCAAACTCTTTAACGTCGCACTTCTCTTTAAGAAATCTAAACATTGTTCTGCAGCAAGCAGAACCCTAAAATCACTCCCCGTGACAAAGGGTAGCTTGTGATACACCAAAAAATGCTTTTATGGCAGCAACTTTGGTGGGAACATGAAATATGTCGCTTATGTAATGACTAACTTAGCAAATCAGCAAATGCTTGAGCAAGCATCACAGCAAGTATAAATGCAAGCCTGGATTTGTAATAAATATCTCTCTTTGCACCTTAAAGAGAGTCTGTGCCTCATTTGCTACATCTGTAAACTGAGCGACCATAATACAGTACCAATTTAAACTATTAAAATCTGACATTATTTTATTCTTAACCAAGTAGCCTGAAAATAGAAACAAATTAGGGATGCTCAGCTCTTTGCAATTTTAAGCAGCCTTTAATTTAGAAAATATAAAAAGGGTTTGCGAGGTCTCCCTACAAGGTATTAAGATAGTGTTAAGGCTTGAATCTCAATCTTTCGTGTGTCAGGTGGCTTTTTTCCTCCATCTTTTGCCAGAACAGATGGCAATTCCAAAGGAGAAATACCAAATTAGTGGTTTTGTTTCTGCAGAGTAATTGTTATTTGGTAGCTGGAGATGGCGCTCTCTGCCCACAAATTTTCACTTCGACCACATTTGCTGCTGCCTGATGCCAGCCTGAAGTTACGGTTCAATTTCTTTAAGAAATACCGCTGAGGAAAAGGGGGTTGTTTTACATGCTTGGCACAGTAATCTGAAAATCATCTCCACAAATGCCAGATGACTGGGGACAGACCCATTAACTACTCATAAGGTGGATCTTAATCAGGTTTATGTAACAACAATATTAACATGTAGGGTTTCGAAAATGCTTGTATGTTCTGCCAGACATGGACACTGCAAACCTTGTGTTGGTAAAATATCTTCAGGCAAAGTAATTAATTGATTTGATTCATTTGAATTGATTGGATTAATTTGATTTCATTCATTTGTTGAAGATGTCCCTGCTCATTGCAGGGGGAGTGGACTAGATGACCTTTGAAGGCCCCTTCCAACCCAAACTATTCTATGATTCTATGATTTGTTACCATATGTCAGGGAAAAAAAAGTTGTGTAGTTCACTGATTTCCAGCAAAATGATTGCATATTACAGATCCAACAGGCAGGAACAACAGCCCTGATGACATCCTTAAGGGCAAAAAGATTGAAGAACATCTGCCACACACTGTAAATGGTCATTTTACTTTTCCAGATCATGTTATATCTTTCTTTACCTGAAGCATTCTTAGCAGTTTGTTTGTGCAGCCTTCATTAGGGGATGCTGCTGTGAAGGTGGGTAGACACAACCAGTGCCAAGTGTCTATCTGTTGGTGCTTGTAGACCTCAGTAGCTCTCCTGGTGTTAGTGTAAGAAAACCTGCCACGTCCAACCGTCTGAGTTTAGGGGGGTCATCCAGCTGCCCCCTTCTTCACACCAGCATGAGGGCACCTCAAATGACACCTCACAAACCATCAGTTGTTTACGGAGCAACCCGACAGGCTGTTTTGGTTCTTGTGATCCCACATGTCAGGTATGGCTGCGATCTGTGGTCTACCCGCAGATGCACAGCGTGGAGGGAGGGGACACATTGCAGAGGAATGCTGCTCCAGCTGCCCTTTCCCAGTGGTGGTGTGGCAGCACTGTCACATGAGGTGCCACACCAAAGCCACCACATCAGAAAAAGTGAGGGAACAAAAACAAAATGGGAAAAGTGAGGAGCTTGTTTCAGTCTGTGGTGAAGCACGTGAGAGCATCAATAGAAGGTATATCTGAAGGCTGAGGTGAAATTACACTTATGCTAGTCTTCCTATAGTCAGCAATATCTGATCAGAATAGCCCCATACAGTGCAGGTAACCTGTAATACCAAAAAGAAAAATGTTCTTCTTGCTGCTGTTGCATAACATCTTGGGCTTCCAGTGATTAACAAGTGATTTCCTATCAGAACCCTTAGGATTAGCCTACCTAAATTTACCAAATGACCAAAAAAGCAGTTTTACCTTACTTGTGTACAAGATCTGCAGAGCCAGGAATAGAACTTCAGAACAGCACATTTAACGAACAAACAAAAAAAAGTCAAGAGCAAATCAATCTTACGTGAGCGGAACATTTCTAATGTAAAAAGGCAGCTGAATTAAAGGATTAGGTCACACTGCCTGATTAACATCATTTGATCTTCTGCTATTGAAAAGCCACTGGGCTTCTCAGAGAATGGAAGCATTCAAACTTTAAATGAAACCACAAGCCCGGCTTAGAAAAAAACTGCTAAACTGAAAACAACTTGCCTTGCTTCAGTAATTGTCAGTTTCTCTCTGCTGCTGGGGGATGCATCCAAATCAGGATTTAGAAATCCCTCACATTTTGATATAACAAAGAAGGGCTGCAAAGCAAGGGCATCTCAGATGCTACCTGGGAGAGGCTTACAGCATGTGAGGCTTGCCGTGCTTTGCCACATCATATTCATTTATTGTTTAAAGGTGGAAGAAAGACACTCGGAAATCTGTTTTCTCTATAACATATTCACTGTTGGTTTTGCCCTTTTAACTTTTTTGGGGGAATGACAACAAAACACACAAAGCTCACTCTGGACTACAAGGCCCACTCAGCATCTGAGCAGTACCCACTAATGACATTTGATAAGAAATCAAGAGACAAAGGGAGTTTTAGTTACATTTGTTATTTTTTTAAACTACATTTGTTTTAAGTTGAATGAGTAACAAACATTTTTAATGAAGGAAACTCCTGTTGAAATTTTAACTCTTCCTTGAGAGCCTCCAAGCAAAAATGTAAGAGATCAGCTTTGATCTGGAATTTTCTAAGGTAAAGCAAGAAGGAAAGGACCTTTATATGATATAATTAAGCCCTTTGTCACTGAAAACACCAAGAACAACAGTAAACCCCACATTAAAAAAAAAAAAATCCTTGGGCCAACCTCTCATATCTTTTCTGTGAAAAAGTTTAGAATGTTTTTACTTATTGTACTTAAATGAGTTTTGAAGGGTTTTTATAGTCCCCTGTCACTGTCAACACTTAGTAAAGTAAATAGCAAGCAGACAGAAATTAAAGAATTTATTTCCTATCTCTAATGACCTGATGATCAGTTTGCTCAAAGAGTTTTTCTGTGCTCTTTGGAGAGTATTAACCAGTATTCACAAGCAGTTGCTTTTTTATTATTATATGAAAAAATGCTTACTTAAGATTTATGATATTATTTTTGGTCATGGTGTTATTTCAGTTGTTATATATGGAGAAAAGCAATATTTTAAAATACGGAGAAGCTGTGAATATTTTTGTCATTCCCCCCAATCATGTTTTTAGACACTACGCGTTCATATAACGAGCACACAGATCCTGCTCAAACTACTGCATTTTCAGCAGTCTCCCAAATGCCAACCAAGTCAGGCCCTGCTTAGCTTCCAAAATCAGATGTGATTGGGCATGTCACAATGTAAAGAAAAATAAACCCTGAAAGGCACTCTGAATTATAATAAAAAATCTTTTCTGACATGCAAGAAAGAACAAAATAGAAGTTTTATCACAGTTCTGCTTCCTTTTCAGTTCCCCCACCCACTCTTATTACTGTGAGCAACCTTTTCTCAAAATAAAAGCACACTGATTTGTTTGTTATTTTAGGCTGCGAGAGAAGGTCAGACTGGAACGCTGTCCAAATATACGCCACTAGTCCCATTAAGGATCTATAAGCGTCCTTATCTCCATCCATTGCAAACCAGTTCATTGTCTTCAGGGAGAGCTCATGATCCTGTATAACTCTGTCTATCACTTTTTAGCTATACGTGCTCACGCAGGACCTGAGTCCGCTTCATTCCTGTCAGTTCTCACACAGTGAGACACACGTAATTAGCTGCATTAGCCTCATCCTCCCCTACCACTTGCCTGTTATTTGGCTGGCTGGTGAGAGGGCTCAGAAGCACCCCTGACCCTCTGTCACCCGGCGTGTGCTCTGCGGCTGGGGGGCCGGGGTTGTGCTCCACCAGCCCCGGATGGGGATCAGCCCCGAGGCCAGGGGGCTCGGCTGCAGGGCTGCACAGAGGATGCTGAGGGCAGCACCCACAGCTGCAGTGGGGGGCTGTGCTCCGTCCTCTCTCATATGACCAATGCAGCTCCTGTAGTAATTAAAAAATAAATAAATAAGTTCTGCTTGCTATTTTTGTCCAAATATTTGAGCTGCTCAGACATCCCTGGATGAAGCACACCAGCTATTGGCATGCTCTTGCTTATCCAAGGGAAACTTATTTTTTCTCCTGCTTTCTAACCTGCTATTTGCTTTAATTAGCCATTATTTTGTCTTCCTCTCTGTGAGCCTCTCACTGAATGCATTGTGCCACCCAGCACATTAGTCAATCATCGCAGCTTACGGAGTGCCATACTTTACATCTTGGCTTCAGCAGCATTCATGTGCACTGAGTGGAGACAGCATGCATTTTTAAGACGCTGTGTAGATTTAAGCATGCTAGGGCCTGTCTGTCCCTATAGTAAATAGCTTTGCTGACATTTAAGCTGCACATGGCTTGATGTTAGGTCAAACAAAAATGTCACAATATAATCACTTTTTAAATAGCTGTTTCCGGCTCAGTTAGTACTGTATAGTTCCAGAAGAGAAAGCACTTACAAGCTGACAGACAGAAAGAGGAACCGTCTGTATAGGATGTTTGCCTAATCCCATCCCTGCCCTTGCCTGTCAGGCTTGGAGGCTTTGTTTGTTTTGTTTTGTTTTGTTTTTTTAAAAAAGTATGCAATTTAATGCCACTGTACTTTTCAGCTTGGCAGACTAAAGAAAACTCATGAATAAGTTCTGGGGAGAGTCTTTTGATGTAGCCATGAGGGGGCTGGGAGGCTCAGGGTGGGGGGCTGCCCTCAGCAGCATTTGGGGCTGATGCTGTGTCTTGGGGCACGATGCTGCTGAGATACTGTTGCTGGAGGAGACATGTAGGTAAAATCCTACTGAGCTCTGACAGCTGAAAATGTGAAGGTTTCCACATACCCTGATCCCACTCCTTAAATTAGGCTCTTCCTCTGAACAGTCTGTGGAGGACATGGACCACAGGGGAAGCCATGCAAGACAAGCTTCCTCTCTCAGCCAGCTCAGCTCAGTGTCTCTGTCTCCGTATGGTTTCAGTGAGGCTCTGACACTGAGGCATTCCCATGGGGCACAGCAGTACTCCCTGGGGACCTGGCCCCTGGTCACCCCGATGGGGCAGTGGGTCAGAGCAGCCTGTGGTGAGGCTGAGGTGTGTACGTGGGTTTTCTCTCCACAGCCCAACAGTGGCTGGAGGGAACACCTGTCCCCCACCACTTGGAAGCATGTCTGAGGCAGCTCCTTCTTACCACTCCCACTGTCCCAAAATCAGCAATATGTGAAACGCTACCCACCTTCAGCTTTTGTCTTTTGCCCCACAAACCCTCTTGGGAGTTATGAGCAGTTTGTTTTGTGACACTGGATGACCGTAATCAGAAGGTGACAGGTGAAGTTTGCTATCATGGTACAGTTATAGAAAGCAAAGCACGAGTGATCTACAAAGATGAACGACAGTCCATGATCTTTTGTGCAGGAAGAACTGTGTTGGAGGAGCCATGGAAACCTGTGAGGGAATAAAGCAGTCATGTAATCAGTGGTTTGGCAAGAAGGAGGAAACCAGTCTTTCTTGACTTCCACTATAGCCTTTTTCTTCCTAATTTGATCTCTGGCTCTATTGTTCCTACCAAGCTGGGAGGCTGAGAAGGTGCTGTAGATGTGACTGAATGCCACCATTGAGTCGAGCAGTCAGGGATCTTTGAGACTGCTCCATCACAGAGGCTGCTGACCCCGGCTCATAGCTTGTCCTTGTAAGTAATTTCTTTTCCTGAGGTCAGAACGGTGGCACCAACCTGAACGTGTCAACATGGGGATTTCCTGCTATGTTGATTTTCCTCAGCATTCTGAAGCAAGGTGTACTCTATACTTTTTAAGTTGAAAAGCAAGCTTATTCCTGCAGAGATATATTTCCAAGCTGCATTTAGACAGTAAGCAGTAAATCTTCACACATTCCTCATTTCACGTGATGGTTACAGTGGGTGGTGGCTACTGTCTAATCTCATAATAAAGAACATGATAGATAAACAAAACTCTTCCACACTCAGACTGTGGAAGATAAGCTTTTGCCAAATGCAGTTACAAACTATGGGGCACTATGAAGAGGGAGCTGGGAAAAATATTATAGCCTCCAAGAAGTAGGGCAAAATAATATTTTATTTACAGCTACCCAACATTTCTTAACCCAGAGTCACTTTTGTTGCCCTTGAATTTGTATCAACAACTCCTTTTCTTTTAGGCACAGCTTAACAACTGGGAATGACTGCAGTCTTGCTCAGCCACTGCTGTGAAAGCAAGTGGTTGTGTTCAGCCTCAGGGGAGCCACGTCGGGGCTGGTGAAGGGCCATCCTGGCTAGGAAGAAACAGAGGGATGCAGTATATACAGTGCACAGCAAATTTATGAAAATGACCATGCATTCGAAGTCCAACCAGTTCTCCCTTTTTTAGACCGTCTACCAGTACAAAGAATAAAATGGGACTAAGGGAGCCAGCTGTGCGTGAGCTCTTCTGAGACAGCATCAAAAATAGCATGCACTGAAAAAAACATGCTGTGATTTGTGATCTTATGTGGTACAGATTTGCCAGCTGAGAGAACTCAGACTGGGGAAGAGAAAAGGCCTCACTAATGGTTCAAATAGAGACTTTCTAAGTACAAGATTATGTTTTTTGTTGTGGAGTTCTTCTTTCTCATAAAATGGGGAATGGCAGTTTTGTTACGTTATACGTAAAATCATGTAAAATCTATGCCATGATGAACCATCAATGAAATGCAACATTTAGAACTGTTCTCTATCTCAATTTTTTTGTCAGCTCATCATGAAACAGAAAATTAAAGAACTCAAGTAAGGGAAAATTTTCTGTAGTCTTACAGCACTTAAAAATGCACTAAGGCATTCAGCTATAAGACACCTTCTGGGAAAATAGAATTGTATAATCGAATCTTATTTAAACTGTGAAAGTTATATGGATTTTTTTCCTGTTAAAAACACTTCCTTTCTGTTGTACAGCACATACAAAAATTCACTAGTATGTGATTAACAGACATGTTTGTGCAACATCACACATCATTCTTGTTAATGAAGATACCAGAATCACAGAATGGTGGAAGTTGGAAGGAACCTCTGGAGCTTATCTGATCCAAACCCCTACTCAAAGCAGGAGCAGCTAGGGCAGGATGCCCAGGACCATGTCCATATGGGTTTTGTCTGTCTCCACGGATGGACTCCACCACCTTCCTGAGCATCTTCGGTGACAAAATATCATCCCTTTATGCCACCTGTAAAAAGAGAGGAACTTCCCATATGTAGCTGTTTAAGTGGGGAAAAAAAAAAAGACTCACTAGAATGGGAAATAAAAGATGTTAACTCTTCCACTTTTGCTTTGCTAACTCTACGTACTTTAGTTATATGTAAAGATTTATGCAAGGGTTTTATGAAGTGCATCTGTATATAAACAGTTTTACTGTTTCTTTGCAAGTGGTTCATAAATCCTCAAAATTTTATAAAACTAAGACATTCAGCCATGTAGCAGTGAAATTCCCAAGATTTTTCAGTTTTACAAATTGTCTTCTGATATACCACTGCTTTTCACGTACCGTATTTTTCATATGGGAAATCAAATATAGTATTATCAACCTGAATATCTGCTATGCAGAAAAATACTGATTTTAAGGTACCTGTTTTTTAAACTGAGGTTCTTTATGTGAGGCAAATGTGCTGACACTTACAGGAACTTCTGTTTTTTTTCCCTCCTCCTAAAAATACCCCTCATTTGGATACTTGTTCTTTGGTATATTTTGTACTTTAATGCAAATTTACAATCAATTTACAGATTGCGTAGACATACCTAAATAGATGACATGCGTTTTGTGAAGTGTATATCTCATAAGCTTTTTGGGTGAGTACATTGGCAGATGTTATATATGCCTGCCAAGGTGCAGTTCTGTTTCTCCTCTGTGAGAATATGTGCTTTGGTTTTTTATTGTTTTTGCTCGGATTAAGCTTGCTGAATGTTTTCCTAAGCAAAAGAGCAAGATCGCTGTGAGGGAGAGCTCTGAATGTGAGAGTGGCACAGCATGCATACGAAGTCTCAAGAAAGCATTTCAAGACTGCTGGTAGTTGCAATATCCCAGTGCAAGGCATCCTGATAAACCACTGTGCAAAAGTGTTCCATGGCAGGGCACTGACAGGTCGGTGTGGTGACATTAGGAAAATGACAGCAATGCTTGGATGATGATTCAACATGAAAAACATGCGCTGCTTTGTGGCTATTTCGAGGGTCATTCCAAATAATGCTACAAAAGAGTCACATTATTAAATTGGGGTGAGATTTGTACTTGTCTTGGATAATGTAGTTGGCTGACTTTTGTAAACTAGTTACTGTGCAATTTACAATTCACAATAAAACCTGCCACAATAAAATGTCTGCATATTGGCCTCTTTGTCTAGCTGCTTTTTTTTGGTTAATAGGTTTGATTTTTACAAAGCTTGTCAGTAAGATTCCTGCCGCCTCAAAGTTCTGTATTTTTTTTTTTTACTATGTGAACATTTCAATCAAACCAAATATGACAAGTTAAAGAGGTGCAGATGGCTGTCGAGCTGGAGAAGACTGGCCGTCTGATTTAACTGGTAGAAAGGGGAGTCTTCTATTTGACTGACTTAAGTTCGACTCTGCTAATTTAGCAATGACTTTTTCCTCAGCCTCAGCTGATGGCTTAAAGTTTTGTACCTTTTCCGGTGTGGACTGTGAGCCTACTAATGGTAAGCATTACATTTATGTTTTTTAAGTTATTCTAAGGGGCAACTGTAAATGCACCCCCCCTCCCCCCAAATCCCCGATTTCACAGGTATTTTTGATTTTTTTTTTACACTGGTGTGCCGGTTATTCGTTGTTGTTATTTGACTTTTTCTTGTGAAAATTATAGTATAAAAAGGGAAAAAAAAGTATGTGCAGAAAAGTGAAAGATAAATCCTTACTTTCTCACAAAGCTTATTTGCCATTATCTAAGGTTTATTTTCTTTTTTTTTTTAATTTCAATTTTATTCTTTCTTCACTTTGTTTTCTTTCAATCTGTTTTTCTTTTTTTTTTTCCCTCAATCTTTCTCCCCCCCGCCCCCCCTTTTTTTTTTAACTTTTCCCGTTCCCTTATAACTTAGGTCTTAGCAGCTATGTTATAAGGTAAATGTTTCAGGTGGATACTATTCTGAAAGAAAAAAGTGTTGCACTGCAGAAAAGCTGCAAAACCTAATTTGTTGGCAGGGGATAAAATCTTGGTCTCACCCTTTCCCATTCTTACATCAGGAATGTTTTAGTGTCCGAACTAGGAGGCTAAAGAGCGATCAAGAAATAATATTTCACATAATTGAGTTTAGTTTTTTGTGGGTTGTTCTTTTGTGGTCATTGTGTGGTAATCAAGGGATAGTCTTGGGTTTTAACTTTTCATTTTTGAAATATAAACTTTTTTTTTTACACATATTAATCAGACTTTTCTTTCATGGCAAATGGCCACAATAGTCAGTTTATAATTGAATTACATCTTTAGATATAACATTACAGCTCCATTTCATGCAACTTTTTGCTTTGAATTTGTAACTTGCACATATAGAAAGGGAAGCCTTCCAGGGTAAGCAGCTGACACGGGATCCCGGGTTTCATCGCTGCAAAGCGCCCGCACAGAGCCGCGCGTCCTGCGGGTCAGGAGCCCCTTCGCCTCCGGGGAGCCCTTCGGCCCGGGGAAACGTTTTCTTCGCCTCTGAGCGCAGTTGTGAGAAACAGGCTGTGCCGTACCAAATATAGTTTGTTGACATCAGTTTGAACTTTATTCTGCTCATTTTTCTTTTTTCTGTTTTCCGCATGGAAACGTTTCAGCAAACCTTTCTGTTGGCTTCTTGGCGCAATATTCCTGAAAAAGCGGTTGATCTTTCATGACATGCAAAGCCTGGAAATGGGAGTTTCGAGGAATGGTTGGAAGCAGCACCTCCAGAACTTTGTTTGCAGGCACTTTTCAGACCCAGCAGAGCACAGAAAATGCGACAGTCACTATCTGTGATGAACACAGCTCAGATATAGGCTGGACAATACTCACAGCTTGTCTTAAAACGTCTGCTGGCCAAAAAATATTCTGGAAAAAGACATTGTGAGTAATTTTCAATAATAAATATCTTTGTGAACAGAAATCTTCGCAACATGAAAGACAAATGTGTCGCTTTTAAAATACACTAGTTGGAAATCATATTCAATCAATCAGCCTTGTCAAAAATAGGCTATGAAAATAATTATGAATGTCACTTTTATTTTGGGAACAGTCTTCCTTGCTCCAGATATCAGATATTTAAAAAAAAAAATTATAAAGAAGTATCTCAAGCCAAAATCTTCAGGATGCTTCCAGTCCCACTGGAGTTGTGCAAGTTTAATTCCATGCTATTCTATTATTACACACAACGTATTTTTCACAAACAAATTAAAACTTTTAAATGCTTTATCCAAAGCATTGCCATATCTGTTTTTTTGCTGATAAGATACCTCTGTTTTAATTTCTCTCTCTTTCAGTCCTTAAAAACAGTTTATGTTCTGAGGAGGATGGACACTGGGAGCATGTGCTATCTATTGCTGCTATAGCTAGGTGTGAGAACTGGGAAAAATATTTACCTTCAAATCAACAGAGTACTTTGGACTCAAGGATTTCTTTTTATCTTTTAATTAAAATACGAACATTAGGTCATGATCTAGCATTCAAAAATTAAATAAATCTTTCTGAAAACTTTTTTTTTTTTCTCAATTTTATCTCAGTTTTGCCATCCAAAACTATCTGTTGGAATTGACTTAAATTCTTGCAGATTTTCAACATATGTCTACTTATACTGACAGATAAAATGCATAGGTAAAAGAAAATTACTCTAAAATTATTGCTTTTTTTGTTAGAAATGTATCTGTTGCTTAAATAACAGCAATGGTTAAAATTACAGTCAATTTATCACCCAGTCTTATGACACAAACCCCTGTTATCTTTTTAAAGAGGAATATATATGTACATGTTCTGCTATTTGCTTTCGAATTACCCATTGCTGCTGCTTGATCACAAATTTTAATTATGGAGATAGTCTCCCAGACCCCGCCAGTAATTAATTGCCTTAACTTGTGTTTGCCTTTGTGAAGCCGGCAGTGTGCCTGCAGATAAACAACTAATTAACGCTTCTATGCAAGTGAAATGGATTTCCAGTTATTGCTGTCTCCCTCCTCCCCCTTGTTCTTCGCATACATTTTGCTCAAACATTAGGGATGCCTCATGGCTCACCAAACCAGGTATGGCCTCGTCTGTCTCCCTGCACCCTTCAGAAAGTGTTTGCTCCAAGCCAGGCTGCTGAGCTGCTGCACCTGCCCTCGTGCTGCTGCCCTGGGAAGAGGAGCCTTTCAAAGGACAAAATGAGCTTTTTATATAAAACAAGGGAATCGTAAAGTGCATTTGGGCAAGAACAGTGGTAGTAGTTTACGATCAGATGTAACACTGCCAAAGAGCCTATACTGCTGTTAAGAGTCAGTAGAACTATCCCAGGTCACCAGGTTAGCTCAGAAGGCTGAAGGGAAAAAATGTGACCACCAGTATCCAGTGTATATGGGCACAAAGTAGGAAATCCAGAGGAATCTGTAACATGGTGTATTACAAGCAGCAGAGAGGTGCAAACTAGTCCTGTGACCTGCTTATCTGCAGAAAGCTGGGACTGGATCCAGCCACTTTGATCATTCAAGAAAGGAGGGAATGCAGCACCGTGTACAGCTAATTTGGTAGAGTTCACCTAGAGTACAGCTGCAGTCCTAGCACGGGCCGGACGACGTGACCCTGCTGCTGTCTGCCCGTCTGCCCCCTGCTTCCCGCCTTCCCACGAGGTGGGATTTGGGTTTTCTGAGTTGCTTTAAGGAAAAAATAAATGCCTTGCACTTCTTTTACTCCAAAGAGGGACCCGCCTCTTGAGCACAGTAGTTCTCTTTTTCCACCGATGAATCTGGAAATCTTTACAGCATTGCACCAGAGCCAACGCGACTTCGATGCTTTATTTCTCAGAGGCACAGCAAGTATGGAACATTTTACCTTACCGGGGAAAATCCTGACTTGGATTACTGCTTTGGCACTTCCCAAGTAGTCTTCTCACACTGCATCCCAAAGTACTTCACAGAGTAATATATTACATTACCCACAACCAGTATGACCTCATTAAGATCCACCTATGGCCAAGAATAGCTCCATGTTACTGACAGTTAATTAGTGGTGGTATTTGTTAACTGAGGGAGTGAGAGCCAGGAAGCTATCCTTTACTCTTTGCAGCTGGTGTCATGGGATGGTGCAAAAGCCATCTAAGCAGTCACTGGCAGCTGACTGAAGGGGGGTTAGATGTCTCCAGGAGTTTCTCTGGCCCATGAGAGGGGCACGGTGCACATATGGTCACCCTTGCATGCGCACTACATGCATGGTCCCACTTGGGGTTGTCATCTCACCTTCCTGCAAGCATGGCCTCCTGAGTAGCTATCACCTTAAGCTGTGCACAGCTCTGATCTTAAGCCTTGTGTAATCTGGCAGGACGGTTCCCCAGTCCTGCAGCCTAGTGCTCTCTAATTTTGGGCTAAGGGCCACACAGGGATTGTTCTGGGGAATACAGAGACTGGTATGTCCAAGCACACTCAGCACATTAATACAGCACTAGGCAAACCCAGTCAGGCAGTTTGCTGCTGTTCTGTGAGCTACAAAAGGAGATTTTCTGGCAATGAAAATCAAATAGTCTATATTCCAGTGTGGAGTGAAAAAAGCATCTCTGCTTGTGCAGCCTGACATTGTTAGTGACTGGCCTTAGTTCTTGCAAGTCTAAGTGATGAACTGTCCACTTGCAAGCTGATGGAGAGCTGGAGGAGCCACATGCAGCTCCTTGTGCTCCAGAGGAAAAAGCCCACACTGCCTCTCTCACTGGAAGTGCTGTGGTGGGTGCTGCTGGCAGCATGCAGAGGGGTGATGCTGCTCACTGTCCCACATGGGGCACAGCCAGTGCCCAGCACTGCCCTTCCAGCCCAAGGCATCCTTCCCCTGCAAACAGAACTGCACCTGAGGCATGAGGCAGGTTTTGGTCCATGGGAAAGGCAGACAGAGAACACGGCATGGATGTGTGTGAGCCTGAATGCAGCTGTCAGTCTCAAGATTTCATAGATACACAGATGTGCTTTGATGGACTTCTTCCTTCATGCTAATGTTCTTGGTCTTTCTGCTCCTTCCTGAGTTTTGACACCTCTTTGACAGCCTACAGGGCTCTTTGGTATCACTCCTTGTTCCATTCAGAGTTCATCCACCTCTCTTAACCCCTTTTACTCTGTCAGCAACCTTCCTCACCCTTCCACAGACACACAGCTCCCTCCTAGAGTGCCTTTTTATTTTTTTTTTAACATACAAAAAAATGCTTTCATGCTTTTTCCTCTCCTCCTCTGCTCTATTCCACACCACATATTCTGGAAGTCACCTTCAGACCACACTGGAGTGTTACCTCTATTGCCCAGGGCTGGGATCATGTTACAGCTTTCCTCTTCTCACTAGAGATGTGTGCTCTGATTTGAACTTCTCCAAAGTTCAAGGATGTTTGGAATCTGGGCTTTTGGCTTGGACTCTTCTCGGTGCCTCGTGTCGGCATCTAGGAGTTGACAGAAGTTGTTTGCAGCTGGGGAAGCCAGGCCTACAGGATGCAAGTGACCAAGAATAAAAGAAAAAAAATCCCAGTATGCTAACGAACAAATTAAGACTGTCCCCATTACGAATTGCCGTGGCCTTTGGATATGTACCAGCACTTCTTTCTTTCCATCCAAGCCATGGACCAGGCAATGCTCACCTGGGCACCAGAAATCCCAACAAGCAAGGAGATTGTAGAAGGCCAGGCTCACATGCCCTGGCCCGATGGCAAACGCTTTCATATTCTCACTTTTCCTGCAAGGAACCAGGCTAGAAGAAGGTGGTGGAGAAGATTCTCAATGAGTTATAACCCCCTTTGGCATGTGGCTGCTTTCCCTTTGCAGTGGCTTTGGGGAGGCTGGGCTGTGGGACAGAAGATGTGATGAGCAAAACAAGCATTTTTTGCCTTTTTTGTTTGTTTGTTTTACCAGGGTAGGGTTGGACAGCTCGGCTTTGCTCCCAGGTCAGCACTCAACAGGCAGGGGATGAGGAAGATGAGACTTGCTTCAAAGCCCTCACCAGAGCACAGGCTGCACTCCCTTCCAGGCGGTGTGATATAACATCTCAGGGCAGCATGGCACCACATCCCTCAGGGTTATACCTGCTGCTGCTCGGGGTCTCAAGCAAGGCTGTGACAGGCTGTGCTTTCCCCATGCCCTCAGCCCACCCTTTGGGGTGGGGGGCCTGCAGTTTCAGCCAGGTGTCTTTGCAAGCCTCAGTGAGCCTTGCAAAGCAGAACTGTCATATTGTCTCCTTCTGCCTACAGAACAAAAAGCTTCCTTTCTGCCCTCTCCTCCTGGCAGAAAACAGACAGCTGAGAGAGGGGCCAGCAAGGGCAGGGAGAACCAGCGGCCCCCGCACTCCTGGTGGAGGGAGGGAGCTGTTGCAGCCCAGGCTATTTTTAACCTGTTTTTGTTGCACGCTGGCAGCCGTGTCCCCTGTTACTTTCTTCCTTCTCTGTGTGTCTTTGCAGCTCCTTCCTGCTACCGTGAGATGTGTGAACTATATATGGTCTGGGAAATCTGCAACAGGCAGTATTTTTAAACCGTCCAGGCCTCCGGTTTGCAGGCTGCTGTGACGCAGTTTTACCGACTTTGCAAGTTTCTCATGGGAATGAAGGGTGCCCAGCAGCAGCCTGCAGTGCCGGGCTGGTTATTTTTTGCCTTCCACAATGCAACTCTCAGGGCCTGGGCTGACATCTCGAGACTTGGGAAGCAGCAGACCTTGTGTGTGTGCAGGGGAGGGTTTAAGCCCAGCTGTCGTCACAGTGTGGCTTTCTGAAAGTCAGCTGCAGCCTTGTGAAATGAGGTGACTTTTCTAGCCAGCCAAGCATTGTCAGCAAACCTGGTGGTCTGCTATACAGAGAAGACCTCCCTAAACACTCTCCATTCTGCAAAGCACACCTCAGCTCTAAGTCCCTGTTTGTACCCATGGTGGCAATGGTATTGCTTCATAATATTTGGAAGTTAGAATAATGAACTCATAGAATCATGGACTCATAGAACAGTTTTGGTTGGAAGGGACCTTCAAAGATCATTTAGTCCAATCCCCCTGCAATGATCAGGGACATCTTCAACTAGATCTGGTTGCTCAGAGCCCCGTCCAGCCTGGCCTGGAATGTTTCCAGCGATGAGGCATCTACCACCTCTCTGGGCAACCTGTGCCAGTGTTTCACTACCCTCACTGTAAGAATGCACAAACTCATTTTGGTTTTGTACATCACTCAGTGTCCCAGGATCTGCCCTATAGCCTTCATGCCCCTTGTCTGAAGGCAGTGAGGAGGCTGATGGAGGATGGTGTGCTGCTCCTGAAAGGCAGTCCCTGCAAAGGCTGAGCATCGGACTGGGTCCTTGGGTTTTGTTAATGAAACTGGTGCACAGCAACAGACGTTCCGTGTGTGGTGCAGTGCTCTAGCCAGGCAAAAGTGCTGTGTGCATGGGGTAAACAAGCAATGCGGAAGGTAATGTCCAGGCCCACTGGGAAGCCTGGGAGTAAAAGGTGATCTTGGTGAGACCTGCACCATGCTACTCACACCTTGCCCCTCCAGAAATAAGGCTGATTAAAAGAATCAAGAGGGCAAGGAGGAAAGGGGGGGACTGGAAGTCCTATGATAAGCCAAGGACATAAAAATCAGATGGAAGGTGAAGGGGAACAGGTTTACAGTGATGAAACCCTGGTCAACACACGTCTGTTGTAGAAAAGACTGAACAAAAAATACAGGAAGAAATATTTAGGTGTAAATCCTTTGACTAGCTCCATTTGCCCAACAGATCTTTGCCTTTGTCTCTTCTTCCACAGCAAAAATTATCCCTGAGCAAAAAGGTGCTGCTGAGGACAAAGTTTCCTTATGTATTTTTCTTCTCGTTGCCATCATTTAATTTCTGGTTTGTATTCAACTGAGAGAAAGTAAAATGCTGTTTTGAGCCTCTTTGCTGGAAACATCCTGTCCAAAAACATTCTTTGAGCATTTTCACTGTGAGAAAGGGCAGGAGCCACTTGTATTGTCTACAACATGAACATCCATTTTTCTCATGGTGCTATTTTTTTGTTGAAATTCTTTCAGAAGATAAATAATATGTTTCAGTCATTCACAATCTTGTAGATTAAAAATTCTCTTAATCAGATTTTCTTCTTTGAGAAAATGATATCTCTCCCTATGTTCTTCTTTTAGTATTTATGATACATATAAACCAAATTACAAAGCCGCTATCTGGAGCATCTTGTATATGACTTAACTACTGTAGAAGAACAGATTTGCCTACAAGCATATAACATATTTGCAAATATATTTGTGTTCCTATATAAATATGTGCTTTTATCTATGATTGTCCTTTGTACTGTCTTTCCTCAGTAAGAATCCTGACTCTGGTAGTGAGGAAGTTTACTCTGTATCTTTGGGATGCAGTCAATTCTCATAGATATCACTGCACTTTGGACTAGGCCCTTCCAAAAGCTAATTTTACTTGAGATGTTTGATTCTAGCTTCACGAAAGTGACTGCAATCTGTGAAGATTATCTTTTCAGGCTCTAAGGATTTACAGAGTTTAAGGAATGCTAATCAGTGTTTATACAGTAATAATTTGACCTCTGCACTGCTCCATTAAATTTATTTTAATTGCTAATAAGGCACAATATTTCAGTCTGCCAAAAAGTAAAGGATCATAGATATCATCAGAAAATCACTGGTTTGGGTACCATGATACTATGTAGTATTACAAAGAAGGTTAATTTCTCAGGGCTGGTTGGACCAGTGTAGAGACGCCTCTGTGTTCAGGAAACTGCTTTTCACAGATTATTAACTCCTTGGATTTATAAATGTTTTGGTAAAACAAACAACACTGAGGATGTGAGGATTAAAAGAAAGATGTGTTTAGCACCAATAGGTAAGATAAAGGAGACATAAATCCTCGTGACTCCACTGGTGAGAACCACCCCGAGGGAAGACAAAAGCGCAGAGATCTAAGTAAAGATGCACTCCCATTTAGGAAAGAAGATTCAGGATAAAATTCTGTCAAACGTGGAATATTAGATTAGGTAAAGCCAGCATTTTATTTTGCTTGGTGAGTGTCATTTTCCAAGTATATGCTTGCGCATGGAAACTGATTTTTTTTTTCTTAATGTGGCACCATATCAAAACTTGGCTCTAGTTGTCTTCTTTCTATCAGAGAAGACCTTAGTTTAAGCACACACATTATTTTGGAGTCGAAATGGTTTTATCATTCCAGAGATACTTTCCCAAGTATTCCCATGACTTGCAGTGGTCAGTGGACTTTTAATTTTGCAGATGCCAATTAGAAAACAAGACCTAAGAGGAAGCTCATTTCTGGGCAGTGAGAACACATCGTGGGTGGCCGCAGACGCCACAAAGCCTACGACTTCAGCCACCTGAGAAATTAAATAATGAACCCTGACCGAGGAAGCTAGCGGGCATTACATCATTTACACATAAAAACAAAAAATAGATTTATAGGGCACACGGGTGGCTGTGACATCACCAGCAGCCAATCTAGAAGTCTCAGCTATATCCAACAGATTAAAGCCCTTTAATGTTCATTCTTTGTAAAAGGGGATCCCACAAACCTACCTCTCTGCTTTGAGTTTCTGATTTTCAGTTGTTGCTATGGATTGACTGTGACATATCGACTCCGGGCTGAATTGCCTAAGCTACAGCTGTATGGGTTGTGCTTTGCATTGGAGGCATAGGATATGCGATGGGTATTTTTCCAAACAAGCATAGCCCTGGAGAGATGAACTGCTGCTGCAATTTTAATGGGGATTGAGAACTGACTCAAGGGGTTTATAGAGATCTGATGTGCTTGAAATATTTTACTGTGGTGGTACTGGCTGTGCAGATATTGCGATAGGACTGCTCTATTTCAGAAACTATCTCAAAGAATTACTAACAGTTTAAAAAACAATTATCTGTGAAAAAGAAAAAGGATTGTGTAATACAAAAGCTTGAGAACTAATAACTTACAGTAGTGACTAAGCAACAACTGAGCTGCAGCCAGCAGTGGGGACTGCTGTGGTGCTCCTTTTTGGGAATGGTGAGAGGAAAGCCGTAGGACTGGCTTTAAATTAAGAAGGAGTCATGAGAAGAATCAGGTGATTTTGCAAGAAGTGCAGCAAGGCTGATCAGCCACAAGAACATCTGTTGCCAAAAAGAGGAGGAATGCAGGAGGCAATGGAATCCATGGGACAGTGGTTATTTCTCGGGGCCTGGGCCTCCACCTACACAAAGGCAGCTGTGGGATCTTTCTGCGTGTAATCCATCTCTGCTGCTTTAGACTCTGCAGCTCCTCCCTCATCCCAAAACACACCCATCACCTCAGGGAGTGTGTCAGACCATAACCAGCTCACATCCCTGAAAAAGCACCCTCTGCACACTGACCCTGGGCAGTTCCACTGAAAATATCTCTGAGCTTTCTTTAATTAAATCTTTGATTCAGACTCAAGCAAGAGGAAACAAACCTTGTCTGGTTCCAGCATTCAGATCCCTCGATATAAGCCAGATGTCACAGTTGGTTCGTGCAACTGCTCTCAATGTGGCAGCCGTGACCTCTTGCCACATGTCACAGAAGGGCAGCAATCAGGAACGAGCCCAGTAGCTGTCTCAATGCCTATTGCTTTCATATTTACTCTCAAAATATGTTTCCTGGTCTTTATATTCTCACTCTTCTCCCTTCTTTTATTAATTTTTTTTTCTCCTCTCTCTTCCCTCCTACCTTGAGAATTGGCACACAGTGCATTGCCAAGGAGGAAAGAGAAGGGGGGGAAAAAAAAGAAAAAAAAAAGAAAAAAAAAAGAAAAGAAAATAAAAGCCTGTGTTCCTTTGTTTGTTTCTAAGGCAACAGGTAGGAGATGCGGAGCACTGGCATCCTCCCAGCTGCACGCCCGCGGTGTCAGGGCCGCTCGGTACCCCATGGGGACTGGTGGTAGGCTGGCTGTCTGTCAGCACGGGCACTGAGGAAATGATGTGAAACAAATAAGCCTCGCTTGTGCTTCCATGTCAGCCCTTTGTGCAGGGCTCCTGCTGCAGTGGACCAGTCCCTGGCTCTGCTTCCTGGGTGACTGGAGACAGCCGAGCTGGCAGACAGGTGAAAAACATGTCTCAGGCAGCCTCAGATACCAGCCTAAAGGCTGAGACACATTAAAACAACAGGGCTTGAAATAAATGACTTCCTCCTCCCAGGGCTACAGCCAGGTCACGCAGGAAGGGGGACAGGATTATCACTTCAAGGAAGAGAAGGCACATTTGACAGTTACAAATTTTACTGAAATAGATAAAAGGGAAGGCTTTTCCTTCTGTTTTTTCCTTCAGTCTCTGAACTTCCTTCACCTGCCTCCGTCTGTTGTAAGCAATCATCATGGCAGGACCGGTGAAGCTGGGGTCACAGTCCAGTAAGCGAGGCAGGAGGACACTCAGATGATTGAAACGAATTAAAGATGGGCAATGCTGAACCCAACTGATCTGTGTAGGTACTGCTGAAAGCCATCCTGGGGACCCTCCAGAGCTTTGTGGGTGCAGTTACGGAATGGGCTACAGCAGAAAGAGGCTTGTGTAGAAGCTGGATGACAGGAGCCCACAGGCTGGGTCCTGTTCCTGCCTTGGCAGGAGAGCAACCTGGACATAAAATCTCTGTTGGAGTGGCCAGTCAGTAACACTTTTCCTGCCTTTCCAGCAGGTTGTGTCCGGGAAACCTTTTAATACAGACACTTGGAGCTAGTCTTCTGGCACATACAGGAACAGGGCAAAGGAGCATGGAAGCTGTGATCAAAAAGCGATATAGATGTCTGGGACAAGAGCTACGAGGGCTTGGTGCCTTCCCTTGCCTTTCCTTCTCTTGGTGCAGACATGATCCTGCACTCTGCAATATGGACTGTGGAACCACCCCAACCCTACAGACTGAGGATGACATTGTGGTCAGTCTTGCTGATTATGACCTTTGTGCGCCAGCCCTGACCTGGGTACTTTTGAAGGCTACAGTTTATTGGAGAGGTTTTACTGAGTGGACCTGCCTCAGTACTGAGCATCCAAGTTGCCATTATCTTTAAAACTAGCAAGATTTGCAGAAGGCTCTGAAGAATTTATTTGCAAGATTTTTCTTAACTACTAAGCAGCTGACCTGACTTCATTGCTGTTGCACTAAATTCCAGAAAAATCCCAATCAGTATCCTGAACAATTTTTAACAATAAATTTAACGTTGTCTGGCTTCAGCTGTGTCAGCAGAACTCCTGGTGCCTGAAAGAAAAATAGGTTGTTTGCAGGATCCATAGACAGTGCAGGAATATTATGCCCAGCAGCAGATAATTGCAATTGTTGAGTAATCTGTGACACCAGAAATGAGTTTCAAAGTGTCAGCCTCTGAGCTTTCAGGAGCTACAGTAGGATCTTTTCTGCAGACAGGGGTGTTGCAAACCTAGAATTATTGTCAGGGAAATGCAGTGGAACTCTGTTGCAAAGAATGACAATTTTTCTTTCCTAGATAAGGATGATTAAATTTAAACATAAGGCTTATAAAACACCTCTTGCTCAGTCTAGGTGAGTCTTCCATATGCAATAGTGACTTTTGCAGACAGAGTGGTTTGGGTATTGGTAATGAATAGCAAGGTGCCAATTCTCTGAGATTGCATCTGTACTTGTATGTGTGACTATGGCTGCATGTCTGGAAGGCATGAAACGTGTGTGAATATGTGCTTGCATCAGGGGACGTTTAATGAAAGCAGTGACAATAACATCAGGAAACAGAAATACCTTCTGTTTGATGGTTGCAGAGATCCACCAGCATAGCTGAATGTACCTGCTGTTCTAAGTATTGCCTGTCATGTACATTGTACCCAGGCTAGATTAAACAGATTTCTTTATATCTATATACCCAAGTAACCTTACATGAATAGACAAAACCATCAAAAATTCTTATTACATTTACTTACCATTTGTTATATACGTAGGCTAGTTAATAAGTAATTCTTGGAGCAGTAAAACTTTGCTTATTTTAGGAAGTTTACTTATCTTAGAAAAGTAATGGCTTCTAGTTCTAATTTAACACTATAAAGACATACTTAAAAACTCATTTTGAAATGTTCTTAAGCCAAGTTATTTAGATTTACAAATTAGAAGCAAGTACACAACATGACTTCATTTAAGCTCCAGACAGGATTTAGAAGGTGTTTCGGAAAAGATCATAGACTCAAAGGAACAGTCTGTTGCATACAGAGATCTAGAACTTCAACTCATTGATACAATAATGTAAAATGTTATGAGTTGGGTTTTTTGTTGTTGTTTCTTTTTTACATTTGGAAGAGAATGTGTCCCAGATCTGTTGCACCTCATCTTTATTTATGTCCAAGCATCTTCTATCTTGTAATGTGGCTCCTTTTGAAAGAAGCATGATAAAAGAGAAAATTGAACCTTTCATGCAAAAAGAGTTCTTTAGCTTGTTAGACGCAAAGAACTATAGCTTTTATTTTACTATATGGAGCATGAATACCTCAAAAATCAGTTTATTTTCCAGCACAGAGCTTTCTTATATTCAAGATGTCTTTGTCTCTCTGTTTTTCACTTTCCATCATAGCATTGTTTTAGAATTTCACATTTTCTAACAAATCTGTGTATTGCAAACACGAAACCCTGTCTACACAAAATGCCCCAAAGTTAAAAGAACAAAACAAAACAAAAACAACAACAAAACCCAAAACAAAACCCAAAAACATAAACCACAAAAACAACAACAAAACTACCCAGGATGATATTCTGCCTTTGCAAGATAGATAGAGGTAATTCTGCGCCAAACATGATGAGCAGCTACACTATCATAACATCGGGAAAATGTGATGGTTTACCTGGTAAGAGATAAACAGAAATTTGCTCTCTGCCCTAAACAATACTCACCAAAGACACATGGAAAATTCCTGTGCTTACAGCTTGCTCACAGATGAAGTAAAGAGGAATTGAGATCTGTGTTACTCCATTCTTGAGACACGGAGTTTATGTTTTCTGTGGCAGGAAGGGAGGTAATAACTGACTGTATGACACCAAACTCAGGAAAACGTTAAAGCATGTCTCAGCTTAAGCACTTGAATAATCACATTACAAGTCAAATGTTCACACAGAACTGCTTTACACTGTCTGGCTCATAATATTCAGTGCTTGGCTGAATGCATAAATGAAAAATAACTTCTCGTGCCTCTCCTAAGGGGACCAGAACTTTTCTGTCAAAGAAAATATCATTGGTACATCATGTATCCTTTGGTCACCCAAAAGGCCTGTACTGAGACATGCTGATTCAAAATGTGGCTTCTTTTTCACAAACAAGATGATACAAGAGGGCTGCTTAAGCATGCACTGTGCAAGCACCATTGCATTTAGGTCACTGCCTTCACAATGACTGTCATGGAAAAAGACTATTCCCCAAGGTCTGGGGAGAACAACTGCTTTCTAAGACAATTCCCCTGCAAAGGCTGTTGGAGTGGAGAGTCTCTGGTGTCTTTTTAAGCCAAGCAGGGCTGCTCAAAAACTTGCAAGTGCAGGTGCCTCTCAGCTGCCCAGAAAGGAGTTTGTAGAATCTCTGCTATTCTAGGGGACAGCACTGAGGCTAACAATGAGGACCTTTTGGCAATGCACAGCATCAGTAGCATTACTGAAAGTGCTCGCTGTGGGGCTGTGGAGACCCTATGGCCAGTGTGGAGGTTAGCTCCCTAGGGATGCTCCAGCTAAGGTTGGGATGGGAGCCCTGAGCAACCGTGCCCAGAGGACCAGACCTTTTTTATTTTTTTTTCTCCTGGAGAAGACAAGGCCTCAGAGGTGCAGTACACAGCATCACCCAGAAGCATCCAGCCCAAGAAGATCAGTGCCCTGAGAACTAAATGGTCTTTTGAGCAAGTGCCTTTGGCAGGAAACTCACTGGCAAGTACATGGACAAGCAGTCTGCTCCCAAACTGACAGCAGGGCTGTCGTCCTGCTTTAGGTTTCACTAGAATAAGAGTAACCTTTCAAGTCTTTTAAGAGTTAAAATAATTTCCACATCTCACAAGATGTGGCATTACCTGATGCTGAGACAGTGGAGACTTGTACCAGATGCAGCAGTAACATTTGCTTTTAACCCTTCCTTGCCCTTGTGCCTCCACCCAAGTTGAAGGGACCATCTCTGCGAATGAAAGCCCACTTCTGTTTCCATCACTGTTTATTACCAGCTGATCTTTCCCTGAAGAAACAGGGGGAAGGCAAAGCAATTTCAGCTAAAATTGGACTTGTTACAGGGATTTTCAGAAACTTGGATGGCTGTTGCTTTACTGTATAAATTGCATCCCATTGCCAGCTTATAAATTACCAGTATTATTATACCTCTCCTTTCAACACTGACTATCCTCTCTGCCTGCTGAAATGAAGACGGAAAAATAGGGGAAGGCACAAATACCATTTTCCAAGGCTGGTTCTCATGTTCTCAGGATGTTGTGCCCAATAGCTTTCTAGTCAGTGAGACATTCAAATGCTGAGCTTTCAAGCCAGTAAACTGAAAAAATAGTCTGCTAGTCCCCTCAGCACAGAAAGAAGTCTGTCCAGCTGGACTGTTTTTACGTATCCTGTCAGGCAGAGAAAGATGCCCACCAATTGTCACCTCCTCCTTTGGCTTCTGAGGCGACTCTGCATAATTCACTGAGTGTGCATAGATGTAGCTGGCACGCACAGCAGCGCAAGCAGCAGGGAAGGAGAGCAGGCACTACCAGAGGAAACAGAGCATAATGAGAGCACAGCTTAGCACCCTCCCACATGTGTGTGTGCACACACACTTATGCACTCACATCGTGAAATATGAGAAAGAAGGGAGAAACCAGAGGGCAGTGAGGCATAACGGGTGTCCAGGGAGAAGGGGCTTGACTGTTGTGGCTTCTTTTCAACCACAAAGATTTAATGCAATGTTAATCTCTGGTGTTCTTGACATCCCTGATCACAGTCTTCTGATTTCATCTGAACTGGCATTTCCAACACAAATGTCTATTTTCTGTGGGAGAATTAGTTCCACAGGAAAAAAAAAAAAAAGACCCTATATCTCAGCTAGATACTGATTTTTATTCTCCAATTAATTAGACCAGAAAACTGTTTCCACCATTGAAAGACAGAAATGCAAAAAAGCTAAGGGATGGCTAAGGTTGGTTTAAATTCACTCGATTTCTAGCATTTAAGGGGAAACATAAAAGTGACCACCTTGAGTATATTTGAGAAGAGATATTATCTGAAAACAATTAAAAGATTTCAAGTGGATTCTTAACCAGGTGCCTGAGAATCAAATCCTTGGCTACTGATCCCAGTGGCACAGCTAATTTGGCTCAACAGCAGCTGGCAGCAGTCTCTGTGTATGGCCACAACCTGATACCTGGTCCTGTGATTATATTGCATTCCCCCAATTTACCCAGAACTGACTAGTGCCAACACTTAACAAAGTCCACCAGTGATCCCTGAGTCTTCCACCTTGCCTTGCCATGCAGCCTGTCTCCACCAGCAGTCAGCTTGTGCTAGCAGGTCTGTGCCTTGATGTAGTTGCTGCATTTTGCACAAGGCATAAGTGCTTTTGCTTCAAAAGAGGAAATGTTACACTTTTATGTTTGAAAACACAGGGTGACTGTGGTGGTGTCTTTGCAATCGCAAAGACACTTACCCAAAGTATGATCAAAAGAATATTTCAGGCTTTTAAATTGTTTTCTAAAGCAATACTGTAGTTCTGTAAGTTTGTTGTTGCCATCGGAATAAAGAAAACACTGGGATCTAATGTAAGGATGGCAAATATGTGGATATGCTGAGCTGTCAGAGGAAATGATGGAGAATTGACTACTATGATTTTATCTAACCCAAGTGTTTTTGTCTGGCTGCTTTTCAGAAAGCATACCTGTAAGGTGGTGAGGCTGAGTGTCTGTCTAGCTGTGACTCTGATCCCCTGCTCTGTCGGAGGGCTCATGGAAGTGATTTGGACCTAAGGAATTACATCTCTACCAAGGGATATACTGCTCTTCTACCCTGCTTTTTAGTATATGACATGGCTCCATGCTCTTAGACAACATCAAATTTCTGCTGTGTGTGAGAACTGATGAGCAAAGTGACACTTCTTATAATCTCTGAGAAGTGACTGGTAGCTGTTTACAAAATCCCAATGAAAAGAGCAAATTATTGAGAATATTATGTGTTAATACCAAAATACTTATGCTTTTCTAAGCTGCAACCTCCTTGTTTTGTCCAAAACCTTTCGAGTAAATCTGGTCCATCCATCAACATGGTTGTCATGCGTGGCTGGCAGTGGGATTCCAACTGCTGGAAAATGTGGTGTATGCATGCCAGGTGACAGCTCTCTACATGGTAAAGTTATCACTAAAAAGAGTCATGGAAAAATGCCCAATTATGTAAATATTATCCAGAAAACTGTATTTGTTACAATGTATTTACTGTGTAGATTAGTGTCATTTTAGCGTGTCTATGTGAATGGGATTTAAAGCCACATGGAAAAAATGTTCAAACAAGATAGAAAATAGTGACTTTAGAGAACAAATTGGGAGAGTAAAGTTATGATTTCTCCCTGCAAGCTGTGGTTTCTCGTGACCTGCTGGAGCAGCCTAGTAACCTGAAATCTGAAAAAATAATATGCTTCCTTGAAATGTGTATCTGAGCACTTGGGGTAAGCTGTCTTTTGTGCCAAGTTTTCTTTCACATACGCTGTACGAGAATTGATTGCCTTTGTGATTTTTATCGTAGCTGAAACAAATGCACATGTTGTTCTTATTTGTATGAATGGCTAATCCATTTTAATATGCTGTTTTGACACATGTACATGACTTTTGCAAGTTAATAGAGGTGACTCACATCTGTCATGCCTTCCCTTTGGTACTTTTTCCTCTATACTGGCTTACATTAAGGCTAACAGGGAAATACATCCTTGTGCCAATGCTAATGACATGGAAATTTTTGAGGCCTGATATGCATCAACTTGGTAAAGTACCAGTAACCCCAACATGCATCCCTTTTGGTATGGCCCTCTACAAAATCACCAGTGTGTAAAATTCCTTTAGGCATTTTGTCTTGCTTCCTCAGCTTGCCCCAAAATGCCTTCTGCTGGAACTCTGCGTGGGGATTAGGATGAGGACAACTTTCTGGTTGAAGCAATAGTCAGGGAGATTTGTGGTGGCTACTCAGTATTTTTTCTTGCCACACGGCAAGGGTCAATAAGGCAAAAAGTGGCAGCTAGGAACATTTCTTTCCTGCTTTATTTGTACGTCTAAACCATTTCTCTGGATATTAACTGTTTTCTCTGAAAATATGACCTAGCAAATCTCCTGTAAATTTGCCCGTTAGTCATTCAGAAAGAACCAAAGGAAAGGATTCACTCTGCCTCACCTTACGTACCTAATTTTGGTGTCGTTGACAGATTCAGAGCAGGAGGATGAAGTGGGGGCTATGTATCATCAGTGAGAGGAGCATCTGTCATTCTGCTCATTATAGTGGGAGTCTAAAGATAGCCACCTTGGGCAAGACATGGGTTTCTTCTCTAAAGAAGTCGATGATTCTATTGAATTTAAACACATACTCCCAAACTTGTAATCAAGACGTTCTTAGGAGAGGAGGATAATCTTGTGCTGCAAGAGATTGGAGAACATCAAAATAAGTAATCAAACATAAGCTTTGGGGGAAAAAATATTAAAGTCTCCTGTAGAAACTGATTATTTTCCTGAGCCCTGATTGTTTCCATCTGCACTACACCCTGGCTATCCCATGCGATTGTAACTGATTAGCGGGGAGGAGGAAAACAATTTTCCAGAAATATTTTGCTGCACTCATGTAATAAGTACATTCCGGTTCAAAATTACTTCGTATGTGAAAGCCAGGACTTTCTACAGTATTTGTATGAAAAGAGTTATCTAAACAGGGGCTGTGTACAATGTAGCTGCCAAGGTGCTGACCACACGAATACCCTGCGACATAGACTTGGCAAGAATGAGATTAGCCTTGTAATTTTGGCCAAATTCCAGAATAAGTAACCAAAGTTGGACAACCTAATTTTAATTCAGTTTCAGCAGGAGATTCTGAGCATGATGCTGCTGCTTTATATTTAAGTAGTTCTCATTATACAAAGCAGATATAGGATATTGCCCTCTTGACATCACGTTTACTCTGGCTCTCCAGAAGCAGAAATTACAATTAATCAGACAGGGCAATCATACCGTCACGCCTCTTTCCTCATGCTCCTTAATAGCTAATTCCTCCCAGTCAGGTGAGGGATAGGTCCCTGTACCCTCAGCAGACTTCAATCTGGAATACTTTCTAGTGACTTCAGCAAATTGTCTGCTTGAAAAGTTGTTGAAAAGAACCAAAGAAAAATGTCCAGGACCATTAGGTCTGAGAAGTAGTATGGAGTGTACTGGTGTACTGAAACTCATAATGATAAAATAGACATTACTAGATCAGAGACGTCCACTGAAATTTTTCCTGGTGCTGTTGGGAAGCACATGGCATCCTGTCTTCTCACTGCAGGGTAAGTCCTGCAGCAAAGAACACAGATCAAAAAGAGCTAAGTAGCTGTAGCTGCCAATTTGAGATGTTTTTGTCATGGTAGGAGGCACTAGATGTCCACAAGTGAGGTCTGGGATCCTTTAGGCAAAAGATCTGTCCCAAAAGTACACCCTACACATGCCTTTGTGTAAGCAAAAACTTCATGCTAACAGCACATGCTATTAGCACTCTTAGTTCTTTCAAGACAGCTGCTGGATAAATTGAACTGGGCATGAACAAGAGAGGCTCTGCGTTGGTCTCTGATTAGAATCAGTGCCTGAGACAATGCTGGTCTCGCAGAACAGGCATTGGCATGGAGCTGGGATTCCTAGGAGATGGGAATTACTTTTTCTCCCAGGGCTACCACTCCCATTAACTGGAGACATGAGGCCCCCTCCTTGCTACAAATTTGACTTCATATCACACTCATTACTCAAGTTTCCTTCATTTAGGCAGTGTGACAGGCAGCAGAATACTGGCCAAGCATCAAGCAATGGGTATAGCACCCTGCAGCTAGGATCTAGAAGTCACTAGCCAAGTGTCTCTATATAAGCAAAATACTTCTGAAATAAGTATCATGCCTTTGCTAATTAGCTACATAGATGACTGTACACATTTCATATATATTCACAGTAACCACCGCACTGCAAAAATAACTGACCACACCAATATCCTCATGGTTGCTATTGGAGCTCTTCCAGCTCGCAGGCATTTTTGGCTAAAGCTGCAGGTCTCTTTGAGCTAGCTAGGTTGTAGACCTCTTGCTTTCATTACCTGTCAACATCCCCAGTACTCAGCACTATTCAGCATCTTTGCTTAAAGCAAAGTGTGGGAGGAAATTCAGTAAACTGGAATAGTGCGAGATTCACTGTTCCATACAGTTCAGTTAAACTTCACATTGACAGTGAATTTGCTTACATATGATTCCTAAAAAGTAGAGAGGTACAGGGCCACGTGAGCCAAAGTGAACAAAAAAACAGGGGTTCCGTTTCAGCATTAATCACGATGTGTCAAAATTTAGCATGAAACTTACCTAAACTCCCTCTGACATGAAATGAGGTATTGGAAAAAGCAAACGGTCTTTTAAATGCAGGTTTTAAAAATTCAGAAATAACCCTAAAAACAGAGCATGTTATGAGCTTGTATTAAAAAACTTCTGGCTTAGCTGTAAGTATTTCTTAGTATCAGTTCTGTCTACACTCAGCCAAGGCTTTCATTGATATCAATGGGAATTGTCCTGAAAAACTATTTCACAAAGGCTGTAAAAGCTTTTTGATTTGATTAATTTTTAGTTACCCACCCCCCGCCCCCAAAAACAACAACAACAAAAATCTGTTAATTTCAACTTTGTTTCAGTAAACCCTTAGTACTTTTCAATGCTGCTTAAACAGGGAATTAGATCAAAGTGTTTTGTGGACCATGGCTTTTGTTAGAGTTAGTAGAGCTGCTAAAATTCCATTCTTTCAGTTTTAAACCTGACATTTATTTTCAGGCTAATATAACATACAAATACATGCAATTATTTTATTTTATTTTATTTTATTTTATTTTATTTTATTTTATTTTATTTTATTTTAATTTTAAGACCAAACCAAAAAACAATGCAGGCAAAAGTACTGGATTGTAGATTTGAAAAATGTCATAGAGCAGTCCTGTCAGTTCACATTCATTTAATTTCCCACTCATTTTCAATGATATATTTTATTTGTCATTCAGGGTCTATCCACTTTTCCTATTTAATTAAATGGAATATTTTCTTCCAAAATGTTCCATGTGCCAAAAACTAATGAAAGCCAAAGCTTTCCCAGCTATGGACAGACAGAGCCCATTTTTAATGGGACAAATTCACCTTCTGATGGAAACCCATTATAGCAGCCTTCCAGTAATTAAAGAGGGCCTGTAAGAAATATGGGGAGGGACTCTTTATCAGGGACTGTAGTGATAGGATGAGGGGTAATGGTTTTAAACTGAAAGAGGATAGATTCAGGTTAGATATAAGGAAGAAAGTCTTCACCATGAGGGTGGTGAGGCACTGGAGCAGGCTGCCCAGAGAAGTTGTCAACGCCCCATCACTAGAAGTGTTCAAGGCCAGATTGGATGGGGCTTTGAGCAGCCTGGTCTAGTGGAAGATGTCTGTTGCACAGGTAAAATAACTAAGCAAGGTCAAAAAAGGAAAGGGTGAAAAATGTCTTCAACAATAAGATGGCAGTTTTTTTGGAAGTTGAAACGAAAATGTTTTTTCAGAAAAATATGTTTGGAGTACCTCTAACAGTCACTTCAGAAAAAGAGCTATGATGTGTAGCATGGATGCTGCGACAAGACTGAGAGAAACACTGATTTTATTCTGATTACAACATGATAGCATCAGAAGATGAAAGACAGTGTAATGAAACTGGGATCAGAATCACTGCAGCTGCAAAAATTGCAATAGTTCACATAGCAAATAATGGCCAACACCTTAAGGAGCAAATTCAAATCAAAAATATATAAAGCAAACCTGGCAAATCAAGAAACAAGCAAAACGTGTTTCCTACATGCAAACAAGAAACACACACATTTTTCCTCATGCATTTTACCTGGAAGTATTCAAATTTCATCTGCTTCTTTCCAGTATTTGGATAAAATCATCCTGTTCAAAGGTCATCCTGTTCAATGTTTATAAAGTGTTTGCACTGAACAGATGTTCACAACAAATAAATACACAATTAATTTAAATCATCTTTCTCAAACTACTGAGACTTTACTTAGAGGGACCTTACAGTATATGTTCTCCATTCATGCAGATAATTCTTCAGGAAGAAAATATAATCAACTTTGAATTTGTAATACGAAAAATGTGTGAGTGCACACATTCATGCATACACAAACATATTTAACAAGCATTTTAATGTTGTTTTAACTATTACTTTCTCTCTTTTTCTCAGAGTAAATAGAAAAAAAGAAGATGGCAAATGTTTTCATCTCGTTACACAGTGATCACTTCCACCACCACCTCTCTGATGTCCTCCAAAAGGAGGCCAAAGCCCATTTAGGCTTACATACCTGCAAATAGCTTAGAAATGTATGGGAGATACTGAAACTACCAGTGGTAGAATCATCACACAAACAGATTACAAGAACTAGGAGCCCCCCTAGGAAGGCTTGTGCTTTCCATGAGACTTCATGCTTGCACCAGCTGTCAATGACAATTTGCTCTTGCAGCAATATAAAAGACTGTGAGAACCCTGTAGACGTGTCAGTCCTAACAAGCTGTAAGGCCACTGGAAGAAGCCAGGGCAGAAAATATATATAAAATGTCCCTCATGTGGACGAAGCTTCTGGAAAGTGAAGCGGCTTGCCTGGGGCGATGTGCGGAACCAAGGGCAGCCAAGCCCAGCTGCAGGCTGGGCCTGTGCTCAGGCCTCAGCCCCATGTTTCTTGCAGAAGCTCCTCAGCTGTGGTTCAGAGACTCTCAGAGACTTTCTGATTCAAGCCGTCTGGATACACATAACAATTTCATTAAACTATTTCTGTACAGTCTTTTGCTTGTTAGTCTTCCCCCTGGTAGAAGACTATGTTGAAAATAGTATGTTCTATGCTCCACTCCTAAAACAAACAACATGCAGATAAATATGGTGCAAAGCACTTACCACAACTGAAAAATAAACTTCTAACCACAGTGAGGGAGGGGAAAAGAGCTGGGTATTTTGCGGTCCCTGAAGGAAATTGAAATCTGCTTTTTGGTGGAGACATGCTTCAAAAGATGAAACCAACCAAATGGGGAAAATGTCTCTTTTTCTTGGGTATGCGCGTAGCACATAGTAATGGTTACCATAAGTTAAATGGGAAGTACTGTTGATATTATTGTCTGTTTGCTATTAAATAAAATCGCTTAAGCTTTGTTCTCTTCTCCAGTGGATTAAAGAAAAACATCACCCTGAATCAAATCTGATCGAGTTGCATTTTAGCATATCGTGCCTTGCTACAACACGCTTCAGTCAGTGGCTGCTGCAAAACATTTTGTTTAGTGCCTTGTTTATTGTTGTTTTTTCTAGAGGAAAAATGGTCCCAAACATAATTTATTTTTCTCCAAAATTCCAATTGTCTGCTATATTTTAAAAGGAAACAGATGATAAGCTTTGTGATTTGAGTGACTTCAAAAGTGAACTGAAATTATTTGCAAAAGAAAGAGAAAGGAAGGGGGAGAGGGAAGGAAGGAAGGAAGGAAGGAAGGAAGGAAGGAAGGAAGGAAGGAGAGGGGAAGAGAGGAGAGATGAGGAGAGTTTAAGTTAGTTGGTGAAGCTAGTGACTTCATTTTTTAAATTAAAATTACTAGGATTTTCTAGGCTAGCATTTGTATAAACATTCAAAGAGATGTTTGTGTTTGTGTGTACTTCAGAAGTCCCCAAAAGGTTTATAAGAAAATAATTTATATATGTTATTGAAGCAGACATTTTCATGTCTCCACAGACTCTCAGATGATTCATGTCCTTTCCTAATGACAATAATACAGTAGGCTTTTGGGCACTAGTGAGCAGAGCTGGCTTGGGCTGGTGGCCTGGAGATGAAATGTTTACTGCCAATCTCCTGGGCAACCATCTCCCCCTACAGGCACCTTTAAATAAATCTTCCTTTCCTTATTTCCAAAAGACACTTTGGAAATATGCCATTCGAGGCTATTGAGAATACTTCCAAAAATGCTTTTGTTTAAGACTTATTTTCATAAGTATTTTGTGTAAGACAGGCAAAGTTTTCTTTTCTTAAATTTTAAGTCACTTGCAGATCTTAACACTGTTTTCTTCCTTTCATTTCTCGATGTCTTATGCCGCAGCCTGTGGAATGGCACTTTGCCCACAAGCAGTCCTGCAAATACTACTTAGACGCACGAATCCCCAGCTCTCATCTCTGCTCCAGGCAGGAGCCAAAAATGCACCACATGCTACCAGACAAGCTTCTTCTTCCACATTGCTTTGCACACTCCAGGTATCTCTGGAAATCTCATATCAAAACCGAATTCTAAGAGAAAATGAATGATTGAAATATAAAACTGCTCCTGTACTAAAAACCATTTTAAATGAAGGAGTATCAGAATAAATTGCTCCACCCATAGCCCAGCACATATACGCAGTATTTATGTGTAGAAACAGAGAAAACAGAACCTGACACAAAGCTGTGTTCTTGAAGATCAGCTAATAATCTCTATGTTTAATATTCCCAGAAGGCAGTGCATAATGTTCCCATTGGTTTTCAAAGACATGCCCATCTGTTTGCGAAACTGTCATATAAAAACAATGGTTCCAATTCTCAATGCTTTACTCAGGCCTTTATGAAACTAGTTACTGGAATTTTATCTGGGTTAGGAATTCAAAACAGGGCACAACAAATAAGTTATAATTCAAATTTTAATATGATGAAACACTCAGAATGAAAGTTGCGTCTAGGGTTTTTTATTATTTTTATAACTTTCAGTGCTGAGAGGAGACCCCTACCATACTGTTAAATGCTGCACTGTAACACTCACAACATGTAGTTTCTCTCTTTACATCTCCGTATGTGCAGAGTGAGTTTTGTCACTCTGGCTTCAGCTTTTTACCAGTTTATATCTCTTAAAGATGTGGATGAAGTGCTTAACTAAATGCAGACTCAGATACCTTCTGTTTTGGAATATCAGCTACAATTTTATTAAGTTTGTATTCTGCTAAGAGAAGAACAAAGTGAAACAGCAAATTCACTTTATATGGGCAATCCTTTCACAGCTTTGTCTTCTCTTTAATCTTCAGATTCACAGATGCCTAAGACAGACGACTGTACCTCAATGTGTCTCTGGCAAAGGCAGCAGCAATGTCCATTCTGCCATGTGCAGCAACCTCATCCCTTGATCGAGGGGTGAGACACTTCCCCTTTGGGCTCCAAGCTTTGAGTTGACTCTCAGTGCACTTCTTTTGCCAGTTCAGGACCTGTGGTCTAGTCTCATCATATCGTTGCATCAGGTTTACCCACAACCACATCTCTGTATACTAGTCAAGCTTGCCTGGGCCAATGCAGCTCATCAGCCAGTCACGCACATGACAGCTCCACACTTAGAGGGTTTGGGTTTGGCTGATGCCTGGAAATCCAAAGAATTTATGTGACTTTCATCGCTGACAACAACCAGAGCAGACTGCAAACCCTTCATGTCCAATGAAGCCAGTCTCTCACTTTGAGGATATTTAAACTAAAAGGGAAGGGAAAAGCTACTGCTTTACCCACCCTTTCCTGGTGAGATGGATGCAGCCTCCATGGAAAGAGCAGAGACAGTTCTGTTTTCCTAAACATCTGGGTAACCTGGCATGGCTTCCTTGAAGCTGAAGGCAGAAAACGCTTCCCAAAGACGGTGAAACTCACTGATTTACTAACCAAGGTTATGAGTGTTGCTGCTGTAACAGGCAAAGGTTCTGCTCACCTTGTGGTGAGTAGAAGCTTAGAGGGAACAGGGAGCAAGGAGACCGGCAGGGATGAGCTGAAAGGAAAAGATATTCTAGAGCAAACAACATTTGCTTTGTTGCTTGTGAGTGATGACCAGGGAGAGCTATTGTTAAATGGGAACTGATTCTGATGGTCCAGTCTTTCTGGGAAATGTCTTTAGAAAACGCATATTTAGAAAGTAAGCAGTAATCTCCACCAGCATACTTATATGTCAGAAATGTATGAACAAAATAGCTACGCTTTTGACTTCTTTCTGTCTATAAGAGGAACCATCAACATTTTAGAGGTCCTATTCCAGTTGGGATGCTCCACTCAAGAGGCTATAGGAGATCTATGAGAGCCGCCAGCACTCTGGAGCTGGTGATTCTTAGTATTTGAATTTGATTCCTTGCTTTCATCCAAATCCCGGCACTAAAAAGAGATAAAAAGTATGAGATCTGGAGTGTCAGATTTGTGAGCAAATATCAGAGAAGTCAAACAGCATCAAAGGTAAGACTTTTTCCTCAAGTACGTGAGAGATGCCACAAACAACCCTTGTGCAGAATATCAGGCTTAGTTTTACGGTCATTTCAGCAGAAATGTTATCTTAGGATGATGGTGTTTTGCAAATGCACAAACAGATCCCACTACACAGGGGCACAAACCCAGATCCCACATGCTTTTTGTTGCTGTGGCTCATTTGCTGAAATTATTAGGTGTCTCTCCCGTACAAATGGAAACACAAGTAGGTAGCAAAGAATTCAATGCCTACTCTAATGTTATTTGCTTCAGATCCAATTTCCAGGGTGATAAAGCAACCATATATTTATTTCACGTGGCTTTGTTTCTGATAAATTTTACAACAAACTGTGACAGACTTGACTGTAGAATGGAGTTCTTCTATGATAACAGAGTCCTTCAATGAGTCCCTAGAGCATTTCTCTAAGTGATCTAGATAGTACAAACCTGTTTAATATGTAGTTGTGCTGAGCATTGTCTGTGCTGAATGTTCTGGAATGAGCAAATTAATGTATTGATGATCTAATGCCTCTGATATAAATAATATTGAAATTAGGATGTGTGACATACATGTAAAGAAATAGAGAATATTTTTTATCATTAACTACATAAGGATTATTTCCAACGTTCAAGGTGACAAATTTCTGCGCAAATTACAGACATTGATCAAGGTCCCAGCTGAATGAGAAGATCTGTCTAACTCAGAGGAAAGGACTTCTGCTAATAAAATAAATTGTGAATGCTGATGAAGGGAGGGAGTAGGAGACAGAAAACAAGGATGCTATGGAGAGTCTGGAACTGTGTTAAAGTGGAGAAGACTAACAGGTTGTTGATCAAGAAAAGAAAGAATAATATGGGAAGAAACTTCAACAGAGAAAGTGTACAGAAATCTCAAATGCTAAGGATGAATATAAGGATGAATTACAGGCAAGTTTTCAATTTGACGAGCCCATTTTCATGAAAGTCAGCATATCTTGAGGTGAAAAAGGAAGAAGTAAAACCAAGGAAAACATGGCTTATAGTTACTGTGAGTATTTTTAGCTACAGTAAGATGACAGTAATACAGAAACACAATAAGGATTTTGAAATTATGAAATTACTAAAATATAACATGCAATGGCAAAGAGCAACAGAATGTATTGGGATACTATCCTTGTAGAAAAGTGATAGATTTTACATTTTAGAGGAGAACCAGGTATTTCATTAGACTGCCTATATATATCATGATCAGATGAGGGGTTGTGCAACCTACGGCTTGTTCCAAGACAGATTTGAAGGGACTAGGGCGATGGCTGTTGGATGGAGTTGTTAGAAATCACGTACTTGATTGCTCAACAATGCAGTTGTAATTAGAAGAGTAAAGACAACTTTATGGAATAAGAAAAAAATTAAGTGTTTTGTTCTCCCCAACGGGATGGTGAGACATGATGAAGCAGAGCTTGGTGGCCTCCCTGCATTCTTTCTCTCAGGGCATTCATGTATGCTGTATTAGAGGCTTGGTGTGGGACTGCAGAGTCCTTTGGAACATCCTCACAGACCCACCATGGACAGGTGGGTCTCAGAAATAGTGCTGGAAAGAAAAAAAAACACCGTTAATTCTGAATAAGAGAGATAGAACCAGTCACATTCACAAATAATATTAGGAACTCCTCTGAATCAGTAACTCAGCAGGGATCTCTAAGAGTGGAAGACAGCTGAAGGATATTACATGAGCTGTGCTGGTGGCAAACCATTTCTTCTTTTCCTCAATTGCTTTACCCTTTTTGAGCAGCATTATAAGTTTTTCAGATTTTGGTAAACAAGGAACAGGTTTGGTCTGGCAGACCCCCTAGAAGAAAGGAAGACCTAGCAAGGAAAAAAAACACCATTCTAAAGAACCATCTTTGTTATTAACTCTCAGAACTTAATAGCCAAACCGTTTCCTTGGCTCCCAATTTAGTTGTTTCTAGCTGTGCAGTGAGTAGAGACACATAAGATTCATCCTTTATAGAGGGCACTTTTTATTCTTTTTGGCAAGAAGACAAAGGATTGATGAGACAGTAGAAAATGGAAGCTGTAAAGAGTAGTGTTTCATTTTAGGTAGAAGGCTGGGAAAAAGAGCAGGGAAATCTGTTTGTCCTAGTTGGACAAATATGGTCAAGGTGTCTACAGTAACAGATGCTGAATGCAATTACTAAGAAGGTTTCTGAGATGGACAACAAGAAGACGAGAGTTTGTTCTCACCTTGTGTCTAGCCATATCATTTGTATATTAAAACTATAAGGTTCTGGCTGGCCGGCTTGATCTTCCATCCTCATGCATTTTATTACATGGCTGTGGATTTTTTTATATGTAGCTTATTGTAGATGGTTGAAGAGAAGGCAACGCCAGACACTTGCAGGGTCAAATAGGTTTATCTTACATATCTATTAGCACATTCTCTCTCCATATCCAGTAAGCATAGCAAGCTTTTGTTGGGTGGTCAAGGTGAAAAATGGTCTATGATCCAGCACTGCAGGTGCCATGGGTTTACCAGAGAGGTGGGAAGGCTGCTGAGAATCTTTGGAAAGAGCAGGGCGCTCCTGGAGACCTTATGTATCTCCAGACATTAATCATATAATTGTAGAAATACAAAGTTTCAAAGTACCACAGGGGATTATCTATGCACTCCCTTTACTCAGAGGTAAGATATCATTTACCAAGACCATCTGAAAGGGAGGTTTATCTTACCTCCTTTCAAAAATCTCCAGTGGAGGAAACCCTCTACCCTCCCTCGATTTTCTGTGCCACTGTTTCACTATTTCTTTAATAAGAAGTGTTTTTTCCTAACATTTAACTTAAACCCCTTTTACTTAAAATTAATCAGATTATTTCTTGTCCTAAAAGCAGTGGATATAGCAGGCAATTAATTAAAAATGTTTACATACTAGAAAACTGCCATCATGTCCTCCCTCATTTTCATCTGTTCTAGACTAAACAAACTCACTTCCTTTGACCCTTGTATCAGGTCAAATTTCCCTAATCTCAGCTCCTTCTTCCTTCTATTCTTCTTACTACATGCTTCACAAGAGGTGGTGTCCCAGCGTACCTTCATTCCCCTAGGTGAGGCTTGGCCTACCAACATGTCATCAGAGGAAGAAGAGACAATAACCTCTGACATTTTACAAAAAAAAAAGTTCTAAAGTTACGTGCCAGAAGTCTTTCTTCTTTGCAGTAACACTGTTCATCTACAATAAATAAAAATAAAATGGGGGTTGGAATTCTGATGTCCTCCTTTGTCTTGCTGGAGGATGTAAGGATATTAGGAAACTCTCCTCAGATTATGCTATAATTTCATAATAGATATTAGTCACATTAATATTTTATGACTAATCATCAGTTGTGGCGCATGAACTAAATTGTAGTGAGAAAATATTTTTATCTCCAGATGGAGACCTATAGTATTTTCTTGAAGTCAGTCAATGTTGTGTTATTCCTTTATATTCTTATAGTGTGCTACACGCCACCACCATAAATGTCCTGTCTGAATTTTCAGCCCTTTTGTCTTTTTTTCAGGTTCTCTCCAGCAGTACATGTAACACAGTAAAGAGAAATACAGTCAGTATGGCAGTCAAGGAGGGAATGACATGCTGTTTGGACTTTAATTTTCAGAAAGTTCATGTGTCAAAGAGTAAGAAATGGCCACACATCTTTCAGAGTAACTAAGCAGAATCATGAAAAAAGAAAAAGGATTTCTACAGAGAAAAGCCCATACAGAGGTTCTTGTCCTTCTGCGGCTCACCAGACTACTTTTACAAGGGGCTTTTTTTACTAGAGGTTTCTCTATTGGAAAAATTCAGGCAATTGTATTCTACCACAGGGAGCAAGTTCAAGAAATAGCTATACTGAAAGATCCTCAAGGAATATTTTTCAGAACATCATCAGGCAGTCTTGTATTGATTACATGACTGTCTCAGCGGAGCATTTTGTGTATTCAAAATAATAACATTCCCTGCAAGTGTAGGAATAATAGTGACAGACATTTTTAAAACAAACTGTTTACCAGAAACAGCCTACGAGAAAAGCACATAATAGACATGACTGCCCCTCAGGCAGTTGCTGTGGACTGAAAGAGACTCAGAAGTTTGTTGGTTTGGTTTTTTTTATACTGTTCCGCTCCTTTATTACTCAGAATTAAATTGAGACATCCAAGACCAAGCTTGTAACTTTTGGACTTTTTGAGACCTTACAGGACACCTTGTCCTCCTATTCAATAAAAGATACTTTTGCTGAGTACTTTGTTTCAGATCACCATGGTTATTATAGAAGTTATTTTACCTATGGCTGTGCTGTTTTAGTTCAAGCTGGTTGTCCAGTCATTGAGTAGCAAAGTCTGACAAAATGACAGCTCTGAAGAGGCTGGTAGTCACAGGAGCGGAGGAAGAGAGAAGCAACTTTTTTTTTTGTCTCAATGTGAAAACAGGAAGTGTTTGACTTGCTGCCCTGGCATCTGTGTAGTATCCATAGGTGTAGTTTTATTTTGGACCTTTTGGTTCTAGGAATATGAAAGAGGTGGAGGGAGAAAGGGATGAGGAAGAGAAAAATGCTCTGAGCAAAGCATCCTACAGTAGGACAGTACATCAGAAATACCAGAATAGCGTGTTTCAAAAGCAACATATTGAAATCTGCAGGTTGCTCTACATTTACGGCCATCAATGCTGGGTCGTGTCCTGAGGACACAGATACAGGGATTTACTTAATGTGTGAATTACAAAATCTCAAACACCACGAATTAACTAACCCTAGAAAAACATCACCAAGATGAAGAGGGGTTTTTATCTGTTGTTCGTGATTAGTTGTGTTGGGGACCTGCAGTGATCTCAGGTTAACTCTACAGCATTGAAAATTATAACAATTTAGTCATTATCAGGAATAATAAGGGAGGTGGAAAATGATTCTTCCACAATTCTGAACTCAGGCAAAACCCATGTTAAACAGAGATATTAAACAGGATGGAAGAGGACAGTCTGAAATCTGTAAATTATTGAGTCACCTTTAATCCCTCGCACAATTGTTTTTTATCAGAAGCACTTTCTGGAAGCTCATGTGTTTGTGACTTGATACATAAAGGCTTTCATCTAAAAGACATAAAGGTTGAGACACTAAGGGCAAGGCATTCAAAGAAGGGATGTATAGTTTTGTCCTCTGCATAAGTTGCTCTGGAAAACCAAACTTAGGCATTGTCCTGAGTTGAGTCTTTGTTTTGAAGATGAGGATATTTCCCACATTTTTCTATGTAAGACTTTTATACATGTATCATGATTTTTCTCATAAACATTATTTATTAGTAGCAAAGTTGACTCCTGATGTTCCACTAAAGAAGCCATCATATCCGGTAGGAGCCTCGTCACCAAAATTCAACTGGGTTTTGCTTGAACCCCACATGTACACCATCCCTGTCTTATCAGACATACACATTTGCATGTAGGATAGCAAAAGTGTAAAACTGAATTTCAATTCTAGACTCAGGTTTCCTTCTGCACTCATGAAATTTGCACCCAAAGGAAACACTGCTGATCAAACAGTGGGTTAGACAATTTTGCCTGGGCCATAGACATGTTACACTTACTAAGATTTAAGGTAACATTACTGTGAGTTATTTAACACCAACTGATTCAAAATATGGTACGAAGGGACTACTAAGCTTTCATGCATTTTTAAAATGCAGTTCCTAGCCTTTTCTCTACAAAGAAACACAATGAAAATATAAATTATTCCCCTGGGGAAAGGCATAAACAAAGAAACAGGAATGGAGTATTAATTACAATGGTAACATTAAAAGATAATTAGTGTTTATAAATGAAGGGTGAGGTTTCATAACTGGCTTAGCCCAGTCTATGAACAAACCTCTGCCAAAGCCATGGTTCCTCCTTCACTAACTCCTGTTATACGTCTCCCCATGTCCTTTTACTGACAATAACAACATTGGGATCACACACCAACTTGGATCAGCTAGGTAAGCAAAAGGAGAGTGAGAATAAAAAAAAAATCAAACCTCCTCCCTACTTAGTGGTGCATGAGAGTGAAGGAAAAATTGCAGGAGCAGGAAAGCAGGAAGGTGGAGAAAAATGTTGAACACTTTGAGCAAATAACTTCAGCTGATATAAATCTAACACCAATAGATTCAAGTGTATTTGTATCAACTGAAGCTGATAAAAATCAGCCATTGTTGTCAAATTACTGCTGCAGTTTATCCGAACCACTGTCTTCATCAGAGCCTTTATTCCACTTGCTTCTACATGTTGCAATGTGTTTTGTACCTAACATTGCTGCTTTTCCAAGCTGACTGAGAAAACAGCACTGGATTATTGGATACTGAAATGAATCTAACTATAGCACAGTAACCATGAGTTATCCAGCCTAATATCTATGTTAGTCATCCAGATCCCCCTGTAGTCAGCAAGGAGGTGAGATAGCCAGTTTCAGGTGCGGTTTTAAGATAGGAGGAATAAATTCCCTCAGGGATACCAGCCCTCTCCATGTATCATGACTCCAATGTGGTTAGATTTGATGTTTTTCAGGACAACATAGGTAAAAAAGTCCAAAAAGTTGTGCTCAGATTCCAAATGAGAACTATGTTTTTGGGTTTGTTTTGTTTTGTTTTTGTGATTTTTGGGGTGTTTTTTTTGGTTGGTTGGTTTGGTTTGCAGTTTGGTGGCGTTGTTGTTTAAAAACAACCAACCAACCAACCAAACCCCCAAGCTTGTTAGAAAGAAGCTAGAAGATGCACCTAAGAAATGTGATGGGGATAATAGTGCAGGACTCAGTGTTGAAATCTTGCTATTGTTTCCTTGCTTGTCATCTGTTAGATAGGCCTTGAAAAAGGTTAAAGGGAAACTGATGTTATTTAATGGCAAAACAGGGCACTTTATTACACACAAGATACTCTTCAAAAAAATGAATTTGTATCTGGGCAAAGAACATACACAGTAACATGCGTTCTAACATATTGAATATAAAAACATAAGTAAGCCAAATGAGAGTAAATGCTGAAGGAATCAAAACCAAGACTAAATTCTTCCAGTACATCAGGAAAAAGCAAAATGACCTCTAGAGAGTCCAGAAGGCTAAATAATGGTCACTCAGAGAAGTTAAATGCCAGTACTGGATGTGCTGGTCCTCTTCTTCTGAAAATGATACGTGAAAACTGGAAAGGAGCAATAAAGAGTAGAAAGGCGTGAAACATTTTCTACATGAGGAACAACTGAGTAGTAGCAATAGGAATCTTCAGACCAGAAAAGAGACAACTTGAATGAGATATGATAGATGTCTACAAAATCATGAGTAGCCTGAGGAAGATGCTTAGGAATTAACTTTTTCCTGTCTCTTCCAATATATGGAATAGGAACCATCACACAAAGGCAATAAAATTCAGATTTGGAGCAAACAAAAGGAGGTGGTTCTTTGTGCAACATAGTTCTATAGCTGTTGTTGTCCAAGGAAAATATTCATATGGCCTCAAAGACACACGGGATGAGTAGTTGGAAGAAAGATTGTCAAAAGTTACTAAACAGACCAAAAAAAAATTCTCCTCACCCAAAGTAAGTTGGATATGTCAGAGGACTTAAAGAGGGAAGTATCATACATTCTTGTCCTGTCCTTATTTATCCCTAGTCATCCATTTAGGGACTCCATTGGAGAAGGAAAACCACGTAAGAGGGACATCTGCTCTCAACTAGTACAGACATTCCTGTGGCCACTCCTGCATCTCATGCTGATAAAGTGACAGGAAAGCATTACCCAAGAGAGACACCTCATTTTTATATAACTAAATGAGGTAAAGTGAAACCCTCATCTTGTATATGTAAGATGCAGAAATCTGCTCGTCTTTTCTTGTGATTCTTTCTTGGAAAATGACTTGACCGTTCTTCCATTTTCAAGCAGCTCACAGGGTCACAGGTCTTGGACAAGTACTAGTACGCAGTTCTTCCCAACTACTTTCCTCATATTTTCTTATTAGGTTGTTTGAGTTGTTTATTTGTTTGCTTACTTGTTTGTTTTTCTTTTTGTCATTGTTTTTGTACTTCTCAAGAGAATAAGTTTCTGTTTCCAAATTTTCCACACCCAAATGACAAATATTATTTCATCCATCATAATTTTTAACACATAAACCAGTCTAATGCTGTTGGTTTCCTAGCAGCTAAGCCATAAGGATTCTGTAATAGCAGCATAGTTTAAGAGGTGTACCTACTTGTTTAAATATGTTCCTTCTCTGCATGAGGTAAAGTATATGAGTGTGTGTACGTATACCTACATAGCTCTGAAGGAGAATATAAACTTTAGCTCTTGCAGTAGCAACTTGCAAATGCACAACCATTGTGTATAAACTGGCAAGGTTCTAGACTGTGAGGTGGCTCTCTCATATGATATATTTTTAAAAGAAATTATACTCAAAATTCTGTATATTCAAGACATTTTGTCACAGGCAGTCTGAACTGAAAGCATCAGCTACTTGAGAGCAGCGTCAGAGTCAGGACATGCATCTTCTAGGATAGATTTGTCAACAACTCCTAAAATCTAATTTCTAACCCTGATGGGCTGTAACATGGAAAACCACTGGTGAATTAACTTTATACATGTGTGTAGGCAGATGACTGTCACTGTACTTCAAGGAACATACCAGGTACATCGTGAAGAATATGACATCACTATAAAGGCAAACCAATGAAAAGGGCTTTTCAAGCCACTAAAAAGAACTCCAACTTCACATCATGCTTCAGGTGTTTTTCTTTCATTCATTTTTACGTGTACCCGTATGTGCATATTTCATCAGTGCTGGAGGGATTATTTTTGAAAATAGAAGACTGCAACTCCTCAATAAAAGCACATATACTCTCCAGAAAAAAAAAAAAAAAAAAAAAGCCAACAAACAAACAAACAATCAAAAAGTGAAAATGTGTGAAGCCTTAAGTTGAGATGTCTTGCCTTTCTTTCCCTAGCTCCAAACTCCTCCATCTTCCTAAGACTGTCAGAATTTTACCACAGAGGTAACGGCACTATAAAGTAACTAGGTGAAGTCAGTAAAAGCCTATGTATACAGATAGTTGACATCAGCAAGAGGTGTCATGATCATAGTATGTGCAAATAATGTGTATAAGGTTGCGCAGACATCTGGCAGAGAGGAATTTTTTACTTACATCCAGTACTGAGACAGACAGTAAGATTGCTGTCTTCAGAGCTATAAAAAAGAACTCATATGGTTATGCGGAATGTGTGGTTGCTCAAGGAAGATATTTCTCAAAGACTGTCAGGAAAGGGAAAACACAACCAGGACTACTTTCGTATTTCCATGTTTAGTGGTTTACAAGAGAGGAATCTGAGGCCTGATATCTATTATAACAGAGGGAGTTTGTAAGTCATGGCATCATCTGGTTTAAAGGCCTCCATCTAGGATCAGACAAAGCAGCATGAGTCTTCACATAATTAAGAGCAACTATCCCACAGAGGGAAGGAAAGCAGGAGAGATTCCATTGAGAAGCCGGACTGACTACAGTACTTCAGAGCCATGACTGTAAACAGAAGAAGCAAACCAGAGAACGTTTAACAGGAAAACAGCACCCTGACCCTTTCTGGTTTGAATGTTATCAATCAAGTCTAAATTTAGCTCCTACATGGTCCCAGATGAAAAGGTGGCAGTAGGGGCAAGGAAAGCTTAACGCCTGAGAATATTTGTATTGCATGGCAAGGAAAACAAGACTAAAGTCAACAAAGGGCAGCCTGCAAAAATAAATAGTCCCAATGAGAACGGCGCTGCCACCAGAAAGCTCATTAGCAGCCAGCAGCAGAACTGTCTCTCCGCTGTTCCTTTGCTGGCTGCCCCCAGCCCAGCCCAGCGCTACCGCAGTGCTTCTGACTCAGCGGCTGCTCCCTTCCAGCATCACCCTGGAGCACTTGCCAGTGCCCACACAATGCACGCCCACAGCGTGAAGAGTGTTTCCCTGGGGTGGGCTGGGCTGGGCTGGGCTGTAGTGGGAGGCAGGAGTGGAAAAAGAGCAGGAAATATCTGAGGGTTTTTTCAAATAATAGTAATATATGCATGCACACATGGCAATTGTCTTTAATCTGTTCTAAGATAAACCAGCAGAGGGAAAATGTGGGTGTAAAATGATGAGAATACACACTGACATGCCCACCAGCAAGCACATGGGATTTCAAAAATCATGTGAATTCCAAAACCAATGTCCTGTCTGTCGTCACCTATTCACTGCGGGGGCAGTCACAGCTGTAGGGCAATGAGACGTTCCATTTCCTCCCAGTGCATGGGAAAGTACAGCCATGCGTTTGGACAGAGCTGAGATATTGGGTGATCAATGAGGAGCACAAAATACATTTTATAGCCTTGAGACACAAGGTGTACTTTTCACAAGTCTGCGTTTAGGTACCTGAAAATGAGTGGTCTGGCGATGTCAGAGCCCATTTATTCAGCAGCTTGAGATTTTGCACCTGTAGGTTTTATATTGGTCACAAGGATCTTTTCTAGAGATGAAGTCACTATCTGCTCTCTCATGAAGAAACCCGTTGGATTGTGTATAGTCTGGAAGAGGTGGCAGAGCTAGACCCTATGCAGCTGGGGTAAATGTTAGTTCAGACACGTGAAATTGGTGGCAAAGTTCCAGCGAATTCAGCAGAGAAAAGTCTGCTCCAAGGTTGACTCTTTATTTGCTTACCTGTCACCTGTTCTCTCAGGGTGCAATGGGGAGATGAAGCTTGAGATAAAACTCTTACATTTAAAGCAGCTATATTTATATAACACACTAGTAGACAGCTTCAAGTTTGCTTCATTTTCTGATGTCTGTGTAATTTATTTGTCCACTTAAATGTATGTAAAGTAGAAAGGATGTCCATCAAACTAGAGGACCCATCCACCATATATGCAAGTTTAGAAATAAATTTAAATACACTATTAGAAAAAAGTGACTAAGACTTGAATCTAACCTATTAGAAAATACATTTAAAGTGAAATAGTAAGAATGTAGAACACTCTTCTATATGCATTTTTCATTTTATGAAAGACGTAAGCTACAGAAGTACAATACAATTATGCAGCTAGAGTATCTAATATATCTGACAAAAAATAAGAAAGTTTGAGATTTGAGAATTTGCAATGATACTTACAAATCTATCAACTTGATTTCATAAATCTGTAATCTACAACCAGATCTTCTTAAAGGTACTTTTTACCCTATAGATTGCACAGTTAAATAAGATTCATCCTGACGTCATTCATCTTCTTTTGGGTTTTTGGCATTGCCTTCAGTGGCAAGAGGACCTACAGCTGAATTGCATTTTCTTTTGCAAACAAAATGAGGACACTGAAAAACAGGGTGAGGTACCAATTGTGCTGCATATGTTGAGGCAACTTGGAATAAAGAAGAAAGGAAAAAAAAATCTACAGTATTAGTTCATTTGTATATAAACAAAACTGATTCCTCAGTTCCTCACAAAATTTGGATACTCCTGCTCCAGGTTTAGAGCAACAGTTCTGTGAAAATGAATTTAAGCCTCTTCCCCTAAAAAGTTTCAGAAAATAAAAAGAAAATTTGAAACTGACAAGGAAGAAAGTTTGAAAGTTCCCTATGTTGCTGTGAAGAATGTTGGAAAATCACAGACAGTATTAACCCAACATTATTTTCCAGAGGTATTTAAAATAAAGTCTCTTTTGAAATCCCATGAGAAACACCCTTATCCTGGTATGTCTAATGGAAAGAATGCTGGCAAAAGCCTTTGAAAAGTCATGCAAGTGGTAAAATGTCCATAGGTAAAAAACATTAGGTGAGTCCATACTCGTTTTCTGAGCTCTATAGCATGATACCAGGTGGTATTTACCTTCCCAAAACGTGCTCCTCTGACTTGGCAAATAAAATGATGAGGAGGAAAGAAAAACAAAACAAGTACAGGTTGAGGTTATTTCAGGTTCCACACATGTTCACCCTTGATTGCTCAACAGAGGCTATGAGCAAGCGTCCTGGCTTGTCTCAGTGCTGGTGGCAAACACAGTGACAAATGCAGAAAAGCACCTCTGTTATTTCAGGGCTGTAACCAAGCTCCTGCTGTCCCAGTTTGGCAGCAGACACTGTAAGATGTGGAGTGGAGCAGTGGGAAGCACCTCCCACAGCCCTACGTGCATGCCATTTCTTGGTGCCCCTGGGCCAGCTTTACATGCCTCCCTGGCTGCAGACCTGAACTGGAATGAAGAAAAAACAAAAAGGCAGAAATGGTAGAAAACCGTGGCAGGCATTCAGGATCTCACACTGTTTTACTGATGTTAACTAGCGTTCAGACAGCTCTGCCAACAGAAGTGTCTGAAGATCTGTTTGGGTGAAGGTACACCTCTGCGGGGTTCCGAGTCCAGCTGCAGGAGAAGAGCTGGTGGGTCCTGACCTCCCTCTCCATCCTCTTCCCAAAGGTCCCAATTGCCATCTGAGGCTGCTGGCTGCCCTCAGGAGCGTTTCTTGTATTGAACCCTTGTCACAGGTCAGTTACTTCCCCCAAGCTGTACTTCCCCTAAAAATACCCACGTCTCGTGGCTTCTGCAGTCACATAACTTCATGTCTCCGTTACTCCTTCCCCAGAGGAATGAAGTATGTCAAGCTGCTGGCAGTTAAACTGTATTTAAAGACATTTTTATTTCCTGAATCAAATTCAGTGTGATGCTTGTTTTAATTATATTTTATGCAGAGTGCTGTAAGATGCATGCATGAAAGCCTGTCCCTAAATAAACATGTCTTTAAAAGTTCTTATTTATTTTCCTTGACTTAGCTCCTGCTCCTTTCCCAAGGTGCACAAAAGCCGCGATATATGGTCCTTGAGGCCCAACCGCAAAACCCAGACACCACATGATGTCAAACAGCCTCTTCGCACCACTGCTGTGAGGGATCGGCTGTGCCATGGTGCCTGGGGAACATCCACCCGCTGCACGAATGTCCCTTTTGGGACCTCTGAAATGAGGTGCAAGCAGCTGGCACCGCCTAGGAGATCAACTACTGTGTCTTCTGGAGGTGGAGATTCTCTCTAAAAGCTGCTCTCAGAGCAATTGTGGGGGAAAAGAAAAAAGCCCAGCCAAGGAAAGACGCTGTAAACACCCGGCAAGTGGCCACCTCCTGCTCATGGAAGCCACTGCCAGCCGCAGGGACTGTGCATGCGGGATACAGGCTCCAGCCCTGAGCACAGGTCCTGGTGGAGGTGCCATCACCCAGCTGTGCCCCACGATGGGGGCTCGGAACCCCTTGGGGCACCCGTGGGCTGGAAGAACGTCACCTGCCACTGTGGCGAGGGCAGGAGCATCAGGGTCAGCTCGGCAGGGGGGATCAAACAGCAACGGCAAGCGTAGGCTTGCCTGTCAAAGACCTCTTTGAGGCCGATAAAAAAGCAATTCATTTTCTGTTCTTGCTTGGGCCCCGTGGAAGAGGAGAGGCTGAGAACAGGCCTGTGAACAGCCCTGGTTGGAGGGCAGCCAGGGGAGGCCACCCCGCCAGCTTTCACAGGACCTCTCACTGCCACCAGTCACCCGCAGGCAGCCTCAAGCACATCTCACGCCGCCCGGCCATGGCGGCCTCCTCCCCCCAGCCCTGCTCCACACGCCCCCAGTGCTGCCTGCGGAGCCGCCCCGCGCTCTGCTCTGCCAAACCAGCTGTCTCCTGACGGGAGAAAATAATCTGGGATCAAGGACAGGAAACTGGATCCGCACACACAGGCAAGATGAGAAACTCATGTTTTGCAGCAGCCCCCTTCTGTCAGCACACTCCCCCCTACCCAAAATGAAATGAAAATAAAACAAATGGGATAAAAGCAGGTACATGCTGCTTTTTTTTTTTTAATTAACTTTTGTGTGAAAAAAGAAAAAAGAAAGGAAAAGCCTCCAAGTGCATTTTTTTCTGGCATTAGTGCCCTCTCCTGCTCTGGTTCTCACGATGGCTCCCGTGCCCTCACCACAAACGCACACGGCTGCCCCAGTACTCAGGGGTGGTTGAGTGGTGTGCCATGTTGAAAGCCACCATGCCGAAAGACACCATACCAAAAGCCACCAGCAAAGGCAGGGGAAGGACAGCAGCCCTGTACAGCCCCAAGCCCCAGCGATCATCTCTCTCTTGTTCCTGCCCCTTGTGCATTTGCGTTTCAACATCCCAGCCACCCTTCACACTGCTGCTGCAGCCCGCACTGCCGGGAAATATTTTGAGCAACTAAACATGTGGCTTAGGAGAAGAAAATGGCCTTTGATATGTTTCTCAAAAAGAGACAATTAAAGAAAAGCAACCCACAAGCCTTCTGAGCTGGCTGGGCGGCTGGAAAGCGGCTACCAGTCGGTCCTGCACAGAGCCATGGCTGACTGCCGGGAATGAGTGGAACCATTTGGTCCTGCTGCCCTCTGTCCCCACTGCCCTCGAGGGGCTGTTTAACTGGGATGTGCTCGCTGCTCCGGCACCATTGCCCTAGCAACACAACCAAAGTGTTTGTCAACATGCGAGTGATGTGAATGATGGCGCCTTGTCCGAAGAGGTCTGGACTGCGTGTGTGGTTCTTCTTCACAAAAGCTGGTTTCACCACTCGCCCCACAGAGAGTCTGAACGGGAATCTGGGAGCTGGGAGGGAAATTTTCCTGCGAGTCAAAAGCATATTTTTCTCTTAATTGTATAGGAACTGCCCTGGCCTTTTGGAATCAGTGATGTCTAAACTAATAAATAGTACCAGCCTAAAACTGAGGAGAAATAGCTACAATTTCAAAAAGTGTCTGCTATTTTTAGGTAATAGATATTCTGCAGAAGTGCTGGAAGCTCACTATGCCCTGCCAATGGATTGAATAAGCCTTCTGGGGGCCTTTCTGTTTCCTTAAACTGAATTAGGTCTAAGGAAGCTGCTTGTATCTCCTCATTGTCTTGCTGTCACTAGGCTTAAATGGAAACCTGTTTTCATCAGCCATTTTTTCCCAGATTGGATTATGTGCCAATACTATCTTTAATGGGAAGGATCAGGGTCATGGCTGAACAATGTTGTGTTCTTTTAATGAGCAACATAGGTTTCTGCAGATTACTTTTCATCTCATGATGTTTCCACAAAAAAAAATCCTTAGTGCTTTTCCTTATGACACTTTCTTCTTCTCTCCTTTTCCTGCTTTGATTCATGTCAAAGATCATGTTTTGCCATGGTCAGATGCACATCTCTCTCAATTAACAGCATAGTTTCTGTCCATTTAACAAAACAAAACAAAACAAAACAAACAAACAAAAAAAAAAAAGGGCAAAATTGCTCATAAAAAAAGGCACAAATTCCATTACCTGGCAGAAAAAAAAGAAAAAGGACACAATAGATGAACTTTGCAAAAATTCTTTGCTTCTGTGAGACATAGTCCAGTCCTTCTTCATTCAATGAACAAATCTAAAGCAGGAAAATCTAGAGGAAGAAAACAGAACTCAGGGGAAAACAGTCTGACCAGCTGGAAAGATGAAATCTGAAAAGTCCTTATGCAATTTCAACTTAATCCAGGTGGCACCTAAACTTAATGAGACTTTATATCCTGAAACTGTATAGACACCTGAAATGTCTGCCATTGGGAATGAAAAAAAAGTATTGTGCTAGTAACAGAGCTGGCCAGCCAAGTTCCATTAACATCTAAGCCTGAACATGGTCCAGAGATGTGTCTTTCCTTTGTCCGTGTCCTCAGAGATGTTCAATCAAAAGGTGGTTTTGGAGCAGTCTCAAAACTGCTATGAACTGACTACCTACAAAAAGCAGCATCACTGGGTTTTGGGTTTGGTTTGGTTTGGTTTATATCAATCTCTTTAAATAGTAACTTAGCAATTAGATTGCACAGGTAAACTGTGGAGGACCTGAGCTTGGCTTCAACCTTCCAAATCCCCACTTACTATGAGGCTGTGTTGACTGCCAGACTATAGCTTAGTGTGAGAGGGTCTCTCTCTGTCTGTCCTGTTGGTGCTGGATTCAGAGGGCTAGCACAAAACGAGCAATGGGGGAACTCAGCTGCTAGTTCCTGCTCCAAGGAGTGTATTTTACAGAACAGCTCTCACAAGGCAGAAAGCATGGCCTCCCTCCAGTTCCTTCTCGTTGTAGCTGTCGGTAAGGCTGGCATGTTAACTTCAGGCTGTTTCTTGCTTTGGGTGCCATAGGGTGAGAAAACCAAGGTGCTACTCCTAAGTGTCCTACACCCTAAGCTATTGCTGTGTATGTATGGTGCAGAGAGTCTGAGGTGCCACACAGTGATTCTGAATTCTTCTGTGGGGTAGAAAATCTAGGCATTGTGGTGCTCAGATTTTTATGTATGTGACGACAGGACACAGATTTGAAGACCTAGCTGCAGGTGCAGATTAACATCTCCTGTGAGGGTGGGGAGCCACCAACATCACTTGGTGTAGTATGAGGTTGCATCACTCCTCCAATTATGTGCATAAGTCCCTCCTTTTCTGCAAAGAGCCCAAGGACTCCTCTAAATACCTCTCCAGAAGTTTCTGGTGTCCCTGTAATTTACACTGTAAACTCCCTACAGTGGATCAGAGGGTTGAGCTGAATGCAGAGGGAAAAAGACAGCAAGCAGAGACTGTCAGTAGTATTCCTGGGTAGTCATCAGAGTGCAACATGAGATGCTCCCCATACTGTCCACACTAACATCTATAGACAAGAAACAGAGTTGTAGCCACAGAGGGAGGCATGTTTTATGTGGTATACTTCTGTTTGGAGTATGCTGTTCTGGATGACTTCAGTGCATTTTCACAAGTAAACGATGCTCTTGTGTTTGTATTAAAATGTTAATTCATCTTTTTTAAGTTTTAAGCCACAGCTTTACAGAAATATGAGAAAGACCTTGCCCCCTGCAGATGTGTATCAATCTACAAAAGATGTAATATGGCTTGCAATGCCAGTAGGGCTGGTATAGGTTCTTTGATGCTTAAGTACAGGAATTTATGAAGTGTATTTAGTGTTCTCCCATGTGATCTGGTGGAAATAATGTCAAAAGAGTTGAAAATGGGGTTTGGATGTGATAAACATGAGTACAAAAGGAGAGATATGACTCAAATCAAGAAACAAATGTGCTCGCTACATGCTCAAGAAACTAATTTATTACGAGTACTCATGAACAAAAGCTGAAGATCACTCTCTGATCAGAGAGGTACCTCTATTAACTCCATGCCCTCTTTTTCTGTCAGGGCTTTCAGCTTCTCTGTGTACTGTATTTTTCTGAATGAAACTATTTTTGTCAGCAAAAGGCTCCATCACTGTGACATTGTTTCCACTCTCTGTATTTAAAGTCTGAACTTTATTTCTGAAACTACAAATCTGTGATCATCCTTTAAAAAAAAACAAACAAACAAAAAAAAAACAACACACACAACATTTTATTTTCCTTATCTGAATTTCTACTGCTTTCTCTGAAACATTACCAAGATCTGTCCCTGTAGCAATCTTTCTTAACCAAGCCACAATTATTCTCTGTGTCAACTGTTGCAATTCTCATTTTAATGGCCTCCTGAAGCCATACTCACCAGACTTTAAAGTGCCCAGAAAACTGGAGTCAGACCACATTATTTACTAAGAGGCTTCATTTCTTCTCTTTACTTGCTTACTATCCCTCTGCCCAGAAAATTAAAATCAAGTGCTAATTCTTTTAATTCCTTTTTGTCTCACTCTATATTCAACCTTTGGCTTAAGCATAATTCTGTTCTCCTGCTCCAAATTTTCCCTTTTTTATCATTCACATGGATCGACCTTCATAATATACCTACAAGCTGAAGTTAGAAAAGTGGAAAACTGCTAGAGTTTTCTGTGAATTTTCCCGGCTGAAGGAGATCCTTAACCTTTGAAGAAAGATTTCCATTTTGAAAAGGAGGCTACCAAAAAGTCTACATTTTTTCATTCTTTTCTGGATTTTCTATGGAAGTCTCAGGAGTAGAAAAAATTTAGAAAAACATATCAGTGTGATCTCAAGCAGTCCTATGCCTATGCCTTTCCCTTCCTGCTACTGACATGGGAATTAGCTCTCTATTTCCATCTTCCTTTTATTTTCACACTCCCAGGCTTCTTAGATATCAATATAACTAATGGCTATTCTCAAAAATGCCGTTCATATTTCCTACTTCCAGGAAAAAGTGCTATCTTAACAAGGTTGTATTTCTGTTCTTCCAGTTGGTAGTAAACCTGTATGCAGTAAAATTTGTCTTTCATTTTTCTATCTGACATCTTAATTCTGTCTTTTTTAGCCTACCTTCTGTCTGTATATACAATAATTGCCATCTCCACTTCTGACCCATGACACAATGAAGGCTGGTGTAATCGAAAGCTGGTGTAATTCATTAAATCACATTCTTTTTCACTAATAGACAGATATTAAAGAGATTGATTTCTGGATCAATCAATACTTCTTAACTCCGGGTTTCTATATGTCCTAATGTTCATGAAATTATGGTGCTAAATTCTTAATCTTGGTTTCATTGCTCCAGCAGTTCTAAGCACATCAACCATATGCGGTTGGAAAACTTTAAAATTAAACATCAGAAGAGTAGGGGGAGGAAAGTTTCCTTTTGCCTCTCAAGAAAACGCATTGTTTAATTCATTCGAATATAAATGGAATGCTCATACTAAGCCACTAGGATGTTCTTAATTTCTTAAAGATGTTTCTTCAAATGACGAAGTGTCATCTGACCCAATAAACCAACACTAGCCTCAGCCTGTAGGTTCACAAAAAATAAGCATTGCCCAACACCCTTCCCACTTCCTTTCCTTTTGGTTTTCTGTATGAACGAATCCCTTTCAAGGGAAATGTTAGAATGATATTTTCAGATCTCCAGACAACATAGGGTCAGACCATAGAATTAATGTATTTTCTTTGTCTTAAGATAGCTTTCTTCTCTAAGTATGAAAAACATTTGGATCAGATCAATTGTTTCCTTTGAGCTCAAGCAGAAAGAGAATTAAGTGGTAGCTTTCTGGTATTATTGTAAGAGACAAATGTTTTCATCTGATCACTTTTTCATTTGTATGTTAATTTGAACACATTCTAAAAATTACTGTTTAGCTTATAAGAAAGGTCACTGTACTTGGAGACTATTCAAAAATGTCAGGTGAACTAATAATGTTATTTTATGGAGGCAGTGCAAATGATGTAATATTTTTAAAACTCTCAAAAATATATAACAGATTGATAAAATCATAGAATGATTTCAGTTGGAAGACACCCTCAAGATCATCGAGTCCAACCATAGCCATATACTAGCTTAGATTTTATGTAGAAAATAGAAATTCCTCCAACTGACAAGAAGAGTTTAAAATACACTTTTCACTGCATTCTCCTGACTGGTTCCACTCCCTTACAGCTTCAGTTAGGGCTAGCTGTGATTTTAGACAATAATATTTACATTTAACCTTCTGGGATTAGATGAGTAGTCTTTCCTAATGATGTGAGAGAGTTAAATTGCTTTGGTACTTCTGTTGTCATGCAACTCTTGTGTTATTTACCATGGAAATAATGAATGCTCAAATGCATCTGGCGGCTTGCGTAGCTTTTTTATTGGACAAAGGTGCATCACTGAGGAAAATACCCAGGAGCTACTGGCTTTGTGAAACCAAAGGGATTTGTTTGAGAACTTTTGGTTAATATAAAAGCTGGTTTTATAGATCTCAAAATATCAGCCCTAATTTCTAATATTGTTACGTTTGTGTTTTAGTATGTTTGTACCTGATTTAAGTAGATAACAAAAAGACAAGTAGGCTCTCAAAATCAAGATACATGTTACATAAACAAAACCCAAGAATGGATGGGGCTCTCCATACTGCAGGGACTCCAGAACAAGGGTGAGTCTTCTTCTCCTGTGCCTTGACAGACCTCAAAAGGGTCAAAAATCACTGTACAGCCAGAGGTTAGGGGCATCCAACCTTTATTTCACCTCTCTGCTTCCTCTCCAGCCATGGGATGGAGAGGTCTGTGGCTACGTGACTCTTGCAAATGTCTCTGCTTCTACCACCCTCCTGTGTGCAAGGAGAAATGACAATTTGAATGAGCAGAAACCTGATGGCCAGAATTGTCTTCTTTCAAGAAGAACTTTGTGTCCTCTTCTGCCTCTCTGCTCATGCCTGTGTTGTTCTTTCTCTGGAAGCAGAAAGGAAGGAGATGAGCCATCAGAAAGGGCTGTTCCTGGCCATCTTAGAATTGTCTGATGCCTGAATTGACACCAAGTCACCTCAGTTCCCTCAGGAAAACATGGTGAAAGCTGGCAATGCTCTGCATGGGGATCTGGCAAAAACATCCATATGAGTAAGAGGTGCCTCCTCCAGACTTTTTCTAGGGCTGAATGGGTCTCACGCTCTCAGTTTTCTGTTTTCATGAGGACCAAATGTTGCTTTAAAAGTGGCAGAGAAATGAACAGCATTTAAAATAAGCCAATTTAAAGCCTGGGCTTTTGCTGAGCTTTCATAATCCACCATTTACTGAAAATATCTCTGTGTGTGAGATCTTTCCCCCTAAGAACATGTGTCCTTCCTGCTTGTTCAGACTCTGATCCTAATCTCACTTGTTTGATGTCATAATCTGTAGTATGGGAATGCAGAGAAATGCCTTCAAAAAACCCTCCAGTGCTAATTGAGAGAAGGTGCCTTCTGGGGGTTTTCTGTGTGCAATAGTTTTAGGAATGACTGGAAGAAAGCGTACTAATCAATTTTGCAGATGACTTGCAGTGGGAAAAGATCACAAACCACTTAAATGCTGGGAATAATACAGAACACAACTTTCATAAAACAAAGGAAGAATCTAACGTCATTTGGAACATACTGGAAGTCCAGATCACTTCCCATAGCTATTCAGCAAACATTTTTGAAAACATTTGGAAAATCAATATAGATGTGAGAATGAATTGATGACAAAGAAATAAATATTTTCATGTCTTAGTCTTTGAAAGCACCAAGGAGAAACAGAAGTGCTTTCAGTATCCAATGTTATGCCCCTAAATTCCAGAAAAGACAATACAAAACTAGTGCTGCTATACTACGTCATTATTCTAGCAAACAGTATGAGACAATAGCAATTACATATCCTGTTCGACCATATTGTATTACAAGTGCTGTTTTCTTTATACAGATAGTATAAATGAATGTCTTTAGAGAACCTTTTAATTTCAAATCCCATAGCAAGGTTTACTTCTTCACTTCAGAAGAAGATGACTTTTTCTAACGAACTCAAAACTTGTTTCCCTGATATTCACTATCAATGCTGGTTATGTATACCAATCACTTTCATGTAGTCTTGCAAACTCTGTGTGGCTGCAGAAACGCAAGCATCATGTGGATGCCACAAAGGACAGCAATTTAAAGTTTACAGCAAGTTACATCAAACACCATGTATTTGTATCAATATGGAAATGTTAGATACATTTGCTAATTTTGCTTGTAATCTGTAAATCACTTTAGATGCTCTCAGCACAATCTTGTCAACATGCACAGAGTTGTAACAGTCCACACTTAAGTAGCTGCAGCAACGGTGTGCGCAAAATATGAGAAAACTGAGAAACTCTTTCAGGCCTCCAGACACTACCATCTGAATGATTTCACATTACCTTTTATATACAAAACATTAAATCTTTAATATAACTTTTTAATGACTTTTTAATAATTTTATTTTTTTTTCTGACAGCTCACACTTCAGAAATTCATAAAGAATCATGAAATCTGTGATTGCTCTTATCTGACTATAGAAAAAAGAAAATCTATGTTATATAGTATGCTTTAGACAGGTCTTTGATTATTGCTGCATTGTCACCTGTGGAAATAAACACAAGAATGAGACTAAAGTGGTCTCATCCTGTTATGTAGCCCCTGGTCAAGCCATTTCATGTTTTTTATATTTTCCTGATTTACAAAATAGGGATTAAAAATCTACCTGCTTTAAACCAATATTATAAAGTAGTTAATGGATAATGTCTGTATGCTGCTTTGAACATCTCAGGAGCAATATGTGAATGATGAGTGTTGTTTTCTCTTTCATTTATTAGTCTATTTATGTCTCACGGTCATTTTTTATGTCCCTTCTCTAAACTCTTCTACAGTAATCTTATATTTCTAATATTAAAATGGCCAAACTTAGCTTTTTGCTTCAATCTCATTGGACCTGGAAAAATTCTTCTCTGGGACTATGTTATTCTTTCTTTTTATATTTCTTGTGTCATACTGACTGTTCTTTCTTCATTTTATTTTTTCTTCACTGTATTAAAAGTCAGATGAAACCTTTGCCTTATCACACTTATTTCCTTTTCTCCAGATTTCTTCTACTGTCTCTGAATCATTTATTCTTATTTCTTTTCTCACTGTTTATATACAAGAGTTTTCTGAATATACTGTACTCAGGATGGTTTAAAAAAGTCAATTCTAACTTATGCATTTACAAGAATGAGAGAATTTTGTATTCTTATTGTGTAAGATGGTTTTCTTATAACTTAATTATGGTAAACAAGAAGGGTCAGGCCAAATGAAGAGAGATGGAATGTTTTGTTTTCTAATGAATGTCACACAGACATAGCAGTCTCTCTACTACTGGCTTAAAAGAAGGCAGACGCAATGTTATGAACAACATTGTCTGCAGCAACCTCATTTGCTTAACCTCAGTGCTTCAAAAAGGCAATAACTTTTTTGGAATGCAAATATTATTGTGAAATAGGAAGAAAAAAAAAAAAAAGAGGAAAGGAAAAAATATAGGTTACGCATGGCTGCTTTTAATGGAAATAGTATGATGCCGTTTCTCTCCCTTTCTTCATGGTTTGAAGTCAGCAATCCCCAGAGAGAAAAATTCTGAAGTTGTAATGAAAAGGGATCATTTCAGAACACATAACAGGCAGTTCCCTCTTCTTTTATGTTCTAGGCAGAGAGAATGTTTCCATTGTATGTGGCTTTTTGATATATGACTTTGAAAAGAATACACAATCTTTCCATGAAAAGGTTGAATATTATTCTCTTCGCTTAGTTCTCATTCCTGAATTACATTGAAATCCCACTCCCTGGTTATTCATAACTTGTTAAAGGTTCCCTGTGAGGCTTAAAATTGTAGCACTCTAGTCTAGTGAAGACATTTTAAAGAAATACCAGGCTAAACAAAATAATGCATTGCAGAATAAACAATATCTGAGACATAGAGGAGGGAGAACCAACCCTGTGCTTCCCTTTTTCTTTCCCTCATGGTGAGTACAGAAAAATTTATGCCAATAAAAGAGTTTGCTTACATTAAATTGTGAGGCTATTTGTTGTTGCAATACATTTCAAGCTCAAAGAATACTTGGGGGCTGAGCTTGAGACATTCACACTATGCAGTAATTGCTCCATTTAACAATTAAATCTTAAGCAGTACTATTACTGAATTACTCTTTTGAAGCCTGGCTTGAAAACCAATCCAATAGTCTTATAATGGTCTCTAAAAGAAAACTGGAGCTTCAAGAAATCCATGTTGTAGATCTTCCATTGTTCTTCCTGAGCCGCCAGTGCAGTTTAGCATTCAAAAGTGTAAAGAATTTCTAAGAGTAATTGAACTAAAAATGAATCTCAAGCAAGAAAAGGTGAGGCAAGCTGTATGTACATAGAAGTGGGGTAACATGGTAACATCTGCAAATATTAGCTGAAATTTTTAATCCTCTTTTAATTAAGTTTCTTAGAAATAGTTTCATATGTTAAAACTTGAAATAACAGTATTCCTTCATGAAAACTTCCAGCTGCCCGATCAGAAATTTGCTTTGCAAGGGTTATGTTCTACTAATCCTGAAAAGAGGAGTGTTCTGTTCATCCTGCCTGATGTTAGTCTGACAAGAATTTTATTCACCTGTACCCAAATAGGTACTCTCATATCCTTTCCAGAAAGCATTTCCAGGCTGTTTATTTTAAGTGTTTTTTTCAGGATGAGATTACTCTCTCTGTGAATTTTTCTTGCTGTTAATCAGGAAAGGAAGTTTGTTGATCAGTCTAGAGTTTACTAACTATTATTTCTGTGTCAATTCATGGCAGAATTGTATCCCATCAAATCTCAGACTGGGATTTTGAATATTGTTTACAAACTATTCTGAAGAAACACTGAATGACTACAGACCTCATAAAAAATCTGAGTATAGCGTGAACTCAGTGTTTCATGGCAGGGATATGCATTTCATTCACAAAGACCAGGGAGCACAGGGAGTCATCGCTGGCAAAAGCTCTAGTCCACAGATTAGATTACTTTTATGAGCACACTTCTGTTTTAATGGAGGATTTATTGACCTTAGTAGTTTTGTGAGATTTAGATTGTCTTTTAAATTGAGTATGCAAGATTTAAAGTTTTAAATGACATGCCCAGGCAACTTACATCTGCATTAATTATTTCGGGATTTTCCAGCAGTGTTTTGCGGTATTCGTTTTCCATTTCTATAATAAATAAGACAGCATCTGTTACTAAGTGAGACACCATGGGTTTAACTCACCCAGTAAAATTTCATTCAGGGTGACTTCCTAACTTTTCAGTGCATGTTGATGAATAATAATCTCATAGTTAGTAAATAGTTTCATAAATTCCTGCTTGGAAATACAACCGTCTCCTGTCCCACACACTCTGTAAGAGCCACCATGATGACTCTTTTGATGCAGCTGACCTAAGCCGCAAAAGAAGATATTAACATCTTGCCCAAGTTATTTGTTTAGACAGCTTCTGTGGACAGATACAGATAACTACATCTTACAGCAGATGTTCCAGATAGGTGCACTGAATTACTTTTCTGAGGTGTGAATTTCACTCCTGAGGAACAGAGATGGCAAATGCATACAAGACACCTAACTTGCAGACAGATCAGATGAATCCTAAAACAATGAAGTCCATATGCTATATTTTGTTGGTGCAGAGTCCTTTTTATGGAGGTTTCATGGAATATGGTAACTACAATAGGCTTTTTTGAGAATAGCCCTTTCTGCTAGAAAGACAGTATGTCACAGAAGGTAGAAGGTCTATTTTTTCCTTTTCATTTCATTTCTACCACATAAATCCCTCTGAATGCATTGTGTTGGTTTCCAAAGTGTGGTAGAAAAATTGAGGAAGGGTGGTATAGGCAAGGGCAGCCTGAGCAGAGAGAGTTGCTCAGAGAACCAGGGATTTAGATGGGGCTCACATGCAGAGCAGAGGGTGACTGTGAGACGGTGGCATTTCACAGCAGAGTGGTAATGGCTGGGCTAGCAGAGTGACACTGAGTGATGAGGAGTGACCATAATGTGAATAACTTGGGTTATCAGCTTGGGGGGAAGAGTTAGGACCTCCGTAGGGCTACTGTTCCCTATATCACTTTACCCTCCAGCCACAAGCAATTGAAAGTCATCAGTAACACAGGTTTAGCTCATTCACAGCCAGTAGAATGGGTTGTTTTGGCAAGACTCCACTTAATCTCATACAGTTCAGAGCTAGATTTGTACTTTACATAATGGATTTCCTTGCATGGTTTCTACAAGTTCATTTTGGTCACTGTGGTTTGGAAATAGACTTGACCAAATCCAAATCTGTGTCCCAGTCATTTTAATCAGAGTAGTTAGAGATTACAGCATTTTCAAATGGCTCACATTCCTGACTAAAATCCAAAAGGCCCATACATGAAAATCTGCAGCAATCAAGTGGTTAAACAACATTCAACAAAATGAGCTTGCTGTTGGATAATGAAATGTTGAATCAACACGCTCTTGTAACCAATAACCATACACTGAATGCCAGCTGAATATTTGAACTGAAAATGCAAAGCAGAGAAGCATAACAACTCGATTACGAACTTCCTTTCTATAAAGGAAATATTGTTTTAAGTGAGCTGTTCTAATGATCAAGTATACCACAGGAATGTGTCAGCAATTACAGCAATCAACACAGCAGGGTTTTTTTCAACTTCTCTTTATCTAGCATCTCCCAAATACTAAGAGGGGCTACGTCCTTTGGCCCCAGGCTATGTGCACAAAAAATGCTAGAAGCCGACTTCAAATAATTATCCTAAAGGAATGTAGCTGCTCACTGTATGATCTCCTGTCTCAAGCAATATTAGGCTTCTGTAAGGACAATGCGACTAAGGGACAGTGTAATCTGCTGAAGAAAAATCAGAGAGAACATAAATAAATAATACTTTTTGAGATAAGAATGGAAGCTTGTGACTAGGTATTATAGAACTAGTTAAAAACTCACCTGCGGCATATACAAAATTGATGTCTGCTGCCCCAAGAATGAAGGCATGCGCCAGGCAGGGTCTTGATTATTCCACCCATGATCAGAGCTAGAATAGAACTGCAGAAGAGACCAGGAGGAGCAAGATAAGTCTGGCTTCCAAAGGATGGTAGAAGCGAAGCCAGAAAGAGTGACAGAAACTGCAAACAGATTGTGTTTTCTGCCTTACTCTTCAGCAGCATCTTCTACCCTGTTTTTCCAAGGCTCTGACACTTTGGAAGGTTTTGCTGCCCTGTTGCAAGCAAGATTTGTAGCAACTATTTTGAGATGTATAAGGGAAAGAGAGAAAGAGAGAGAGAGAAGGAAGGAAGGAAGGAAGGAAGGAAGGAAGGAGGGAAGGAGGGAAGGAGGGAAGGAGGGAAGGAGGGAAGGAAGGAAGGAAGGAAGGAAGGAAGGAAGGAAGGAAGGAAGGAAGGAAGGAAGGAAGGAAGGAATTTCTTAAGAACAAAATACTTTGGGGCACTCTGTTAACACAGCACCTGAAAAATAGTGCAGCTTTCTGCTGAGGTGAACACTGAGCATCTGCACACACTGGATGTACTTCACCTTTGTAAAATCAGCTGGCGTGCCAGAGAACATCATTGTTGTAAGTCCAGTAACTGCCACTTTCAGCAGCTGCTGAGCAGAAATTGCCATCTACAGCAACCGGTTGGTGGGTTTATGACACATTGAATTGGAAATCTGGAGTGAATCACTTGTGACTTAGTTAGGACTGGAAGGCGTGTTCAGTCAGGGGTTGTTATGTCATCTACCATATCTGTTCTACATAACTGCTCAGGTATTTCCAAAGCAAATCTGTCTTCATAACTCACTGAATGGCCTAGCACTCCACTGACCATACTCCTGACTTGTTTCAGTACAGCACAACCTTATCCCAAGGTTGCCCAGGTTGCCTGGGGCATCTAAAAATGATAGTCAGGATACGTGAACAGCACTAATTTCAGACTCTGAGTCAAACAAAAAGGTAACAAATAATGTATTCCCTAAAGATGGGATACAAAAGAAAATACGTGAACTTCACCTAAGGCCACAAGAAAATCCTGGTGCAAATGCTGCTATATAAGTACACTGCTGTTACTGGAGTCTCACATTTCGAGCCTTTATGAAGCTTAACCCCTGTGCATGATTTTTGACATGAGAGGATTTCAGCATGTGAACAGGCTTGCAGGTGAGAGAACAAACAGACGGCAGAAGGAGTAGGTATGGCATTGTAGAAACTCTGAACTGTGGGTGTTTCAGATTTTTACCACAACATTGCTGGAATGCTGGGAGTTGTTCCAAATTACCTCACTAGCTCATCATGATTACTTTTTTAAATTTTTTTTACAAAGTCAAGGAAGATTACATGAGCCTCGGGCAGCAGGCAAGCAAAGAAAGAGGGAAAGAGACAGACATGGAGAAAGAAAGAGAAAGAGAGAGAGAAAGAGAGAGAGAAAGAGAGATACAAAGGTGTCTCAGAATTGTTCTTTCACTTTTTAAAATGTTTTTCCAAAAGGCATCAAGATGTATTGAGCCCTAAGACAACAGCCTAAAAGCTCATCTAAGTTGTACATGGAGAAAGCAGGAATAATACCACAGGTTTCAGCCATGATTTACAGTGATATGAATAAAAGCTGAATCTGGCAAAGCTCCATCTACTTAATGAAAAACTTGCTGAAGAGGAAAAAAAAAGACCGAAAAAAGACTGATAGAAGATTAGCAAGAGCTAGCATGAACATGATTACAGCACTTGTATATCTATCATTGACCACCATCTGATTAGTAATAAATATTTTGTTTCCAGTTTTTTTTAATTGCACTATTCCCATTTCGAATCTACAAAGCTATGTTTATCTGCCAGCTTTTTGTAGCTGTCAGAACACATAAAAATCTTGGACACGAATTTGAAACCTTCCAGTGTTATCCAAGGAAAGCATCTGTGCATGGTGGTGTGACAGAAAATATGAAGATAATAATAGGAAAAGCAGACCCTAAGGGACACCAATAACCACTTTGCTTCTCAGCTCATCATAACTCTATCATGTTTGCCTCTGGCCCAGTATCTCACTTCTGAAGATTCCTTGAATGCATGGAAAGCATGCAAGGAAATCAGTTATTTGATTATCTCCTTTTTTGTATCATTCCTTCTGAGGATCAGAACTCTGCTTAAAAATGCCAAATAGCAACACTATATCCTCAAAGGCACAGAAATAGGAGCTGAAAAGCCCTCTCTTACATCATTTAACATAGCCTCTGCCAAGAAGAATTGCTCCCTACAGTACATTCATAAGTGTTTCCTACTATCCAGCTCTAAATGACTGGAGTGATAGGGCTTCCGTTGTCTCCCTGAGGAGGTTTCACCACAGCCTATTCAAGCATGCTGTTAGGAGAGCAAGAGACAGTGATTTCATTGTGTATCACATCTCAGGGTTTCTACAGAGAGGTTGGCTCTATGCTGCACCTGGAGCAATCTGAAACATTCTGATGATGCCGTGGTGAAATTTCCTGTTCACTTGTCATCATGAACTTGATGGGCAACACCATCGTGAGCCAAAGTACAAGTGAGCCAAATTCCTAGTCAGCTCGGCTTGAAATAGATTCCATGCTAGGATATGACCCTCAAGTGAAAATGTCCTGCAGCTCTGCTTGACTTCAATCCATGTCCCTCAGAAGCCAATGGACAAGGGAAAAAGCCCCTTAAGTAATTTCTTTGAGGCAGTGACTAGTAGACTGTGTGTGCTGATTATCATAAGTAAATAATAATAATAATGATAATAATAATAGTTGCCAGAAGTTGATCTGTGCAGTTCTTTCAATAAATTAATGACTTAGGTTGGGGCCAGGAAGTGCCTAACTCCCTGATTATGAAAGTGATGGAATTAGTGGGGTATTAGCTGTTTTCAAGGATTTAATGAGTTACGTATTTAGAAGAGAAGCAGTACTTCTTAAGTGATGATACAAGGCCTAATTTTGATCTAACACTTCTCCTCTGCTTCATTAACTCCAGTGACTCCTGTGGGGCTCTTTTTGACTGACATCGGTGTAGTGGAGCAGTAGTATCTTGATGTGTAAGCCTTGCATCTTTGGCAGGATATTCAGTGTCTGTAGCATTCCTTTCTATGAAATAGTACAGACGTTAGTAGTATGCTGGCACCAGAAGTTACCACAGTGGTATAAAATATTTGAAACTGCTAACTGGATCATCTTTCTTCCATGTGATGAAATATTTTCTAAAAAAGTTTTCTTTGTAACTTATTAAAGCTGCTACTCTTCCTAGGCAGATAAAAAGCATCAGCCTAACGACATCCTTTGTTAATCTATTGGTGTTTTTTAGAGAAGTATCTCTAAGCATCTCAGCACAGGGAAAACATGTTACTGAGAGGTTATTTCTCTGTATTTTTACTGAATACAAAATCAACCTCCTTGAACTCCTGATAATGGTTTCTAAAATATTACTACAGTTACAAGAGCAAAACGTTTTGGATTTTTAAATGTTGCTTCCTAGTATTGCTGAAACACTAGAATCATGTTAGCTGCAGTCTTCTGCATTTTTCAGAAGTATATATTTTCAGAAGAACTTAGTGTTGGCATAATTCTGTTTCCTGTGAGGAACTTCAACAGCAGCAGGTACAGGTAAGTACTGAGAAAAAGTCTCACCCTTGGTGACTTATCCCTGTCACAGCTGACTTCCAGGAAAGCCAACATCACAGCAAGCATATTGGCTGTTTTCAAATTCCTTTGCTCCTTTCATTTTCACAGAAGATCTATAAATAAATTGAGGCATTTTGGCTTCAATAAGCTTTATTCATAATGACACTATCCTTAAATAGCAGGAATTTACTATAGTAATATAATGAATTCTTTTCTGTGTGTTGTTTGCAAGTTGATTAAGTGCAATCACAGTGGCTTAGTTCAGAATTCTTCCTTTATGGAATATATTAAAAAATAAAACAAAACACGGTCATCCGTGAAGGACTTCATGAAATGTTCAGACTATGAAAGGCAATCAGCAATCTGTGCAAGTCACATTCAAAACCTTTGTTTGACAGACTTTCCCAGAAGATTGGCAAAATGTTAAATAGCAACTGTACATGGAATTAGAAAGGGAACAGAATCAGCTGACCTAAGAAAGGTCTGAACTCATAGTTCTTCCCACAGCCAATTGTATCATACCATTTTTTTCAGAAGCATTATGCCTGATAAAATCTCCCAGGCCCTGAATATTCGCTGCTCAGTCATTTATTGTCCCTTTTAATAAACAGGTCAGGGGAGGTATTTGTGAACATGGCATATTTTTTTCCAAAGCCATCAGGCAGCCAATATTTTTCAGTACAATACCCTACTTGTCTTGGGCATCTTTTTCATTCTGAACAAGGGCATGAATGTTTCAAGATTAAAAAGACAAGAGACTTATTTATGTTTATGCCTCTTTTTGTTGCACCATTTCTTTACTCTTTCATTCCGCTCCACCATTCTTACCTTCACTAGCTGTTGTAGCTAGCCAGGCTTCTGCACGAATTATTACAGTTTTATTACAGAATATCAGACCCCGTGGGACCCACTACAGTAATAAGCCAACCTTAATGAAGTTTTATGCTTGTGTAAAACAGTGCAAAGACACGGAAACAGTCCCTTGAGTGATGTATTCAAAGCTGCCTACAGATTAGCTACTTACAGCAGGCAAACCCTCGTATGTATTCAAACTTCTTCAGTGTTAACTCCAAAGCTAGTTCTATATTTCTAAATTTATCAAATTCAAATTTTTCCAAACCTTGAAATTTCACTGACTTTTCTAAGCAGGTTAGAAATATTTCTGTCCTCTCGTAATTTGCATTACTTTTGGCAATGCTTAATGGGCTGGTCCTTTCCCTGTCACCTATAGGACACCTGTGTGACCCAGTGATCCACTGGAATGCAGCAGCATCTGTGAAGAGCTGGTGGAGATGAGAACACAAGGCCAGGAAACACAGCTGTGGCAGGAGACTGCAAACATTCCTGGGTGTATTGGCTAATGCTCTGCTGGGATGTGATGTCAAAGTGAAGCATTTAGTTATTCTTAATGACTTCCTCCTGGGCCAAGTACTCACAGAACCTAAGATGGAATAAGCAGCTCTTTACCTTGCCCTGAGCAATGCTGGACTTGATTCATGAATGCCGCTGTGGAACCAGCACTCTATAACAGGGACCAAAATAGGCTCACATTCATTAGCGCAGCACAACCAATTAAATCCACTCAATATCTGTATCATTGTGCCTAATTTCAAAAAGGGAAATTGTGTAAAAGTGTGTTTAAAAATGTGTAAGATTACAAAAAAAAGAAAAAAAAGGAAACTTTAGACTTCTAAAGAGTAAAGCCTTTACAGATAGCATGTAGATAATTTAAAGCTAGTATATCCGAGGCAGATAGAAAATACATACCACATCTTTTACCATACATACCACCATGAAAAGACCAGAAGAAATCTGGTAAGAGGGCAATGGATGGAAGAAGGCATCCCTCAATGTGCCAAGGTTGTGTTCAATTCAGGAAAATAGCAAAGATTGAAAGTTCTGGAAGGTTAAAAGGAAAAATACCTCCCTCTGCCCCCTAAAAGGGAAAGTTTGAGAAATTACTTGCAAAAGACATAAACATGCATAATAAAGAATTTTTCAAGTTGTTAGGAAAAAGCAGCTTGCCAGAGAATCTGTAGGACAAGAGTTGATTTAGTCATAGAGAACAAAATGACATTTTCTTTAAGAAGATGGGCAAAATTATTTTTCTACTACAGCAGCTTGGGAATATTTCTACACTGAGATTCTTTTTTACATGGGATGCAGCAGATTACCTGCTTTGAATTAGTGCTAAAAGTGATATGAAACTGCAGGAAGACCTTGTCAATAGTAACTGGCAAGTGGAATTCAACATAGACAAATGCAAGCTCTGTCCCACCCATTCCCAACCCCTGCGCCTAGTAGGATAGGCTCTCAGTTACTGTTACCAGTCAGGAATAAAATCTTCATGTTGCAATAAATAGATATATGAAATCATCTCAGTGCTCACTTCTGTTCTACCGAGGCCTTTTTCTGTGTTCTGGTCTTTTTATCTCAGCAGGACTACGACAGACACTGAGGGGAGGTCCATAGATGTTCAGCGGTACAGAACAGCTTCAGTGCAAGACCCAAATAGGCTCAGAGCACTTTGATACCTGGAAAAGGGATGAGTGATGGCCTTGCAACAGAGGTCATGAAGGACACGGAGGTGGGAATGACTGCTGTGAGGCTCTTCAGTGCAGGAACTAGAAGGTAGTGAGGAAAGGCAGAGCTAGCAAAACAAACAAAAGAAAATATTGTTTCACATTATACACAGTTGAGCCTTGGATTTGGTGTTGTGGGTGATCAAGAGTTTATATAGGTTAAAAAATAATTGGACAAAATCATCGAAGGAAATTCAGTCAAGGGTTATGCAAAAACACCACTTTACTTTGAGAGCATCACTGAAAGCTAGGAGAACATTGTGGGGATGTACTGCTGCTTACTCATTTTGCTCTCGTGCTTTCTCTACTGACTGCTGTCAGAGGTAAGATCCTAGGCAAGGTAGACCTGCGATCTAACCCAGTAAGCCCTGTTGTTTTATTACCTTTTGAGGCAGTCTGTGTGAAAAGGAGACCTTATTCTCTCCCTTGCACTACAACAAGCTACTGCTGGGCCAGCTCCTGTTCTGCATTTCAGATGAGGCAATTGTTTTTCAAGGTGCTCAGCACTCAAACTGAAGAATTTCCTTTCATAACCTTAACAACCGTCTGGAGTCTAAATGCAGCTGAGGAGGGGGCTCCCCCTTTCTCACCCCTCTGCCCTGCCATTTACTTGACAGAACACACCTGTGGCAGTGGAAGAGATTTGGGAGGCAAATAGCATGGGGTGGGGGGGGGATCAATTTTTCAGTAGCTTAATACAGAGAGAGATCAGGATGAATGGAACTGGAGTCAAATATTGCCCCAGGGAGCAGGAAGCTTATAGAGATGGTGATATAATGTTGATCCAGTGATCTCTACAGTGTGAGTAGTATTTTACACAACTATGTTTTTATGGCTAAAACCAGTTAGTTTTTCATTAATTCATTTTTTATGTGTAAAAAGCTCCTCAGGGAGCCCTGTGAAACAGAATATATGTGCTTTTTCAGCCTGTTATGACATCTGAACTTATACAGAAGACTGTCACTGGATTTTTTTAAACTTGCTTTTTTCCACTTAGATGAGAAAGAGAGAGGTTGGTTGCAATCAGTTACTCAGCCTGTCAGCTTTTCAGTCAGTCATACCAAACTGGGGAGGCTGGCTGTTACATTAAACCTAAATGTCAGCCCCATCTTAAAATGTCTGAACTGAATGTTGGAAGCATTAAGAGTCAACTTGCAATCCTCAGGAATCAGAAGGTGGAGGGCAAAGCCTGTGTACAAACATCATTTCTTGCTCTCCTATTTGGAAGGAGGTCAGCTCATGACATGGACACATCCACACAGCCCTTTGCCAGAACCTGCTCCCTGGGCTAGGAAAAGCATGTAGGAGGACAATGGTACAATCTGTGCAATCCATATGGTGAGAGAGGCAAGACACAGAGAAGGGATGGCCTTGAGTAGAGTGGCCAGATGTAAGTTTATATTTCCTTTCTAATCCAGCGCAATTAGGAAACCATTTATTTGTGTTGCATTTCTCACAAAGCTTGGATTTTCACTTACATCTGTAAAACAGATCTTCCAGGAGACAGGACCTCTGGAAATCTGGTTGAACTGGTGTCTACATGGAAAGAAAGATGGATAGAAACCCATTGCTGGAAAACCTTGAATCACTGATGTCCTTCCTAGCAGTCACTAACCTTGAAGGATGTAAGAAATACTGAATATAGATGCCTGATGACATCAGAGCCATCCAGGACACATTACCAACAAAATAAGTGTCCACAGCAACCGCACAAGTAAAAAAGTATCAGTGGTGGTTTCTTCCTGTGCTTTGTGTATTAGCACTCTGCACAGCATATGGTAGGCTGAAGTTATGAATTAAGGTGTGAAATTTGCTGTTTTTCCTTTTATTCCTTCTGCAGCCTATGCCTTTCAGTTATTGCATCTTACCATTAATCAAGACTATCTGTGCTTGATTATAGATTTTTTGTTATGTAGCTAAACAACTTCTAGCATTATGAGGCCTGTACATGCATGCAACAGCAATACAAATTATAGTAGAAACATAGGTAGAAAAAGTAATAATTAACTAGTTTGTTAATTAAATAATGATCTCAATGCATTCTGTAGTGATGAATGTGATTTTACAGGAAAATGCCATCCTGGCAGTACAGTACTGTATGTTAGATGAGGTAATGATACTAAGGTGACTGCTGGAAAGAGACATAATATCTTATAATGGACACTTTTAGTGTCTGATGATACACTTGGAGTTGAAAAGTAATTGTATGTTATGAGGAAAATACCTGTTACTTTTTCATTCAAGGAATTTGCAACAGGGATATGCTTGGGGATAGAATAAATTCAACAGGCTCCAAAATAAAATTAAAGTGTTGCAAACATTCTCTGTGACACATCAGTGGAAAGTTTCTGAGTTGTTTTTATTCTGCAAAAATTATTCTGATTGTCCTGAAAGAAGAAGAAAAGTGTGGAGAGCTGTAACTGTTTTACAGCATACCTCCAAAATCCTATCTACTTCACGTAAATGCAGCCCAGGTCACCCCCTACACGTCGTGGGAGAACAGACAAGTATTCATTCTTTTTGAGCTTGCTTAAAAGAGAGGAAATGGTACAATTTTGTCAAGCTTTTTTTGGTTAAATGTGTATCAGATCAAAAAATAGATGCAGATCTTACTTTAAATGGATTTGTGTGTCAGCTTCTAACTTCCAGCAGTGATGTTAATGGCAAGGCAGATTAGGAAATTGAAAAAAGCAGTAGGCGAACAGGAATTCATATGAAAAAGGATGGGAAAATATCCAAGCTAGCAGCATTAGCAAGAGAGTTTATAATTGAATTAAATGATGAAAAGAGTAATCGGTCAAGTGATGAAAACAACAATACTGCCTTTCAAAGCAATAAGGATTAGAGAAGTCATCTCCTAACTCACAGAAAACCAGTCCTTCATCCTGTTAACACAAGAGCAATTGTGAATTCTGTGGTTAAGTTTTCATGCAATGAGGTATTAGATTTGCACTAAGATCTGCAATACATAGTTTAGCAACTATTCCGTAAATGCACAAATGACTAATTTTATGCCTATAGGATGTTTATGGAGCACAAGTGTGAGTTGAGGTCACCATAAAAAAAAGTACATTACAGAAATATTAATATTGTCCAAAAGTATTTTCGTTTTTCTTGACCTTTGTGTGACATTATGGTACAGGCTGTCAAATTCAGCACACAGCCCAATAATTGCTGTAAAGACACCACAGAAGCAAAGCCATCTCTGATTTCTAACAGCATCTCTGACTAAGCTCATCCTGTAGCCCTTCTTTCCCTACCTGCTACCCTGTTTTGTGCTTCATTCCTCATGGGCAGAAGGGCCCAGTTCCTGATTCTCCCATATAGAATTTTAGCCTTACTTTTTCTTTTGGTATTTAAAATGTTTTTTCTAAGTTGCTTTACCCCTGTTGTCTGATTTCTTTTCTACAGCTGAATCTCTTCACATGATGACAGCGTGGAGAAAGTATACAAGAAAAAAGTATGTAGACTTTTAGTATACATCCAATAGCATCGCATTATCTGAGGTTTTAAACTGGTTTTAGGTGTGATAGTCCTCTTCTGACAGCTTATCAAAAAGCTGCTAGCGATCCAGAGATACATTGGAGTTTTATGATATAATATTGCTCATAGTAATAATTCTATTACTGCAATTTATGGATAAAAGAATTACAGATAAGTTTAGATAGTAAACTTCTAGCCACTTATTTTGTCCATTAACAAGATAGAGCTGACTGTCCAGATCACTGAACTATTTGCACTGTTTCCTGTTTCATTTTTTCCGTCTCCTTGGCATCACTTGTTTTTCTCAGGAATTCAAAATCATCCATAAAACATAAGCAATTGCCAGCAGTTTATATGTGAGGTAATAATACCATAGAATGATCATTTTGAGCTTGGAAACTGATCTATTTTTAGAAGAAAACAGTAGGATAGATCTAATCAGGCTGCACCAAAAGAAGAAAATGATGCAGAGGTACTAAGAGAAAATTTCTTTTCCTAGACCATACTGACATGAAATGTGAGATTGAATTAAGGAAACCAATGGGCCATTGAATGAAGCAAATGAACCTCCAAAAGAAAGTGAACTAATTTAATTTGTAACAGCTATGGGAGCTGTTACTTTTTGCCATAAATATCCACATGGTGGTCCTGGACCAAAAGCTTCCTTAAATGGGTTTTCAGTATTATTGCAGAGGTATAATAAAGGATATATCTGGGTGTTGATCTTCCTTAAAACTGCAGCTGGTGAAGCATTGTGTATATCTGAGACAGCCCTTGATTACTGACTAATTCACTGATGATCAGAAGACTCGGTTTGATAGCTGTCTAACCATGTGCTCAAACCATATTAACTAGCTCTACAGGTAAAATATAATAATAACACCCTTTCAGCAGTGGTTCAGTTTATATAACTACTTTGTTACATTTTAGTAAAGGTAGTTACTATATTTCGATCATGTAATGAAAAATGTTGCACTGTGTTCTTCGAGTGTCATTTTAAGTTGAATTGTTGAAATCCTTCACATTTTTTCCTGTATCTGGACTGCAGTGGCTGATACAGAAAGCTGCTAAGACAGAAGAACAAGACATTCCTACGTGAAAAAATATGAACAAGTCCCACAGGACTGTGTTTGATGCATGAAAGAGCTACAAATGCTGAACAGATAAAGAGAGGCTTATTATCTCTTACTTTGTGCTTTGGGAGTTTGAATATGCTGAGAGACTAAAGAGTTCAAGTGCTGTAGCAGGAGTAATCTGGAGAGCAAGAAACATTGCCCAAGTGCCGGGACTGTCAGGCTGTCACATTCCTACCTGCGCTAGCTCTCAGATAGAAGAGTGGCCGGAGGTCTGCAAGTGTCTCAAATGCTGTGCACAACACCACCAAACTCAGAAAAAGTTAATACTCCCAGTGTTGGGATTTTTTCTTTTATAAAACCATTTAGAATCTACATAGTTAATATTCAAGGCTTAGAGTGCCTTTTTTTCCTGTAATTGTAAGATGTTTAAGCTGGGGATATGTTACTTGGAGACTGTGAGCGGGATGTCTGTTTTTCCTCGAAATTCTTGATTGAGTTTACTGTTGCTTAACGCTAAATGTCGTGCAAGGTGGGAGTCAGTATCTTCAGTAGTCTGAGAAGTAACTTTTCTCATGGTGAGCGTCTCCACAGCTTTCTGAGGAAAGCGAGCGTGCTTCTTGCTGTGGGCAAATTGGTGCAGTTCCTCTCAAGTCAATGAAAATCTGGTTTTAGGAATTGTTTAGCAAGTGTTTCTTGTTCTGGATATTTTCTCTTTTCAGACCACTTGTCACTATTGGTCAGTCAAATACTTCCAGCAAGCCAGGAACACTCTGTTACAGAGTCACTGATACAAATATCCTTGTCCTAGCTAATTTGATATTAAACGCAAAAGAACTTCACAATTTTGTGATACGCTTTCAAGTCTGAAAGGAACTCATTTTTATTAAGGAACATGCCAGGGGTCTGGAAATTGTCACCACATGAGACTTAAAAATATGTTGTACAACAAAGACCTTGACTTTCAGAGTTTGGGACATTTTGGAGGGTGGCCTGGTGCTGGTCTGGTTTTAGGTTTTGGGGTTGACTACCTTCTTTTCTTCTCCCCCCCGCCTCCATTTCTAAAACTACTTCCAGTTCCATATTTTTTTCTTCAAACCTTCCTGCTTTTTTAAGGTTCCCAGTTTTATTAGGAGCTCCTGACTAAAGTCAGGATCTATGTGTGGAGCCAAGTCTGTTCTCTTTTATGCTGCTGCTGCAAAAAAAAGGTCAGCTTTTTGTCATTCACTTATCCCCTTGTTTTTCTGTTTGTACATGAGTCACTTCATCGGCAGGCTATAATTTATAGCTTCCTCTCTGTCATATAAGTGTAAAAGCTTAATTTTACTGACTTAAGTTGTATGCAAAGGACATGCTTAAAGTTAATCAGGCTTACGAGCCTGCTCTTGCAGCCTTATTTTGCACCTTATACATGAAGAAAAATAAATGAAGAAAGAATGGTGTAAGGGAGTGTGATGATTAAAACAGGTGGGTAGGAAGGAGAGAGATCTTTTCCTTGGAAACCTTTTCCTTGGAAACTTAATTAACTCTGGATGAATCCCTCAAAAATTCTCTGTAATGAAATAATCTGCAATTTAGGTCTCAGAGTGTTAAGTCTTTATGTTTTGGTGAAAAGTCCTTTCTGGACATGGAATTAAAGACTAGGAAAGAAAACAAAAAGCCCTAAACAACAAGAAGAGACGTTTATAAAATGAGAGGCACTGTGCATTGTGATTTGGGACAGGAGGCCAGCAGGAACTCAGCAACGTGTCTGAGTAAAACAGAGAAGACCAAATCCAGTGATCAGCTTTGTAACTTAAGATCCTGGTCTTGGTGTCTGGAATGGGAGCACTGTGTAGTATCTGAAAGGTAGGATGACACAAAACCAGTGTGGGAAGGAGAGAAAGAGACCTGCAATGTGGAATTGTTTGGCTTTTAATGAAGGGTGGCTGAGAAGTTAATTGTACCCACACTTATTTTTATGAATGCAGGTAACCTGATGCTGTGACATCTATGGACAAGCCTCACTATTTAGCTTCCCGTAACACTTGGCATGGGGGTTGCTGTTGTGCAGAGACTCACAGGAGACACCAATGGAAATAGAAGGCAGCCCTTGTTGGCATTTGTCATTCAGCTTCAGGGCTGTGATTAGGTTTCTTCTCTCAAACTAATGCATGCTTTCCCCAGGAGTAACCAGAGCCAGTATGTGACACATCATTCTGTTAGACGAGTAGCTATGTAACTTGCAATACAGTTCTCTTATTCTAGGTATTATTAGCAAGCTTCAACTCATGTACTTTAAGGAAAAGCAACCACTGTGTTCACCTGCCAAAGTAAATGTACTGGCATTATAATTTACTGTCTTCTTCAGTGCCACCCTAGTTAGCATCAGCTCTGTTAGGACAAGGATTTTGTAGATCTGTCTGAGAATTATCACAGAGGGCAACACCAGGGGGTACTTCTACTGTTAAAATTATTTGCCTCACAGTATCATCTGGACATTTTTTTAACCCAACTGCATCCTTAATTAACTTAAAAATACCTTTGGCACCTGTTTCCCAGATATTTAAAAACAGCAAGGAGAAAAAATGTTATTGTTTTGCACTGTATGCTGTCAAAACATCAATTAGAAAGAGGAAGTTCATTTAACTAATAACCACCTTAACAATAGGAAAGAAATTAGTGCTAATTAAAAACATTCTATGCAATATTTTTGTCTGAAATAATGCTCACAAACGTCTACTGGAAATCTAGCAGCTTCTCCAGACATAACAGACCCAGTTTGCTCCCAGATGTTTATGTCATTCCATTCAGGTTGGTGGTCATGATTTAAAGTGAACGTATTCTGGCTTTTCCCAATATACCTCAGAACTATGAAACTCCAGCAACAGAGAATGTGTTTGGAAATGCCAGGAGCTCCTGCATCAGAGCCTGCCTGCTTAGTTTCCAGAATCAGAAAAACACGCCCAAGGCAGACAGAGGATCAGTTAGTGCAGCATGTCCTGTCAGCCTGCATTTGAAAGACTCCTGTTAAGCCAAGGACCCTGAAAAAGTTGACTTAAAGCCCTGGAAACCAAATAAAGTATTTCTCTGCTCTCCAAGAATATTCCTGTTGGACTATAGGAGCCTATGGTGCAGCCTCTGGACAGCTCCCTCACCACGAGTGACCAAAACCTGCTGGTTGCACCTGTTTTGTGCTGGGGCATGGCAAGGAACTTCAGTTTCTTGATTCTGAAGAAACTCTAAAAAAGCTTGGCTATTAATGCTTTTGAAACATGAAAACTACCCAGTGATTCTTCTGCAATTTCTAAAATTTCACAGTCACAGCAATAGGCTCAACATGTCCAAGTTTCCAAAGACTGATAGTGTGTCACATCTATGGAGCAGACTCTCGCCTTTCACGCAAAAGTAACTACTATTAAAATAGTAGGGGTATTCATCCACTAACATCAGCACTATAACATTTTGATGCTTTCCTTCATATTTACTTCTGCAGCCTGAATGAAGAAAATCCTGTGAATTATTGATCTGTTTCAGAGCCACTTTAGAGACAACATCACAGTCCTGTGTAAAATCTTGAACAGAAACCAGTCAGTGGAAAAACACCAAAATCAACACAATATTTAGTTTAAGATTTTAATTTCTATAATCATATGAGCTCACTCTCGATGAGAGACCTGTGCTGTAGCTTTGAAGCCCTTTCTTCGTGCTGGACTTTCATTAGTATGGATCAAAGACAATCTTCACACAACTTAGTTTTCTTTAATTAACATTCATTGACAATAATGTTGTGCTGTCAGAGCCAAAGTCAAAAGGAAAAGAGGAATATCCTCCAATTGCCTTACACTGCAAATGATGTCAGAAGTTCTTTTGTGATTCAGTAAGGTATATTGCAAAAAAGCCTACAAAACATCAATGGCCACATATATCTATGTAGTTTTACTTCTACCTACATATGAAATCTTATCATTTCATTGTATACAAAAAGTAAGTTTAAGCAAATATAGCTAATGTGTATTTCAGATAATTTCTTATATGAAGATACATTTAGAAACTAGAAGATGTACCAAAAGCTGTCTGTCCCTATTCACCTAGACATAGTTGAATCTAAGGCAAAATCATAGACTCATAGAACATCTCATGCTGGAAGGCACCTCAAAATATCATCTGTTCCAAACTTTAGTGAGAGAGGGAGTCTAGATATTATGTAGCACCCTGTCCAGTCACATCTTGAAAACCTCCAGTGATGAGGACTCTACCATGTCCCTGGGCAGGTTGTTCCAGTGATTGATTATTCTCAATGTAAAAATGTCTTTCTTATACTGAGATGAAACCTCTGCCAGTGCAGCTTGTATCCTTTGCCCCTTGTCTTTTACATGTGGCCTCTCATGAAGAGAGAGACTCTGTCCTATTTGTAGCCTTCTTTAAGTACTGGAATACTGTGATGAGGTCTCCCTTGAGCCTTCTCCAGGGAGAAAAGACCCAACTCCTTCAATGTTTCCTCATACAGCTGGTTCTCCAGCCCTCTGATCCTGTTCATCGCCCTCCTTTGGACCCTCTCCAGGCCCTCTGTACCCTTCTTGAATTTTGGGGACCAAAACTGGACACAGTGCTCCAGGTGTGGCCTGATCATCACTGAGTACAGTGGGACGATCACATCTCTCTCTCTGCTGGTAATGGCCCTGTGGATGCAACCCAGGATCTGATTTGCCTCTGTTGCAGCAACACACTTCCGACTTGTGTTCAGTAATAAGTATTTTGTAGACCTAAGACAAGACAGGAAACTTCTCAAAATAGTCTGATACTGACATAATAGATCCAACACAGAAACATTCACCTTTATCTAGCTTTGGTAATAAGCTTTTAATGGGACAGATTTCATACCATACTAAGAAACAGGATTTCTCAGATCAACTTCTGTCTTTTCTTTAATTCATAGTTCAACTAAAACTCCACAAGAAGAGCTGTCAACCTTTCTCTTTCTTTTAATTTTTTGAGATCACTCTAAGAAAATCAGCTTAAAATGGCTTTTAAAATAAATTTCCAGCAAGTGGCCATGTTCAAAGCATTGTTTTGGTTTGAGTATAATATTTTTAAAAGAAATTGAGATATTTCCTTCCCCATCCAAAAAAAAAAAAAAAAAAAGTGTAATCAGTCTGAAACTTGAATCCAGATTGGAGCTAACTGAAGAAATCAAATGAACTTTTTAGAATTAGAGTGGGAGGATTCATACTGAAACAAAGTGACAAAAGAAATAGTAATTCATCAAAGATTTTGGTTAACCTGAATGTGCTTGTTATTTTTTAAACAGACAGTATTTCCCACTTCCATATTGATGACGATTTCAGACTGTAGCCTCAGTGAACAAGTTTGAAAACCAAATAACACTGGTTTTTTTGGCCAAGGGTAGAACAGAGCACAGTGCTCTGTTGACTTACATGAAGTCACAACAGCAATGTTAGATTAAGTAACTTGGAAATTTTCCCTATTAAGTAGTGGTCAGCTATGTGCATTGCTCAGCTCCACTAGACAATTCATGATTCAGAAGAAATTTAAACCTCTGATTCAGTTCCAGGCAACTAAAAGACTAGGTTTCACCCTTTCTTCTCTTGAACAAGTGTAGAGTCAGCTTTAATTAGCAGTGCAATCCTTTGTATTTTACCAATCAGCAAGTACTTTCAGTCAGTCTTTAAGAACGTTCCTGCTCTTCTAATTGCTACAAACTGGTAACATAGCAGAATTCAAGAATAATGCTTTTCGCCATCTTCAGGTGGTACTCTGTCTCATTCTGGTGGGAACCTCCTCCAGGGGCATCTTACATCAAAGTCAAGGGTTTAACAATTTAAAGAGAAGAACCAATAGGGCTCAGACCTGGGCTTTCACTTTGACTTGATGTCCAGTGCGGTCTCATACAAACAGCAAAAATTAACTGTCTCTGATAGATGTTCCCAATATTACTTTATATACCTATCAAAAGTACTGTGTTGATCTGAACTCACACAATGGCAAACACATTTCACCACTGAAGCAGCATCAGATCCAAGAGCAAAATTCCCAGGGTATTACAAGAAAACTTTTTACCAACTTCAGCCTGTGCTGGCCTAAGCCTTTAATTGGCAAATTTCCTGAATGATGAAAAGAAAAGCCAGTACACACCTTCTCATGGGAGACAGAAACATCTTGTCTGCCTCTCATTCAAGCTTTCAAACAGTAATTCTCCTTTATAACTGTGTATTGTTTCTGGCAATAATTACGGACATAAAGCCAGATAAATTTGGTATAAATTAGCATCACTCTGTGAAGTCACCGGAGCTGTGCCAGTATATGCCAGTTGAAAGCGTGGCACAAAATATGATGTCCCTGGAGCAGTGCCAATATATACCAGCTAAAGGCATTCCCCATGATTTTGTTCATCAGCATCTTCACATTTTGCTCCTTTATCAACAGCTCCTACATATTCTAAAAACAGAAAGCAGAGTCCTATCTTCCAAGGTCTGTGGAGCATGGGCTGTTTTCTCATTACAACTATTTTACAGGGTCCTTGAGAAACAGACACGAAGTGATTAACGTTTCTGGGCCACTTCCCAGTACAAGTAATAAATAATATTTGTATTTGATCCATGAAGTGTGTCTTCTTGTCAAAGGTAGTTTGGACCAAGTGCTCTGGCATCCTTCTAAACTCTAAAAGATGTGGTGAGTTCAAGTTGCTGTCTTCAGCTCCTCATATACAGTCATTTGGTATACAGGAGGTTCTGACCATTTTAGTGAATATGAAAGACACCTGCAATGACAACCTACACCTGAGGTACATTAGAAGACACGTGCTCAGGCATAAGGGATATTTATGTTTGTTCAATTATTAAAATCATTCCAAATGTAAATGTTTGATGAGTGTCACTGTATATGTAATCATAGATTATTGAAGTAACACTTTTTTCCCTGCTTAAAACACCAAATTGTGATGTCCAAAGGATATTATTAATATTATTTGCAATCTGCAGTCAATGTATTCTGCCCTGTGTTCTAATACAGGACATGAGCTTCCCTATGAGGTATTTACAACTTAATGTTGATACAGATATTAATTTTTTTTTTTTTTCTTTTCTCACTCATTTAATTTATTCTAGAGTCAGCGACATAGCTGAAGCTCGTAACTGCCACCCCCATACTAATACTTGAGCTGGACCACCTAAAAGCACTTCTGTTACACAGATACAAACGAGGACAATTGCTAAGGATCAGTATTTCCCAGCAGACAATATAACCTTTGTTCAGCTGATACGTGCTTGGGTGGTGGTGTGGGGTTTTTTTCCTCTGAAAGGGTGGTAGCAAAAGTACAGCCTTCCCATTTTGTCTTGGAGCCTGGGATCATAAGACTGTTGAGTGCGATTTCTTGCCTTATCTAAACCTCTCAGTGATGGTCACTCGGGAGCAGACAGGCAATGCCACAGACGTTCCCAGACAGGAAAAAGTGGCCCCAGAGGAAAAGATTGAGCAGGTCTTTGCTAAAATGGATCTGACAGCTTTGCTCAGAGAAAGATGTTTGTCCCTGTTTATGGACATGTCCTTTTCCTCCCTTATGATTCCCAGGATCAGCGTTACTTTTTATTGTGTGTCTGACTGTCTGGGTAGCGAGCCCGAGGGTCGTGTGTCCCACAGGCAGTGGGGATGGGTGAGAAACAAATCCACCACTGCTGCTATTTGCAAAGGGCTCGAATCTTTTCCATTATTCCATTTCCATTATTCTATTTAAAGTTTACTACCCCAATGATGGTAGTCTTTCCATTTATTTCAATGGACATAGGGTCAGTGGCTGCCCTAACCTGCACATGCATATGTATTTTCGCATGAACCCTCCTCAGGCTGAAAGACCAAAAATGTCAAAAACCTTTGGCTAGTATTTAAATTACAAAAAGGAAATAAATTCTTAATAAACTTCTTGTCCACATTCACAAAATTGTTCTTCGAGTTGTGCTTTATATTCTTTTACCTGTCAGATATGATAGGGACTGTATTATTTTGAAAACTGAAATATTCTGTGGACTGATTTTTGTTGTCATTATTTACATTTTGAGTGTGTCTAGCGGAATTAAATGAATCTTCAGCCAGAGTTTAATTTTAGAGAGGATATATGGTATCTTGCTCAAAGATTTTCTTAATCAGTCAGATTTGTCCTGACTTTCAACTCCAGATAAGAAAAGAGATTCTTTTATCACAAGGTTTTACTGTGTGTGGTTTTTAGTACCAACCAAAAATGGCTCCCAGTATCTCAGTTATTAAAGTCACATTTGCTGGTGATTATAGCTATTTCCTGCATAAAATGAAGTTTCCACAAATACTTAATAAGTCAAAAGAAGTCAAATAAATGACATGCCTCTGGAAATATGAAATAAATTATTATTTTTTTATGAGACTTGCACTCTCTTTGCACTGGGTTAAATGTGTGCAGGAGCTTATGTTTATTCCTGATAAAGTCTAAAACATCCTGGATCTAATCAAGCTTCCCCAAATACACTGTTCTCATCTTCCAATATGCTAAAAAAATGCCATTTTCAAAGTCGGAACTGAGCACTGTTTCCTATCCTTTCCCATCTACAGTGCCCGATGGGAGACCATCTTTTACCTCTGATATTTCTCAGGGAGATCCCTTTTTCCCATCTTCCCCTGTTATCATACAAATCTTGGCAGGACAGCAATATAAACAACCTCCCGGCTAGATCCTGGGGAAATGACAGGGGTCAAAGGGCCAAACAGGAGGCAGAGGATGATCCCAATACTGATGGAAGATAGAGGTAGAACATGAGGGCCTTGAAGGACAGGACCTCTTGTGAGTTTATACAACAGGGAAGAAGGAGCAAGTCAGCCACCACACACAGTGGAGTATGTTTAGCTAATAAAGAGCAGCTCTACCTTTGCTCTCTCCTCTTCAGTGTAGAGAAGACAGCCACTTTTCACCACCAGATAGATTTAGAAATTAGCCTTCTGCTGTGATCATTATGTATGAACTGTAACCACTCTTCAAAAATGCAGAGATTCTTATAATATCTGCAGCTACTTTAATGTGTTTTTGCTGAGATTTTTGCTATGAACTTTTATATAACACATATATAATATTTAACTTTTTTTTCTAAATGCTTATCTGATACTTTTTATAATACTGTGGCTGTAAATTACAGTTATTGTAAAATTATTGATACTGACTTCAGTCCACATATTGTAGGAATAATCTTTTGAAAGTGTACTAGGCTGGTCAGAGATGAAAGAAACTTAAAAAAAAAAAAAGACAAAACAAAACAAAATGTTATTTCAGTGCTTTTTCTTCCCTTTCCCACAATCTTGTATTTCTGAAATAAGTGCCTGCGGGGCTGGATACAAACCTCTTTGAAGCTGAAGGGAAATGTGCTGTGGAGCTTTTGTCTAAGCCCTGTGGGTGCTCCCTGTGCCCCAGGTTTGGAAGCCCATCATAGCTACCCATTGCTGGGTGGCTACACTTGGCGACTGCAATAAGTTGATTAACACAGTGGTTTGGATCCTGTGTCTTTAACATTATTTTTCTTTCAGAAGGACAAAAGAAGACATCTCTCCTTTGACTTCAGTGAATGTGAGTAAAGCACAAGGTAAGAGGAGTATTTTGGAATAGCCTTAATCACTGTCAATGAAGAAGCAAAATCTAATAAGCCACAGCAGTATTACAGTTCACAAAACAAATGAGAGACGCTTGAATGCCACAATAAAGAAAACAGAAGTATAGTTCTTGATGCAGACAGAAGTGATTATTTGCCTGCACCTTTTCATTGGAAAACACCACAAACCTGTGAACACTGACAGAGCATGATCTATTTAGTTATTAGTGGCCACACTCCAGCAAGTAATGGCGGAGTTTAAATTATATTGAGCCATATCCTGAGGTCCTAATTAATTTTTAACTCTGGCAAACTGTCATAAAGTTGATCAAAGGCAGCAACTGAAGGACTTGGTTTATTGTAGTTTACAAACACACATCCACCACATAATTCTCTGAGTAGATTTGGCCAAATGGATTTGGGCAGATGCAAATTAGAGTACAGTTTTGCTGGTTTGTTCTCATTTGCAAAAGGCAATATAGCCAAGGCCCTTGTCATCCACCTGACTAATTTTTCACAGCTGAAAAGTCTTTCCTTTCAATATAACAAAGCTTTCAGAAAACACATCTGCATACAGCTGACTTTGGCAGTTACTCCCAGGAGAGCAACTAAACTGGACATTGTCATGACGTAGTGTGATGTGCTTGCCTTGGATATCAGTACAAAGAGCATAAAGGTCCCCATTTACCACTGTTTGCCCCCAGTCTTCAGCATTTTTACAGCTGATTGCCTGTTCTTCAGCCAACATACCATATCTTCATGCTGTGTATGTCACTGCTTGTTGACTGGAGGAAGAAAACGATTCCAGATGGATTTCTGCACCTGGTTACTATCCATAGGGACCCTCCAGAGACTTCATGGGTTGAGGCGACCTTCTAAAGGGAACAGGCAGGACTCAAAGTCCTTTGGACTGTTGGGAAGGTGAGAGACCTTTGAGGCTTCTAGAACAGCCAAGGCCATGACACTTATTCAGTTGCCCTCCACATCCACCAGCAGGCTCACAGATACCCCTTGAAGTTTCTGAACAGCTGCCTGTGGTCTTCAATGGGAGTTCAATTTGGCCCCCAGGCACAACGCCAAATCTGTTCCCAGTGAGGCAGCGTTTCTGGCCTCTGTTAATTGGGAACTTCAAATCCCCTGCTCATTTCCAAACCTAAGGGCTCCAACTGGGGCATGTAAAGTCCTTGTGCCATGCCAAGAAGCCAACTAGAGTAATTTTCTTCCGAGAGTTAATTATGTTAAATTGGGTGCCCTGCTCCAAGGAATTGAACCGCAGAGGCAAACATGAGAGAAGTAGTCTAGCCAGCTTTGCATGAGTGATAGTGAGGACTGTGAATATGCTGGTCTGTGAGAAACCGGGGGCTGGCGAGTAATCTGTGCATGATGTCATCTTTCCCAGACTCTTGAAAAGTTTGCAAGGACCTGCTGCAACCCTCCCAGAAAGGCTTGGTCTTGCTGCTGCTCCCAGATTTGGAGTATAGGGCTGGCTGGGCATGCAGCTCATTAGGGAGATATGTGTAAGGCAAACAAACCCCACTCCAAGAGCTTGTTTATCTCATGGCACAGAATGCCACATGCCCCCAGATCAAAGCCAGTGGGAACAGATGCTGTTAGCAGAGCAGCAGCTGCACTCAGATCCTGTCCACACCCTTCCTGTTTGCAGTGGCCTACCCGGGGGCTATTGTGTTCCCAACAGGACGATGATTGCCCCTCCTTCCCACCCCTGCTACCATTCCCCGTCTTCGCCTCACTGCCTGCCTTCAGCTTCTCATTGTTTCTTTCAGAAGGTGCAGATAGTGGGCTAGACACTCCTTGGCTGGCCCTCTGATAAGGGTCTGGAAATTGTTCTCATAAGTTACACAGAAGTTTGCTTGAAAGAAGAAACTCTACTCAAAATAACAAAACTGACCTTGGGGGTCATTATTTTATTTTAAGAAAGGAGCTTGGGCCCATAAAGATTGGAAAAAAGGTCAGTGTGGCCGGGCTCTGTTTTCTACAGCACTGGTGGCATTAACATTAATGATGTTACTGTGCTTTCCTGCAAGTGCTCTGGAGACCAAATTCCAGCTCTGCATGCAAGAAAATCTCTGTTTCCCCGCTGTCCTGCAATTCCACCTGTTGTCCAAGTCGCTTATATCAAGTTGGGCTTAACCAAATTAATCTTTACTTCAAACAATACTAGTGTTGTCTTTCTCACAGTAGAGTAGAAAGAACTGCACTCATTGTGAAAGGAGGTGACCTAGAAAGCAGATGTTCAATGAGAAGATATGAGTGAGAAAGAGGCATGTTCTTTTTCACCCTGGTTGTCTAATAATGTTTAATCAGTCCATTACTTTATGATCAATTCAACCTGTAAAACACAACGAACTTGAGTCTGACTTTCACTTGTGAAAATCAGGAATAATTGCCACAGGCATCAATGCAGCTAATCAGTGGAATCCAGATTTTAAAATGCCTTCTGATTTGTATCTGTAGCAAAACCAGAAGTCCTTCAAGCAGCTTTGGTGTGGCATTGTCAAGAGGTAACACCAGCATTCTAACAGGTAAAGCATTTCCCACCCTGCTTCCAGTGTGAACCCAAATTAGTTTGGAAGAGTCATCGTCTTCAAAAGACCATTTTAAATACACTTCTGGCAGGTACAATTTGTGGTTTGCTTTTCCTTGGTGCTTGCAAGTTCAACAACAAAAGCAACACAAGTGGATATAATCTAAGGTCACTTCTCTCACTCAGGACAAATATGATATTATATTAAAATTCTAGATGGCCAGCTAGCTTAGCTTGTTGGTAAGTCTTTGCTTGCTGTCTTGCTGTCTCATTCAGGTGGAAAAAAAAAGCCGAAGTTTCATGGTAAAGAAGTCAATTGCATTGCTTCACATCAGAGAGAATCATAGGGTGCTACATATGATCCAGACAGTGTGAACGAATGGACAAAATAATGACAAAAATACAATGGGCTGATAAATATAAAGCATGCTTTATATTTTAGGATCTCCTTAAGAAGAGAGATGATATGAACTACTCTTTCTAAAACTTATTTGTAAATTAACTCATTTAGAGTTACAGGAGAAAATAGCAGACCCTTGTGTGCCACAAGGACTATGTTGGACCATGGGACACCTATTCTGTAATATGCTTATCCAGCTTCCCACGAAAGCTCTAGTCCTTGCCCACTCTTTGAGACAGAATATTGGATCACATAGAGAGCTTTTTCCATTTCTAATGTCCCCAACATCTTTGCATTATACTTTTCACTATTCAATTTCTATCCTTACAACACCCTGTCAAACTCTGTAGATGAGGGATTTTAATGGGAGTGCCAAACACACTGGCATCCATGGCTGGACCTATGACGATAAAACATGCTGAGATCTGCGATCACGCACTCTGTCATGAACATTTTGAACTTTCTGAAAGGTCCCTTGTACAGTTTCACCATGCCAATTAATAACTACACCAAGGAGTTCCTGGTCATAGCTCACACATGGCCTGATCCCAACAGGCAGCAGGAGTGGCTACTGCACTTCGGAGGTTAGAACAGTTTAGTAGTTACAGATGTGGTCAGACTGTGTCTCCAGCTTTGAGGCCAGAGAATGGGCTTTAGCACTGTTTAGTTTACTGATATAGATGTAGCAAATGGCTTAAAAAAAGCCCCTTAGTGTTTTTTCTTATTAACCTTTCCTTGAGATAATACTGCAGGGGGACACTCCCTGCCTACAAATCTCAGATCAGGCTCTCTCTTTCCTGGGTGTTTTCTCTCTATTTATTTGTAATTTTCCCTAACAGCTTATTTGTTTTCCCAGTCGTACTTGCCTATCTGACAGCTTCTGCAAGTTGAACTGTCCTTTCCCATTTCCTCTGTCTCTGGCATTTCCTCTCTCATCATCATTTTACACTGTGGTGTTTGCAGAATCGGCTTTCCTTTCTTACCATCGCAGCCGATACATGCCGATGGCAGCCACACAAGCAGGAGCAGGGATGAAGGCAGCTCTGCCAGGTGGTCGGTGTCAGTCCCTCTCTTGTGCAGGGATTGTCCCGTGCTGCAGCCATGGGCTGGAGGTAAACTGCTGCAAACAGGGCTTTCTCCCAGGAGAAGAGAAGACTTAGTGTTTCACAGTGATCGGAATACAGGAAAATTATTTATAGTGGTAAATCAGCAAAAAGTGTTGAACAAGAAAAGCAATTCCATGTAAATTTTGGGAGCTGGCAGGACCATATCACTTATACTGGCTTTCTGCACAGCTCTGGCCACAGAATCTCAGCTGTGTGTTAGACCTGAGTTCCTACTTCAGAAAGGTGAATTGTTTCTGACAATTCGAAAATACATCTCTCTTTAAAAAGTATGGCTTCTATCTCTGATGTCAGGATAATTTTGGGTGTTGGTTTCTCACCCAAAGTCTCTGTGAGGCAAGAGTGGTTTCTCTCCTGTCATGCACAGTTTGTTCCCCTGCACAGCAGCACAGCATCAGTAGGATAGTGCAAAATATCTGCCAGGCACACACAACCGGCTCTCAGGATGGGATGCCCATCCAGCTTCAAATGCCTTGAATCCTTTCCCACTGTGGGATGAGTCCCCAGGTTTCTTTCCTCCTAATGGTCAGAGTAAGAGGATCACCTAAGCAAGAAGACCATCAGCTGCAATGTGGCCACCTCATTTGGCTCACAGGAAAAGTACCACCCAAGGATAGACATCTTTTCTCTCTGGAGGAAGACAACAACTTTGCAGCCCTAATCTTGGCTCTGACAGCTGGAATGTGAGAGGTTTTCCAGTGCAATTCCACAATTTTTGTTTTCTATTGACTGACTGTAGATGGCTTTCTGATCAGGGCACTCAGCACACTTTGTTGAAGTGGTGAACAGGTGTAACTCTGACTTTCAGATTACATTCTTGGGCTTAAGCACACAGTTTGTAGTTGTGTGTGTCTTTTTATTTGATCTAGCTCCAAACAGCTCTACTAACTGTGAAATACAATCTAGGGAGCTAAAAGCCATGGAAGGAAAGCAGCAACACAGATATTAATGAAATCACTGTCATGTGGCTGCCATCCCCACACCTCGCCTGGTCAAGAAACCAAGAGGAAAGAGTTTGTATATTTACAATACAGCACAATCAAGCAATAACCCCAAGATGTTTTGGAAGACAAGTGACCATGGCGTGCATGACTGTATGCGTATGCACATGTGGCAAATACAGACACACAGAGACACACACAGACAAATACACCGCAGAAGACATGAGGTGCCAGAGTGCTGCAAAATCTGGTTGCAGAGAACTGACATTTTGGTGTGTTTTCTAATGAAAAAATATAAAAAGTTTTCTCAAACACCATTCAGGATGCCGGCATAAGCCAACAGCCATTACATATATATATATGTAGCTTTGTTTTCCATCCTCCAAAAGGCTGTTCCTGGCAGAATGGCAGAGTATAGCAGGGTGTATGAGAGCTCCACATATTTTTATTTTTATTTTTTTTTAACAGTGACTGACAATGTTACTGACTAGTTAATAATATACAAAACTGAAGAAGTTTTATCTTGTTTTGGTGGCTATACTGGAACCAATCTCTCTTAGATTTCCTAAGAAGCGTTGCTACTTAGTTCATAGATTTCACTTAGGTTCTGTATCCAAAGAATGAAGAGTTTGATACAGAAAGCACCTCTTTGTGCCAAGGATCATAGCATTGCTGTCACAGGAACTGATGTTGAGAAATTCTAAGACTGAACTGATATTTGAAGAAGTTTCCATGCTGCTACAAGATGAAATAGCAAGGAAAATGAGCTACAAGACTCTCCCCAGGAGGAGAGAGCAGGACACTCCTGGAACTCGCCTTCTGCTTATCTGGAGCCTTGACCCCAGCCTGCACCATTTGATCCGCATGCCTACGACTGCTGGAGACTTACCTCTTGCAGCAGGAATTTGACTGTGCCTCATGCACCCATCTTACAGTCCACTTACAAACAGGATTATGGGACTAACACTTCAACACTCACAAGTGGGAAACCTGAGAGTAGGTCATGGTCTCCATCACAAGTGAGGTGTAACAGAGTCAAGTGGGAGGTCAAGCAGAACTCACTGGGTGAGGTATAGCATATCTCTTGACTCTTCCCAGCCACAGAGAAGCTAAGTGTTGTCAGTGTAAAGGATCACCAAAAGCATATTTAGTAACTTAATAATTACTTATGTAATTAAATGTAAATAATTTTATCTTCCTTTTCTCCTTCCCAACTTTGATATTTACGATACAATTTTAGGCAATGGAATACAATTTGATGTTATCTTTTCTATTACTTTGATTGCAGGACAGCATAGGTGTTTTCTGACACTGACAGCCCATTTTTTTCTATATAAGCTCCAAGAGGCAATGGTCTTTATGACCCAGTAACAGAGATGGCAACATACACACAGACTGCATATTTATGTTACACCACAAATTACAGAAATGTCTCCTTGTAGCAAGTGAGAATGAAGTCCTATCTTCTGACAAAGAAAACCTAGCATGTTACCATTCTCTCAAGAAAAGTTATAGTGCAGCTCCTTTAAGTATAGTTCCTCTGGTGTACAGGCTCAGGTTTAGCATTATTATTTTTAGACTTTGTTATCTAGATATTCCATACCATCTAAACCACCAACTCACTTTTTATCAAATATACCTATCCCTCCTTTTACATAGCATACTTTCACACTAAGAAAAATGGTCCTCAATCCTGTAGGCTGCCTCACTGAAGATCATAACTTAGAATAATAAAAACAGAACAAAGGAAAAGAAATTAAGATGAGGTTAGTCTGCTAAACTGGTGGATGGACAGCTTAAGATGTGGCATGTGCCTTTGAATAGCAATCTGGAGGATCTCTCTTAGCCAAGTGCACTGTTGTCAATCAGACATTTAATCTCATCCTACAGCATCTGCAGGAACTCTGTAGTAGATAACAGCCTGTTATTGCCTGAACCTGAGCTCCATTAAGAAGTGTTATCCTACAAAAGAAGATAGGCACGTCAGATGTGGCTGGGGTTAGATTCACTAGGAAGATTTTAGCACTGAAATGCTTACTGCTGTAGGTGCTTTGTGCTGCAGTAGGATCCTTGGCATCCAGGCTGGGCACTGGGGCTCTGTACAGCAGCCTGGGAGAATCAGACACGTACCAAAGACAGGAAGGGTGAATATTGTCCAGCCCAAGTGTGGGACTGCCTCTACTAAGCAAAAGGTTATGTTTAAAACTTAGTGGAAATCTCCACTGAACTCATGTAGAGATGTCAGCTCGGCCCTCAAAGTGTTTAGGTCCATAAGCCAAATGGAAATTAGGACTTGGTCATAATAAGTGCTTGTGGTTTTGATCCGTAAGTACTAAGGCAGTCACTGTTGTGTGGATATCAAAGGAGAAGCTACTGACTAGAGATGAAGGTTAGTAGTTGGCCTTGTGATGTCCCAGGAGATTTCTCTCCCTGAGAACAAAGGCACAGCAGCCAATGCTGCCTGAGCCAGTGGAGAGCATGGGGGAAGGGGAAGATGTCTCCATCCCCAAGGGGATCAGCAGGTATCTTTGGTACCCAGGCAAGGTACCTAGTCTCCCAGCGAGGGTGCAGGAAGGAAACTGGGTCTGATGAGGATTTACAGCCCGGAGCTTAGAAGGCTCTTCAGAGTCATCTCCCAAATCTATAAGGATTCAGACTCACGTTGTACACCTTCCCAGAGCACCCTGTAGCCAGCAAGACTGCTTGGGCTAGAGAGTCAGGGAAGCACAGCCTTCTCCAAAAGCAGTGGCAAGTTGCAGAAAAGAAAGGAATGGAAATACCAGAAAATTATAGGAGTTGTTTGAGAGGAGACTTGTCTTCTATCTAAGAGAAAATATGATCTAGATGACATTTTTTTTTGTCCAGTACATTATATTCTGGTCCACAATTATTCCCCCTCCTTCCTCTCCCATATTGGGACATTAGTAATTTTGCACATCTACTATATGTGGCAGTCCCAAGTTGGTGCTTAGGATACGTTTATTTTTCACGGCTCTTTTGTTGTATTTGAACATATTGATTTTTCCCACTACACCACTACCAACGATGCCATTATTCTAAGGCAAAACTGATTATTTACTCTTGGTTATGATTTATAGGTTTCTGGGCTTTTTTTAGACCTCTGTGTTTCTTAAGGCTTGTGCTGGGGCAGTAGTCTCTTGCAGTTTACCCTCTTGGCTAACTGGCAGCCAGCAAAGGATATTTCTCCAAAATTGCAGGGAGAGACTTTCCTGAGCAACTTCTCAAGCATCTTCTTGAGTTGTTAACTACTGCGGAGGAGAGAGGAGTGAGCAGAGGCAGGAGGCTGCGATCCCTGCGAGTGAGCATTTGGTTTCGCCTGGTGACACAGGGTTTTCTAAATTTGAGGGCTCTGAATAAAATAAAAAATATCAAAGCCATGTGTCTGCTTGTGGGTGCCACATTCTTTAAGATCACAGTGGCCGTCCTTCTGCACGAATTGTCACAGAAACGGCTCAGTTTCATCCCGCTTGAATGATGTGGCAATATTGTGAAACGCAGGGTGGAAAGGCGTCCCGAAAACAGTTGAGTGAAGAAACCGCCAGAGAGCTGGAAGGTGGCTGCAGAGAACCAAGTGCTGTCACTTTAAAAAGGCAATGGGCCTCGGCGCCTTTGAAATCATTTATCACAGAAGCCGTAACATCTGCCACCATCTTGGATTCATTCGCAAAGTGCGTCTCAGTAGCCATTTTAAAAATGTTTGTTTTCAATTCAAAACACATAATTAAGTACAGGCCAGGGTAAAATATATGCCTTGAGCTGCTTTCCCTCACCCCAGCTCAGAGCATGGCTTTTTCACAACTATGCACTTTGAATTGAAAGCTTACGGGTTTTTTGGGTTTTGTTTTGTATTTTTTTTTTTTTTTTTTTTTTTTCTGCATGGCCTGCTGTTTCTCAAGAATAAATGGAAAGAAAGGCTGTGGATTTAAAGGAGCCTCTCTGATAGCAGTCTGAGCATCCTGGGACCGGAGGGGCAGCCCGACTTTCCAGGGCTCCAAGTGACTCCTTTCTCTGGTGGGAACAGAGCTCAGCCCCAGCAAACCACAGCCACAGCCTTGCTGTCAGGTAACTAGGCTATGCCTTGTGTTTAATTAATCCATGTCCCATTCCACAGGCAAGAGACACTCAGTTGTTTTCTGGCTGTCGAAGGAGTGGGAGAGACCTTGTTACTTGTCTCCAAAGAGGCTATCAAAAAGGTAGCAATGTCTTTAGTGTACTGTCCTTAATAAACTATTCACATCCTTATTCCAGACTTTCTAAGAGGCGCTTCAGAGGGACAGCGTGAAGACAGTACTTGTCTGTTTACATTGTCTTCAGTTCAGCCAACTTTTAACACCACCACTGATGCGTTGCAAACAAGCCCGCAGAAGAGACAAGCAAATGCTCAGGAATGAGCCACTCCAGACCAGCTGGGGGTGGACTGACATCCAGGCTCTAACATCATCTCATAAATAGATGGGCTCTAACATCATCTCATAAGTAGATGGGAAGGAAAGCAAGTCACTGATAGGGGGATGGGTTAAAGTCTAAGGTTGTGTAGGTCTTGGTCCACTGCTCCAGAGAAGAATAGGTTTTTGTGTGAGATAGAGAAAAATCCAGAAAGGTCTTTAGTTGACTCTGAATTCCATTCCTCTTTGTGAGTCTGAGCCTCCATTTTCCAGGTGCCTCAAATTCTCCATATGAAAACACAAGTCACATCAGTTCCCTGAATGACCAAGGTGCTCAGATGCTGGGGCCACATGTGTTCTAGTACACCATGCCCTTTTCATCAGGTCAGGTGGGCACAAGGGAGTAGGTAGGTACTCGGGATGCTTATCTCTGGAGACTTCCCTCCACCACTTGATCACTGTGGTTCCCAGGCTGAGTAAAATCAGGTATATATGTGAGCCAGGAGCTGCAGCATGCTTTAACCACCAGTTTTCAGGCTGAGATGGTTTCTGAGTGATGGGGGCACTGGGACTTTGTAATGTGTCATGATGAGCAACTATGTGCAGTTTACATTAATGAAAACCAGAAATAGATGATCTCAGATTTCAATTACTCCGTGCTTTTAAACATGACATCTTTATTTTAAAACACAATGTGTACAAGGCAGCTTTTCTTTCCTGAAGGTGCCTGGCAGTAGTTGAATTCAGAACTATGCAAAAAGAGGAGACTTCCTTATATGTCTGCAGTGAAAACATAGAATCATAGAATGATTTGGGTTGAAAAGGACCTTAATGAAGAAGCAATGAAGTTTTTAATAACTTGTGCTACAGGTTTCTGTGAGAGATAGCTACTTTTGCAGCAATAAAGATGTTGTTGCACTAATAAAATATGTAAATTGTTCTGGCAGTGTTTTGATTAAAAGAGTAAAAACTCAAGGAAAAAAAAGAAGAAATTAATGAGAATACTCTATTACTAATGACAGGGTCCTTGCAAGAGACACCCTCTCTCAGTGGTGACAATATTGTACAAAGGAGATGGGACGCATCTCTGTTAAAATAAAAGTGTCTGCTTTGTATGCATGCTCCTGGTGTGCTTTTGGGAATAGACTGCAATTCTGATGTGGGGAAATCCAAAGCAGAAAAAGCAGGATACCTGCTGCTACTTGAGCTAGTGCTTCCTAAACACAAAGCCAAAGCGTGCTTTTCATTTTTCACTACACCCATCTTTTTGAAGTGTCCCGTTACTGTGAGGGGGAATGTTGCTCTAGATTTCAAGGAGGAGGGGATTTGCTTTCTTTTTTTCTTACAAATCTGTTTTTCACAGGCTTTCTTCTTTGGGCACGCATTCCCGTGTTACAGATGAGTGCTGAAATTACAGGGGTAAGAACGCAGCCAGGAATGAGTAACATGCAACCATAGGCACACAACAGAAAACATTATTTTTGACTAGGTGATAATTAGAAAGGCTGCTGCATTGCCATGTACACAAACAAAGCACGTCCCCTTTGGGAATCTGTTTTCTTTCCTCTGATGTGAAAACATTAATATTTTTTTGTGGAGCATGGATTTTTAACTGCTCACTGACCTATTTTTAAATAAAACTTCTGCCTGTGCCAGCAGTTGCTTCCAGCTACAGGCATATGACCATGGAGCAAATAGGTCTAGCTGGGATGTTGGAGAACTGAACTGGTGTCTGATTAGAAAGGGTTGATAACTTATCAGTGCTCTGTGTTACTTGACTAAGGCCAATTAAAGGTCTCTTAGAAATAAGCTGCTATCTCTTCATCTTCAGTAGAAACATACAGCCTGATAACCCCGTAGCCACAGCTAGTGACTGACAGGCTGAGCTGGCTATGAGCTGCTGACTTTTTCTTCCATTGCAAGGATCATCTTCCCCTAGTACGGTTCTGTCATGCTTAATGCATGTGTTTTCCTCTGCATCTGACTGAACCTCTTCATTTCTTTACCATGATCTGACCTTAACTCCATCAGCTGAGGATGACCCACCCAGAAAAACCATACCTCACAACACAGACTGTAAAGGAATACCTTATGAGTAGATGCGGATCTGTTAACAGATATGAATGCGAACCTTTCAGAGTAAGTGTACAGCAGGCTGAGACAGTATGCCTTTGGATGTCTTGCAGTGTCAAATATGATGGATGAATGGATGGATGGATGAATGGATGGATGGATGGAAGGGAAAAGAGATAAAAGGAGGAAAGAAGGAAAATAAAAGAAAGAAAAAAGAGGATAGAAGGGAGAAAATACATTTTTTTAATATCCTTGCTTTATGCATTGGCTGCTTGAAGACCTATAATCACATTCAGAGCTGACGCCCCCTAATCAGGGCACAGCACATGAAGGCTGATGGAGTTGACCTTCTTCAGGTCACCCTGGTTACTGTGCTGATCTAAATGGAGGTAAAAATACTGCAGCAACACTTAATGTGCCAGGAAAATCATATGGAAATTAGACTAAGAGACAAACTAAATAGTTGCAGTTCTTGCTGGTAGGTAATTATTTCAAGGAAAAGGAAACTGTGAATTGAAAGCATTACTTATCAAGTAGTACACAAAGGTTAATAAAGTGAGGAGGATAGTAAGACCAGCTGAACCTTGATTTAGTTTATGTGGTTTTATTTAACTCACTAAACATTTTACCTTTTGTTCTACAGAGAAGGGACAGAACCTCATAGAAATTAACATGTCTTTTTAAGTATGCTCTTACCGGCAAGGGAAGAAGAGGCAAGATAGCATTTGCTTTCAAATCACATAAATTTCAATATTTGGATGTGACTTTGTATTCAACCAAAGCAAAAAAACCAAACCAAACCAAAACAAAAACAAAACCCCAACATTTGATGAAAAGGTTCAACATAATTTAAATGCAAATTGTGTAAGAGCACAAAATGTTTTCTACCTTCCACATTCAGTGGTAGCAGCAGGATAACATTGATGCATTTAAATGTATTCAAAATGCATAACTTGCATTTTCCCTAAAAATTTTAGAATATATATACACAGCTCTTAAAAGGGGCTTTTAAACTGCGATTTATGTAGGATTCTCAAAATATGCTCCTATATGAGCGCAGTTTAAGAACTAAAAGATTTTGTGCATAAATTTCCAAATAACCAAAATTGTGTTTTGTGGGGCACTAAATGCCATTACATACTAATGCCATTACATGTAAAAACACTCAGATAGGAAACAATTGGCATCTTGCAAGGTTTAAGGAAATGCAGTAGTGGTCATGGTTGGAACAGTATTTGTATTTTTTAATGCAGGTATATGTAACGGTGTTTAGTGTTCTGCAATGGGCCACTTCCCAACATGATCAGCTCCTGATTCAGTAAAATTTATAACAACATACCCAAGTGTTATTATCTGACAGAACACATCAGTGCAAGCCAGCCTTCAGTCCTACCAAACTCAGTAGGTCTCCACCACCTGTTTACAGCCAGACACAGGCTAAGGTGGCGTCTTCAAGGTCAGGGCCACCCATCCTCACCCGATGTGGCTGGGGTGAGGACCACCTGACCTAGTTCCTGGGGATGGTGTTGGTCCAGCAGCAAAGGGCTGGGACTCCCTTTGGCAGACCATCACAGGTAGCCAGGAGCAGGAGGCAGGACGTGCCCTCTGCAGAGCTGCCATGGCATCTCTTGGAGTGGCTGAGCCCCACCAGGGGTAGGGGCAGGGCTGGCTAAGAGCCACAGGGTAGCAAGGCAGGGGGAAGGCCTCCCCACACCCAGCACAGCCCCACCAGCTCAGAGCCAGATCCAATTGGCTTTCCTGGAGCTGCAGGAGCATGGGATGTTCCACAGATTGACAGGAACAAAGGAAACTAAGAAGACTGCTTCATCCTAATTACAATAAACAATACAAGAAAAGGCTTTTTCATTTTAAAGGTGTGTAACTAATTCTTGGCTAAAATGTTTGTGTGAAGTAGTAATCCTCGAAAAAAATGCCCCACTGTAGTAGTTTTAGGTCATAAAGGATGCAAGGGCTTGCTAAAGTTTAAAAAAAAAAAAAAAAGTTAAGGGCAAAGCAGTGTCACTGGGATGAAATTCCTTTGACAGATATAAAGGTCTCGATGACAGTTATTTTCCAGGTCTGCAGCTCAGCAATCATGCCTCTGAACAGTTTCCCACGTGAAGTGTTTGAAGAAGCGGTCGACGTGTGACTGATCTCTAAGGCCCACCGCCTGGTCTTCTTTAAGGATGAGGCAGAGGCAGAAGGAAAGGTGATGCTGATAAGGGAATCTGAACCAAATGTTGTCACATTCTGGAGATGATTAGATGCCCTTGCTGTGACTTATTACACAACCTGAGGGTGGAAAGAGAAAACTTGGGATGAAATGTAGCTGCAAGAGGGGAAGATGCTTTCTCAGCAAAGAGGAAAAGCAAAGAGAGAAACTGTTGATGCCTAAGACTGGGTCAGGCATCAGAGTATTCTCTGTGGTGGGGGATAGATGTGATGCTGCAGTAAATCTCCCCCTAAATCAGCCCTAATGTGATCTGCATTTATATCTTCACAACCTGCTGATAGTATTAAAAACAAACAAACAAACAAACAAAAAACCAAACTTGTCTTTACTTAAGAACAGAACAATGTATTTAAAAGGCATTTTTGATTGTTCTGGATTATTCCAGATTTTACCTTTCTCCTTGCATACTTTAATGAATGAAAGCTTTGGAGCCTAATGTAGGTAATAGAATTAATAGGCTGACTTAGAAACCCACTCGAAACTTCAAGAAAATGTATATTTGCTTATGAGAAAAATTATTGAGTCATATATTTCACTTATGCAATATACAGCAATATACAGAAGGTGCAACCTTGCTCCTAAATCAGCTGTTTAATCTAAAAAGACAGTTACCTGTAGCCATGTTCCTAATCTTGGAATTAAATGCATTTTATGTGTACCATCCTACAATTTGGCTATGATGATGGGGTATTTAGCTCAACAGAACAAGGAAGGGAGTTTGGAATTCTGGAGGAGTTATTTGGTCAAAACACTCCAGTTCACTCAAGAGTGCTTCCACATTTCACTCTTGCTAAAAGTAGCAGCAATAGTCCACTGCTATGGAAAGCACTGACTTGTCACATGAAACACAGACTCCAAAGTACAGCTCATACATGATCAGTCATGCATGACCACTGCTGCATGGCTTAATTTGCAGTATAAATACAGAAGTTATACTAACTATAACATCTCAAGACATCTGCCATCTACTCTCTCATTAAAAAGCATTTTCTGTACTGTTTTGTTACCACAGAGACTAGTCCAAGTTTTTCCACTGATTTCAGGACAGTGTTACCCCTTACTTACATCCACCTTCCTGCAGATCCAAGGAGAGGCATGAGCAGAGCTTCCTACTGGTGTTACTAGCTCTGTAGCTTAGAAAAGGTATGAGTCAATGCTGTTTTGGGAAAAGAGTGTAATTCTTAATATTAGTCACGGCTTATGAAATAACCAAAGTATCCTCAAGTGTTTCAAAAACTATTTTATCAAGTGTGAAGATCTTGAAGCAAGGATTTTAGGACTTATTGTGCTATCATTATGTATTTTCAGTATGTATTATCTGTAAATACATATTTTTGTATGTGTTGATGTAACAAATTGGTGTGCAAGTGCAAGGGAAAAGACTAGTTTTCCTCATGCAAGGGAAAAACTGATAATCTCCTCCTCAATCACTTGCCACACTCCTCTCCAGCCTCAGTACCTATGACATATAGCCTGGAAGTCTGGATTCATTCCACCTCTGAATGCCAAGTTGGCTAGTAATCATTCCCCAGCTTACTAGTTAATTGTTGAAATTCTGACTGAGGATGGCAGCTAAGTTGCCATGCAGAAACACCAGTCTCTAACACACATGCTAGATGTCCAAGGAATCTTAGGAAACCTTTTAAGAGTACGAAAAATTATTTGGTCTAGACAAGACTTTAAGTCCTGTTCGATAGCTGTCTGCTCTGATTTCCCATGTTCAGATTGGTTCTGCTACTATACAAATCTGCAACAAGTGGTGAGGCAACTAGCTGCCACTGAGGTCAGCAAGTCACCTGAAGAGCAGCCTGCAGCCAGGTAGACCTTGCTGGAGACACCAACCAAGCAGAGGCAGCAGCTCTGCTGTGACAGCCTCAGCATCCTGTTGCCCTTTTCTGAGGTGGCTAAATAGCTATTTTTAAAGTCTGGCCTGCAATTGCCTAAGTAAATCCCTAGGTCATTATAATTAATAAAAGAAGATCTGTAGTCTGGGAAAGATCAAAGTGTGGGCTCTACCTGTTACTTCAATTCCATACCTCCAGAGGAACCATGATGAGACTGAGGTTTTACCTCAATGTAAATTGTTGGTTTGGATGTCCCAAAAGTGCATGTCTGGAGGCAGCCAGGTGGTTAGCACTCCTTTACGAGCAACTGAGGTGAGAGCTGTGTGGAGCTGAGATGACTGAGATCAGCAGGAATTTGGGTTGGGAGCGTGGCTGTGACTGAAAGGATCTATGGCTCAGAGTTTCCCATCCCTCCACCACAGGACATTGATTCACTGTGTCAAGGAAGAGGTCATAGGAAGCAAGAGGGCAACAAAGGGGCAGAGAGAAAAAAAAAATTCTTCCCCTTTGGTTCGTACCTTCTGTGAGATTTTACCTCAGCAATTTGAGAAATGTCTTTCCTCAAGCCTGCTGAGTTTTAAAGACTGTCCATGCACTACCTCCGTACCTTCTTTTACTCTACTACTTTCCGTCATCACAAGTGCTTGCCCTCACCAACCTCCGGGCATGTTTGTATGGCAGGCGCTGGCAGATGAGGACAGCTGCTTTCAGCACACCCTCATTTCACTCCCACACCACCCTTCACCAGGTCCTCACCCCCTCATGACCCTGTCCCTTTGCTGACAACCTCAGGGGGGTCTGAGCAGTGCATCCCTGACTTTGGGGACAAAATACATTGAGAGCACAGTGAAGGGTGCTACCTTTTTGTTTCATTTCACTTGCACAGATAATCAGGAAACTTTATAACATAGTACTGCAGCACACATGTTACATAGTTTATAAATTTCTGCCTCATGTTTGTACAGTGCCTGCCTATCAGGAGAGCCAGCTGATAATAATACCATACCAAAACCCAAATAGATGTTGTAAAATATGTTTGCATGCAGAACGAGGATACTGGAGCTGTACAAACCATTATATTGCTTCAAAAGATGAGTTGGGCAGCTTACATAGCTCCTTGTGCAATGAGTAGATTGAAGTCTCCACCCAGGCATCAGGAGGGTCTGACTGAAGTCTGAGTTCAGCAGGAGAAGCTAAAAGGGACACAGCAATATATGACAGCAGGGTGCTGCAAAAGCACTGCTCATAAGTGCACACCAACAAGTGACTTTTAGCCTCTTTCTCACAGCTGTCAGCTCTTTTAGGTATGAGGCTTCATCCTGCTCTATTAAATCAGAGCTTCACCTTTCCTTTTTCCAGGAAGACAAGCTCAGCATTGTTTTTTCCTCAGACATGCTATCTAGCTGTCTTTCTGGTTACTTGACATAGTCTCATTTCCACAGTCACTGCATTTAGTATCACCACCACTTTAGAGGTATGAACGTGAGGCACAGAGTATGCTAAGAGATATCAGCCTGCAAGGAGCTTTCTCCTGTTTCAGTAGCTCTCTTCAATCTATTACTTTGCTTTTTCTAAAACCAAGGAAAGATGCTAATCTTCAGAGGCAGTGGGTATGGGAGTGAGAAAAGAGAATAAAGGAAGCTGTGGCATTGACTGAATGCTGATTGCTTGGCATACTTTGTTGTGTGTTAGGTTTTTTTCTAGAGGAAGCTACTGAGGCTGTCAGTCCAAACTGTCAGAAAGTGATGGAAAAAGTGCATGATAATCTACAGGGGATAAAACTTCAGTCACAAGGTCACTGATGGAATCACTCCAAGTGAACACACACAGTTCACTCTGCATCCCTCAGAATTTATACCATAAATGGGTGCAAGACTCATTTCCTGTGCAAATCCCTTCAGCTGAGACTGTGAGCAAGGGAAGAGGGGACTTGCTCTCCTCTCTCTGCCTCTTGCAGCATTTCACTTTGCCTTCCTTCCTCTCCTAGTTTATGCAACTAGGTCCTGCTGTGTTCTCACCTTGCTAAAGTGTTAGAGCTTGCTCTGCCCTTTCAGCTTATTCAACCTCCAGTTCTGGGAGGCACATTATTGCTGTAGCCTGGTCTACAGCTGTAGCTAGGTATAGATTTACCTCCAGTGCAGGAGAGTATTTTGGCTGCTGGGCTTGCAAAAGGCATGCACAGTGAGAGTGTCAGCAGCTCCTGTGACTGCTGCTGAAAGATGATTCTGAGCTAGCTGGCCACAATACATCAGATGCCAAGACTGCAGGGAGGAGCTGGGAGAGATGAAAGAAGGGGATGAAAAAGTGGGAGGGGAGATTTGCTGTTTCTGTGGAAACAGAGACTTTATTCAAACTCAGATTTTTGCATCCCTGACCCCAAGGTGACCTGCTGACCTCTCCTCCCAGCCTGACTCCAGCCCAGCTCTTTCTCCTGAAGGAAAAGGGCCAGACTCACCTCCTGCTCTCTGCTTGACAGCGTGTCTGGGCAGACTCCTTCCTGCCAGAGTAAATACAATTAAAAGAGAGCCACGCACAGGGTCCGGGCCACCTAATACCAAAGAGGTCAGTGGAATAGATGGCCCAGAAAGCCCCAATGTGACAATGCCATCATAATAAGGAAATAACTGCACATGTGCTACTCTTTCGAGTTAGCGGGGTGCATAGGTGAGAATTGTTAGATGTTGCTTGTTCTCCAAACAGATGTAAAAAACTGTAAAATAAAGATCTGAAGCAGCTCATGAGGTTATGGATCCAGCTTTCCAAAGATGTTTGCTAATCACTTTCCTAGTCAAAAGGCCTTAAGAAAAAATACTGCAGCAGCATGCAGAAAATGGCTAAACAGGGACAGACTAACAAAGAATTGAGAGAGGTATGGCTAGCTCCTGACAGGAAGACTTTATTTGAGAGGAAGAAGCAATATTTAAAAATCAGTAGAGAAATAATCTAATCCACAGCCAGGACAAAAGCAACTACAATTATGTGTGCTCATATTAGCAAGGAACAGTAGTTCCATTGCTAAACTCCTTCTTCAGGCAAGAGATCAAAGAAAATTACACCCATAAGAGGAATTTCTACAATGCCTCACTAATTAAATAGTAGTTGGTTCATGTAATATTGAAATAAAAAAACATGTAAACAAACCTTGAGACAGGGTTGAATATTTTCCATGCAGACATGAGCCTGAACAAACTCTATCTTGCACTGTGCCTGAATTTTTGAGAAGTTTGAATCCAAAAATGGATCCAATTTTTGTGCTCCAGACACATCTCCACTTAATATTAACAAAAGTCAAATCTTTAGCAAGGAAAATACAGTAGCTTGAAGGAAAATAAAAAACACAATCAGTGTTGTAAAATGAGTCAATTTTCAGTGATGCTTCAAAACTAAAAAGGAGACTGACTGGTGTCACATACTTTGATGCAAGTAAGTGTAATTTTCATGCTGCTATAGGTGACAAAGGGAATAAGCATTACAGTAACAAAACTAGCAGTGGTACCTTCCAGTACAACTAAGAAGGTTCGCAGGCTAGTGGCAAGGCAGCAACAAAGACCAGTAGCATCTTTCTTTCACCCTTCTCTCTGAGTGAATTTACCTCCAAGAAAGTGGGCACTCCACATATGTGGTTCTGGGCTGGTCAAAAAGGAACAAAATAATAACTAGAGTTTACCACAGTTTTTTTTTTACAGCAATGCTGCTGAACGTCTATGAGCCCTGACTCCATGACACCTGCAATTCCCTTCCATCTGACAAAGACGGACTCTGTGTTTTGAAGGGGCTGTCCCTGCAGCTGCCTGTGTTCACCTAAATCAGAAAATGATACCTAAAAACAGGCAGCTGGGGATTTCTTGGCTCTTTTCTGTTGTAAGTCTGTAGTGGGAACTTGTAGCATCTCTGCTTTCCATTACCAGGTTCTTCTTGTTGACTTCAGGACTATCTGCAATATCTCTGTCTGTCATACACTAGGAGCGTTTCCTCTCCTTCACAGAAGAGATCTCTCTTCTCCCAGATCGGCTTCTGCTTTGTGTATGCCGGTGTCATTCTTGCTATGTCTGCTCCAGCAAATGCAGCAAGACCAAGGAACAGGCTTAAGCACTGGCCCACAGCTGCCATTTGGCTGCCAGCAGGCTCCTGGGAGCAGTGCTGACATCTCCCTTCTAACCCACTCCCAGGCCTTGCTTGGGCACAGTTTGCCAGTGCCAAGAACCATTTTCTCACAGCAGAGGTAGCCCTGTAATCTCCCATCCCTCCCAGTCACTGTCCCTTCCCCATATCTGAGGTCCATCCCACCTCATCACCGATTCCTTTCCTGCTAACCCAGGTCTGCACATATGCACACAGCGTATTACCACATCCATTGCTATTCCTGTTTTTCCCTTTGAATCATAACCCTGGAGCCCTGCATTTCTAGAGAGCCAAGTTTCTCTCAGAGAGAAGATTTGCAAAATGAGAATTTCCTTCTCAAGAGCTCATCTGCTTAGTCCCCACCTGCACTCCTAATCCTACTAGTGACATCAGGGAAAATGGGCAGGCATTTGAATTTTCAGTAAAAGGCAAAAGTGATTGGTCTCATAGTCATTTATCTACAGCCACATCCATCTGCTCCCAAAAGTGCAAAAGAGAAGCTTTGGTTTTGTTTAGTTTTGTTTTGTTTTGTTTTTTAAAGAGAGAGAATAAGCAGAGGTAATAGCCAAAAACCTGCCACACCCAGGAGTATGACAGAATATCCCATAACAACAAACTGGATACACAGTTCAAGTGCTATTTGGAAGTGGTAACTGGGAGCTGGAAAAAGCAACCGAATGTTCAGTGCAGACATGGCCTCTCGCCAAGGACAGGGTAGGGATTCACAGAGGTGGTATTTTCTCCCTCCAAAGGCAGAGTGCCAGGAGAGCACATCTCCCTCTCAGGGAGCCAGGGTGGTCACAGAGCTGGCCCAGCTTCACAGGCAGCCCCAAAAATCCTCCCATCCTTCAGGTTTCCTCCAAAAGGGCATTCCTTTCCCAGCTCACCTTTGCCAAGCACTTCCCTCTTGGGGCACCTCAGAGCTCTGCTGCCTAACACAGACATCTGCAGGTGGCTCTTCTGCAAACAGCTACTTCTAACCAGCTTAACCTGTGTGGGCTATTGCTTCACTGCAAGAGGACAGCACTCTTAGTTACACATTTGAAAAGTCTTTGTGCACACACACATGCACATATACACTCACATAGATACATTTGCATGTACACATACACATATACATATTCACACATGGGGGCAGGTACACAGCAGAGCCTGAAGACAGGTATATTCAGAAACAGCTCAAAACACAACTCCATTGCATTCCTCATTTTCTGAATAAAAACCTCACAGAAAAATGTCCTGGGAGGAGAACCCACAAGGCTGTTATAGCTTTAGCAGACCCTGAGTGCTTATCTCAAGCTGAGAGAGCGATTTCATGGCAATAATTTGTTTAAAGTGTTGCTGATTGCTTCCTATTTCTTCCTTGCAAATGACTTTTACACCTTTCTACTGTTGCTTTTATATGAGCTGCTATGGCAATTAATCTGCGGGAGGCTGTGTAAACATCACACAGACCCTTTTATCTGACTACTAGGGGCCATAGAAGACACTCCCGAGACCTGATGAAAAGTATTTTCACGAGTTTTTCCCCTTCCTTGAAACAAATATTGTTATTAAGTTAGTATCAGAGTTTTCTCTATTCTTACAGAACACATTCAAGTGTACTTCCAACAGAAACTGTCTGATCCCTGTAAGTAACCTATTTGAAAAGAACTTCAATAAAGAAATTACTGAGAGGTCCTAGAGTCAAGGAATTTCTCCTTCTCTGCTGAAAGAAGAATTTATCTGATAAAATGATTTTGGATCAAGTTGACTCTTTCAGAAGAGCCAGGAGTATACAGTGATTGGGGCTAAACAGCCGGATCTCTGTCTGGTTCATCATTTTATTCTCAAGTGCCAGCACTAGGTGTCAGCTATCCATTTCTCCTACCAGTTTCTCCTACCCCTGCTAGGAACAGGTTGTTGCAATGATGTTTGGAGTCTCACCAGGGCATTTTACATGTTTGATTGTGGCTCCAGCCCAAGGATTCAGTTTGGTCCATGAAAGTCTTCCACTTTATCCCAGCTTTGATGTTTCTGCATTCTCCACTCTGCACCTTGGGGAATTGGACTAAATGATCTTTTGAGGTCCCTTCCAATCCCTAACATTCTGTGATTCTGTGATCTCTTGGAGATTGAGAGCCCTATCAGATCACCCATGAAACCCAAGCATCATCACACAACCACATCTCTGTCAGATTAACCAGAACACACACTACAGAGTGTATGCCAGCTTTAGGCTTTTTTCTGCCAGTTTTATTCTGACTTTAAGAGGACTTAAAATAGCTGAACCAGCACAAAGTTAGAGCAGCACGAGAAGATAATACAAGATCTGGCATAAATCCTGCTGATATAAAGTTGGGTTGTCAATGTTTTTTAGCACATTTTTGATGATGATGTGAGTTCATTCTTGATCAGTGTTTTGTGTTGTGGGACCACAGTGGGTTTTCTTATCAAGGAAATCGTGATGTTATTCAATGAAGAGTGAGAAAGACACTCTGATAGCAATTAGTAGAAAGAGAATGACAGAGCATTAAACCTTACAGGATAATTAACTCAATGATCTGCTATCGTAGACAAGATTGTGATGTAGGTTCCATTTTAATCCTCAATTGTCAGTTGTTTGTGGGATTTGATAGTTATAGAAAAAGAATGATTAGACTCCTAAATGGTCACCAGCAGATTATCTTCTTTTCTATGAGTTAATGCAACATAGTCTAATAGAACTAACAGTATTCCATATGAAAGAAGTGTTCCAAATGTTTCATGGATGAAAGCACCAAAGCACAAAAGGAAAATTCATAAGACTTACCTGTAGGCAAAATGGGGAAAACATTCCTCAGTGATGTTATCATAGATTCCTAATAATAATTTTCTATTTTTTATCTAGTTTATATTATTATCTCATTTCACAGTCTCTGAATTCTTATATACGTTGGGACAGGGTAAATTTGAAAGTAAGCACATCAGTTTACTTCCAAAAGCTACCATTTCCAGTCACCATGTCACACGGAAAAAAAGAAAAAAACCAAACATATATACAATATTGTGCGGATAGCATTCTTAGATTCTTCCAGTTGTGTTCTGAAGTTTTCTGAAATGCAGATCATATTAGTCTTCCAGAGCATTTAGTGCCATGCCTATCCCTCTCTTGCTCATCCACCCCTACTGATACACCATTAACAAAACACAATAGCAGCTGCCTATATTAGCCCCCTACAATAAGTTACAAGTGTTATTTTTCAGTGTTTAAAATGCATTATCAACACTAGCAGAGAACAGGACTCTGGTAGATATTGGATCAAACTCATATTCAATAAAGGGAATAAAGGACATGGTGTGTATCCTTACCTACACATAGAGTTCTCTCCTTGTTTCTACTTGCGCTTCTGGGCAGTGAAATAACTCCCTAGCTTTAAGAGGAGAGCAGGTATTCATCAATAGGCTCTACAACATCTGTTGAAAGACATGCTGTGTGCAGCATGATGTCAAACAGAGGGAGCATGAGCTCGTTGTGAAGTTATGAAAGGAGCTTCCTTGTTCCTTGCCCATTTCTGGCTCCAGGTGGTAAAAACATTAAAATAAGACCGATTGTGCATTATTCTCACTGCTTATTTCACACAAGCACGAACTGGTCTGGTAAAAGAACTGTCTGTCAAGTAAGTGAAATGAGATAAGCAGGAGTAACACAGTATTATGCACTTAGCATAACAGTAACTCCTGTAACATTATCTAAATGGCTACATAAATTGCTCTTAAGTACTCCAAGTGTTGTTACATGCATTTTCTTTACAAACAGGCTTGGTAACATTGTTCTTCCTGGGCTTTGCACACCCATGAACATGCTCCTTCAGTCCTTACTGAGAACTGTAACTATATGAAAAAAGGAGCTGAAATGATTATTCACAGTAGTACTATCTAACAGACAAAAGTCTTCTGAGATCTATTTGCTGTATAAGTCTATGTGTATATGAAAATATAATGCAATACCACTCTCTATTAACTGAACATTCATTTGCCCAACAGAAGCCAAATAATGGAAAATCCTGATTCAAGCCCCAAGATTTGTGTCAGGATACTGCTCAGACCAGACAAAGAGGAAACTGTTGTACCATATCTGATGTTTGTTTGCAATGCAAAACAGAGCTAAATAATGAATCACCATTCCTTAACATTATCAAATTCAATCCTAAAGCCTCGCTTGGTGTGAATGGTGGCACTATTCCATCACAAAAACTTGTTTCAGATAAGAAAAAAATACACACTGTGTGAGAGTCTAGTCAAACCATCTTCCCAAATACAGTCCTCTTCAAACCATTTTATACAAATAAGACTATTTCTGACCTGTTTAAGTGGAAGAGGAAAGTGCTTCTAAAATCTCCCACCTCCCAAACTAGCTTTAGCAATTTAAGTGTCATCTGGTGTGGTTCTGCAGCTCCCAGAGAAAGAGGGGAACAGAGCCTGTAAACTACCTTACCCATACTGGGTCCCCTCCCTGTCAAGGGATCTTAGAGAGAAGATCCTCGGGAGGAGCTCTTCTCAGTTGGCTGCCTGTAGACATGGAGATATGCTGGAGATCCCCAGGACACTGAAGACAAGGCAGGAGGTTGGCAGGTGGTCCTGGGCTCTCTGGGCTGGCAGTGGGAGCATTTTGGGTGACACTGAACCTCAGTACCCATGGAGGTGGTCATCTGCCAGTGCCAGGGACAACCCAGGGAAAGTATAGGCAGGGACTCCTCCCATGAGGCAGGAAGGAAGGGTTTGGATGTACAGACACAAGCTACACCATGCCACTTACTTCCAAGGGCAGAGAGCGGCCCCCGATTCATTTTATTTCCTGGTATGGGTGTAACTCTTGGTTTCAACAGTGACATTTCTTGAAGAGCTGTGCAGTGTACCAAATGGGAGTGAAACAATAGATACCAAATTGTATCTTTAATACATCGATATTATCAAGGCTCACTATGAAATAAATATCCAGATGTAAATTCTCCAGCCTTCTCTAATCACATCTGAATAACCACAAATCTCTCCAAATAAATAAATAAATAAATAAATAAATAAATAAGGAAACACACACACACAGTTAAAATTTGTCTAACATTTCTGTCTAAGCTATTTCTCCTCTGACATCCTGAAGATGATCAGGATCTTCTGTTGCTTGCTTGCTGATCTCTAGCTGTCCCTTCAGAAGCTCTGGGGATCTGTGGGATGGTAACCCCTGAGAGGGGGGTCTCCTCACCTCTGTACCCAGCCTGCCTCGGCTGCCATCCGCCTTGCAGGCTGAGCCAATTCAGGTTAATGGAGCTGACAGGCAGCAGCCAAAGAGCAGCCACATCATCTGTCCTGCCGCCCCTGAAAGAAGAGAAGTCATTTCTAATCTGAGTGGCTGCAGGGAATGCTTATTGGACTTGGGCTCCTAAATCATCGCTGTGAAACTTGACCCAAAATCTCTGAAGTGTGCTGTGTACCCACTCGCTGCAATGTGAGGAGACTTGGATTTCTGTATTCTGAGTGGTTTGACTTTGGTTCCTTGCTAAAATACTTATTTTAACAAGTTTCTGTCTGGAGGCCTTTGAATTTATTATCCTTGTAACATTTGTTCCTAAAATGGCCTTTTGCAGGAAGCACTTTAAATTTCACATTCCTTTTGTGTCTGGTGAAATGCAAACCTCATGCCTATAATTCTGTTCTTTAGAGTAAATGTAAATAATTGCATTTTCTTTCACACTACCATTTCATTAATGCTGACCAGATAGTAATAGCTATAACCCACAGTTTGTAAGGTGTATGGTGAAGTGTAGATGACAACCAGTAGAGTCAGACACATTGCTCCTTATGTGTCCTTCTAGTCTATGCTCCTCTTCCATTTGAAAATAAGAAGCTTGGGTTTGGGGTTTTTTTTGTGGTTTTGGAGGTTTTTATAGATTCTTTTGTTAGGTCTGCTCAAACGATACAGTGATTACATACGATCTGTCAACACTTTCTACTGAGATACCAGGAACTATACAGTCTCTAAGTTAGCAATTTTAGGAGATATTTGTCTTATTTTCTAATTCTACAAAAAAAAGCTTCACATCTCAAAATATAAGAAGCAATAACAAATTCTTTCCTTGTTTCTTTTTATACTCAGTATAACAAGTCCTACAATTTAAAAGCAGCTGCTGTAACATTTTATACCATCTTCTATTAGGCTACTTTTCCACTTACTAACTTCAATGTAAGACTTTGTTTTCAGTTTAATAATACAAAATTGCCATGTGTTACTAGTAAATTTATTTCTCATTGTGTAAGAAGTTTTATAAGTAAAGGTTATTGTCTTAGAGTAGCCATCTTCCTCCTGGAGAGATTCATAAGACTACATACTTCTGGTCTCTCTAGGCAAAATCATCTCTGTCGTCTTTAGTCACCTGATTTCTCACTACATAAATGTTTGATACAGCAGTCAAAATAGGAGTATTTTCCATATTTCTATATTTACTTGTATTCTCTTGTACCAGTTTTCTCAGGAATGTAAAATCATCCTATAAATGTTAATCTACTGAGTATTTCAAAGTCATCATATGCTTTTAAACTGGACTACAGGTAAATGAGAGGCACCTGTTGCACAGAATGACCAAGTTAGTTGCATTCCTTGGAGGAATGACACTTCATTCTGATTTAGGAAAGGAAAATATAGCAAAGTATTCAATCTGCCTATCAATCAAAATGACAACACAATCCTTACCTTTATGTAAATGAAGAAACTAATTTTATATTCAGTGCTATTCCCCTTTGCATTTTGAAAGTGTTTATGTGTTGTGAAAAATATTTTCTTTCAAAGGCACAAACTACAGAGGACTCAAACAATTTGGCAGTATGTCTGGCAGCAGACAACATAATGCCTATCCTTCTTAAACCTCTTTGAAATATGAATGAAATCCAGCAGAAAATTAGAAATCCATCTGACTTCACTCATCATCAGTGGTTTCATATAACCAAGCAATAGTCAAAGTCTGAATCTCACTCCTGGAAGGAAATACCAGCTACCAGTATATACCAGGGAATACCACTCCTAGGAAAACACAAAACTCCCCCAATTGCAATGATGTAAATTCACAGTGAGTAAAGTTACAGAGAACAGACAAAGAAACTAACTCTTCAGTGAAAGGGATGAGGTGGGAATAAAGAAACTGAGAGCAAATGATGATTTCTCTGACATGAGTAAAAAATACATGGGTGCCTTTCTTGCCTTTCGTCATTGGAAAGAAGAGGTGGCAGGTGAGCTGGGAGGTCTGGAAACTGTATGTTAATAGTAAATGAGTTTTTGCCTAAAGTGTAGACAGTTTTGAGCAGTGCTCAACCAATGCAATGACCTTTATGTCATCATTCCAGTCGTCTGATTTTGACTCAAGGACTGCTCTGAACTATATCAGAAGCTGAAGCCTGTAAGTTTAGGGAAGCACTAAGTTTCTGCAAACCGTCCCACCTCCGTGTTTGTTCTTTACCTCTTCAGCAATCCAATTAATTCTATACAAGCTTTTTTTTTTTTTTTTTTCTGCCCCTACAGTGCCTCTGACATGCACAAGCAGGAGATGACAACCATCACAGCAGCATGTGCCATTTTGTGATGAAATCCATGTTCGCAGACCTTGGCAATTATAATACAGGTCCTCATCTGTTCAGTGGTTAATTTGCAAAACATTGTTCAAATGCAGAGACATATTACATGAGTCATACCATATGATACAGCAACTTCAGCATCCTATAATAAGAGTTCTTCTGATATGATCCACAACATAGTGCCCAGAACATTTACTGAGCTGTCAATAACTTATATTTTACCACTGTCCTGGTTTCTTTTGCAGTTTTTTCCTCCTGTGTCTTATATTTTTGGTAAGCTACTGAACCTTATATTCAGAGGAGCTTCCAGTGTCCTGTCCTTAAATCCAGACAGGAGCAGAACTGATTTGCAGTACAGTTCCAGTTACCATGCCCTGCTGTTGTGCAGTGGGTGAAGAACAGGAAGGTTAACTTCTAGCAGGATAACTCTGAGCCTTCTTTGCTGAAGTTTATCAGAGATGCCCATTTGTGAAGTGTAAGAGCCAGCCTTTCACAGAAATGAGTGTTTTCCGAATTATTTATATGCTACTATAACATTTTCAAATGAGTTAATAAAAAGTTACTTCTTGTAAGACCTTCATCATAAGCTTTCTCTATGTTTCTGATTGCACAGCTCTGTTAATCGGTTTTATGCAACTAATATTCCCAATCTACTACCCAGATGTGCCCTGGAGAGTTCATATGATCTGCTGTATGCCTGATAGTATATTTCTTAAATTAGTTTGCCTTAGAGGGGAAAAGATTAGGGCCCTGTAGACCCTTGAGTACCTACTTTTAGGTCTTTGCCAGAAGACATATCTCTTTTATCTCTCTTGCAGAGAAAATTTCTCTCATTTTATAATACTGGAGGTAATACTTCAAAGCTATCTACTCTAAATTGAACAACAGAAATTTGAATAGTATTTAGTTCATGGCAGCCCTGTTATTGGCTCCAGGGAGAAGAACAGATTCTATTACGATCATGGTGCAGGGCTTTTTTGCACTAAATCTGGGTCTGCCTCAGAGGATGTACTAATTTAGTTACTTCCACTATTATTACTTTTGGCATAATGTCCAGCAAGTTTTATATACCAGAATGTTTATTGTTTTATCTCTGTGTTGAATTGAAAGTTTTCATGGAGATGCAAAATATGAATGGTCACAGATATTTTCTATGGTAAATAAGTTAAAGACAGCTAACCATATAACATGGTGCTTTCTGGAACCAATTCACCCTTGCAGGATACCCCCAGTATGTTAAAGAAACATTTCACTAAAGTTACATTAGCATAAAAAGATGCAAAAGAGAAGCATTTGATTGTATTTCTGTATAAAGCTCCTCATTATCTGGTTCATTTGCAGCTTAATACATAAGTCCTCTGCAGAATAACAAATATTTATATATTGTTTGCTTTTGGGGGGGGTTGTTTTTTGTTTTTGTTTGTTTGTTTGTTTTGTTTTCTCAGAGTTTCTCTAAAAACTCTGCTGCAATCCTGTTCATGTAAACCTCTATACAGGCAATTTGGAGAAAACAACGTCCCCCCACCAAAACAAACAAACAAACAAACAAATTTCAGACCAAAACCTGTTTTCTCTGCCCTCATAAGTTGAAAAGCAGAAGAATTTATCCCAAATAAAAAGCAGTCAAAACCACATCTATATTCTTAATCAAGTAGCTGTGCTGTGTTGTTTACAAATTCACCAACTGTAGAAGCTGAAAACATCCACTGTAGATATAAATAGATGCATTTTAAACCATATTTATAACTAACTACCACAGAGTAAGCAAATTAGCTTGTGGAAGTTGATACCTAGTTCTGCACTTTCAATTTTAGCTTCTTCTAGATTTCTGTTTCAAAATATCTTTAAGATGGGAATTTACTGTTTGTAATTAACATCAAATTTCCATCTCTTTCACCAAGATGCAGACTGCAGCCTGCAGCCCGCACGTGGAAAGTAAATTACAGTTTTAACAAGAGGGAGGTTCTTCTAGTCCCAGTCAATAATGCATCACCTACTCTACATAAGCTAGCCATTCCCTTTCAGAACACAAAATAAAGCTGTCAATTCAATACTAAGAATGAATAAAAAGCAAAAAGAGGAAAGTAATGCAAAATACCCCAATTTCCTTTTTTTTTTTTTTTTTTTTTCTTGTCTCCATGGCAAATTCTCTGACACTCTTAGATCATGTTTGTGTTTCCCCTTTGGAACAGGCTTTGCTGTCTGAACCTGTATCTACACAAATCCTCCACAAATGTTGCCAGTTTACAGATGTGCTGGGGTTTTTGCCTTTTAATTACATATGCTCCTTTACAATGGGTCTTATTAGACTGATACATACTATCACAGTTCGCACTGAGCCAGGGCAAACATTAGACAGGAGCCTCTGGATTGATCCTTCTCTCATCCCATCCAATACTGGATGACTTGTAGTGCTTCCTAGTTTAGCTTCATATCTTGGCATGTTTGGGGACCCCAGGCATTTGTCCTAATTTTTCAGTCCTAATGCTGGCTCTGTTATCATGCGTCGTGTTTTAGGTAATCAAAAAAAAAAAAAGAGCTTTCTGGTGCCAACACTACTTTGAAGACAACTAGTCGTGGAAACCTTCACTGACAACCTAGCCAGGTTTTCACAAACACGCTGTCTTGTTCCTGCTTTCAGGCTCTTCCCTGATGCATTTTATATACCTTCCTACAAAGGCTCTTAAGATTTTCCATGCTCATCCTCGTGTTTTCTTAAGGTTCTCTTCAAAAGGAAAATGCATAGGAAATTACTTTAGAATTGAAGATGAAAGCCATGTCTGCTCCAGTGTGCCCAAATATGTTTTTTTGAGAAGGCACCAGTAGGATATCCCTTGTAGTGCATTGGGATGGTGAAAAACATAAAGGTGAAGCATGATGTTTTATTCTGTTGCATGCAGGTTCTTATGGCACACTCATTACGGCACTATCTACACCTTGGGATAGTGCATTTAGTGTGGTGAGTGTATATCAGTCATCCTGGGCTGCTTATTTTCTCATCTTCTCCCTGAAGGGACAAGAATCTACAAGGAAGTGTTTTTTTCAATTAGCTTTGGGAAGGTGGGAAAAGCTATGCCTTTTCCTTTAGCATACATATGGTGGTGTGTGTAAGAGAGAGCAGAACAGAAATGCATTTGAGGCAAAAAAAAAAAAAAAGTAATTAGATTTTGGATAAGTTTATTATAGATTCTCTGATTTGGCCCCAAATAAATGTATTTTTGTCTCACAAACTATTTTTTTCTCTTTAAGCAGACTTTTCTGTTGTGTCAGAGGCTTTAAACAGTAAAGCATTACAATTTTGCTAGGTGAAGCTCACTTGAAACCTCAAAAAATAGCTCCAAACTCTCCTTCACCAGGTGAGTTTTTGAGCAGTGTTCATTATCAGATATTTATTATTCAAGTTAAAGGCTTTCACTGGCTTACAAGAACCTAACAAGTACTTAGATGAATAGAATAAGTCTTCCCTGTGCTTCCCAGTGAACAGAAACCACAGCCTCTGTCTTTGCATTAATATCTCTATACCGTGTGCTCAGAAAGATAAAGGAAATTTTGCAGGGAAATGCCCTGCCCACTTCCAAACTCTTTCAGTGATCTCTCCCAAACACGTCTCCCTACTCTCTTCTGGTTACTGTTGCTAAAGCCTGACCAGACTTCCCCCTATAGAGAAACACAAAAGCTCTATACTCTGGTCTTAAAGCTGTTCAAGTTTACTCAAATTTATCTCAATATGTCAACAATATTTACAGAGCTACCAAGAAAAAAGCTGGGGCTGGGGCCAGTCCTGTGCCATGCACATATTCCTCCCTCTGCAGGATGAGGGTGCATCGTTTGCCACCCAGCACTGGCTAGAGAGTGCTTTGATTCTCCTTTGATTCTCCTTTGATTCTCCAAGTCCTTATCTCCAACTAACCTACTCAGTTCCCCTTCTCACTATGAAGTAGAGATGAAGGATAATAACTATTTAATTTTTTATTCTCTTCATTATGTCCATGCTTAACAGCTGATTCTGTGTCACGTGGAGTGCTCCCATACCCCACCAGCTTTTTGAGGCATTGATGTTCCAGCAGGAGGTGTGTTAAAGAATCCTGCTGAACAGAGAGAGGCTCCTTCTCATTGCGGTCCTCTGTGTCTACATAGGAAGGGGACAGAGCAGTTTGTCTCCTTCCATCCCAAAAGCTGTGTCCTGGTGAGAGAAACAGGGGTGGGAGGGAAAGTGAAATGATAAATGGGGAGAAGAGAGATAAATGGTGAGAGGAAAATATGGTAAGGAGAGAAGAGCCTTGCATAAGTTTGGGATTTGTTGCAGCCAAGTCATATTTTGCAAGCTTCCACATCTTGCTGGGCTGTTCAGAAAAAACTCCCACAAGAAAGGGTTTTTTACTTCTCAAAAACCCCTTCATTATTACTGTTTATTGTAACATTCTGACAATTTCCAGGATTTCTGACAACATTGCCATTTCCAGGGAGCCATAGAAATCCATATAAGAAATTAATAAAACAAAAAGTACATATAAAAAAATAATAAAACACTTTTGTTTCCTTTGATAAGAGAGGTCATTAACATCTTTCAGCTAAACAACTTCCACCCAGTTCCTGCGTACGAGAGCACACATCAGCAGCACGTCCATGTTCTCATTAAAACTCATTAAAACAGGCACAGTGCACCATGAGCTGATACTGCAGACCTCCAACCCTGCATAGTGAAATTTATTTTTAATATCTTGAGCAGTAAGCATGCATTACAATACTGTCTGTTACATCAGTTAAAGGAAAAAGGCCTGATCCTATCTAAAACAAAAACAACAACAACAAAAAACCAGCCCACCCCGTGTCAGTTGGTGAAATATTACATAAAGAAAGGAGTCCCAGATTAAAAACTGCACCTGTAAAATAGCTCCTCAATGCTTATGATCTGAAGACACCTGTCCTCTGGAAAGCCCCTGACATGCAGAAAAACTGCTTATACCTCAACACTTCTGTGACACAACCTCTCAAAATCAACTTCTTGGCCTCTCATTTAGTCCTTTCCTTCCTCTATAACATCCTTTTTAAAAAGCTATTTATTTTTAATAGAAACAGAAACAAAACCATGTTAGATTTTATTTCCTCCCCTTTTCTTTTTTCATTTTGGTGATGGGTTAAAGATTGAGAAAGTTTGATATTTCTTGATTTAGGGCTTTAAGCTTAATAGAGTGAAACAGAAGGAAATGGGAAGCCCCAGTGAACACAGATCATCTCATGTAGTCTGTGTGTTCAAAGAAAAAAGTGAAGCTGGAGCGCAAGCACAGTATAGCGTGCCCTCCCTGTTTGCTCTATAATATCCCAGATTTACTAACAGCACAAAGACAAAGCAGTACCGTACTATTTATAATGTCATTTCTCAAGAATGCAATGTCCCACCCTCTCCCACTCTCAGCTTTAAACTAATTTGATGAACATCAGTTTTCCAGTAAAGACAACATGGTATTTGGCCAGAGTGGTGGAATAAGAAACATGATTCTTTTCATGTTGGACACTTGCATAATATTTCTCAACAACTAAAGCTGGGTTTATGCAGGATTACAGCAATCCTTATGTTATTTATGAAAGATGACAGCATGTCGTGTGACAATGTTTAGGTTAGTCATCATGCAACCTATTATAGCCTACGTGGAGGGAAATACGAAATTTTAGTTAGCAAAGTGAAACCTTTAATTAATTTCATCTGTCCAACAGTTGTGTTTTGTTTGTTTCTTTACCCAAGCAGTAAATATCTTTGAACAGATTTACAAAGCAGAGACTTGTCTTACAGTGACAGCCAAAAAAAAAATGCTTATTAATCCTCTGAGCCTGACATGTATGTCTGACACAGACAGGTTTGTCACTCTGTTGATCTCAGACCTGCGTGAGAAAAACAGATTGCACACAACCCTTCTCAGCTTCTCCAGGCCTGCAAAGGCTTGCATGGTCTACACTAGAGAACAGTGTTTCTCTCTGGAAGAGAAAAGGAGAAAACCCTCAGCCCATCACCATCATCTCACGTATTCCTGCTACCTCCAGTGTGGGTGGGAGAGACCTCCTTCCAGAGAGGGGTGAAGAAAGAGCAGGAGAAACCACACATGAGACACGTTGAGATTAACATTTCCAAAAAGTCTCCAGCTGACCCTCTGGGTGCCATCAATAGTGGTAATCATAGATGATCTTCTAAAGGCAGCAATATGAGGCATAGATGGTTTTTATTGCAGCACAACCATAAATAATGTAATAAAGAGCCTGTCAAAACCAGCTGACATAAAGTTAGACCTACTAATCTGATCTGACTGCCAAAATCAGCACGCAGGCAAATCTCCCTCTGTGAACTGCCTCCCCAAGGGGGCATGTTGTGCATGCCCATGTCAGCTACCCAGAGCGAAGATGCTGCTCGGAGGTGCCACATGATGGCAGATGGATGTCTCATAGGACACAGGAGTGTGAATGCCAGTACTTAATTGCTACTACACAGGGGTAAGTGTCATAAGTACAGCCTATTATTGGATTTTTTTTTTTTCTAAATACGATAAAATGCTTTAGGTAAAGCTGACTTTTTTGGTAACAGTTTTTTCTTGTATGAACAGTATTTCTTGTATGACCACTTTTTACCTACTTGAACTGTTTTAATAAAATGTCTCTGGTCATGTGAAAATTCACTCAGAGCCAGGAAGTTAAAGCTACACCCTTTTTCAGAGGCTTAAGCATTTATAAAATGTGATTTTCCCTCTCCTTCCATTGTACAAAAAAAAAAAAAAAAAAAAAAAGGAAATTAATCTGCAGTTGACCAAAATACACAAAAATGTTTCATTAAAAAAATTGGCATTTTTAGAAGATGACTCTTGCACATTGGTGATGTTATTGGAGTTTTTCATCTAAGCCCAGACATTTAATCTAAGTATTATTAACACTGAAATAATTTGCCAAGTTTTTCCTCACTAAGCCTTCTTTTTAAGATGCTTATTGGTTTGCTTCCCATTCAAATTGTGTTTGAAGTGTACTTTTAACGAAATTTCAGTACAAATATCTCTTTAAAAAGTCAAATACTTTTTTGGGAAATGAAAAATGGCTCCAAATGGAGATCTTGCAAGCTCAAATCAGTCACAATGCTTTCCATGCTGTTTTCTCCTGTTTTGGCTGACTCTCCATTTCACAGAACCTTTTAAAAAAACAAACAAACAAACAAAAAGCACAAAATATGTGTTTGGTGTGTATGCACACATATACACATATAAAAACACACATACATGCTACTTGTCAATCTGTCAGATTGAGATAGTCTCTTTCTGCTGTAAGGAGAAACATCCACTTTTTTACTATGCAGCTGGATGGGTTTTTGAGAGGATTCTCCACCCTGCAAAAAGACCAGAGCTGAAAGAGCTGACAAGCATTTCAGTGTTAAAATTTCTGTTGATGTTTGCATACCCTTGTCTCTCTCTATCTTTTTTAGATGAGAACAATAAAGAGAAGGGAATATTATCCTTGCACATACTGATACAACATAAATATTTTGAACTTTATCATGTAGATAACAAAAAATGATCCTGTTTCCGCCTCCCTTTTTACATCAAATTTTGCCAAGAGCAGCTTCATTTAGTTATTGTCAAGCACACTGCATAAAAAATTGTGCGTACTCTGAAGGTGGGATATGCCCAAGTGACATTCAAGTCAGAGCAAAAGAGCAACAGAGTGGATGTGGGTACAGCTGAGGAAGCTGCGGAACTACCATCCAACGCCTTTCAAGGATCTTCTCACTTGTGATCTAACCTTGGCTGCAGGACCTGCGGCTCCAGAAAGGCCTTCAGCCTTGACTTTAAAGACATCAGGAGATGGCTCCGAGCACTGCATCTCTTGTTTTCTCCCCTTCCCACCGACGGTGGGTACCCACAGGCGCCGGGCTGCGGTGCATACTGTGGGGCGGCGTGCCTCCGCAGGCTTGCCAAGTCTCCCACAGCTCAGTGCCAATAAATGCACCAATAAATCTGCTGCCCACTCACAGAGGGCTGTGGGCTGGCACCCACCTCCTCCCCACCCACCTTACGTGCTCCTAATCAGTCTTCCTGCAGGAGCAACCATATCAGGTCAGACGGCGGCACATTTTTCTGCTGGGTACCTGCCTTAGTGGAGGCCGGCTCTTTTGAATTGCAACCCGCAGCCAGCTGGACAGGGCGGCACAGGGGCTGTCGGCACTCGGTAGGGAAGTCTGGGAGGAAGGCAGCCCCGTGCGGAGAATGGCAGGAAAGCCGCCCCGCTTCCCGGCGGCTCTATCTGCGGAGAGGCAGCCCGGCGCCTGGAGCCTGCCTGCCCTCTGGGCGCTGCCCGGGATTTCCGAGTCGCAGCCACGGCTCCTGCTAACAGCCAAATATTTCACTCTCGAGACACACTACACTTCCTGATATAGGATGCACTTGCATGTCTCCCAATGACCTTACACACTAATAAAGGAGTCATAATATGACCTAGACGGGCCTTGAGAGCCACACATAGTGGGAGCAATTGAAGGGGAGTTTGAACGGGTGGGTGCGCTTGGCTGCTCTTTGTTCACCAACTTTTGTGTCATGTTCCTTTCCTCTTGATTACACAGAGGAAGAGTTTTTAAAATATATTCGTGTTGCCCTTTTGCCAGCAGCAGAAGTTAAGCCACCGTGCTGGGAGGGAAAATCTAAGCATGCTGACAGTCGGGACTGACCAGCAGCTCCCACAGCCTTGGTCTTGCTCCCCCCAGCTGCGTCCTAGCAAGGCAAACAGCAAAGCAGTGCAAACGCCAGTCCTGCGACACAGTCACTAATTCCCACTGCCTGCGCAGTCAAGGAATGTTTGTATGTGTCTATCACAGACCTTTTAAGGCTACTTAGCAGTTGTAAACCAAACAGAGATATCCAGCTCCTGTCCAGATCACAGACTGAAGAGATGGTGTGGCTCTCAATGCTGTTGGACCACAATTTCATCTGCTAGCAACTGACTTATCTGCATTCAAAACAGGGGAAGACTTAGCCCCTTTGGTGTAAGGAAACACAGCAGCAATCATTTGCTACTTCCTACCACATGTTGAGTTTTATACTGCCTTGGACCTACAGGCTAAGCAAGAATAAGCAGAAAGAGGCTAATTTTGGACCATGCTGCCAATCCAGCTATTAACCATAACATGTGCTCAGACTTGCAAAGTAATGAGTGAATGATGACTCTTGTTACCAGCGAAATGGTCAGTGTTACAGCGATCAAATGCAAGTGGAAGAGAAACAAGAGGCCACTGGGAAAAGAGGCAGACTTTCTCATCAGCAGAAAACTGTTTTAACTGTTTTAATAGCTCTAAAAATACTTATTTTGACCGTGAATCTCTGTTATTTAGATCTGTTTATTTGTAAAAGGAAGGATAACAGTCTGTCTTCAACTCCATATTACATCAGATCAGCTGACATTTGCTATGATATCATAGACCAACAAGATGAAATAACTTGCAGAGAAAATATTGACTTTCTTCGTCTGAAATGGAGCCAGCAGACAGAAGAGAGATGAATACGAATTAAGAGAAAATATTAGAGCATTCATACCCAGACTAAATTTAGATACAAGTGATGCATGACCTAATTCAGGAAAGTTCAAGAAAAAAATCTTAGACATTAGTATCATTAATATAAAAGCTTCAAGTTGCAGAAACCAATCTTTAGCAAATGAACAATGCAGTGAGACAATTCTCACAACTGATGAAAACTTAAGTGCACCATGATCTCATCACCCTCTGATACTTTCACATAATTCCCACTGATTTTGACAGGAGCTATGCACACTTTTCAGAGGGAGGCCTTTAGTCACACAGAGAAACAGGAGGCAGAACCTGTACACATGGCAGTTCTTAATGCTCGCTGTCACTACTGCAGCCCAGCAATTCTAAACATTATAGATCCGCTCTCAGCTAAGACCCTAATCAAGTAACCTCACATCTAACATGGACTAGGACTATCAGTCTGCATTCAAAACTCTTTCCCAGGATCTGACTGACAAGGGCAACTAATCAGGGCTGGGTCCTCTGTAGTAAAGTTGGTGAACAGTCCACACCAGACCTTGTTGTCTGCATCAATTGTATTTTCGACACAGTGTTGTTGCTCACCTACCACCTAATTTTTTTAAATAAATGTATGGTTTTGAAACTGTTGGTAGGATGCATTTCTCAGTTTGATACGACACTGCAATTTCTACAAAATCCTATTCATTCATTCCACTTCTGTACAAAGAAAACAAAGCAATGATGGCTGTCTCTGAATATTTCTGTCTGCCCCAGAGCCCTCTCCAAAATTTCCCCTCTACATTCAGAACAGTCCCTTTATTACTCTTCTAGAGTCTGATGTGTCCACTTTATTGTTTTAATTCACCACCATGGCTATGGAAAATACTTCAGACATTTTGCCAAATTTTTAATCTAGCATGTCTAAACAACAGTTTGTTATTTCCCTCTAACCCTAGACCTGGAGAGGATTAAATGCTGTCTCCCATGTACTCTATGGTTCTAGGATGGCAGAAGTTTTGAACGTTAATCTTTCTTTGCTATTTATAGGAAACGATCCTGACTCCTGAGATTGCACTTGTTTTCAGAAATCATACCAGATCAAGAATTGTGTTGAGGGTCTGATTCATTTAGTGTCTGACCTGTGCATAGTAAAATCAGGTTTAAAAGACTTCAGAGATCTTTCCACTTCTTAGAGAACCCTGAGTTTTTGTTATTTCTATTTTTCATGGCATCTTATAAAGCAATACTTCTGTCTCCTGTTATGCCTTACCATATCTATGCAAGGATTGTCCAACATCCCCATTCAACACTCCAGGCCTCTCCAATTTTTGCTTCTCCCTGTTGGCCTTTTGTCTGCTGTTTCTGTCATGAATTTCTGCACAGCATTTCAGCTTCTTTAAATGCACCACTATTGGAGCCTCAGCTGATCTCAATTTGTATGTCACACAAGGAAAAAAAAAAAAGCCCAGTCTGAAATACCATTTGCTTTTTGCTGTCTAAAATGCACCATAAGTTCACCTCATGTCATGAGCGTGTTTCCATTCTCCTCCTCATCAGTTTTTCCATGGAAAATTACACCAGCTTCATATAGGACAGTAGTGCCCTGCGCCTGGGCTGCCCATGCGTGAGAGAAGGAGGGGGTTGCTGGGAAGGTAAGTGTGACAGACAGACAAATGGCCTGCGGCTCTTCGGCACATGTGTTTCTCAAGCTCCAATTGTGACTTGACATGTTTACATTTCAAACCACTCACAGATTGCAGTGGGTGCAAACAGGCATCTTCAATTATCCGTGTGGCCTCTATCCCATAAATAAAATATTAAGAAAGAAACTACACTGCCTTCTAGCCTGTTCACTGCCGAGATTCATCCCATCTTGTTGTACTCTAGCAGACTAACTACGAGAAATGCCTCAGCTGTTGTAGAAATAAGAAGTTACGACAAAACACAGACAAAGGTCAGGTAGATGTCCTCTCCCTGGGTCCAGGAGAAAGACCCCTGATAAAGGGATGGCTCTCCAGCAAGGGGGAGGTCAGTGCACTTCAGTATGTCATCGCAAATTTGCTGTCACCCCAAAAGCTGACATCAGCCTTGTTTGCCCTAGAGGTGGGGTGGGATTTGATGCAACAGCCCTAGAGGTGGGGTGGGATTTGATGCAACAGCCCCACAGTCCCCCCAGCTGCTGCTGCAACTCCCACTGGATTTGCAAAGTCTAGCCCAGGTGATATCTTTGTCACATCCAGTTCCTACATATCCCAGTGAAACTCCAAACTGGTGCCAAGGGAACTTATTTTGGGCCATAATGAAGGTTTGTTTGTTCAGTCAGGCATTTGTCCATGATGGTAACTCATCACAAAAAACACACAAAAAAAAGATAAATTGGGTGCCCTATGTGATTCTGATATAGATTTAGTAATAGCTTTACTCTTGGTAGTTTTAAGATGATATTTCTTAAAGCATCTATTTCAGTTATAATCTAAACACCATTTTTCAAAGTGACTTGAGGACCTACCTCCCTCCAGCTTTTGGTGAGGCTAATAGCTTGTCTAAGTTGGTAATTACAGCATTTCACATAAGGTTGGGCTTCACACTTCTTGATCCATAGATACCACTGCCCCAACAGACATTCCTGTTTCGTGTTATGACAACAAAGACATGAACATGTGGTCATGAGCCCTGTGCAGGGCACAACAGGACTTCCATGTCTTTGCCCAGCACAAAGGTGAAAACAAGCATTTCACTTCATGCTGGACATATTAGCAAAGGGTGCAGGGACAGGTTTTGCCAGTTCCCTTTAAATTTTTCACTTTTATACAGTAATGAAAAACATTGGTACAGAAATAAACTAATGAGAGCAGAGAAAATCCACACATTTGGGAAGACCATTCTCTGCAATAATCTATGGACAAAGTGGTTCAAAAACATTTATACAGTTTTTCACTATTCCCTAGGAGTTGTACTCATCCTGTCTTCAAGAAGTGGTGCCTCTGCTTAATCAGATTTATAATAAGGCAAATATTTAAGTTCTCAGTAACAATTTGAGATTTCCTTCCAGTGAACATTAGAAAATGATACTGTGATTAGCCATGATATCTCTCTGACTGAGACTGCTAAACAAAACAAACGGCTGGCACAACTATTTGATCTGGGCAGAAAGAGAAGCAAGAGTAATGACAGCCAGTTTCCAGGTTTTTAGTAGAGGAAATATTTTTGATACAGAAGTCCCATCCCAGCTGTATTTAAGTTCACATACTAAATAACAGAAGCTGTTTCTAAAACATGGAAAAGCTCAGAAAAGCTGATTTAAATTATTTCTTACAGGCCTCTATTCACATTTTTCTTTATGCAGTCCGCAAGAGTTAAAAGAATTCTGACATAAAAGATAACCAAAGGGTCAATCCTGCCAAAAGATATGGCAGTCAGTTAAGAGAAGAGCTTTGCCTTTGGACCATAAGTACTTTGTTAGCATAGAGAGAGACAACCGTATTTTTCTGAGGAATACAATCCCAATAGAGCTCTTAAAGAATAAATGAAATCTTTTCTTGCATTGTGCCATACAGTCTTAGAAACACGGTGAACTGACTTCTCACATTTTTTATGAAAAATTACACTCAAGGCAGAAAAAAAATGCTGAATAGATTCTGTAATTTCAGGTTGAACTGGCAAAAGTTAGAAAAAACTTGCATATCTAACCACTGTGGCACTGAAACAAGTGACAGAACAGAACCATGAAACTTAACATTTTTGTTTTCCTTGGTTCAGTTTAACCCCTTTTAAAAAGGGAAGAATAAACCTAGCACTAACTAGAGTACTGTTTCTTTTTCTTCATGTAGCAGAAATTAAAATTTCAAATTGCTTTTTCCTTTGGTCTGCAAGTGGTTGAAAAGTAACCATCTGTGTTTCGTCTGCTGAACGGCAATTAAAGAAAATCTATCATTAACCTCTCAGATACCTCTGCAGATTCTGGATCCCTAGAAGCAAGAGATGCTCAGGGCTCTCAGGGGTCCCTGAGTGTTGAGGAACCCAGTGCATCTATACATTTCTCTGTGAAAAAGGGAATATGGCATCGGCAGCACTTTTCTGCAATAGAGCTGGGAGATACGAAAAAAGTCAGAAACTGACCCTAAATCAAAACATCACCAACAGTATATGTCTGGTCCTACATGTGTTCCCAATAGTGTCCTGAAGACAGACATGCATATTTGTTGTTTTTTTTTAAATGACAAAGAGTAGCTCCTATTACAACTGAATAAAAAATGTACTTTATTGTATTTTTATGTGTAAAACACATTCAGTCTTTCTTGTCATTTGCCTTCTTTCATGTTAACACCCAGGGCTGTCTGCTGTTCTCTCCTAAAGCAGCGGTACACGTTCACCTTCTACCCAATACTTGAGCACATTCAAGGTACAGGCGCTTGGTACTCTGGGACATAATCCAATCTAGTAAGTGGTAAGAAAATGCATTTCCTTCTTTCTTTGACATGCCACCTAATATATTTCAGGGAATACGAAACACAGAGGAGAGGATTCAGGCTGATATATCTTACTCATTGCCTCCAAAGAGGCATTTCCATGTGCTTGGGCTGGCCACTGGTACCATTTCCTCAGAGAGAGCAATGACACTGAGCTTTATCCCATCACAAACTGGCTACCCCAGGATGTAGAAGAGCCAGACTTGACAATTTCTTGCGATTTAAACTATTACCTGAAAAATGACTGTGTGGTCACGAAGACGGGGGGGTGGTTTGGGTATTGATGTCCTCCATTCATTCTGGTGCTTTTCAACCAGGACAGCAAGACCAGCAAGACCCCTTTGACCAGTGAATAAGCCAAAAAGTGATGGTGGTTGGGCTTGGGGAGACCCAGGTGCTGCAACCCACCTCTAGGATGTGTGTGTTGCTTCCAGCATTTAACACAATGCATAAACATTGAAGGGACAAATGCCTAAATACCTTTCAGCATATTCCATTTTGTTTTACAGGGATTACTCTTCTATGCATATTACCACAGCATCTGAGTGGTACATTTCCAGTGGCACACAAAGGAGCCTACCTCTAGATCTACTTTAAAAAACAAAAACAAACAAACAAACAAAAAAAAGTATTTCAGTTTACAAGGCAGCTAGACACTTTTAAAATTGTTAGTACCAGTTGGACTAAGCTCCTCAGGCTTCCCTCAGAGAAGCAGCTGGAATGCCTGGGACCTACCAGCACAGAAGCAGTTAATTTCTATGAAGACTCCGAGAAAGAAAAACAGTCTAAGAACAGCCTTGTGTTGGGAGGAGGGCTAGAAAACGAGGCTGTTGCTGTTGTTTTCATTGTGTGCACTCTAATCAGAGAGAGTAAGAACAATAATGCATGTAATGCTGATTTTGGACCGTTTCCATGCAGCTTTTCCCAGGCTAGGCAGCCTTGGGAACCACTGATAGTGTGGCACACCAGGGGCACAGCCTCAATCACCAAGCACAGGGCAGGGCAGCCTTTTCTGCGGATAAAATATGTGAGAGATGACAAGAATCTTCCCAGCATGGGAAGTGGCAATAACAAAAAAAAAAAATATATACAAGGGGCTGAAGCTGAGTGCAACATCCACTGCAGAGTGTGCCTGCAGGCAACACTTAGATTTGAAAGGTAGACTGCTATTTTTCATTTCCTCCCCCATTTTGTGTTTGTTTGTTTGTTTGTTTGTTTTCCCTTCTATCATTAAATGCCCCCCTCCCCCTCTCGGCACCACTTTGAAGCCAAGATGAAAGAAGTGCTGTGGCTGCTGGCACAGAGCACACACAGGGAGACCGACTGAAGTGTGCTTTAGTTTAAGATGCCATGGCTTTTTTTTTTCTTTTTTTCCTAAGTAGGGGAGGGATGGGGGGAGGGGAGAAGAAGAGAAGAAAGTTATTCAGCTAAAAACAATATATTACACTTCATTGAAAAGCATATTGTACAGCTTGGATTGAAACATGGTCCTAATTTTTCAAAGCTTTGCTCTTCAAGGACGCAGGGTTTGGGGTAGCTAAGATGTGGCATCCTCCCAGACAGCAACTGCCCATATTTTATTCATAAAACCTGTCACATCACTGTATGATGAGAATTGACACAACAAGCTGTAGCTTCATGACCTGTCTTGAATAAGTCGGTCAAATCAATGATGTTTGTCCCCCAGTAGCAAAATTTTTATAGCCACTGTGGGATGGAAAAAAGTCACTTGCCACCATTTTTATTGCTAAAACAAAGAGATGCTTTTGAACAGTAACAATAAAAGGATCAGCTTGTTTTCTTTTATTTTCTGTAGGCAATTGATTTCTTTTGACATCCTCTTTTAAAAATAAAAATAATTTTAAAAAGAAAAGTAATTAAAAACAACCCCAAACCTGGCAGGCAAAGGTCAGAATTCACACACTTCTGCCTTGACACTGTAAATACTGGAAGACACAATTAACTTGGAGTGGCTGGAGAACTCAGATCTTTGGGGAAATCCTGGTGCCAGTGACATCAGCAAGGATGTGTCAATGATTTCAGCATATCAAGGAGTTCAAATCTCACCAAGTTCATGATGTGCCATCCAAGCCTGAAAGAGCATGGCCCTTCCACAAACCCAGGCTTGCCTTGATGCTGGGAAAGTTGTCCAAAGGTTCTGTAAAATCCAGGAGAAAAGGAAGGTCGCCATGGATGGTTGCAATATTTTCTCCTGCCTTCAGCTTCCAGCCCTTACCCCTATAAAAGTGTCATTCACCACTAGAATTTCATGCTTATTTAATATGTGTTAGTCATTCTCAAACTGCCAACAGCTAGCTAAATTCACACTAATGTTCTTTTAAATATGCAGCAGTCCTACCATTTACAATCATTATAGAATTAAACTGTAGAATTAAACTCTCAGGTCAAATACCTTAACATATATCTAAAACAGCATTAATTAGCATGTCCAAGGATTTCTTGGAAGCCCTTGAAGAGAGCAATTACAGCAATTGGTGAATATCCTTTGAAGGGTGGATTGCATGCAGCTTAGCAAGTTAGAACTTCTGACTATTAATTTATTTTGAACTAATTCTGACCCTGCTTCTGTCTGCTAACTGCAAGCCAATTTTCAAAGGCCAAGTATACTGGTGTGTAAAGTACGCCAAGTTTTCAGGAGAACAGAGAGCAGTAACCCAGGTCTCAAAGGGATGGGGCTGGTTCAGTATCAGAGATTAATGGAGAAACTAAAGAATCACAAAATAGGTGTTATAGCAATACATTTTGGATATGGAACAATCCAGGGTCCATGTTAGGAAACAGCGCAGCCATTGTAAGAGTTTCTTGTCACACCAGTAACAGAGACAATTTGTTTCAAACTAAGCATTTTCCAAGCAAGTAGCAAGCCAGGAAACACATGCATTTGCTATTGCGGCATCACAAGAGAATCATGAGCAGACCTTTAAACTATTATAGGGCTTGATGAGGTTTTCTGACTTGACCCCAAGAAAGGACCAGTTATATGTAAACCATTTCAGGCGTGTTTATGGAATCTCCTCTTTAAGATCTCAAGTGATGGGATTCCTCATTTTCCCCAGGTAACATAATTCAGTGCATAGCTGGCTGCACATTAAAAATAATTCCTAAGATCTTCCCCAATCTCTTTTATTACTGTTTGGTATGCATGCATCACATTCTTCTGAAAGACAAAACACATTACATGTTAACATTTTAATTTGGGTTGCCTTTATCCTTATCATTAATAGGTCCCATCTTCCCTCCTAATGGCTCCAGGATGGTGTGATTAAAACTGTAATATGCTCCAATTCTTTTATTTGCTGCATTTTGAGTAGGCAAATTCTAATTGTAGGACCCATTTTTGTGAGTACCGCGATACACTTCCTATTGCCATTGTTTTAAAAACACAGGCCCTTTCAGAAGCATAAGTAGGAGGGGATGAGAAGAGGAAATGTCCAACATTTAAATCAATTGCAGTAACTGTGTGCCAAGACATTGGGCAATTAACTTTGCATATCAAACAACCACATGGATGTCCCTCAGTCTGAACCGACAGGTGAATAGTATTCCAGAACTGAAGTAATTTTAACTGAAAGATAGAAAAAATCAAAGAGAACAACTCTGCATATGGTTATTCTCCTGGTGCCACACAAAATCCAGCTACAAATCAAAAACAGCAGAGTGAGGAAAAAGCTAGGATCCATAAAGAGTTATGTTTTAATGTGGTGACATTAACAGAGTTCTGCAAAATTCTCTATTCTGAAATCAGTGGGTTTGATCTTTCCTTGGGATAATTGTAAAGTACTGACACGCGAAAGGCATAGCAAGTTGTAATTCTTACCTCACATCCAAGAAATACACCAGTTATTATAACCACTAGAAAGAAGACTGAAGTAGCTTCTGGAGGGTCTCAGTAAAAACACTGTTCAATGTGCCTCTGAGACAGAAGACCCAGATTGTTAGTGCTTCTGGGAGAGTTAACATTTGATAAAGAGATTGGACAACTATGTGAAGAATAAAACTATAGAAAATTATAAAAGATAATGCTGAAAAAAATGCAAAGGAGATGTTAAACCTGTTGCTTCAGAATTTAGACGGCTCTAAATATTAGCAGTAAGAAAGAAACCTGCTGAGGAGGGACACAAATCTGCCTGCCTATGTAAGGCAAGGTTTTCTCACGAAGTATCTAGTGCTGACTGGTTTTAAGGTAGCATCTTGAACCGGATGAGCCACATACTGATCTGATATGAGAACTACCATATTCCTTAAAAAAAAGAAAAATATTTTAACAATTGTAGAATCAACCTTAAGTAGGATCTCTTCCATTTTCACTATCATATCTGGCACAGAAATGTTTAAGAGAACTGGTCACTGTTTAACCTCATTCACTAACGTAACACTTTTTACCAGCTGAGCTCTTAAGTGTCAGCTGCAACACTTCAGAATTACAGTCCTGGTTTTAGCTTTTTCATTACAGCGTCCTGTTCCCACTACACCTGTGTGGTCCCCAACCATGGGAGGCTTTTCTTGGCTGTGTGCCTGACCCCATGAGGCTCCACATGCAGATCCCCATAGAACAAAGCAGTACCTCTGCCCTCAGCACCTTTAATGAAAGTATCTGCACTGTCCTGTAGTTACAGTAATCATGATTTCTACGAATCCTTGGGCTTTGCGTAGCTTATATGGTCCAAAACTCTAGATAACTGAATTCTGCTGATTAAATCTATTAGTTCTGTCAGTGAACTTTGAGTTTTGTTTAGTATCTAGCACGTGATTTGGGAAGTCAGCCCTTGTCTCTGCTCCATAACAAGGTCAAGGGCCAGGTGTAGCCTGCATGTGTGTTCAACAGCCTCCTCGAGCTCTGCGAGGATCGTTCTGACTAACAAATTCATGGCTGGTTGTCTAACAGAAAAGTATCTGTTGAAGAGGCTTATTGCATTAAATAATTAAATATTCTTCACTAAGTAACACTGAGATACTAAAATATCAAATTGATTTTTCAAGCCTTTTGCGTTCCTTTTGACAAGCAGCAAGTCCACATTACTTACTGACTGCCTGCAGTACAGGGCAGGGTATTTTAAAAGGTTACAGGAGAATTGTAGTATTGGTTGACAAATTTGTCCTCTACTATGTGTGACTTCTATAGTCAAGGGAAAATATGTCATGGATTAGTTTTAAGAAAGGGAGTAGGTGTGGTATAAAGCACAAATAAATCTCCACCTTTGCAGTCTCTCAGCAGCTCATAGCAGGCAGCTAAAAGGTTTGTGTCACTACTCATGAGCTGTTCCTAACAGGCTTGAAAGTTTTCCCTCGTAACTTTAGTCCAAAGCTAAGGCTTACTAGCCAGAGCAAAACCAGCTGTGTTGCCACGACCCACAGCATTTAAGGGAACAAAACAACTAATATAGTTATAAATAACTACTTTTGAAGAGTGTAAGTCATACATTTCAGTTTTTCCTTTGTATTCCTTATAAATAACATATCCCTTAAAATAATTGTGTTAAGAGTAAAGACACATAAGATATATGACTGTGACAAATAATGGCCTCTTGTAAAAATATGGGAGTTTGGGGCTTTTTACATTCCTAGTATAATAAAGAAGATCATGTGTTTTTTTAAAGAGTGTAATAACGTCGGAGAGGAGGACATGAATTGCCATTGACATTTGAATCTCTCAGTCAATTATGTGTAGGCATAATTCATAGTAACTGCTATGCTGTCTTCTTCTGACCCTGCTAGGAGCATAGAGAAGCCATATAGAAATGCACAGACAGGGGATTTTGATCACTTTTTTGCTTTCTTCAACAGGCAACAGCTTCAGATGACAGTACGGTGTGAACCAGGGGTGCTTTTGTGAGTCCCTAAAGATGATGAATCCAAAGTGCGATGAAAAAATGTGTAACATTTCTGCTGCTTGGAAACCACTAGGGCAGAGATATTAACTTCAAAAATTTGTCACAGATGTTGCAGATTGCTGAACTAGGGACTTGGATATGAAGTCCATTTTTCATGGAAATAATTTAACTATCTAAGTCTACCACTACCCAACCTACTTCTCCTTTCTTCTGGTTAGGGATGTAAGGTGGATGTAACCTTAAACATGGGGAGATTGGGGTTTGATTTTCAGCCCTATCACAGTCTTCTGGTATGACTTTGAACATAGCATTTGAACATATATCAGAATGATAAATGTCTCTGCCCTCCCACCCAAGGCTGGTCGTGAGATAAGTGGCAAAAATTTGTGGGCCCAATGGACTTTGCTCAAACAGGAGTCTCCCACCGTCAGCACATTCCCATTACAAGGGATCTGCTAAACCACTTGCAAATACAGCTGGCAGCCCCGGGAGGACTCAGCCAGACTGGAGCCCTCTCTGAGAGGCTGGAGATGAGTACTGCTGCTGCTGCAGGAGCTGTTAGGACATCCACAGGACACCGTTGAACTGATCACCCCGGATGGCCATCCATAAGGGTGACCAGTTCAACAGCAGCCTTGGGATGTCCTGGCAGCAGCACGATGAGCTGCTCTACTCACACCACACCTGCTCTCCCTCCCACACTCTCCTCCGGCCTCTAACATGGAAGTAGCGATGACAGTGGGACCAGCAGCAGATCCTGCTTAGCTTGCTACTGGTCTGAGAAGAGGCAATGCTTGTCTGTTTTTATTACACCCTTTAGCACAGTGGGTCTTGGACCACAGATGTGGAGTAATTGCTGGAAATGTTGCTCATCAAGAAACTTTACTGGCTAGTGCCTCACATAGACACCTCTGTTATTGCCTTTGCTCTCAGTATAGTCTCGATAGCAGACGAGCATCCTCCAGCACTGGCGAGTTGGTGTGTGTTTAACTCCATCTCTCTGGCATTCTTTTAACTGTGCTGAGAGCAAGAGAGATGGTGTAGGAGGCTGTGGTTGAAAGGAAATGAGGTTTTATGATTCAGTGTCACTGTCTCTGCCTTTGTCTGTTGCTATCACGCAGTGACTGAGTTGCAGCAGTGCAAAGGAGGCTGTGGGAACGTCTCCATCCACTAGTTGCTCAAATGGAGAGGCTCCGCAGACCAGAGCTTCAGCAGTGATATGGGGCAGCAAAGGAATGAAGGAGCCTTTACAAGCCCAGGTAAGGTCTGCAGCAGCTTCTCTACATGACACAACATTACTCCCAGCCTTCCTGTCTTCTTGACACCACCACACAACACCAAAGTTTTGCCTTCTCCTCCTCAATCTGATTTCCCACACTACGATTTCAAAAGTGACATAGCTTAAGGTGCCTCTCAGTTTTCTAATGCCTATGTTAAAATAAATTAAAGCAGACTGATTTTCAAGGAGAAGGTTCTTGAAATTCTCTTGCAATTTGATCTTTTCCATTCGTCCTCATACAACTGAGGCACTGAAGATCCTGAGCTAACACAAGGATCCCACCTCATCCACAGTCCTTCTACAAAGCCTGTAGAGATTGTGTAAAAGCCTTTGAACTTTAAAAGCATGAGTTATCTTCAACATGGAAAGAAAAGTAATTCTATCAGCTGTTCTTTAATTTTTCATTTATAACTGGTAAGCTATTGGCAAGCTACACCTGATGTTAAAAGCTACTGCAGGTAGGGGTTACCATATAATTTATATAAGGCTTACTAATAGTAGGGTAGTGATCTGGAGAAAATCTGATAACCTGTTTTTCAGACATAACAAAGGGAAATAGCTGAATTCTGTAATGCTTATTTCAATAAGCTCCGTTTTGCTGTATATGTTCTCACCCCTAGCCAAAATGAAGTCCTGATTTTCAATAGATCTTTTGAAAACAGCAGTATACATGTCAAGTAAGAACAAGAAGCTGGCTGCATATAGTTTTTTCCTGGTCATAATTGCTTTAATATTTGAATACTTTCTTAGTGTATTTACCCTCACAATTACCCAAGAAGGTCTGACATTTACTCACTACCAACTAAAAGAGGAAATAAGTGTTATATCATGTTAGCTGTACAGGTTTCACCCAAGCCTTACCTGGCATCCTAATCACCAAAACAATCTTTTTCTGTAAACTAAATACATGTGTTCTGAACAAGTGTGTTATAGAGATGATTGTTTCAATGACTGAGAAATTATATGTTTCAGTGGCACTTCTTTGTGGCTCTGCATATATGCATAGTGTGTGCATAGAAATCCGTGTGTGAAAACAGAAAACCAAGATTCACTTTTTCTAATCTAATCTAACTTAATCTATCTCTAAACAATTTTTAACTCCTTTCTCCCTCCGCTTTTTCTCTGATTTGCTCTGTGTCTTTCCAATCTGGGAAGAACTGACAATTTCTGAGATCTTGAGCTACAGCTGAGCCAGCAGGATGGACAGGTGCCATAAAGACTTTCAAAGAACTAGCTGATAAGAGCAGATTCATGATAAAGCAGTTTTAAACACAAAGATCTGAAATTTGTACAGCATAAATACCCCAAATCTTCTTAAAAACCTTTTACCAAGTGATTTGCAGACTAAAAACATGAATTTTTTTGACAATTTTACTCATTATGTCAGGAGTGAGTAAAAGCAAAAGTTATGGCTAGCCTGGAAAAAGGGCATACTGCAGACTCAGATGACCACTTCAGAAAAGTGTAACCACCCCAAACTCCAATATGGTTGCAATACCAGAGGTACGTCTTCTGGATCTATAATGGCCATGTAGCCAAAACAGAAACATCTGAGTCTAAGGGCTGTAGGTTTTGTGGCACAACATCCACCAATGCTGAAAGAAGAGAAAGTTCTTATATCTGATCTAGCCTTGGTGCTTTCTTGTGCTGTGCAAACAGTGCCGGAGTGTGGCCAACTTACATGGGGATACTGCAAGCATCTAGAAGTTTTGGTATCTGATATTTCTAGGATTAAAATACTATTGATTCACTCATTGTCTAAGGTAGTCTTATAAAAACAAACAAACAAACAAACACTGAACAAACAAAAGAAACAATACTAAAGAAATGTAACCCAGAGACACACTGATTTTTCTGTATCATGTCAGCCTAGCCCGAGACTTTCAGTTGCAGCACTATGGCCTTATGAGCTAGAGAAAAGGCCTTTCTCTCAGCCTAAAACTTCCTTCTCTGTGCTAGGATTGCTCTCTTAGGAAGAAAGAAGGGAAAGGGAAAGAGAAAGAAAAAAGAAAAAGAAAAAATAAAAAAGAAAAATAAAAGAGAAAAAAGAAAAAGAAGAAGAAGAAGAAGAAGAAAAAGGAAAACAAAAAGGAAAAGGAAAAAGAAAAAAAAAGAAAGAAAAAGGAAAACAAAAAGGAAAAGGAAAAAGAAAAAAAAAGAAGAAAAAAGAAAAAGAAAAAGAAAAAGAAAAAGAAAAAGAAAAAGAAAAAGAAAAAGAAAAAGAAAAAGAAAAAGAAAAAGAAAAAGAAAAAGAAAAAGAAAAAGAAAAAAGAGGAGAGGAAAAAGGAACAGTCCTTTAAGTAGACCCCACAGAAAATATTTTCTGAGACTGCTTAGGACTATCTGTACACATGTTACCAAGGGAAATTTCTCACAATGAACTTTGATGTATTGAAAAGAGGGAAAAAGAAAAGAGGAAAACGTGAAACAAAGAAAAAAACCTGTGGCATAATCCCCATGGGAAGACAACTTTGTCCAAAAGTGACATTCCTGAGGTTAATCTTCCCATATGTCCTCCCTGACAAGCACGGTAAGAAATAATTGCAACCATTCCTGCTCAAGTCATATATGCTCCCAACAATTATTTCACCAAAAGAGCATTCTTTTGTGCAAGTCCCCAAGTGCCTGTGCAAGGCTACAAGGAAGCGCTTGCTCTCTCTCCAACATTCCTGCTCTCGAGTGTGGCATTCAAGCACAGAGCAGGTTGCACTTTCTGGTACAGTGAGTAAAGGTGACTGTCACTGTTACTGTAAATTAACCTGTCAACACTAGCCAGAGAGCTGAAGCCAATAAAAATAATGGGTCTGCTAGTGAGGAGCTGTTGACATAGCATTTCAAAAAGACAAGTTCAGCACTTGAGTCTGCAAGGGCACCGAAAGTTTGTGTTCTGATTTTTTTCCAAGTTTGCTTGGAAAATGCAGAAAAGTGAGGAACGATCAGCATCATTTCCAGCCTGCTAGTGTGTTGGGGTAGGCATGGATAGCCTCAGAATTTTCAACTCTAAAGGCCACCTGAAATTCTGTATGTAGTTTGCATATCTATATTGCATGAGAAAATCAGTAACCAGAGAGTTATATGTGTTGCTAGATCATAGAACTGATGATTGAAAATCAAGCCCCCAGTATTTCCAGCCATTGCAAAATCATCATATAAATTCATGTTCTCTCTTTCAGTTGCAGAATGCACAGATGTATCTCTATATGGAAAGCACTGACATCTTCATTTTCTCCTAAATTTCCCCTTTGCTGAGGGATCAGAAGTACAGGTGAACTTGAAAGTGGAAGACAATAAGCACTTCTTTGTTCAGAATGCTTTTTGAGTAGCCATTGGTCTCCAAAGCTGTTTGTGTTCCAGCAAGTTGCGTTACAACTACTATGAAGTGATTTTATAAGTATTGTTTCCAGGACTCAGGGACAATTCCTGCTGTGTGCTCCTCACCATCTTCAATTACACCAGTACATGCAGAGCTCATCACGCCAGCCGGATCAGGGCAGTCCCTTAACCAAAGGGAGCAAGTACAAAGGATGTAGAAGCCTGTAAGCAAGCTGTGTGGCGGTGTGTGGGAGGGAAAGGAGTCATCCTCTCTGCCCTGGTGGCTGAGACAGAAATTGCCTGTGGAGCAACTGGGACTCAAATCAGTCATTCTTGTTGTTCTGTTGTTCTTCTGAGTCTTCCCAACACATGGTCACATGGTTAAAGCACTGATGTCCAGGTGTTTCAGGCTCAGTCTCTCTCTCAGCTAAAGACTAACTGAAACACTGGATGAGAAAAGAAATCTTACGTGAACGGGGTGACAGCACTTCTGTTTGCCCACCCAGAATCTGCCTTATCTGTATGTCACAGCTATGGAGTCCTCAGGCCAGAATGGCCTCTCTCCCTCTGTCTATGCAGTGCCTGCCACAGGGACACCAATGTCACTGAGAGCCTGTATGGTAGCCCAAAAAAAGAGAAAAGCAGATAGATGGATGTCCATGTAGGATTTCCCCTTTTTATCTTTTAACAATTGCTACCAGCTTTATCACCCTGTACTACCATCCTGTCTGGATATCTTTACTTAGCATGAGACAGTGGTTTGGTTTCCTTCACCAGAATTTGGCAGACTCTTCATTACAGGCAGAAGTACTCACTGGTCCGTAAGCCAGAAACATCTTTCACAACTCATTAAGGTTTTACAACTATTTTACTGCAAAAGAATTGCCTAATCCTCACATAGAACTCTACATCAGTGAGGTGTCATCTGTCCCAGGCAGAAATGCAATAATACAATTCCCATCTCAAAGAACCTACTAACTAGCTAACTCTTCAAACAGTGCTAGCCCTTGCCTCTGCTCATTTGCAGTACAGCTTCCTAAAAATTATTTTTAAATTCAACATTTGACTCAGAACTAATTGAATTGATTTTTTGCTCTAAACCATAACTTCATTTTGGAGATCTTTAACATAAAGAAATTTCCAAATTAAAGGCTAGATTTACCAAATGACTTTTAAAACCTTGAGAACATGTTCTGCCTTTATCTTGTGTCCTTAAGCAGGAAAGATAATTTCTTGCAGTATTTACTGAGGACACACAAGTTCAACACTCCTCTTTGTGTCTCTACTGCAGAGAACAGCACCCTTGAATTTGAGCCCTTTCCTTCTCAGGAGCTTACCTCAACACTTACAAAAGGTGACCTGGAGTGGAGGTCTCTCTATATTTTTAACTGAAACTTCATCTCAATTTATCAAAAGTAATTAAAGTAATTAATTACCCATTACTCACTCAAACAAGTGCTGAGGACATCAAAATATAAGAATGGGTTGCTGGGGAGGGATGTGCAACCATCTCTTTATTCTCTGCATTGTGAAAGCCACTGAGTCGCCTCATGAATTAAGCCTTCCAAAATTCAATGTTTCCTTCTGAATATGTTGAAATGAACCAGCTGGGCATTTCCAGAACTTTATTTGTTTGTTAGTTTTTGCATCAGCCAAAATTAGTTGTCCTGCTTGACCCTATGTCAAAAGCCTGAACTTTTTTGGGTGAATGCTTGATTTATTGGGGAAAAGAGAACAATTGGAAAGTCCTGGCCTGTGCCCCTTCCTTCTAAGCCAGGTCCAACAGCTGGGGAGCAGAGCTCATGCTCCATCCTGCCTGGGCATGATGGGCATCCTCTGACCGGCAGCAGGAGGTTAGCTACTTGTGTGGCAGCATGTGACATTTCTTCTTAATAAAAAAAGAAATCACCAAAGCGAAAACAGATGATAGAGAGTAGCTGTTGCTGAGATACTACAAATAAGTAAACAATCCTTGGGCTTTGCGCTGTTGCTATTTTACTTTAATGAGGATTGTGAGTGGGAGGCCCTGGCACCTCTTCAGTGCACCCAGCCTAGAAAAAGAGCTCTTCCCTACCCTGATCAGCTTGACGAAGTGACAGGAGTGGTACCTCCTGAGCAACCCCGCTCACAGTTGGGGAGTATTCCCCTGCTTTGAAGGTTTCTGCTGCTGACATCAGAATAAAATATGAAAACTTTTTCTCTTCTCCTGGATCAAATTGTGTCATGCAGTTCTGCTCCCACAAGAAGAAGTTGTTGTCAGGGACTTGGCAAGCTTCCAAAAGCTCAGCGGTTGAATGACAAGGAGTAGGGAAGGGCACTGTACCAGGGCTAGTAAAGATTTTTTAGCCTTTTATTAGGTATTAAAACCTATAGAGAAGAATGTCCTCACAGGCGCAAATCATCTCAATTGTAAGCTGATGGTAGAGTGCATAAAATCACATTTTGAGGACAAGCCAAACTGTACCACATCAGCCATGGGTTTTTTTGGTATACTTGCAAAATATTTTCCTGTACTCTTCAAACCTCATGTTTGTCCACTGTGAGACATGTTCAACAAAACATAATTATACCAATGGAAAGGAGGTACAGAGTTGTCCCCGGAAATACCTTCAGGCTACAACTTCTATATCCAAGTATCCTCTTACTGCAAGAAGCGTCATTCTAGTTTTTTGCCAGCTGTGATCGCACTTACACATGGGTTTAACAATTCTGCTGTCTCTAGACCTCCATGTGTACTTCTTTGCACAAAACTGGCCCCGCTATTGGAAAAGAAAAATGAGATGGTTATTTGAGATTCCAGCTGGACACCAAAAGGATTGTTCTTCTCTGTGATACAAACCCAGTCTCCTGGGAGCCCACAGAAAAGAAGGCAGCATTGCTTTTTTGCACTGCTATTGCTTGTGCGTCTTTCTGCATATACAGCTCTGATCCCTCATGTTTTAAAAAAAAACCTGTCAGTAATGTTGCTTGCACTCTTGTGGTGAGGTGACAGAGTATTTTATGCTTAGTTTAGGAAAGGAATTGCACTGGGTAAGGGCTGCTTTTCTTGTCAAACATCAGTTTGAACGTGAAGGTCTGTAGATGCTCCTTTGGAGTCCTGTGTTCCTTGTGTAGATAGCTTCCTCTTCCTGATACCTCAGTAAAACCAGTTCAATTGCTGCCACTATTCCTTTCCTTACAAGTCAATGCACAAAAAATACTAACTGCAGACTCTAATGAATGTACCTTTATGTTCAAGGGAAAATAGAGAACAATGTGGGCTGACCAGACCAGCTGGCTGCTCACAGCCAGCTGCTGCCAAATGAAGTGTAAGGGGTGAAAACTGAAGTGCCCGCCAAATGCGTCACTCCGGGTGCCAGCTCAAAGGGCGTGTGGTTTCCCACAGACTTGTGTTTCTAAGCTGGTGTCCAAAGAGGAGTAAAGTTTCTTCTTTGGAAAGCTCTGTCTCCAGTGGATTCTCACCTGTCTACTGGGGTTGTGCTCCCTCAACAGTGTTTCTCTCAGTTGAGGTGATACAATAGTTCTGTGTGATTTCAGTAAGATTGCAGGAATATCATTAATACGTTGGTGATCCCTACCAACTCTCGCTGAAATTGGCCAGCTGGTTTGAAAAATATTGGGAGATGTGAATATGAACAAACACGTGCATAGCACTCTAAGTGGTATGTTGGGAGCTTTATTTCCTAGAAAACCCGACTACCTTGTAAAACAAAACCACAAGTTATGTCATTGACGATAGTGTCAGCAGTCCCCTTACCTGTTCTTGTTCTGAGGGCCCACAGGTCTCACTGTTTGCAGCCAGCCTCCACTAGGGTACCCCTACACTGCCCACAGCTCAGGACCCCATTTCAGCTCAGCCTTGGGCAGTCAGTCACTGTCTTAGCAGCACCATAGCAGTGCTGGTCTTCAGCCCTATCTTTTGGAGGGACTGGACCTATGTCATAGACAGCATCTTTCCTGGATTCCTTGCCCTATTTCCTCTTACTTCTGATGGCAGAACCTGGATGGTCCCTGGCCCTATTTGTTGTTTGGTGTGTCAGGGGCTGTTGATAGATGTTGTCACAGGCCCCAGAACTGGCCACAGTGATCAGACCCTGTGGAACAGTACCTATTATCCCTCCTCCTGAGCACACTCGCTGCACCCTGATGTTACATACCAAACAACAAAGCACATAGTGGAGCTGTGAAAGTTGCTGGAAAACTTGTATTAAAATAGGCACTACAAAACTTGTCTCAGATACGTAACTCAAGAGAGTGAGGTGTACAGGAGTCTCTTTTTCAGGTCAAATAAACCATCAAGATAATAAAATTGCAGTAAATGTTTTCATAGCAGAGAAGGAAACCTGATCATCTCTGCCCAGGGAAAAAGAATCGATCCATCCTTGTCAAAGGAGACTTCTAAGAGTCAGATGGTATCCCAACATATCAAATATGGGGGATCCAGCCAGTTAGTGCTAAGTCTGTAAATGTCACCTCTTAGAAGTGTAAAAACATATGAAGCACTTTTATACAATCTATCAGTAGATAATTTGAGGCTCACAGAAGGAGACTAACATTGTAAGTTTTTGGAGGAGGAGAAAGAGGGCAAAAATGAGCAATGATATCTCTACTTATAAAGGATTTATCACTTCATGTATTCAAAAAGTACAAATACTCAAGATGACCTTAGCCAACAAGCTGATATCCTTTGGGGCATCTTTCCTGGCAAGGGAAAAAAAAATATTTGTGTGGTAGAGGATAGCCTTTAACACTAGCAATTATTTCTTATGAAAAATGCTAAATAGTTCACACGTCAAGTCACAACTCTGCATTTATACAAGTCTTATCAAACTAATTCATGAACAATGGCTTTTTAGCAGAAAAGTTTTAAATAATAAGTACAGCATTGTGGCATGTGTTTGCAAGGAAAATAAAATATTAAATAACTCCTACAAGGCTTAAGGCCATGCAATAATCACTGGAAGCTGAAGAAACTTCTCTGAAATGGAGACAAATGTAACAAATACATTCATCTTGCTGCAAACAAGGTCACAAACACTGGAGTATTACCAAGAGATTGTTTATGGTTAGCTATCTACATGATGCCTGAGCTTGACTATCTGGAGCCAAGGAGAAACAGAAGAAGAGCTGAAGTTCATAGCTGGTATCAAAGAAAATGAGAGATTAAAAGCACAGAGCCAGTCTCCAGGGAGTTGAGGATACAAGGTAAAATGTGGTAAAGGGTGGGACAAAGAAGTGTCACGTGCCAGTGAGGGCGTGTTTATCTGAGTCTTGCTATGGGAAAACATGCAGAGGGATAAACTGGAGCTCCAGCAGGGGTGTGCCTGGAACTAGAGTAGATACATAAGCTAAGGCTGCTACCACCCTCAGAAATCAGCACAAAGGCTTTCACTAAGACAGTGTGTCATGCTTTGGGTGACCAGAAGCTAAAATGCATTGGGGTACTGCAGTGTATTCATACTCCAGTAATAAAGGTCACTAGCATCATATTCTATTTTGGAGTAGAAATCAGCAAGTTAGTGTTTTATTTTCTCAATCATTGTGCAAACGTTTGGTTGAATGTCCTCTGTAGTGTTATTATAACATTTTACAGTCTGTTCTTTGATGCTTTATAGGCACATCCTTCAACAGCCCCTCGTTTTTGTCCTCTGTGTCAAAATCCTCCATAAAACCTATCAAAATTACCTGTGGGCCAAGCTTAGAGGACAACAACTTCTCATGACAGCTTCAATCCTGGGGACAATGGACCTGTCAAGGTCCCAACCTTGTGTTTGGCTGGCAGGGGCTCCACAGCAGCTGGCCTTCAGGTACAGCACGTCCCCATCAAAGACAGCAGGAAGACATGGATATCAGCATTCACAGCCTTTGAAAATGTAGAAACGTAGCGTAACATTAATCCTTCATCCACTTAGAGAATTAAAAGCACTCAAGAATATTTATCTCAAAAAAGAGAGATGAAGAAAGATGCAGGAATCTCCTGTTCTTGTTTCTTTTACAAGCTGATGAGCTATTAAAAATGACATGATAAGCACAGTAAAAGAAGCCAGCAAATGACTGCCAGGTTATTTTCACAAAATCACAAACAGTTCCTGCCTTTCTTTTTGAAAAAGAATTGCTGCTGTTATTACCTATAGATGATGAAGAAAATCTGTTCATCTATGTTTTTAACTGCAAATCTAGGAAGAAAGGTTGAAAAAGTCCCATGTTCTTTACTTGACATAATACAGAAAATAATAAAAGGCAACTAATTTTCATATTAAAGGCATGCAGCTTGCACTTACAAACATTCATATCCAACCAGCCAGATACTTTGCAGTGTACATCTTACTGGATCTAGTCCTTTATTCATTTTTTCTTTCAGTGATCTCAAACTGTGAAAGTCCGAATATCTCCTTCAAGCAACAGGACAATAATGGAGTCCCAATACTGCAGTGGGCAGCTGAAACCAGTGCCTAACCTGTGAGCACACTGCTCTGCTCCCTCCTAGTGTAACCTTGAATGGTCAGCTTAAAGCATCTGTGTTTCGTAGTGCAAAAATGTGATTACCATTGCTCAGCACAAATCAGTGTTTCCTGTGATTTTTTTTTTCCTCTTTTTCCAGACATAGCAGACTTGTAATGGCTTAAATCAAGCTGTCTTTGTCCTGAAGAGGACTAGAGCATGACGTATCCTTTCAAGGCAGCATGTTAGGAAGAGTAAATTCATTTATGAAACTGGATCTCTAGGCCACCTTCAGCTTCAGTTCTTCTTTAGTTATTGTTTTTATATGTGTGTTTGACTCTTTCCTCTGTAACATAAAAGCATCATACATTCCAGTACTGCTTTAAGCAACCCATAGCCTTGAGCTTGGGACTCTATAGGTACAACTGCAGTTGCCATTTCAGGCACTGGGAAAGGAGGGAATATGATGATTGCTTTCAAACATATGTACTCAAATAAGTACCCAGAGTAGTCAAAAATGGATGCTTCAGCTTCTGCCCTTTTGCAGGCTTGAAGACCTCTGATCAGGAAAGCATTTATGGATGTGTTTAATTAGAAACACATGCTAAAAATATGGACATTAATTATTCTAACTTCAATGCAACTTAATTGAAAATGTGCTTAAATGTTTCCTGTTTGAGGCCTAAAAGAACAAGAATACAATTCTTCAAAATATAGGATGTCTCATTGTGTGGAATCTTGAAGTACTTTATGTGCTGCATATGCTGCCATTATTTATCCCTGAAAAGCGGCTGCTTCTAAGGTGGAACATTTTGTGTGCTATGAGAACAAACAGCAACACTGCAACAGCTACAAACAATGAGTATATCATGCCCAAATAAAACCACTGTAGGAAAACAGACAACCAGAACATAATTTCTCAGCTTGAAATTTAGAGGAGACACTAACTGTTACAAAAAGTCTTACTGGAGCCCTGACAATAAGCATGGAGGTCTGGAGCCCTTAGCTTCATGCCAGGACACTGATTCATTCCTTACTTCTGGGGAAGAATGACCTCTCCTTAATGAACCACTGGCAGAGCATTATTCCTTGTAGAGCATTTAGTTTTCCTGTAAGGTGTCCTATCCCAAAGCCTTGTTCAGCTTGCAAAAGTGTCACAGCTTGGTTGTCGTGCTGTTAGAGAAAAGACTGCCTAGCAGTTTAGAGAATGTCATACAAAGTTTTGTCACTGTTTTTTACTGCTGTTATTGCCTTCCACTTAGGACACTTAATCCTTTGCATTTATTACTAAAAACCACTCTGTGCCATCGTGTCTTCAACAGTGCTTAAAAACTGACAGCACAATATGTTTCAGGGCTGTGTGCTTTGCCTTACACGTAGCGTCTGTCTCATCAGCTTTCAGCAGCACCCACAGCAGCCGCATGGAAACACTGCCCAGTGCACATGAGGGCTGCACGGGGGTGCAAGGGCTCTGATGGGGCTATGGCAGTATAGCTCTTTTCTACATGTCTAGGATACAACAACATCAGCTGACTTTGTACAGTTGCACTATATTTACAGAAGATCCTGTACGAGGACATTTATGCTCTTTCTTTAAATTCACTTTGTGAATTACCATCATACTACAGTCAAAAAATTATGTGTCTTAGATTTTTGGATCAAAACAACCTGCTTGCATGATCACAAGAGAAACTTGTTCTGGAACATGTACTCCAAACAGTGTCAGCCTAGAAATATGGAAAGAAAGAAACAAACAAACAAACAAAGACAGTTAACACCATTTAAAGTTAAGAAGAACCTCATTTCTTCTCAGTTTTGTCACAGTTGTTTTTCTTCTTCTATTGCTTGATGCCCTCTTTGAGGAGTGATATAAAAGACTTTTTAAAAGGACATTTGCAGCAGATTAGTCTATGATGTGAATTAATCCCAGTCTGTGTTCTTAAAACATTGGACGTGTCAGGATTTACAAGGCAGCTATGCAGTAATCATTCAAAATAGATTCCTGCATGGCTGAAATTACAATTCTACAGCATATACATACCAATAGACATAAAGGACAACAAAGAAACATACCCCAATTACATTAGTAGTAAGAAGAGGATGGGAAAAGAGCCGGACCACCATGTAGTGCAGAAGGAATAACACCACTGGAACACACAGGAGAAGGCAAAATATTGAATCTTTGTGTCAGCCTTCAATACAAAGATTGTGTGGAATTACACAGTTAGAACAACCTACATCAGACCCCAGCTCTCAGGCTAAGCGGAGTATTTAGAAAACTTAGTTGTCAAGCTATGTTGTTTCCCAAATTAGACTCCTGATGAATTTTATCTTGGGGTGTTTAAAGGACTAGCTGAAACCACCTTGGAGGTTCACAGGACTCAGGCAAATACAGAAGGGACATTCATGCCACCCAGTGCAGATCATCTGAAAGTCAGACATCATTAATAATCCACATTGCACAGTCACTGGAGACAAGTATCTTCTCCAGAAGGTAATTTTCTCATGCTAAAATGGTTCCTAAAATGACTCTCTTGCGGCACACATTTTTCTCCCATAATTACAGAGGGAACCTTGATAGCTATTTTAAATTGGATATCTAATGCTCCAACATCTCATGTCATGTAAGGTGAATTGCACTTATATCTTCAGAAAAAGGAGACACTATGGGATTGTAGGGCAGTTGTTACCTTTAATGTAGGAAAAATTCTAGAATGAAGTATCAAATTAATTCTTTGTGAGTCACTGCAAGATAATGAAGAAAGGAGTACAGTCCATATGGATTGGTCAAATTCTCTGTGGTTCAGATCATCCTGGAAAGCATTGTACTACTGGGTACAGGCTGCTGTGGGGCAGTTTTTCTCAGTCCATCCCAGTATCTCATAGTGCATCTATAGTAAAAGGTTAAAAACTGTATTTTCCACATGGTCTAACCAAGAAGCAATTTGTGAATGGATAGCAATGGTGGCTAGCTGTGCAGGGAGCCCTGAGGCCTGCCTGGTGTTGTCTCTTCTGTCACCGCAGTGCCACACATCAGAGGCAAGGGGCAGAGAGAGCAGTGACCAGCAGGAGGGAGGACAGTGGTAGTGCTGCTGCTGTCACACCTCCTCTCAAATAGCCACACAAATGAGGCAGACAGATCTATTTCACCCCTGCCAGGGGCTTTGGCTACAGAAGCTTACCTGATTGTTTGGCTGCCATGAGAAGTAGCCCAGGCACAGCAGTGGATGTGATGAGGACACTGAGAGCTGATACAAGGGGAGGGAAAAGAGTAATGCTTCTACCAGGGAAGGATATGAGAGTGGTGTCATAGGAAAAATTTTTTTATACACCAAGCATTCTCTTATTCAGACTTTTCCCCAGCAACGACTTTCAGGGACTGACCAAAGTTGTTCTCTTCTTCTTAGTCCTTTGATATAGTACCTATTGAAGCCACCTCTGAGCAACTGTTCCGCTGGTCCTGACCCATCATCATGTCTTCCAGAAGGTCGGGTGCATGATGTTCAGACCACTCTGTATGTCTGCTGTGGGAAACACCCACTGGGGCAGACCTCATGGGGTATACTGGGCAGCAAGGTCACATGTAGTTCTCCACACCCAGGGGCCATGCAGAATTGCAGGCACTCAGGGAATTTTGCTGCTGGAAATGCAGATTCCTTGGGAATTTTGGATCTTTCATCCCCCAGCAGCTTCTACATAGGGTATTCTGCACCTTTCTTACAAGAAGATGTCCTTACTTAGCTGTCCCACACATGATAAAAAAACAGATAACAGTGCAAATGTTTCAAAGCCAAATATAATATTACCTGTAAAGAGATGTGTTTGAAATAAAATACATATGGACAAATACCTATGTTTTAACACATGATCATATTGCTACTGATCCTATTTAGAATAATGTATTACCAAAATAAATTTAACTGTAGAATCAGGTCTGGTTCAGATCAGCTGTTTGCCTGATGCTTGATGCATTTTCAGCACAATTACTGTAGTTGACATTTTCTCAGGATGCCTGACTTTGATTTCTGTTGCTTTGTGTTCCTGTGCCACAGCCCTCACTGTGAGGACTGAGGAGCATTGCTCTGCTGTGCAGCAGATAGCAACACACAAAACCCAGTGCAAGGGTCCCCTGGTATGGTGTGCTCTCAAAAACAGGAAAGTAATCCCACAAGATTTCCTCTGAATAGATGTGGAAGTAGTGATTTATAGATTTGCATTACTGGAATTGTGAAAATAATTCTTTTCAATTACGTCTTATTGGTATTGAATGACCATATGGGCATTGGTTCCGGGCCTGTCAACTTCCATGGGTTGAGATCTCTGCACTCAGGGTCTCTGTAACACTTCAGACCCAACCCCGGCTCAGTCAACGCAGCTTGGGTGTTTCCATTCCCACAAGGTGGATGTTCCCAGAGTCTCTGGATTTAGAAGCAGTGATGAGTAAAGAATTGTGAGCAGAATATGATAGCTAACATCCAGTATTAGCACAAATAATACTAGTTAAATAAGGCAACATCTCCTAGACTTAGCTGTTCTGCAAGCTCTCTGCATGGCAACCATCAAGCACCAGAAGTCAGTTCAGCCCATAAGAGAAATCACCACATTATGAAAATCTTTTCTGTGCTCTGCCTGCACAGCTGTCTTAGTAATAATCTCCTCCCCCTCTACTCTGCCCTGGTGAAACCACATCTGGAATACTGTGTCCAGTTCTGGGCCCCTCAGTTCAAGGACAGGGAACTGCTAGAGAGAGTCCAGTGCAGAGCCACGAAGATGATTAAGGGAGTGGAGCATCTCCCTTATGAGGAAAGGCTGAGGGAGCTGGGTCCCTTTAGCTTGGAGGAGACTGAGGGGTGACCTCATTAATGTTTATAAACGTGTAAAGGGTTGAGTGTCACCACGAGGGTGGAGCCAGGATCTTCTCGGTGACAACCAATGGTAAGAGAAGGGGCAATGGGTACAAACTGGAACACAGGAGGTTCCATTTAAAATTGAGAAGAAACTTCTTCACAGTGAGAGTGACAGAACACTGGAACGGGCTGCCCAGGGAGGTTGTGGAGTCTCCTTCTCTGGAGACATTCAAAACCCGCCTGGACACCTTCCTGTGTAACCTCATCTAGGTGTTCCTGCTCTGGCAGGGGGATTGGACTAGATGATCTTTCGAGGTCCCTTCCAATCCCTAACATTCTGTGGTTCTGTGATTCTATGTAATCATGAAAGTAAAATCAAACCAATAACAGTAATGACACTAATTGCAACATGCAAAACTATAATATGTTCTTCAACAAGCAGTGCAGCTGTACCGGGCTGAACGTAGGACTTGCCCATCAATTAAGTGTGATGGACCAGGTTACCAGGTCTTGCAGCATACCATCTGCATAGAACAACACAAGCTTTTATTGCATTCATAGCTCTCAGATGGGGCAGAATGCATAAGTATGTCTCTAACTTTAGGTTAGGGTTTTCCTTAATGATAGTGAGGATGAAATAGAAAGGACTAGTCTTACAGAAGTACCTAAATACAAATATACATCGAAGTACTATGCTACATAGGGTCCTCAGTGCTCTCACAGAGGAGACATATAATGATGAATTACATTGTCTTGACTGGGTTAAAATTGCACTGATGATGGATTAAATCGGTGTCTGGCTTTTTCTGATGATGTTGTTTCCAGCACTAACTCCGGAACTTAAATTGCCTTTCTGTTCCTTTTGCCTGTGATTTCTAGTTTCTTGTCTTTTCAGTCATAGGGTAACATTTTCGCCAGTCACGCTGTTGTGCAGTTTGCAAGGCGCAAGAAGAAAACATCCCCGAAGCAGAAGTGACCTACGTCTGGGATGCTGCGCGATTTAATTTCATTTTTTTAGATTTTGTGTAAAACAAATAATTTTCCCACAAGGTGAAAGAGACATAATAAATTTTCCACACTTGCCTTTGTGAAGGGATTTCACTCTCATAAATTCAGTGCAGTGTCAGGTCAAACATTCCCTGGAGAAACCAGGGCATAGATTACAGTTAAAGCCATGAACGGCACACGCCGACCTATGGCTATATCTCCAGTATTCATTTTGCATGTGTGACACTTTGAACTTCAAAGAAAAGATCATTACAATAGATACAAGAATGAACAGGGTAGAGGGCGTTGAAATACAACATTCATTTCTGAAGTTCTCAGGTACAGAGCCAGCAGTATTTTCCACATGATTACATAAACAAGTTTTTGTAAACTTAAAGGTGGTGGGGAAGCATAGTTGCATCTCATTACACGCCAAAGAATGGGAAGAATAATTTTTCCATAAGCTGTGAGTTTTCCCTAGCAGAAACAGAGTTTTACCTTTTCTTTCCCAGAAAGTATTCAGTTAAAAAAAAGAAACATATGAGCAAATATAGATGTGTTTGTACAATTATATATATATATCTTATATGTAATTTAATAGAAGTTATATTTTAGCACCTTGCAGTCACTGAGTAAGTACTCTGTATTTTTACATTCCAGACAAATCCTCTCAACATCCTCTCCTCTACTTTGATGGAGAAATTCAGTGCTTATAGGGGTAGTACATGTTTGTATCCCATGAGCTGCACTTCCTGCCCACCTAAACCTCTTGTCATGTGGCAAGTTCTTCTCTAAAATGACAAGATCTTCCCAGTCCACTAGTTTCTCCCATTCCTGGAAGTACTGCAGAAACTCATGGGTTCAAACAGAGATTAATAATAGTTTTTAAATATATTTCCCCAGTTCTGATAGGGAGGCAGCAATGCAAATGGACTGTTGGCAGAGGACTTCAAAAATAAAATCCTGTAAAGATAGCAGAAAAGTGGCAAGTAAAACTGACATAATGTGATCGGCACCAGGGATATAGGACATTGCAGCAGTCAGACAAAAGGGCCTTCAGAAGTGTATTTTAAGCCTCTAGGGTTGATTTAACAGAGACAAAGTTCACTGTGGTGTGGCAGACACTCTCACTCCGTGGAGGCAGCAGAAAGCAGTTGGCAGGTCCTGTCTGAGTTGCCGGGGGGAAGGAAGAGAAAGAAAAAACCAGAATCAGTGTATTTTCTGAAATGCTGTCTCTTTTGCTAGTTTTTGAAGTTTACCCCCAAAGATTTAGAAGGGCTAATGCTGCCATGTGGCTGCTGTTGCCAGTTCCTGAGACAAGCCCTGGGAAGTTGTCCTGGAAATGTGCCGCATTGAACAGCCTGTGAATGGAAAGGGAAACGGCTGCCTGAGCATCCCCCAGCCGCATTGCCACCAGTCTGCAGCTGGCTGCCCTCTGGGTCCCAGGAGTCTTTTAGATGTTAGTGTCTGTGGGTAGTCTTGTGATTACCAGGATTGGTTCAAGACTAGTAGAGAAATATGCATAAATTCAGTGTTCCTTCCTTAGGACTATTCCCCACATTACTTTTCACATTCAAGTACACCTAGATTGTAGAAGTAAAGTCTTTAGAAGAGGATGGAGAATGGAATCATGAACTTCAAGGGGAAAAAATAAAATACACCACTGAAATACAGTGGATAAGGCAGAGTACCCCTCTCACATCTTTTTAAGATAGCAGAGGCCTCTGCCTCTCTCTAACTCCCTTTTCCCTAGTGATGAAGACTGTCCCACAGCTTCACCACCTCTCACAGACCACGTCAATGCAGAGCAGTAGCCCAAGTTTCTCTTGGCAGGTCTGCCTCTAGTCCTTGGAGGTCCAGCTTGCTTAGACTGCTGTGGGAGCATCACTCCATTGCTCAGACAATGTTCCAGCCTCCCTGAGGAGCAGAAGAGGTGAGAAAGGAACTGTGTGGCACACAGGCTATCCTATGCAAGGTCATCTTCACCATCAACCACACTCACATTCAGTCCGTTGGAACAGAGACTCCAGAAATGGGGATCTCTACAGCAAACCTGAGCAGGAAGTTTTGACAGCACGGAAATCAAGTCTTTGCTACAAGATAACACTTTTGTTAAACCCCCAAAAAGCAAGTACAACTATGATAAACTACGTCTGGAATGTCTGTTTTCCAAATGAAGCTCTGCATGACAGAATTTTGCTCTTTTTATCAATAGAGGGAGTAGATAGCTTTTTCCTCCCTAGATCTTCTAGCTGTGGGGCTGCAGGTACTTTACTGACAGTAACATTACAGCAATCCCAAACACCACAATCTAAGGACTGATGCTGAAGTCTTAATTAAAGCTGAAATTATTATCTTATGTTGTGCATCTCAGCAATCCTTTCATTCCTGACTTGGTTGTAAGCTGTACTGTTACAATTATCACAAAGATCACAGAGCCAGAACGAAAACCTGTGGAGGGAACCCAATATTCATAGAACACAGTATTCATTTGCTCATCCCTTCATAACACAGCTGATGGGCCATGACTCAATTTCTTCATTATGGCAGCAGTGATATTTAAAAGCACATGGTAGCTTTGCTGTCATCCTGTATAAAGAAGTGCTGCTTTAACTTCCAGCCACTTCTTATGCTTCCAGAGAAAAGGATAATTTTGTCCTTGCCTTTATCCATTAGGAATGTGTAGCATCCTGCATTCAGCACTACTAAGATGGAGCACTGGAAAAGAAGAATGGGAGAAAGAATGAGCCAGATGTTGCAGCCGTATAGCCATGCTTAAGAACACACTTGGCTGTCTTTTATCAAGAGTCATATGTGAAAATCTGTGTTGAACCAATGAGTGAATACTGAATCCCAGCAGCCACAGGTCACCGACAGCCTGCAGATCATCAGGAAACCTTGTCAACAAGTTCTTAATTCAAAACGTTATACGAGTGAGATAGTTCCATAGGCCAGTTCCAGACAACAAGGAGTCCACACTTGGTTTGTAAATCAGTGGAATAAGAAAAATATTTGCTTACTCGATATTTTAGCTTTTGCATTCTTTATTTCTTAATCCCAGAATTTTGAAGACAGAGAATCTGTGGGGCTGTCTTCATTAAACAAAGTCACCAGCAGGTCTACCCCTGCAGCCAAGAGTGGAGTTCAGAAGATATTCTATCCTTAATTACGACTGAGTGTTCTGTACACACTTAGAGAGAGACAGAGAAACAAATCCTCATTTTTCAAAAAAATGGGTATTTCTGTGCCTTGCTGCTCACATACAAATGCAACTATAATCTTATGTTTTTATACTTCTTATCTATTTTATCTTTTTTAGTTTCCTAAGCATTGAAAATACAATCCTTTGGTCACAATTTTTTGTCTTTGTTGCAGCCAAATAATGTTTTTAAGATAAGAGATCTGAAGTCCATCCAGACTTTTTCTGACATTGTTTTTCCAAGCATGGCCCAAACTTTGCCATGACTCAAGTGGAGTTTAAAGCATGGTGGTGCTGAAAAAAAAAATCATCATCCAACAGTTTGCATAATGTAACTATACATGAGATAGAGATGAAATTAGATACTGCAGGGATTAATAAGGAAGATACATCCATAGCCAAAGTTTCAAGCAACTGACAAAGACCATCGGGATTTTGCAAGAGACAGAGAATAGCCATGTGTTTCTCAGTGATGTCAAAGATGAAAGAGATTATTATAATTTTCAGCTGTTACTAGTGCAAGCCATTTCACAAACTTATTTCAGCCAAGAAAAGGACCCAAGTATGAGCCAAACAATCTCATACAAAACTTCCCATGTAGCCTGTACATTTATACACATCTATCAGAAGTACAACATCAGATTATCAGACAGCCAATAATTCCATTTGCAGCAGGATACCAGACTCTGTAAATATGCTGTGTGTTTGGCCCAGTCATCCAAATATAGGGCTTTATTCTGAAGATTTTTCCAACAGAGACAGTAAGCAAATCTGATGACCTGCAGCCTGGAGATTGGAATGGAAGGGGTAAACTCAAGCCAAAGGAAAAGTTTGTTCAGACAGTAAAAGTTCAGACAGTAAAAGGAAAAAAAAAAAGTTCTTTAACTATAGGTGGGCAAAATACTGAAATTACCTGTTAAGTCAATTCTTTGCATACTAATATTGTTGATCCATTCTAGTATGTGTTGTTAATGCTTTCTTCATCTTCATTAAACAGGCTCCCTAGGGAGGTGAAACGGCCCCAAGCCTGACAGTGTTCAAGAAGGGACCGGGCAACGCCTTCAGACACATGGTGTGAACTGTGGGGTTGTCATATGCAGGGACAGGATTTAGACTCGATGATCCTTGTGGGTCCCTTCCAACTCAGGACACTGTATGATTCTATTCTATGATTAAATATGTCCTCGTTTTCTCCCATAAAGTCTTGGTATCACTATTACATAATGGTGGCTGTTGTGAAGTTTTCTTTGTCTTGATAGTCCCAAGATTGCTCCATCTCTGCAGCAAGCCTCTCTCACTCTACATTATCCACTGCTAACAGTAATCCTAACAACTCCTAGACTTCAAATATCTCTGAAGAATTTGAAGAACATCCATGGCTCCATTCTGCAGTGGGAAGAACTGCGGCAGAGAGATAAAATCATCTGTCCTTGGCAGGAAGCCACTTACAGAATACTTACTTTTTGTTTGTTTTTTTCTCTTTATATTCCAGATACTTCTTAGATATTTTTTCTTTCTCTTTCTTGCTGATTTTCTGATTGCTTTTTGGTTTTTAACTTTCACCTTGTTTACTGGGATGACTGTATTTTTAATTACTTCTCCCTAGAGGCTCTTTCACAGAAGGAAACCTCCCCCTGGTTGCACCAAGTCCCTAGTGATACATCCAGCAGGACCAGGACTAACCGTACCTTGCTCTACTTTTGTCCCACTTTTCTTTGTCCTTTGGATCCATTTATCCCTAGTTCTATCCATTTTTCTCTAAACTTCAAACCCTCCACCCCGTTCCCTGCTGCCGTCTTCCTATTTTCTTTCTCTCTCCTCTTTTCCCACCAGCTGGACATAAAGGGACCAGGATTTGAAATACCAAACAATAGCTTTTCAGATCTTGGTATGTTTCCTAAGGACTTCACAGGACTGGAGTTTATGGGAGGGGGGAGTAGCCTTTAAAAAAATAAGTAGATGTTCCTAATCATTGCCAGGAGATGCACTAAGGGGAGCCTAAAAGGGCTCAGTCACAAAAAGGGAGTGGTGTTTTCCTTGCCATGAGCCAGCACTCTGAGTCACTGGGGGAGCTTTGCTGGGAGAAGTCATGCAGGATGTTCAGCCCAAGAAATCAATCTCAGAACAGCCATTGCCCTATTTTGGAGAATATCAAGCATCAACACAGAGTTTCAGGAAGGTTGTTCAAGGTAATCTTCTCGTTATGGTGAAAAAGCATCAGCTATGCCTAAGCAGAACAGTCCTCCTTAACAGCTTCTCCCTGGTGTCCCTTATTACTCTCATGTTAGCACGGCCACTGTGACACAGGGTTATCTGCTGAGTACAGAGTGGTGCCATATGTTCAAAATGTCCCTGCATTTCTTTAAATAGTTCAATAAATATTTCCTTGATCTCTATGCATTTTGGAGATACCAAATGATAACTTAAGCCAATCCCCACCCATATACTTCTTTTCCAGTTCCCTGTAGTTGATCTTATTTGTATCATAAGCATTGTTTATCAATTTTCACAAAAATTACCTAACAAAGATCAGTAATACTGAAACACCCCAAGGTGTCCCTCTGTGTTCTATATCCTGTGACAGCCAGGAAAAACAAACAAACAAACCAACCAAACAGAAACCCCACATACACACATAAAAACAACCAAAAAACCCAACAACAAAACCAAACGAACACAACAACAACAAAACCTAGCTCTCAGAATGTTCCCTTCAACAGAGATAGAAAAGAAGAAAGAGAGGATTCTAGAAAATGTTGGGAGGGCTTTTAGCAAACTGGCACAAAAAGTAAGAAAGGTATGATGGATGTGCTCTTGTCTCAGATGTCTCTGATGGATCTCAAATCAAGCTTTAACTGTGGTGTATTCATGCTGGAATAGACGTCCTACAGACATTGGTGACAGGTCCTTTGTTGCAAGAGAATCAGAAAATGAGAGGTAGCTTCCCAAAAAACACTTTGATTTATATTTTTGTATCTTGCATGGAAAATGGAATCATTTGGTACAGTCACTATTTGTGACTGTCATTTAAAGTGTGATGTGCAAAGAAAGTCTCATAAGAGTGACATAACAGTGACATGGACCCACCTGTCATCTATTGCTTTACATACATACCCTTCACCACTAGCACTGCTGAAATCTCATTAGCTACTCTATGTGATGTAATGAGAAACTGCACTATAACCCATGGCATCTCTTCATATGCCTGTCTAATCATGGTAAACTTTTCTGTTTCTGTAATCCATGAGTGGGTTTTCACCTTGTGGTATGCAAAGCATATAAGAAAAGAGTGGGGAGACTGTATGCTTGGTCACACAAAGGGAAAAATATGGAAAAAATCCCAGTATCAAATACGGTGTCAATGAGCTCATTGCTCATCTGACTTTGTTACTCGGTCTGGCGATCAGATTTTCTGAAGTCTGTCACCAGACCTGACACAGCTTTGGGCAAAACAGGTGTTTTCTCCAGCTTCTGATGTTCCTCCCTTAAAATGAACTTTACAAACCTAAACTACCACAAGATGAATTGATATTACTCACAGGTGAGAGCCTAGATAGCACAAGGTTATGTGTTGGAACCAGCTAGCTGGTTTAGGTCCATGCCTGAGGCATGTCCAAACTCCTCATTCTGACTGTGGGGGAGGTTAAAACAAGACCCAGACATACATCCTCGCCCCCTCTCTCCCTCTTGCCCTCACTCCCAAGGGAAGGGAAGCCAGATGTGTTTGCTGGAGGCAGCTCCAGCATTTTCCAGCAGATCCCAAGTCTGATGAACTAACAGACTAGGACAGTGAGGGGTGGGAGAAGACTGTACTCAGGCTTCCCTCTCTTCAACAGTAGTGTAAAACAAACCACAAAACCAGCCCTACAATACACATGCAAAAAAAAAAAAAGGCTCTGTGAACTCCTGAAATTTAGGCTTGCGGGCAGCAATACCTTGAAAGCCATTAATACAGCTCTGCCCAGGTGTGTCTTACACTACAGGCATAAAAGACTAACACAGCTTTCTCAGAAGCTTTATAGGATGACCAGAAAACAACGAAGCTGATCTGAAAAATATAAACATATCAGATAGTACGGCGCTGGAGAGAAAAGAGGAAGGCATTTGAAAACCTTGTGTTTAGGGAGTGCTGTGCCCTTTTGAAATATCTCAAAGACAGCCTTGTGCAGGCTTTACAATTAGCGAGGGCAAGAGAGGATTGTGAAGAAAAAGAAACTAAGGAAATGGAAGGAGAACACGAAGAGCATTTTAAGAGTTTGGAGGCAAACCCCCCACCACAGGCAAAAAGGGAGCTAAAAATAGGCAGCATGAGACAGGGCTCTCCAAAAGAGAGTGAGAAGGACACTGTGTTCTGGAAACTGGTGCGACCAACCACAGACAAATGTGCCAAGTCTCTCGTACATTTTTTTGGCAGTTGCTCAAGGCTGGCACGTAATCCATACCAGGAAAGGTACCACCAAGTCGGCAGTGCCCTTCGCTGAGGCATGTATTGCCAGTACAAACTCCTGAGGGACCAGAGGCAAATGGCTCATCAGTTAGTGACAGAAAATTATAAAGTGAAGATCTTCCTAGACTCTCCCTTATTGCCAGAGGAACTGATAGAAGAAAAGTTTTATGTACTTAATCTAATTCTATCCAAAAAATTGGGGTTTTTTCTGCCTACCTACAGTCAGTTTCTAGGGACTTGTTCTTGTGCTCACGTTGGCATTTAGTTTTTTTCTAAATTAGCTTTAGTTATCTTCTCTCCCCATGTGTTTATAGAGAGTAATCATATCCCCCCCACTAAGCTAACACACCAGCCTCTGCTATTTTCTTATTGCAAATTGGATCTTTGATTCCATGATTACTATTTTTTTCCACTTCTACATCTACTCTGGTCCGAACTAGTTTCTCTTGAAGTAAGATAGAGTGAAAATGAAATTTCAAATACAAGCTCACAATTACCTTGCAAAATAGTATCTCTCTACCTCCATCTAAGATGCCAGACCTGACAAAACATCTGAGGGTAAATAATTATTTTTGGCTCCCAAATTCTACTGAAGTTTCCAAGTCCCTATTACCTCTTACAGATACACAGTCTATAACAGAGGTTCTGATCATCTCCTAAATGCAATAATTTGCTATTTGTACTATTAAATTCTATCCCATTTCTGCTCCAATCATCTTCAAATTAATCTTCAAAGTCATCTTCATGCAATGATCTGATTTCATTTGTACTGATGTGCTTCTCTTTTTATTTATCACCGGTGGTTTTCATCAGCTTATTCCTGTTCTCTATGCCAAGCTCAAGAAACAAATACATTGAGTGGGACCTTTGCCAAGACAGGGTGTCAAGGCACCTCCTTGCAGCCTGACAAGTTTCTTTTCGGCACAGCATGTTGTGCCTTCCTTTTTATGTGCAACTCATGGATGTCATATTAATTGCCATCTTCTCCAATCTGACAGTTTCTCAGGTGGTACAATATCAAATAATTCACTGGGCACCAGGAATATTGGACATACTATATCTCTTTTAACAAGAAAATCACTTATTTTTCTGAAGAGAAATTTTATATCAGTATGGAATGCTTTATGCAACCAAGGCAATATTTTGTCCTGTTTGCTATTTACCGTTATTTCTTTATTTATTCTGTATGTCAGCAGTAAGCTGTGCTAAAAATCCTTGCTGCTAGAACTACAGTTCTCACAGGCGAAGATTGTCCAGTGTACTGACTTGGGTACATGGAATGGGCTTGGAGACCACATGTTCTTCACTGTCTCTTCCAATCCAAGAAGCACAAGGCCCGTTCAAAGCAAACACAAGGAGGTTGTTCTTCAATCAAACTGCAGGTAACGTCTAGAATTTCTTATCATGAGATGTTGCAGATGATTAAAGATAAAAACAGAGGAGATGGCACACGAATGAGTCAATGGAAAAGGAAGCAACTGAAAGTTAATTGCTACAATCCTCCCCATGCTTGCTCTGGATATGTAAATCCCTGGACCACAAACTGCTGGAGGCTCATAGACTAACCCTGAATTGGGCAGCACAGTGAGATATATTTTCAGTCTAAACCAGTAAATTGACTCAGACATTTATGTAATCTACCATATGTTATTTGAGTAGCTTATCTGAGCCTTCTTATTTCCACCATACTCATTCTAATATATCTACTCCTATTCATTTTGCTACTTTTTTACCTTATTATCAATATCATTGTTACTGAAAGCTGAGACAAGGTGTTTGTGTAGCTATTACACGATACTTAGATTATTTTTAAAACCTGTAACATTCTTATGGCACAACAGATGTACTCCTTTCTCTTTTTTTTCCTTTACTTGCTTTACTTGCTGTTATTTGCTGTAATTTATTTTTTTCAAGTTTAGAGCTTGACTTCTGGAAATGATAAGATTTTTTTCTATTCCTTGTAGCCTACAAGTTTATTCATAAGTTCCTGTTTGACACAACACTTCATTAGGCCACAACTGGACTCCTTTCTGCAAGTTCTTGCTTGCCAAAGATGAAATATCAAGGTAGATTTTACACCTTTGATTTGAGGAATTCCAGCCCACTGCTGCTTCTTAGTTCATGATCTCTAAGTAATGAAAGTGAGGACAACAGCTCAGGAAAGAATGGAAAGTAGATTTTTGCCCTCTGAAGCCCCTTCCAAGCATCTAAGGTACTTACCTTCAACAATTGCAGCCATCTAGTGGGCAAATACCAGAAACAGTCACTAGTCAGTAAAAATGTGGTCTCCTGTTACTTGAATTTGTTCACTTTCTGAGTGGACTGATATTTCATTACTAAACCAGGCAATATAGAAAAACATGTCCCAAAATATCTTTATAATGAGCTTGTACTACAGCGCAGTTGCCCTGGCCACCCCCCAAGACCTAAGGAATGAATATGTCTTGCTACTGCTGAATGGTAGACCACAAGGAGTCACTTGGGCATACAGATTTATTCTCTTGCATTTCTGACACCACAAGAAAAGTTATGCCTTTACTAATGCTGCCATGTACTGAGAGTGATAATAAACATATAACCAGAATGGTTTCTACAGTGGGCCACACAACTGACCCACTTGGATGTTTGACAAGAAAGCATGGAGTCAGATTTATATATGTCAAGGCCTTACCCTACAGCTATGATTCCCAGTCTGGGCTACAACTACATTATTGATGTATCAATCATATCAAGGAGAACATCAGCAGCTGCTTATTATCCCTGGTGTTAATGCTTATCATCGCAGCAGATGACTCTACATTGACAATTACTACTTTTGTATACTCTGTTAACTCAGATAGCTAGGTAACGGCAATCCAACAGCAACTGTCTTTTGGAGTATGGGACATATGGAAGCAAAATACATCAGCTGGTATGCATTTGGTGGAGGAGATGGTGGAAAGCTGTAGGAAAAGGAAGAAAGAAATGTAAATATCTCTTGACCAGTCAAGAGCCACCTATGGAGCCAGAAGTTGTTGCTGTCACTGCTGTCAGTGGTAATTACTTCTTTTAGCACCAGTTGTAGTGGTATTGTATGATCACAAACTGCTTCAATAAAGGTTTTTTTTATGTAGATATGTCAGTCATAATTTGAACATCATATAAAATAAAGTACTTCCTTAAGACTGACCTTCATTATTTTTTTTTAATGACCACGTTATCATAGAGTGCATAACACCCAAAATGCTCGCGTCAAAAAAACATGCTGCTAGTTGAGTGCAAGGCATGAGTATTCCTTTTTGTCAGCTAGGAACTCACCACAATTTTCAGCCTAAATCTCTGTTAAATGTTTCTAAATACAATGAAAGAATTAATTATTGGAAGCATAGTCATTTCAGTGCTGTTTAACTAATACCACAAAACTTAGTTGAACTCCAGAGGTTATTACAAAGATAAAAGTCATATGCCCTTGAAAGTATTCACCAAAAAGTGAATAATGAGAATCTAACTGGTATACTGAGCAGATATAAAGCAAAAGTCTAGCTTTTCCATACCCTGCACCCATGTTGTGGGTGTTTTCAGGTGTCCTATCATTGTCAGAGTATGTTTGTGTATTTTCTGGCTATTTGGAATAAAACATTTAAATAGTAGATTTCTAGTGGCATTCAGTCCTTATGCTTCCTTGAGATCACTGTTATGAAGCTAGGTATGAAGAGAATGGACATGACAGGAGATGATCAGATCAACATGGATGAGAAAGTCAGTAACATTCAGCCACTGAAGTTCCCCTTTCTGTGTCTACTGCTTTTCCCTCCCTTTTCTCTTCATTCATCTCCAATTTTCCCTTGTCTGAGTGTCTGAAATGATGCACAGAATTTTGTACATTTTCTGCTCCTCAATCTCCCAGCAAAGAATCACTGCCAGATACTCACGGTTACCTTTGCTTTTCTGGAGCAGCAGGTATTTGTCTCCAGAGCATGAATTATGACTGTTCATAAGGATATCTTCTAGCATTTCATATTTTATTGGCAAGGCAGTTTCTATTAAAAAGCAGAAGCAGCTCTGCATCCCTAAGCTCCAGGGCAAAGCTGTGAGCATGCAGCAGCACACAACAGCACCCACGAAGGGGAAGAAATACGTGCCAGAGGAGACACTGTGCTCTACACAGGCCTTCATTGCATTCAGCACAGCTCCTGCAGCTCCTGGAGCTGGACATCATTTGGACATGAGTGTAAAAACCTGGCTGATTCAACTCCCGAGCTAAGTAAACTGTTTGAGGCCAAAAACTTAACAAACTCATCCCTTTTTCCCATTCATAAATTATTTTTAATCTCTGCATTTTATAAAATTGTTTTGCTTGTAAGAAATTCACTGTAACTCTTTATTGACATATATGCTATTCATGTTATACCTAACTCACATTATAATATTTCTATCACTAGATCAACTCTCTGAAACTTTTCATCAATAGACAGTGGAACCGAAGCAGTCATTTCTAGTTGGATATTTAAGCAAGACAGACTTACTCACACATACACAAAACAGCAGCCAACGTTTGCTTGTGTGAATGACCTGGGGCAGCAGTTTTTGGTACTAAAACGCAGTGGTACACAAGAGATAGGAAAGCATATGTGCCACGAAGTTCCTGGCATTGGCAGAGCATCCTCAGCTACATATTCTAGCAATCAGGCTACTGCAGGGCAGCTGACATCAAACTGATATTGGATTAATTTCACATTCCAGCATAGTAGCAATAACCCTAAATTATGTAGATCTACACTGGACTTCAGTTCCTGACAGTCATTTGTCAGCTGCAGTCTTGCTCCACATGTACTCTGTCCCTGCAATATTTTAGCATGTTGCCTTTTGGCAGGATTAGTGTACTGGATGTCCCCTGAGAAAGCCATAGGAAATACATACTGGTCTTGCGGTTAATTTAACAAAGCTCTTGATGTCATTATTATTTTGTGGAAATGTAGTCAAATACTTACTGGGCAGCCAAAATTTAATAAATTCCTATGTTCTTAAGTGGTCATTTTGAATGTTTGACATAAAATGCACATCTCTGATTAAGACACATGGCATACACAGATGAACTTACACACCACCGTGGGTTTTAACATGCTAAAGCTATTTGCAAGTCTGCTTTAGAGTTTCTGGCTTACAAGATCAATGGTGATAAGCAAAATAAGATCTGGAACAAATTAATATCTTTCCCAATAACCTGTGGTTTTCTTCAGGACTGCTCATAGTACTTAATGGGCAGCCAGAGCTTCCCATAACAATAACAAAATGTAAGAGGAAGAAATCCTATTAATATTGTCAGGTGCAAAGTCAAGCACTTAAAATTTAGGAAGTATAAAAATAAGATTCTCTGTGTGATGCTAATTTCAGATCCTTGTATACATTTATTCAGATACAAACCTGATATTCAGCTTTTTTCCACAGGATGCTTCTGCAGCCGGGATAGGCTGGGAAGCTGGGAAGCAGAAGCAAAGTGCAGCTCCCCAAGCAAGCCACAGCTGGCTGCCAGCAAAAGCCATGGTACCACCAGCTTCTCTGCCACGGAATTAGAGAGGAGCCCGGTGGAGTTATCAGCAGCATGACTGACAGAGGTGCATGAGTGCAGAGATGCTGGGTGTGCAAAAAAACAACTTCACCATTTCCTGCCTTTTCCAGGGGCCTTTAAGAGCAGAGGTAACCCAGCTGGGTTGCCCAAAAGGGGCAGCCTCATACCATCGCCTCCTTCCCTCCCCTGGGACACCATAGCTGGGTTTCTCACCCTAGCTGGTAGACAGACAGGTCCATGCCCATGGCCAGCAGTCCTTTGAAAAGAGAGGGTAGTTGGGAACAGACAGCTGGAGTTGTTTCAGGAGTGCGTGCATTTCCTTGGTCTTTCTAACCCAGGGATCTCAGGGGAAGCGCCAGGTCAGCTGGGCTGGTTGTGCCCCCAGCTGCAGACCTGTGGTGGGAGAGGAGCTGCCCCCATCTGGGGACCTACCAGGAGCAGATGTGCATCCACGGGGAACATGTATCCACAAGGCACAGTGCGGGTAACACCTTGCAGAAAGCCTCAAACCACTTCTAAATCAGCTACTGCAGGGAGGGGGGATTAATTCTTCATTAATGCAATACTGCAGCCAGCCTAACGAGCTCTGTTTCTTAAGCCATAAGGCCACCGTATCATCCTTTTCCCCCTCTGCTGTTCTCTGTGTGGCTGATAGATATTGGCCCTTTTCATTACAGCAACTTTAAATGGAGAAAAAAGACTGAAGACTTTACAATCACATTCATTTTATTCTCCAGGAAAAGAAAAGAAAAGAAAAGAAAAGAAAAGAAAAGAAAAGAAAAGAAAAGAAAAGAAAAGAAAAGAAAAGAAAAGAAAAGAGAAAAGAAAAGAGAAAAGAAAAGAAAAGAGAAAAGAAAAGAGAAAAGAAAAGAAGAGAAAAGAAAAGAGAAAAGAGAAAAGAAAAGAGAAAAGAAAAGAAAAGAAAAGAAAAGAAAAGAAAAGAAAAGAGAAAAGAAAAGAAAAGAGAAAAGAAAAGAGAAAAGAAAAGAGAAAAGAAAAGAAGAGAAGAGAAAAGAAAAGAGAAAAGAAAAGAGAAAAGAAAAGAAAAGAAAAGAAAAGAAAAGAAAAGAAAAGAAAAGAAAAGAGAAAAGAAAAGAAAAGAAAAGAAAAGAGAAAAGAAAAGAGAAAAGAGAAAAGAAAAGAGAAAAGAAAAGAAGAGAAAAGAAAAGAGAAAAGAGAAAAGAAAAGAGAAAAGAAAAGAAAAGAGAAAAGAAAGAAAAGAAAAGAAAAGAAAAGAAAAGAAAAGAAAAGAAAAAAAAGAAAAGAAAAGAAAAGAAAAGAAAAGAAAAGAAAAGAAAAGAAAAGAAAAGAAAAGAAAAGAAAAGAAAAGAAAAGAAAAGAAAAGAAAAGAAAAGAAAAGAAAAGAAAAGAAAAGAAAAGAAAAGAAAAGAAAAGAAAAGAAAAAAAGGCCATCTCTACCATTCAGCCATTCAGCTTGTCTGGTTTTGTACCTGGGCACTACAATAGTTCATACTAACAGCTGTAATATTTTTATAGGAGGTAAGTGGAAGTTCAGAAACACTGAGTGACCTCTCCATGTAGGAAAAAACAAAAGCTTTTATTGCAGGCTTCCTCTTCTAACAGCAAAGTTGCTCTCCCACCCTCCCTACAGTTTACTAAAAATCGTTTCTTCTCTTTAAAATGTTTACTGCAAAATACCACAATTGTGTCTCAAATTCCCACAAATCTCAGAGTAGTAATACAACAGACCCCAAATCTGTCAACATAGTTTCACCTCAGTGTTGCTGCCGCAGCCAAGGTTTGGATCAACCCACCTCAGACGCCTATGCTGCCTGTACATAGAGCCCAGCCGCTTGTAAAGGAGACAACCACAAGCTGTGGCTGACAAACCAGCATATGGACTGGGGGAGATACAGGGGCTAGGCTTTAAAATTGCAAAATTGCAACCTAGGGATTTAAAAAAATTTAAAATAATTTTTTTTTTAAAAAAAAAAAGGCAAAAAAGCTTTTAAATTACCTCATACCTAAATTTTCAGAGTATTTCTTTCAAAGTCAGACAGAGTCTCACTCGAATAATACAGTTGTTTATGACTCAAATGTTCCTCAGCCTCCACATTCCTAAGTACTCGGCCAACTTCACTATTTTTTTAATGTAAAGCCAGCTCAAGGCTTCTCAGTTTTTGAAATGGTGGCAGAATGTGATCAGGATGGTGGGGACAAAAAATTAGGGGCTTTTGTATGCAGTGAAGAACCGGAGCAGCCCTTCTTGCCACATGAAAAATGTGGTTCACCAATTTGAGTCTGCTCAGAGCCTCATTCCAGGAAAGCATTTTTTTCAAACCTTCCTCTTGCTAAAGAGGAGAGAGAAGAGATTTCTGCCTCTTGGGTGGGAGTGCTTAAAAAGGGACACATAGAGTTGTTCCCCATCTGGAAGAGGCTATTTGCCTAAAAAACTGCAGGGCACAGGCTTTCATTGCTCATTGAGTTGAATTTCATGGCCTTTTACTAACAGTGGGAGCCAAGTAGTTGTAGGCACTCACTGTCCCAGTGCAGGGGTGGTGCTGTCAGTGCCCAGGCTCCCTGCGGATGACACAGAGGACCACAGTCACTCCAGCTTCTCATGGAGTAGGTGACAGGAGGCTCTGCCTCTTGAAAGAACAGCTTACCAAGACGGAATCTGCAAGACAAGCAGTGCTGTAGAGTGCTCCTGAGCGTTGCATTATGGTCAGACTTTTGGCTTGGGTTTTTTTTTTTGTCTTTTACAATGAAAGCAATCTGTTTTGTTGCCCCTCTCAATGCATCTACATGCTGTTTCCAAGCATCAGCTTGTATACATAGGTATGGTGCTAGATCCTTCCTCCACAGACTGCTTAGCCTGCTCCCACCTTTACATGATCCTCAGAGGTACATGATCCTCAGAGGCACACTCAGGACTCAGATGGGACACAGCCCTCTGAGTCCCAATGAACCTCCTGACTTGTCATGCCAATGCTTTGTAACAGAGTAATTCCTGGCAACCTGTTTGCAGAAACTGAGAGATAGAATGGCTGAGCTCCTTTACACAGCCCTTTACTGGCTGCCATTTACAACAACGTCTTGAACAATAGCCTCAAGCAAGCTCAGTCTCTTCACTGAGGACTGATAATGTTCATAACATCTGCTGAGCACCTACCTGGAGCCCGAGCCCTACTTTCTGAAAGTGCTTCATGGGTAACTGTGAATGCCTCAAAGGCAGGAACAACAGCGACAGGAACGTTTCAGGATGTGTGCTCTGAATGTATGTTACACTCATTTCCCTCTCCATCAGAGTCATTGTAATCTACTTCTTTGGGGACATGGTGATTGAGATGGTGTCATGTTCATGTGCATTGAGCAAGCCTGAGGAGATGGAGGGAGGCTCAGATGCAAACCAGTCTATCTGTTTTAACCAATGAGCATTTGTACATAGGGACTGCCTATTTCAAAGATTGCTGGTTACGGGTAAGTAATCAGTCTGTTGCCTTTTCTCCTTAATTCATTTTGTGTAATGTTCAGATTAAAAATGTTAAGAGCTCCAGGTTCATTTATCCAGGTCTTTCAGTGAATCTGCATGTCTCAACTTCCCATTAAAATTTAAGATGAAACTAGTTGATTCACCTCATGAAAACTGCAAACTCAGCCAACTTTTGCTTGCTCTGGATGTGATTTGCCCCAGTGCCCCATTACTCCTGTACTGCAAACTGTCATGTGGGAAAGCAGGAAGGAACTTGCACTCAGAAGTTGACTGCTAGTCCATTTCTTGACATCATGAGGGAGAATATGATGTCCACTAGTTGGCAGAAAAAAAAAAGTTAGTCCCTCTCCTTTGTCAAATATGTTAGTACTCCTTCTGTTGCTCCAGGGAATTCGGTTTTCCAGGATTGCCAGAAATTGCTGAATTAATCATCATAGATCTACAGATCCATAGCTGTTTCTGAATAAACCTTCATGCACCTTGTCCATGGGGAACTTGTCCTTGAGAAGCTTATGCAAGACTCCAAGTCCCTTGCTCATGTCAGAGAGCTTTTATGAGCTTAAAGATTAAGTTTTGCATAGCACTAATACGAGCAAATATTTATCATTCTGAGTTGAACTAACATGTAATTGTGCCTACCCCAGTTTAACAGGATTTTAATCTGCTGCCTGCTTAAAACAAGCCATAGGCTTAAGCAGCTTGCTGAATAAAAGCCAAAGGGAAGACACATTGAAAGAAAAGGATAAGGAATCAGAAATTATTGCATAAAGTTTTCAAACAAACTTTATTTTTTTTCTCCCTTTTCTCCCTTCTAATGCCTTATTTTTCCTCAATTAGTATTGCTTTCCCAGTAGAATCTTGATGCAGCTCTCATCTTTTCAATAGAAAAGAAAGAAAACTGAAACAAAACTACAGTTTCCCATTTAATTGAGTATCAGTTTTTAAAGGCTGAAGTCAGGTCCAAACACAGAATTTCTCAGACAGACTCGGGGTTGTTTATTTGCATATTTAGAAAGCCCTGAGCTGTTCTGCAAATGTTTTATCTCATAGTAATTAAATAAGAATTAATCATTTCAATATAATTTCAAATGATACATGAAGCACACAGGGGTCTTGTAAACATAACATTACAACATCTGTTCTTATTAATGCTCTTTGCCTTCTGCCAAGTTTATCCATGGTCCTGTTGAGTGAGGAGATCCCTCCTCACTGGTATAGGAATCAGATTATCAGAGCTGGACTAACCAGGGAAGAGGAGACACGAGGATTCTGACGCATTTCAGGACAATGTAAAGGACTTGTTCATGCTCTTCTTGAATACTGTGTTCAACTTTGGGACCCTCACTAAAAGAAAGACATTGAGGTGCTGGAGCATGTCCAAAGAAGGGCAACGAAGCTGGTGAAGGGTCTGGAGCACAAGTCTGATGAGGAGAGGCTGAGGGAACTGGGGCTGTTTAGCCTGGAGAAAAGGAGGCTGAGGGGAGACCTTATCACCCTCTCCAGCTACCTGAAAGGAGGTTGTAGCATGGAGGGTGTTGGTGTCTTCTCCCAAGTAGCAAGTGATGGGACAAGAAGAAATGGTGTCAAGTGTTATGAGGGAGGTTTAGATTGTATATTAGGAAAAATTTCTTCACAGAAAATTTTGTCAGACACTGGAACAGGTTGCCCAGGGAAGTGGTTGAGTCACTATCCCTGGAGATGTTTTAAAGACATGTAGATGTGATGCTTAGTGGTTTAGACATGGTTTAGTGGTGAGCTTGGCAGTGTTAGGTCAACAATTCGACTCAATGATCTCAAAGGACTTTTCCAACCTAAACATTTGATTCGATGATTCTGACTGAGGAGTGAAGGAGCTATCGCCCGTGAATATGATGGGAAGGACTGAATGCTGTATGAATCTCCTTATCAATGTGTTGTGATCTCCTGGGTAACCTTAATTTTAGTAGATTTAATGAGGTGCAAAGAAGGCTCCTTATTCATTTTAAATGGCTTATAAAGAGAGACACAGCGTCCTGTATCATCCAGGTTCTGTTTGTCCAATGTGCTGCAATTGTATATATTTAGCCCAGAGATAGCAGTGTTCAAGTACCCCTTCAGTGGGGATGTTTCAGGCAAGAAAACTATTTTTTTTCTGGATTGAAGACCAGAAAATGGTAAAGAACAAGTATGGAATAACAGTGATACTGCAAAATACCACAGGCAAAGTGAGATTTGGCAGGGTATTTTCATGTCAATATACAGAAAGCTGGGCTGTAGCATGCCATGTTAGCATCTGGAGGAATGAGCTGCAGAGTTTGAGCCTTGTGTTTCTGAAAGCTCAAAAAATATTTTCTGTGACACTGATAAAAATTAGGAGAAAAAAAAAATCTTCTCACTGAAATCTCCATGAAAAAAATACATTCAACAGAAAAAAAAAAAAATATTTCTGACAATCTAAATCGGTTCAGACTTATCCCAGAGGGAGCTGCTCCTTTTTCTGCCTGTTTTCACCCCATTTGTTTTATGCCATCTCTTTCTAATACAACCAGGGAAACTGATCAAACACATTCTATACATACCACCCAGCCCACAGTCTCAGCATCCCAGCTGTATTCCTAACCTCACAAATTCACAGTGAAACCATCTCCAAGGTTTCAAAAGCATAGCAGCTTTCATGAAGGGGGGCAGTGGGAGCTCTCTTAATTAGCCCAGCTTCTTTGTGCATTTCTAGACATGTCTCCTTCTTTGTTCACCTTCAAGAGTTTAATGCCAGGGTAGAAAGAGAAGATTTCTCTTCCATTCTTTTGGGTCTTCTTTTTTCCCTAGCAAAGTTTTGGCACTTGGAAAAACAGCTGGGGCCAACCATCTAAATGGAAAGAGGTGAATTTTAACCAGTCTGCACATTTATTGAGCACTAACAGTGGAAAATTTGGAAGCCCAGCCAGCTAGGTGAGCACTTCATTAGCAGGAAGTCCTTCACATGTTGTCCCTGCAACTCTAGCAGGGGAAATTCAAATACAAAATTATCATTAATGTAACTCAACCCTTTCTGAAAGTGCAACAAAAGGAAATTCAGTCTTGATAGCTTAATTATTTTTATTTTTCCTCTCGGGACATAGCCTGACAGTCATTTTCTAGGAGAGGCTGAATGCAGGGAAGGCAGCAGGACTGTGAATTTTCTCACCAGTTCTTTAAAGCACAGATCTATACAGAGAAGAGAGTTGAGATTAAAGTCATGGAAAGGTGCATTCTGACATGATGTGTTTCTGATTTCATTATCAAAGGTCTGCAGAAAGGAAATCATATGATGCCTTGACACATCCAACCTGGGCTTAGAGGTCCTGAGACAACAAATCACTCAAGGATGTGCCTGATCTACACATAGCCAGTTTTTCTCAGGAGATCCCATGTGGATCAAGTCAAAGGATAATTTAAAATATCATTACAATTTATCTCTGGTTACTAATAATATGGTTTGAAAACTGAGATTCATCATTAAAATTTGTGTGGTTTCCAAAATTGGAAGTAGTACATGGCTGCATAAGAGGCAGCAGTCAGTTTAAGTTTGTAGTTTCTGAGAATTGTTTTGTCTTATAGGCTGCAATATTTCTGCTACTGGAGACTGCTGGTCATTGTCTAGTTTTTAACATTATGCATTATCATGCTGGCTTGAAATAAAGATGAAAACATGAAAGAAATGCAGCATTTAAAAAAACCCAAAAGTGGATCTCCTTCCAAAGTCAAGGCAGTTATGAACACAAATCTATCTCTAGACGTTTCCTCATTGCTATGAAGAGTTTGTCTTCCCTACTAAGTAAACTACATTTATAGAATTTCATACTAAGCCACTGCAATATAAATGAATGTAAACTAATTCTGATCTGTACCTCAGTTCTACCTCCCTTTGAAGCACCCCTGGACAGGCGCTGGCAGAGTATTCTGTTCACTTTCACCAATATCCTCCCCACACCATTTTCCCCTTTGAAACCCTTGGAGATCTCTCCTGATGATTTAAAACACAACTTTCCTGCAAGAAAGGAAGCAACAATCTATTTAAAGGCTACTTGCCTTTTCAGTACATACATACTTGTACATTGTACATCTTACTGCATGTGTATTACTCTCCTTTCCAGTGTATTCTATCTCCTTTCTCAGAAACAGCAAAGTTTAAGGGGGTGAGAATTGCCTAGAACTATAACAGCATTGCTTTACAAACCTATAGTAAAAAACTACACCAATATCTGAAATGACTGTAAAACTCTCACTGTGAGACCTTTCGTATTTTATTTTTCTCACATAAAATAAGATCTCATTATTTTATAAAAGTTTAATAAGACTTATATGTGTTAAATTGTGCACAATGTACACAAACCTACTAGTTTATATGGTACCATTCCAAAAGTTATATTTTGTCCATTTTGGAGTTTTGATGCCAGTGAATCAGTATAATGACCACAAATACAGTTAATGCACAAAGTTAAGCAGGTATAACATATGTACACTCATGGAGCCCAAGCGGTAAAGAGTCTCTTCATACTCAAGCTAGTAATTTTTACAAATCAACATCTTAATCCACATTTTAATTGTAGTTAACATTTAGCTGTTAGGTTGTGTGCTGCAGGAAAGGGACTGAGAAAAGATCCACAGGAATATATCCACAAGTCAAGTTCAGACAACTAATCACATCTGTTCCCCTTGGATTCTGCTTTCATGGTAACTTAACATAGTCTCAAGCCTCATCTCTCAACCATTCTGCTAAACAAAGGTCATAGATTTTGCATTCACCATGGAAAAAAGAGAGTCAATTGACTATGTTGGGCAGCTATTCATCCTCGTTTCTTTTCAATTTAAGATCTAACATGTTGATGCTATTTAACAAAAATTGAATTCATTAACACATTAGTCAATATATAAATATTGTCTGATGATTAACTTCTGGGTTTTTTTCCCAGGCATAAAATGATCAAGCTAAATCTTACATGTTTTTTTCTTGTTGCTTTACTTTCTCAGCTGTTTTTTAACTATCATTTTCTGTAGATAATTGGATAAGAGAACATGCTTCTGTAATTATTGTCTTTTTGGATGAATTCTTTTTTTATTTATGTATTCTTATTAGAGCATTTGTGCTGTTTGAAGGGACTGTGTCCATCCCCCCTATTGGAGAGTTATACTCAAAGAAAACAATGGAAAACACAGTTCTACAACCACCATGCACAGACTTCATTTGTCTGAATAGAGTTAGGGCTGCAGGATCCCAGAGAATAATTTTATTACTTTTTGGACATGGCTTCACTATCCTGCCTAAGCACAGTAGACTGTGCGGCACAGCCCAGTTACATCTGTACTATCAGACAATGGCTCTGCTCCTGCTTCTGATGTAGTCACGGAGAGTTGTGCCATGAACTCATATTGCTGTAATTCAGATGTGCTACTGAAATAAATATGATGTATATTTTCCATTATATGATTACTGGATTCGGTTCTGGTCAATTAAAGCAGCCTGCTCAGGGCTATCAACAGGGTAATGATTAATGTCAATATGCAACCCTTCCTGGCATCTGCTGGATGCCTGTAATAAAAAAAAAAAAAAAAAAAAGCAGTCCCATCAATTTGCTGCCTTCTACCATATTTAGACTAAGAATACACAACTGCATGGAGCTGAAGTCATGTATTGTGCCCAGTGTGAAACTGGCAGAGGGAACACATGTTACTAGGAGTGTGTCAGACCTGCCATGAATGTGGCCCTGGTTCAAGGTTAAGAATTTGAGTGCAGCGCTGTGCACATCACCTGGGAAAGACCATCCGGCAGCACTTTGTCAGCCTCACGAGACGGCTGAACTAGAACTGAGCCTCATGACATAGCAGAAAAAGGCTCAAAACGTAACCGAGATGAGAGAAAAGTTTGTGTATGTGAGCACTTAATTCAGCACAATTATAATACAAAAAAACAGCCCAAGTGCCAAGCAGGGCTTTGGTGTGTGGTGGGCGGCCCGAGTACCAGCCCTGCAGAGGACAGCAGGAGAGCAGCCCTGGGTTGGGACCCTGCCACAGAGGGAGAACTTCAGAATAGAGGAGTTCCTGGTGAGCTTCATGTTGGTGCCTGGCTCCCCCTCTCTCCCTCCTGCTAGCTCCCAGTAGGCACACAATGACCTTCAGTGTTTCAGCAAGTGGGAGGCACCTTCTCTTTTCTACCCTAGCTGGGCCTTCCTAATGAACCAGCGGGTTTCATCTCCAAAACAAAGATGCTCCCTTGCACTCCAGCTGCTCTCCTAGCTCCTGCTCCCCCTGGTTTTGATGCCACCCTAGATATTGTGCTAAACAGATCCCCACACTGTGGGGAGCAAAGATGGGCATCTCTCATTCTCCATTGTTTTGAAGCAGGAAATGGTTGCAGAAAAGCCTCTTCTCAGTGCACCCAGGCTGATGACATGGGACTGGTGGGATCCCTTCTGTCAGAAAGTAACCCTCACTGGAACAATCAGCAATTTGGACATCCGAAAATTATTTTATTAAACAGCAGTTGTTAATCAGTAGGAGGTCTTTTTCCACAACCATTCTTTAAAGCCCAAACATTTCCATGTTTCCTGTAATACTTGTGCTTAGTCACACATTGACAAATGCAAGGAAAAAAACCTCAGATCTGTATGACAAATTTTTGGAACCGCCAAAATAATCTCTTTGAATTTTGCAGTCACTTGACAGCAGGAGTCCAGGAGGAGAGTGTTGAAAACAAAAACTTGTATTTATTCACTGGAGTTTTTACTGCATTTCTCTCTCAGAAAAGGATATGTATCATATTCTGCTAAAAATACATTATCAAATAAACAGACCACAGACCTCATTAAAGTTTGGGAGCTGCCAAGTCCACTTTTTGCTACCCAGCCCATAAGTCTGACAGAGAGAGAAAGGATAATCCTTTGCAATTCAGACAGAATTTAACACACTTCAGGATGGAGGTATTTAACACGCTCAGGTATGGCAACCAAAGCCTCTGCCAGAGAACATCTTCTGCAGAGCACCCTGCCATCTTGCAGCTCGCACACCCATATGAGCAAAAAGTCTCCATCTGAGTCTGGCCTCCCCTGCTATAGTACATCACAAGAAAAGAGACCCCTAGATCAAAATGCCCAAAAATCTGAATACTTGAGAAGTATTAAGTACTGTTATTAAGAGTATTACTCTCTAAATACTTAGAGAAGAATGGTTGTGCTGATCAGGCATGAGGCCATGTGTCATTAATCCATGAAATTTTCCTCCTCCACACCAGGCTGTCGGGAAGCTGGCAGTGGTCTTGTTCACAGAATGATCCATTGACAGAGCAGGTCCACTCATTCTTTTTTATTATGGTCATCCCAAAAGGCCATGACCTCAATGAAAGTGAAGGCAAATATCCCCTCCCATATCCAGCAATTTTGAGGCATGGAAGGAACAAGCATTGCACCTCTAAGTAGATTTTGAAAGAAAGAGATAAGCCTGGCTGTTTTTCAAAGGGCTGGCTTAGCACAGAGCTGGGACTGGGCGTAGGCAGCTGAGGATAGCAAACCTATAGTCTGCTCTGCTGGTGGCAAAGACCTGAGAAACTGGGTTTACTGCATGACCTTGCATGACCAGCTTCTGCTGGGGGATCCTCCCTCCTCCTTTCACTAGGCATGCACCCATGAGCAGGAGCAGCAGGCTGGGCTCTCCCCCAGATTTCTGTCTCTGATTTATCCTTTCCTTCTCCACTTTCTCTTTCCAGGGCCAGTCCATTCTCTCATTCCTTCACCTCATACCAGGCTGGCTGGCTTGCTGAGAACCTCAAGCATGGAATGCTTTTGGGTCTCCCTCCAGGTGAGAGCTTCAGGCTGTGTCCCACAGGCAACTACACATCAACATCAGAGTTGCAGAAAGGCCTAGGGCTCAATATACCCATAGTGTTTCCTACCAGCCTGATAAGCAACACGTAAATATCATTTACATCTATGACACATGCCACTAAACATCCCAGAGTGTGACTGCTCTTCAGAGGTACTTCACTATCCCCATGACATGCCTGCAGACCTTGGAAGAGCAACTCAGAGGCATGGGTTTTGTCAGAGAGAGTCAAAACTTCAATGTCTCATTGGGAGACTAGTCCTTAGTCCATCTCATGGCCATCTGCATAATAAAAATGATATTTCTCACCAGATAAAACATTTCTGCAGCTTGGGGGAGTACCATCATTATAAAGCACATTTGAGTGTTTGAGGTGCTTAATTCTTTGCATTTTTGGTGTCATGTTGCTATGATGGAGTTATAGGTGTTGTAGGGAAATAAGCACCCCCGTTCACCACCTTAACAACATACTCAGAGGTACCTTTGTAAATGAAATGAAGAAAATAAGACTCTTCAACCAATACAGACAGATAATTGAGACTTTATAAAAGTACAAATATTCCTTCATAATAAAAAACTATTTTTTGCTAAAGACTGTTTTACATTAGTTTTGACCAGGTGAACATGGTGCTTGCTGTGATGGTGTAAAGCCACAGGGAGAAGTCTTCTGGAGAAGCAAACAGCCATGGTTGGGTGTGTATATAGGGTGCAGCTGCACACCACAAGCCTTCATGGTGACCTCAGTGGGATGAATAAGCAGACCCAGCATTTTGCATACAGCAGAGAACAATTTCTTTCATTTTGCAGCTTTCTCCTGGGTCTCCCAAGAGAATAATTCTTCTTTCTTCCAGACTGTCTCCAACTGCCATAAAACTTCCCCCAAAATCCCTGGAACTCCTGCCTTATCAATACAAGAAAGGAAGGAAATATAAAATGTTCAGAGTGACAGGTTCAACTGTTTTTCTTCGTAACTAAAATGTGGGAAATCTGTGTTAGTAGGAGAAAGAGGTAAAAACATGTCGGTGCAGCAAGGTGACATGTTTTTGCAAGCCTCTTGCTCCCCTTCTACAGGCACAATCAGCCATGAACACAAATGCAACAGGAGCGGCTGTGGCAGATCTCCTGGTCTGCCCCGTTATGGCTTCCAGCAGTCCCTCTCGGTGCAGACTCCTTTGGTCAAGGATACAGGGAAGATAAGATATGAGCTGATACAATGGCTCAGTGTGGGACAAGGGTCATTTGGCTCCTGCCTGTCCGTGCAACATGCCATGTCTGTGAGACTACTGCATCTGTGTAAGGGCAGCCACACTGAGCTCCCACGATGCACAAAAGTCATGTACTGAATTTTCCCTCTTTGCCTCCAGCCATCCCTGTTCTGCTTCTTGCTAAGTCAATTAATATCTACCATACTAGCAGTAAAGGGCCCTTGGGAAAAAGGAAACCAGGGAGTAGGCTGGTTGTTCCCGATCTAAGCTCGCCCTGTGCCAATACAGCATATTTTCTAGAGTGTTTTTTACAATTCAGTTTAAATGACTCAGCTGAGGGGTTTTGTATAACTTCTGACCACAGCCTAACAGTTCTCACAGGAGGTAATATTTCCTAGTGTTTGGCATGTGCTTTCCTCCTTTTCATCTGAGCACTTGTGCTCCTTCAGCAATCCTTACCCACTTCTTTCTTTTCTTCGTGCTTACAGCCTACAACTTTGTAAGTGGTTACTGGGTCCCTCGGCCTCCACTGAGCCCTTCACCACGCAGGATAATACATCACATTAATTACTGTTATGTAAGTGCCTAGACAGACAGGCTTTATCTAGCTGGTTTACTCTTTCCCATAAACCAGTCCTTAAAGCCCAACAGCAGTTTGAGTTATTTTATGTGAATTACCTTCAGTTTGTCAACATCAATCTGCAATGCTCTGATCTCTGAATAACTGGATTGTTGCAGTGGTGACAAGGTGTGACCATTTTCTTTTTGGTAAGTAACCAACTGCTCATTTGTTGCATATTACTAATTGCATTTAATTCTACCTCTGTTTTTTTTCCAGTTCCGTTATACTCTCCATGTTATACTTTTTGTAGTAGGCAACATCAGACACAATCAGATTGCTTAGTCTGTCAGCAGCAAAGGTAATTGATGTAAATATTTAAAGCACAGAAAATCTTGATATATGAAACAATTAAAACCCTTTCAAAAGCATCCTCTCTCTAAATCATGTCCTGGTAAACTGAATTTAAGTGGCAGCAAAACAACAAAATCAAAACATTACCTTCCATTTCTGCTGATGGGAAATATTCCCCCTCTTTGCTCTATGTTCTTGCTCCTCACAGAGTTAGTAGATATTTGATTAGGTACAGATTTAAACACAAAAAGATTTTCCAAGCCTCTGTTCCAAGTTCCAAGCAATTACCCATTTGCTGGGTGTAACTCACTGCAGGATCGCCCAACCGGAGGGCAGAACAGAGGAGGCTCTTCACAAAGAAAAAAAAAAAATAAAAATTTCAAGTGTTTCACCTCAGAAGGAATTCTTGAAAAATGTGCTTCTCCCCAGAGACCTGGAGTTGTTTGTCTCATTCAAGGGCTGAGTATTTTCCTCTCGCTAGCAGACTGGCAAGGAGGTGGAGGGCTCATGCTGCGAAGTGAGCAAAGAGCTGTCCTGACTTGACACCAGATTTGCACAGGAAGCTCCTGAGGGCTCCACCGGTGTCACCTCATAGTGCTGTCTGCTTCACACTAGACCCTTGCACTCCACCTCAGATATAACAGGCAGGATGTGCTCACCTTGTCTGCTCTCCAGTATCACTGGCAGCAAAATAAATTCACAATCAGGGTAACTTCTGAGCAATCAGGGTAACAATCTGAGCAAAAAGTCTCATTTGCATGCCTATGTCTGCTGCCACAACAGCCTTTCCAAGAGGGGATACAGTTGTTAAGGCTGGTGGTCTTCTGGTGACCCTGCAACCCTGTCTCTGAGGAGCTCATCTGGAGAGAATAAGAGTTAGTATTGGTCCCACAGGTCTCAGATAATCAAGATTAAATGTGATCTTTTTCATGCTAAAACCAAGTCTACAACAAGGAGCTAACTAACTAGCTCTGACTAGATGACACCAAGTGGTCATAGCAAAATTTACATTTATTATTACTGGAACATTTTGCAAAACTTTCACCCTTTGAACTGGAGGTTTGCAGCTTTGCCATTTGAACAATTTCATTTTTTATGTGGGAGCCACTAAGTCTGGGTATTTTGAATCTAAGAAGAGCACTTAAACTGTTAAAAAATACAAGAAAAATATTTCAACATAATTTGCTACCATACTCAAAAGCTGAGTTATTCTATGTTAACAAGATGCAGATTTTTAAGCACTTAATTAATTAGCGGTCAGTGAGGTGATTAATAACTAGGCTAGGCAGTAATGCTATTATAGAAGTCATTGAAAAAGTTTCTATTATTAAAACATCGGAGGTCTTTGGACTTGCATTGCATGGACTATGCAAATCTACTGTAATATAAAATAGCAGCAGATCAGTTACACCATTATTTCAGAAAAACTGTTTATCACTCTCTGGGCTTTTAGGTTTATAATATCTCCCACAAGAGATATTTGAACATGCCTTTACTGGACAAGATACTTAATGATGTAGGAAAAGAGATGTCAATGGTCTATTTTCTCATCTGTTATGATTTTGTGTATGATCTAGAGTTATATGAGCAACTATCAAACCATGTTTTTGAAAGTCAGTCATTTGCTGGAATGTGTTCTATTAGGATGTTTTCTCCCTTAGATGACTCTTTGAAATAATACTTCCATAGTCGTTTTGCCAGCAACCATCATCAAAACATGAGAAATCCAGCCAACCCAAGACTGAAAAACTGGCTACACTGAAAATTAACTCAACAGGTTCTTCCCTTGTTTTTGAAGGGTTGACATTCCCCCCCAGTGAAAGAGTCTGAACCTGTGTAGAAGGAGAGGGATCGTGATGTGAAAGCAAATCATAGAATCATAAAATAGTTTGGGTTGGAAGGGACCTTCAGAGGTCATCTAGCCCAACCCCCATGCAATGAGCAGAGATATCTTCAACTAGATCTGGTTGCTCAGAATGCTGTCCAGCCTGGATTTGAATGTTTCCAGGGATGGGACATCTACCACCTCTCTGGGCAACCTGTGACAGTGTTTCACCAACCTCATTCTAAAAAACTTCTTCCTCATGTCTAGCCTGATAAAGCCCTTACCCCTTGTCCTATAACAACTGGCCCTGATAAAAACTCTGTTCCCGTCTTTCTTACAGGCCCCTTTTAAGTACTGAAAGGCCACAATAAGGTGTCCCTGGAACCTTCTCTTCTCCAGGCTGAACAACCCCAACTCTCTCAGTCTGTCCTCATAGGAGAGGTGTTCCAGCCCTCTGATCACTTTTGTGGCCTCCTCTGGACCCCCTCCAACAGGTCCATGTCTTTTCTGTACTGTGTGCTCCAAAACTGGACACAGTACTTGAAGTGGAGTCTCATCAGAGTGGAGTAGAGGGACAGAATCACCTCCCTCAGCCTGATGGCCCTGTTCCTTTTGATGCAGCCCAAGATACGACTCACCTTCTGGGCTGCGAGCACACATTACCAGCTCACGTCTAATCTTTCATCCACCAGTAACCCCAAGTCCTTCTCTACACCCAAGAGGAAGGTGAGAAGCAGGCGTATGGACAAACTTGTGCGGATGCATGCACTTCATACTACCTCTGTCCCTAGCAATAAAACTCTGGTCTCTTTCTACACAGTTATCACCCTCTCTAAATATTTCCCCTTTCTGATTTTGGTCCTTGTACAAGGCATGTTCTGAACCAAAAATCTGTGACTTGGACAAGAAGGCAAGAGCAGCGTGGAACACACAACAGAAGGCAACCCATACTATCCTCTTTCTTCCTGAGCTCTCAGAGGACTGAATGGCCTGCTTCTGTCACTGACATGACAGCAACTGGCTGTACCATGAGGATTTACTCCCTTCGTACCCATGCAGACCTACCCTACAGGTGCACAGCCATTTGAACAGCTGAGCTACAGTGGTCCCTTCATAGACTTGCTATGTTTTAAGTATTCTGTACTCCTCCGTTCTCTGGAACACACCCCCATTTCTCATTATTCAACTTGCATCTTGGGCTGTTTTTCCTGAGCTCTCCAGGTTGCTTCTGTCATGCCCATGTCCTCACTGCTATTGGCAGGTCTCTAAATTGTAAATAATCTTACATGCTCTCTTTAGCATCTCTCCAGTAGTTTGCTTACTTCCCATTTAAAACCAATACAGAATAAATCAATGGCCCAAACACCAAATCCCTCTGGCACTTCTCTTTAGACTGTAATACATTGCTGGCATCTATCTCCTCTTTGCATCTGGTCTGTTAGCAGTCTTTCTCTCTTTATAGCAGTGGGTTTATCGAAGATAATTTTAGTCAGCAGAAAGTTAGGATTCCTGGAGAAACTCCACTTGGAAGAGTGGGCTGAAAAATGAAAATACATATTACTTATGCTATTTTATGTTTTGCTGTATGGAACAAATGAAATATTTGTTCGTTAGTAATGCAAGTGATGGACTTCAGATGAGCCCATGCACTTAGAGAACATGAGGGGTCTGGCCTTGTTGAAATCACAGCAAAAGCCTCACACTACACGAAACAGCGCTGAGCCCTGCAGTACCTGACTTCAGAAGCAGGGCATACAGGTGGTGTGTACCCACTGAACGGGTATTAACCTATTTCAGATAAGCAGGTACTTGTAAACCTCCTCCAGCAAGACACTTGCTCAGTGTGACAATCTCCTCTCCTTGATCAATACTAGCAAAGTAGTCTTCCTTTGTTCTCCTTACTGTCAGACTCCCTCTCAGAGCAGAAAGTTTTGCCCAGCAGATTTCCTCAGCACAGACTTTGTTCCCTCAGAGGAAATGTTTTATGTCCCTCTGCCCTCCCCAGCCCCACGTGCCCATCTAGACCCTCCATCCTCACTGACAGCTGAGGAAGAACAGCAGCAGGGAGGTTTCTGGACCTCTTCCCTCTCACCTTGCTCCTCCCTGACAGAGTCAGCGGGCTCCATCTCCAGCTTGGAATTTCCCTAGCAGCAAAGAGAAATCCCACCTGATTGTACAAACCCAAATCACCCACAGAGGTGGACAGGTGATGGTGTGCAAGTTACCACTGGTCTGACATGTCACATCACAAGAAGCAGCACGAGCATTGAAGTATCTCGATGTGGGGCTCCCAGCCAGCAGGAGGGTAGTTTAGGGACATGGACATAACTAGTAGCCTTGGGGGCATTCAGGCTTTACAGTGCCTATACTTAGGCCTAGAAACAATATAAATGTAATATAGGAGCTATGCTAGAAGTGCTTCTGTAATATGATCTGAAAATAGTGGAGCTAGTCTGCTCTGGGGAGAATCTACTGAGCCTGGAAAATCGTCTTGGTGAGTCTGAGCAGATGACACAGAGGACTGTCACAGCCCTCGTGTTTGAGAGCTCTGTGCAGCTACTACTAACACTGAGAGTATCTGGAAAATCCACTAAAATGCTTCAGAAATCCTTTATGTGCACAGGCATGGGGAAGGCAGATAAGTCTGGCTAGACCAGACTAGTGGAAGAAAGGAAGAGAGAATATGGTAAGAGAAAAGGCAGGGGTGAGGGAGGGCTGGGGAAGGGCCAAGGCAGTGAAAGCAGGGTATTTCAAGCAGAGTAGGAATGAGTGAGCCAGAGGGAGTGACAGAAGCAATGTGGCCAGAACTATTAGCCAGAAGGATGAACTGGGCAGCTTTTCTAACAGTCTGGAAGCAGAGACAGATGTGTTTGGGAAGCCAAGCAGAAGCCTGAGCAGTTTATCTAGCAGAGAAGTCAGATTATTCTCTGCTTTTGTAGGAAAACCTGATAGCTGCACTTGGAGATAGCCTTCACGTCTAAGCAAAAAGGGCAAAGAAGGCACCAGCATTTTAAACAATTGCCTCTGAGACTGGAAGAACTGATGCCCTCAGCCATGTCCAAGGAAGCAGAGAAGATGAAGGAGTTAGGAAGGAAGAAGAACAGTTCTGCACTGGCTGTGTAAAGGCCAAAGATAAGAAAGAGGCATAAGAAGAGAGAAAGCCTATCAAAAAAAAAAAGATGCAATGTAAAAGCCACCTCTGTGCCTGGAGAGAAGTTGTTGCTAGAAATTACTGTGAGCTGCAGTCCCTAAGATGTCCTCAACCTGTTCCCAGAGATGGAGTTGAGAAAAGGAAGGGAGCAAAGATGGAGACCTGAGCATACCTCACAAAAAGCAGTAAGAAATAAAGGGACATTCAGAAGCAGGGAAAGAAGCTAAGGAGCAAGGCTTGCAGAAGGCCATGGAGGACAGCTTTCCAAATAGGAATGATGGCCTGAAAGTATCAGGCAGAAAAGAAAGTTTCAGAGGCCTGAGTTTTGGCTCAGAAAAGAAAGCTAAAATCTCCAGTTAAAAAAGCATTGCATGGTGAAAAACAAGCCACTGAGGTGGGGGCTGATGAGAAGAATGTGAAATAACAGCAGGCTTTTTATCCTTAACACCAGGAGGAAAGCACCCAGGAACCTCATGCTGTTTCGGCAATTGGAGCATCCATTTGCTGTGGCTTCAGAAGGGTCACAGACCTGAGGAAGCAGTGCCGGCCACCTTGGGTCCTGAGGCGGAGCCCAAAATGCAAAGAGCATGGGTGTGAAATGAAACCTCTGCTCCTTGAAAAGGTGAGCACCAACACCCACGCAGAGCTGGCAAGCACCAAAAGCAAGGCACTCCATCACAGTAATGTTCATTGCTTAATATCTGCCATTAAAAAAAAAAAATAAATAGAAGAAGACAACTTACCAAGCAAAAGAAAGCATTTAGCATTTTGGAAAGCCTTCAGTACAGACAAATTTTTTCATGTCTTCCATCACAAAGAACAGTGAACACTTTTTAAGTCACTGACAATTAGTCTGATGTCCTCAGAGCTTCAGAGCTTCCCTCTCAAAGAGAAAGTTTGATCTCTTTTTCCTGTAACATGACATGGTTATTTTCAACTGTGCTTAAACAAAAAAAGATACACAGAATAAAATTAATCAAAATATGTTAAATTAAAATACTACTAAAGTAACATAGTATTTTGAAGGAGAGAAAAATGTTTGTCACCATAAATCAAAAATACCTTGACAGCATCCTTTTACTACAGAAGTGAGAAGAAAACTGGAATTAGGCCCAGCTCTTACAGAGAGCTCTGCAATTTCCTTATTGAAGCAAAAGTCATATTCAGTCAACACAAGTTTTCCTGATTAAGCTCAGCAGGATCAAGTGCAATATTAGCAAAAGTATCACAAAAATACTTGTTTGGGCACATAATACACTAGACTGAGCACAACCAAGACAGAAACAATTTCTGTCCCTCAGAAAATGACAGTGGTTGACAAAAAGGAACTTTCCGCAATTTAAAATAACTGTTCCCCTCATAGACACACATTCATTGCAGTATTTAAAACTTTCAGTTTGAGGAAAACCAGTTTACTTCTTTGGATTAAGATCCTGATCCAAACTCTTCTGTGGTAGAAATGTCTGGCTCTTGACTGTATTTATGCCTGCTTAATTTTGGTACAAATTTTACCAGTTGAATATTCATTTTGACCCTACATGTTCCATTGCAGAGACTTGGAAGATGTGTTAATTAATAATTTTATGTCTTAAGAGATCATAACTTCTACTAATAAGTGAATGTTTCGTGTGTTCTTTTATTTACCCAGCTTTAGGGGAATCTGTAGTTTGACAGTCACTTATAGGCACCAACAATTACTACTGTTACTGAGGAAATTAATTTAAAAAATTATGGATCTAGTCAGAATATCTAGGGTTGCTTCTTTTTATTATATTAATAGTCTGTGTACAGGAGAATCTTTGGAGCATTGGCTGATGTGCTTTATTATTAACATCTGGGTTCAAAACCTGAAAATGATACATTATTTTCTCTCATAAAGAAAATTCGGCTAATGCCACTGATGTTTCCTTAGCACTCCCTGAAAATTAGTTCCTTTCTAACTGTCTGGAAAGCATCTTGGTTTTATTTTAAAAGAAAACCAACAACAAAACTCTAATAACAACAATTCTCCAGTTTTTGGCAACCAAAAAGCATAAAAGAAGCCCCATTTGGAGTGAAGACATTCAAGAAAGGAAAATGCTAAAGAAAGCCGTCTAGGGCGAAAAAGAAAAAAAAAATCCTTTAGCCAAGAGCCCACCAAGCTTTGATAGAAAAATTTCAAGAAGATCCAAATTTTCAGCACATGATGTGTTTATCTAGCCTTGCCACAGTTACTAGCAACATGGGCTAGTCAAACCATAACTATATCACTGTGAAAATTTATTTAAATAGAAATGAGTTTCAACGAGAAAGCTGTGCTTATTTTTACAAGTACTCTATTTCCATTACAATAGGCTACTTTTTTCTTGCTACAACTCTATGGATTTTAATAAAACTACCTCTAAAACAGATTAAAGTTCATAAGTCGTGTTGTGTAGAAAACTGTGAGACTAGGTTCTGTATATTTTTGTGAGGTAATTAAGTGGCCTAGTTTCCACCATTAAAGAAAGTGCCCTACTTCCTGTTAACACCATTGAAGCTGTTCATTAAGATGACTCAAGTTAGAGAGTTCTTAAATCTTGACTCACAATTTCTGAAGAAAACACAGAGACAAAAACAAAGAGATGTTCAGTGAAAGTTTAAAACACACATTAATGCCCTAATTCTCCACTGCTGCAAGTCTCCTGTGGCCAAGTACAGCTGGGTACAGTCTTCATAAAATACTATCAGGCAAGAATTTTGCACATGTATAGAAAATAAAGACCTGGCTTTTGCAGAACATATGCACTGAGTATCAGGCAAAATGCTGCAGTTACCAAGACCCTTTGACACAATGGCTTTAAAATGTTAGCAAGCAGTTGCTATTTCCATTTTACTGATAGGGAACTAAAATAGAGAGACAAAGCAAGCTAGGGTAGATGGAAATGCCCAGGAAAATTAATAGAGTTAATTTCTAAAGTGGATTAGCTAAACCACAAACAATTCTATGTAGACATCCATTCAAAACTAAAGCTGCTTTTATTCTATTCAGTGCTATTTTATTCTGAAAGTGAATTAATTTAAATCGAATTGCAGCCAGTTCTGTTGTGAATAAAAGCATGCAAATTGAGGCTCAATACAGTTCACAGGCACTTTAAATTTACACCTTTTGTTAATTTAATTAATTGTCCTGATTGCCTGAGTTCACATAGGAAGTGTGCCAAGGTGCAAGGAGTTAAGGATGAGGCTCTTTAACTACAGGGTTAGTTCTCTCCAGCAGCCTTTCCTTAGGGTACTATTCAACCATCCTCATTATCACCAGACAGCACAGCCTTGGTTCCTTGATTCTCTGGGAGCCAGGGGAGATATTATTTTCTTTCCCTATCACCTGCTACTTAGTGACAGCTCTCAGGGAGAGCATTTCATGCATTTAATGGGAGGACTGGGCAAACATGCAACACCTACTGACTGAGGGCCAGGAGGAAGCACTCGACCCGGGATAGTACATTCATTGACCTCTGTAGGCACCGAAAGCAGGGAAGCAGTATGACACATCACAGGAGACGCGGCGTCACGTTTTCGTGGTCAGCCTAAAAACAAGATAGTCAACTTGACCACTTCACCAAGACGAGATTTGTGAAGGTGTAACTCAATGATAAACATGAAAAGATGTCACTGAGAAAGATCTATAAATACTCACTGCATCTTCCTTCCTTCCTACTTTTTTTCTTTTTTATCATACTCAGCTTGAAATTGTAGTTTCTTACAGCAAGTCTCTGTGCAATTTTTATACTTCCCAAAAGTAAGTTGAAGGGATCTACAGGTATGACTGCATCCACCTCAGGCCAGCACAATTCTATCAGTACCTACACGGTTATTGTAGTACCACAGCAACCACCAGTGGATCAGCCCCTACTTTGACCCATCGGCTAGAGTTCTACAGCCTAGCTAACAGCCAAATACTCTTCCGTGATGCAAAAATGTGTGGAATGCCACACACCCACTTCCACCCGAGTGCAGCCACTGTCTAGGCAAATCCACACATTTTAAGGTCTCACCACCTTTTTTGAGTATTATTTCCTTCAGCTTCGTAACACATGGTTTCCTCAGTTCTCTACTCTCTGTTCAGTCTGTGAGTCCCATCTTGGCATGAACTTAGGCAGAAATCATCTTAAGCATTTAGTTACAATCACATTATAGAAAAAAAAAAAAAAAAGAAAAGAAAAGAAAGGAAGGAAAGAGAAGAGAGAAGAAAAAAGACAAGAAAAGAAAAGAAAAGAAAAGAAAAAAAAGAAAAGAAAAGAAAAGAAAAGAAAAGAAAAGAAAAGAAAAGAAAGAGAAGAGAAGAGAAAAAAATAAAATGGGGGGGAGTTAGAGGGGGAGAAGACGAGCTTTTCTCTTCATTTTCAGCTTTTCCTGACAGTTAATGATGAGTCCATGAAGAAAAAAAATACAGCGTTGTTGTCCATCTTCCATGAACGTGGATTATCTTTCTCTGCTCTTCTCAGAGCTTCCTAATAAGAGCAAGTAACTTAAGAGGAACCGAACGGTTACCCCTAAGAGGCTGTTCACTGGCTGAAGAATATGGGATAAAAACGTTTGTTTGAGAGGGAGAGAGGAAAGCATAAAAAAAACCCAGCTCTGAGACTAAAAGTTTGAGTGACTTCTGTGTCCAGTAAAGAAACTCAGGACAACCCTGAGGCCACTTGAAAAGGGCTGCTGAGTAAAACTACAGCTCATTCGGGAGGCCAACGTTTATTTTTAATATGTTTTTTAAAACTCATAACTAATTAATCGTAAACGTCTCACAGCTACATAAAAGGGGCAATCCTGAAATCTCGGGGAAATGGCAGATTCATTTTCGGGGACGGGGAAAGGCGGGGGGGGTGCAGAAGAACGTCGCTTCCCTATGGGAGCCAGCTCTGCAGATACACCGAGAAATGTGCTGCTTTCCTTATTTCGCAAGCCAACTCTCGAAACACACCCACCGTTCAGCCACTCGCGCGAGGAACCAGCCCCACTGGCCCCGAGTTTGGCCCCGTGTGACCCAGGCCGGCACGTCCCACCGTCATCTCCAGACCCCGAAGCCACACCGAACTTTTATTCGCGGCACGCTTTTCAAGAGGGAAAACAAACCAAACCAAAACACAACAACACCCACGAAGTCGGAAAGGAGAGGGAGCTGCCTGCCCGCCGCCCCCCGCCGGCCACGGTGTCGGGACAGGGTGTCTCCGGGACAGGGAGCCTCCGGCGGAGCCGCTGCCCGCCGGCCGGGGGCTGCCCCTCCCGTGGGAAAAGCGGTTCGGGGAGCTCCGGGAGAAAGGGTCTCCGTCCGGTTCTGTCCCTGCCGGTCGTGGGCCAGGGCGGGGGCTGTCCCGGGGCTCAGTGGCTGCCAGGTGGGAGCGAGGAAGCGCCGACGGGGCGCGGCGGGTCTGTCCGGCTTTTTTCCCTTTGGAGACAGTGCAGAAAGATGCATTTCTCTGAGCTTTCAGATGCGTGCCTGTCAACGCTGCTTGCTGCTAGCAGAGCGGGTAATCCCTCTGCAGCAAATGCTCCGAGCAGCCACACTTTATGGGGCCACTGGAGAAAGAGACACGCGAGTAACAGAACATTCCACCGGGGACCTAAGCAAAACAAGAGGCTTGGTCCCGCGACGCAGTTCCCCAAGCGCGGAGGCCCCGCCACAGCCCCTGCCCGTCCCATGGGTGGTGGTGCTGGCCCTGCCTGCGGGGGCTGTGGAGCCCTCATGGAGCCCCCACCCGCCGCAGCGCACCTGCCGTGGCGACGAGGTCGGGAACTGGAGGGGGTGCAAGGGCCTGCCTTCCTAGCTGTGGCCCGGAAAAGCCCAAAATTCCTCCCCAGAAGAGCAGATAATAAAATGAAAATAAAATAAAATAAAATAAAAAATAAAATAAAATAAAATAAAATAAAATAAAATAAAATAAAATAAAATATTAGAAAAAATTCTGGCTAAACTGGAAAGAGTAATTGCCTGCTAAGGCTAGGAGCTTTCCGAAGGACGGACTTCAGCAAGACTGCCAGGAGATAGTAGTCGGTTCCACGACAAACAACGCTGACATAAGCCCTACTCGGGGCGGTAAACGTGGGATAGCTCAAGTTTCTGTAGGAGGAAAGCACTGAAGACTTGTGCTCCAGGCGAAAAAAAATATCGTGTGGCAGCAGGAACTGTTTCCAGAGTGAGCCGAAATTACAAATCCAGCGGCATCGACGCGTGACATTAAAGATTTCTGTGCAAAACCCCGAGACAGTTAGGAAACGCACCCGTATCCCCGCGTGCTTAACATAATTATGCGACGATTCAAAAACTCAACCTCGAGCCTCTTGCCCCGTTTCAGAGGCATTTGCAGGCACATCTAGAGCAGCTGCAGCCCAGGCGAGGTAACACGAACTTTACCTCAGACCTACTCAATCTCGTCCCCCCATCTGAAAGGCGACTTCCCGGCGGGGCATCGTTTCCCGGCCGCTCTCGGGGCACCCCGGCCCGACAGTCCCAGGCGGCAGAAGTGGCCCCGGCCCTCGATGGTTCCCCCGTGTCCTTACACCACAGACAATGAATGGAAGTCTTGTTTTTTTTAACCTAGAAAACCCCACGCCGAGTAGTAGACGTGCTGTGTCCGCTCCTAGATTTCTAAAGCGCTTGTGCTTAAAATTGAAGTCGGCGCCGCAGGCTGCTCCTGCTATTCCACTTCTTCCGAAAGGTCCGGATACTTTTATTTGTTTGTTTTGTGTTCGTGTTTGGTTTGGGTTTGTGGTTTTGTTTTGTTGGGGGGTGTGTTGTGTCGTTTGGGGGTTTTTTATTTTCGTTTTTCAAGTCAGATGCCATCAAAGGGACCACTGTGGGGAATGCGTTCCAAGCCCCCGGAGCTGTCTTTGCCTTTCCCGCGGGCGCTCACTTCTGTTTTGTCGAAGCAGCCGCGAAGCTTTTAGTAGCTCTGCAAACACAGGCATGAAAAGGATGTCCCGGTCGGGCAACGAGGCGTGAAATCCCGCCGTTCCTTTACATAGTAGCAACATCACCATGAAAGAGCAAACACCCGACGTGCCATTAAATGTACTTGCATAGATGGAAGGCATTAGCAGAAAAAAAGAAATGGAGCCGGTTTCTCTTACACCACGGCCCTTTCTCTCACGCACACTCGCAAACAAACCAAACCACCTGTACTTTTAGCAGAATTTAATCGAGTGGAAAACTGAGTCATTGTCGCCATCGGCTGCTAAATATAAGGCAGCCGGGGCAAACTCCACCCGTGGGCACAAGCGGCCCCGGCCGGTCAGGCCGGGCGGCGATGGGGCTGATCGGTACCGCTCGGAGGGGGCAGCCCATCACCGCCCTGCCTGATCGCCTGGCTGCAAGTCCTCCGGGCTGCTGAGCGACCTGGGGCTCCGTCTGTCCCCCGAGAGTCAGGATAACACCGTGGTGCCGCCGTTGCAGCGCGCCGACTGCTCCCGGCCCCTCTCGGCCAGCGTCCGGGCAGCGAGGCCAGGGAGAAAAATGTTCCCAGGAAGGTGGCAAAGCGGGCGGAGCGGGGATAGGCGAAGGGGGACAGTCATCGAAGGTGAAAGATCAAATTTATGCGGAGAACATACCTCTCCGAAATGTATTTTGTCAGGAATTCGGAATTTAAAAGGACAAAACAGACGGGTGGTGGGGGGAGGAATCCCAAACAAAAGCAAAATAAAACCCGCCTGCTACAGAACTTCTGGTAACCGCGCCGCTAAACTTCCTCCAAGCCCTTTCCAGCCGGGATTATCGCCGTGCTTGGCTCCCGTCCCCGCAAGTGCCCGCTACCCCTCGGCACGCCCGTGGGAGCTCCACGGGCAGGGAGGGCCGCCCGCCCTGCGGAGCCGGGATTTATACCCTTCCCGGGATTTACACAACCACCAAACCCGCACTCCTGTGCCCTACAAGACGTCTCGCGGCATCCCAGGAGCGGCGGCCAGGACTGTCCAGCACCGCCGGGGGTTTGCAGGACGGGGCGGGGGGGGCTGATCCAGCTCGGGGTTTACGGGCCAGGAGCTGCAAGACTCCCCACAAATGCAGGGTGAGAAAGCGGGGCCGCCCCTCCGACCCCGCCTCCGGCGGCGTGGGAGGGCTGGGAGCCAGATCCCGCTTCTTCCCCTCGGAGGACGAGCCACACGGCTGCCTCGGAGCCCCGCGGTCTCCTTTACCCGCCTTATCGGGGGCATCTGTCGCGATCCGCTCCCAGCCTGCCGGGGGCCGAGGGTGGTCAGGCCCCCCCGCGGTGCGGCCGCCCGCTCCTCCGCGCCGTTCCGCGCCTCCGCGGTGGGCGGCCCCCCCTCCCCGTTCCCCCCGGCGGGGCGGGCCTTGCCGGGGGCGGGCCGTCGGGCTTGAGGCTGTGCCGCGGCGTGGGAAAGCGCCTCAGAGAGGGTTTGCTCTGCTGGCGGTGTGGAACCGAGGCGTGCCGGAGTCCCCCCGGATTTATTTATCTCTGCCCCACATCGTCCCGTGCCCACGATGAAGCGACCTTGCGAGGAAACTACCTCAGACAGCGACATGGACGAGACTATAGACGTGGGGAGTGAGAACAACTACTCGGGGTAAGTGTGACACCCCTGCCTCCCCGGGACTACCATCTCTGCGGGCGGTGGCTGGGGTCAGGATGCGCCTCGACATGAGGCAGAGCGAGTAGGGAGCCCGGCCCCCCGCTGGGGGGTGGCGGCCCCCGAGTGCGAAGCAGGGTGAGGTTTTGTCCTCCTCCAGCATAACTTACAGCTTGTTGATAGGCCCCCAAGAATTTGCCCCGCGGTCTCGCTGCGCGGGCCTGGAAATTGCGCGGAGCACACAAGTAGCTTGTGAGCTTCCAGGCTGCAGTTCATTAGCTCAACTTAATTTGCCATTTTTCAATCAGATCTTTTGCAAAATATCTCCTCAGCAGGCCGAACACCCCAAGGGAATCAGCTCCAGTGGGAAACGAACTGTGGAAAGTAAGCAGGGATCCACAGTAGTTGAATGGTAACTTCAGCAAACCTTGTGTGAGAGCTGGGGGTGAGCTGTGGTGGTTGCTGAAGAAGCTCCAGCCTGAGAGCTCGGCAGCGATGGCACTGGTCTTCAAAGCTGGTCTTGCCAATGTAGAGGCACAAGTACCAGAGCCCTTGTCTCATCTGCATCAGCAGTTAAATGAGTATCAGAAGCTACTGGATTATTTTCTTTTTTTCCTCTCTCATGATGAAATAAAAACCTTTTCATCTTTGCGTGTAGTGTAGTTTTAAAAGTGGATTTTGAATTCTGTTCCTCATGCAGGACAATGAAGCAAACCTGAGCTGGGGAACTGGATTTGTACTGGAGCATCTATTGACTCTTGCAGCAATGGTCAGGGATGTCAAAACCTAGCAGGCCAGGCAGAGATTGTGGCATCGGATACATGTACTTACCGATGCTGTTCGCATGTATAGATGGTTCACGTGGTTTTGGACTCGGTTCTTCAGCCTGTATTTCATAGCCAGCACTTTATATGCAATGAAAATTAAATCCGCTGATTTAATTAGACAGTGAACTGTCTCCAGAAAGGGACTTTATTTCCAAAAGAGTGTCTGTCAATTCAAAATATATGCGGTTGCAGTCACTGTTGCAATCAAAAATGAGATGTCTCTTGTTCTCTTAAAATACTGTGCACTGCAAAGCACATCTGAGCATTGAAAACAGTGTGAGAGAGACTATGCATACCTAATATATGGTGACTTAAGGTGTCTTCAAAGAGCAGTGTCAAGCTGTGCAACACCTGACATACTTTTATTTTTTCACAGGCAAATTAATAGTTCTGTCATTCGATCAAATTCCCCAACAACAACATCTCAGATTATGGCCAGAAAGAAAAGAAGAGGGGTACGTTGCCTTTAATTGTTTTCCTGTTTGACAATTTGCATGTATACTGTGATTTTGCCCTTCAACACTTTTTATAAACTTAATGTGTTTTGTTCTTTTGGGAATAGATTATAGAGAAAAGGCGCCGTGATCGTATAAATAACAGTTTATCAGAGCTGAGGCGGCTTGTGCCAACTGCTTTTGAAAAACAAGTAAGCCCTTCTTTTTTTTTTTTTTCTAATTCTGTATCTCATCTGGCAATGTTAGCTCTCTTGTAAAACTCATTAAAATAATATTGTACGAGTCCTGATCTGGCACAAAGCAGGCATTTCAATAAAATGCTTTGTTGTGGCACAACTATTAGAAACATAATTCATTATAAGGCTGAAAAACATTTCCATTCTTTGGCTTGTTTTTCCCTTAAGGGTAATAGTGTTCATGTTGCCTCTGTTCTTTCGATGAATTCCAGTAGGGGTTTTGTTAAAAATGCGCTTTACTCCGTATTAAAAAAAAAAAAAAAGCCCAACACAGCTCCCCCGAACCTGTATCAATTAGCCTTCTGTCTGAATCTTAAGTATAATCTCCTTTGCTTCTACTTTAAGAAACCTTTATTTTTTAAGCTATAATTTCAGTTGCAAATTAATCAATCCAGTTTCCTGAAACGAGAACAGGCAGTCCCAATTATTCACATTTTAAAATTACTTTTTAGAACCAGTGCATTAGGAGAAGGAATAGGCCCATGTCTTGTCAGCTAGCGAAGTCAGCAGTATTTTCAAAGACTTTCAGTGAAAATAGGAAGGCTGGAAGCATCCAGCTAACTTCAGTGAACTTTGGGTTCAGCTCCTTGATCATGAGATTACAGACCAAAAGTTTAGAATACAACCTGTGCTATAAGAAGGGCACTCTGTTTATGACATTCAAATTAAACTATTTATTTTCATTTTCATATCTTGTTTTTCATTTTTGGGGCTTTGATTTGATATTTAGCCTTCTTCTTCTTTTACTGGAGGTGTCTGAAGATCTATGGATATGTGCAGTTGACACTGTATTTCAACAAAAAGGAACCAACTAAGAATAAAGAACCCAACTTGCTTGTAGTAGTAAAATAAAAACCAAAAAGTAAAATTTGAGAGCAGGATTGTGAGGTGCTGAATGTTTGTGGTAACTGCGTGGCAAACACTGCACCATATTAGGCCTGTTGCATCCCTGATCTGAATAAAAAGTTAAAAACAAATTTTAAATATTGTCATCATGGTGAGAGCATCAATTGTGTCACCTGCAACACACTTTTAAAAACAAGTAATTGTAACTGTGCCCTTGCATAGGTTGTGGCAAAATGGAGCAACAGAGGTATTTTCAGCTAGATAAACCAGGGCAAGAGACAACAGTTGTTTGTCCCATTTTTTGTTTACTTCTTGAAAACCACAAACATTATAAAATAAGTCCTACAGAGCCTTTGGAAATTACCCAGCGCCATGCAGTTTTTAGCTATTAGTCACTCTCACTGAGATGGCTTGTACTGTGTCTATGGAAAAGATGAAGTCTGAGAAAAGTACAGGATGTAGCTGCATGTAAAATGTGGAATTCTGACCAAAAATTAACAGGCACACCAACGTTTGTACAAGGAAAGTACCGAAAGCAATAAGCAGCTTGGGAAAAAAAAAGTTTTGGCAAAAATATGAGCGCACACTGTATTTTGTTCAGAAAGCCCCACCATTCTTCTGCAATATGCCAAGGGCAGTGAACAGTCCTTTTCCAGCTCCTTGACATTCAGCTCACTGAAGTTCCCAAGTTGGAGGTTTAGTTTCGCTTCCACTTCCCTCCCTCCTGAAATCGCAGCTCTGCTCTTCAGGCTCTCTTGCCGAGATTAGCACTAATGGAGGAGGAAGGTGCAAGCCTTACCTTACACATGTGCAAACCGGGCAAAGCCAGCTGAGGCTGCAGGACAGTTGATGACAGTGAGGCGGCCTCAGCGATAACTAAGAGAAAAATTTGGCTTGCAGGGTGCAGTCTGACTGTGGCTGAAGCTTGCGCAGCCCTGGTTTTAACTGATGCCAGGGGATGATCTCTTGCACTGGAATAACATTTGCATAGTAAATTCAGTCATCTGGGTATGCTCTAGATATTGAAGGTTATGCTACCATGCAAAATAGTTTTTATTTATAGATTAATATGTTAATACTACATTTTGAGTTGTATTTTATACTTTTCTGGCACTTTTTTCATAGTTCTGTGAGCCACCCTCAGTAACAGAAAATACTTTGGCTGACAGAGGAGCTAAACTCTTCCTTTTTTGCAGTGTTTAGCTTCATGTCCCTGCAGACTAGGCCTCTTGCTAACCTAAAATAGTGTGGACTGTGCAGTTGTTTTTTCAGTCAAGAATGAGGATAGAATATTTAGCAGCCAAATGACATGTCGAAAATTAACAGGCAATTAAGAAAGAGGGGTACCGTCTGGGTGTGAGTCCACAGGGACACCTGCTGGTAACAACAGAAAAATATATTGTATCATGGTCTTTATTGATCACTGTGCAGACCTGTCCTGCTAGCTCTCTCCACTTGTGTTTGTTGTTACAAAGAAAGTCCAAAAACTTACGTGTTTCTCTCATTTCATGAAGATGTCATCTCTACCCTATCTTTAAGGCCAGAGCTACACTGAGCTGTAGCCTCAACGAGGCAAAATTGTGCTTCTGCTGCTTGTGCTGCTAGGGAGGAGACAGTGTTAGTCCTTAGGCAAAGTCTGGGAGGCAGATGCTCACGAAAGAATTAAGCTGAGAATGTCCTATTGATAGGGGAAATTGAAACCATAAGGCTGAGCTCAGTGGAAAGTATATCAAATTAAAGTTTCTAGTACTTGTAAGCCTTTCTTTATATGAATCTCTTATCTCAAAGGGATCTGCCAAATTAGAAAAAGCGGAAATATTGCAAATGACAGTGGATCATCTAAAGATGCTGCAAGCGACAGGAGGTAAAGGTAAGGAGCCGACAGTTTCTTTTTTAATATTTGGGGAATTCGCAGCAAAAAAAGTGCTTTGAGGAGCTGTGATAGGCGTTTCCAGATTAAAGGAGTGGAAATCAATGCTAATGGCGGGATTGAACTCGTGGGAAAGAACTACTGGGACAAAAGAAGCACTTGACCCTGGGCTTGTGTTTGCTTTCATAACACTGTGGGAGTAAAGGCTTCATTCACAGGCAGCCCAGTCAGAGATTTGTTTGGGGTTTCCAAAGAGCACTGAAATCTGCACAGGGAGACAAAATAAATACACAAACACCAAACATAAACAGGAGGTTTGTGGCAACAATTGTGTAGCCCAAAACCGATGCTAAACCTCATTATCCAGCAGCTATACCAAAGGAAGTGGATGGAGAGGAACTTTCATTATTGTTCATGTATTTTCTTTGTTCTGGGAAGACTTCTAAATGCCAGGTTAGACCGTCTCATTCACCAGGACAAAACCCAGTCTAGTTGTATGAAGCTGCAGGTATTTGATAAAGCAGACAGGCAGACGGCTAGCGGAGCAATCTGCACTCATTATTTATTTGCTATATTTGTGTGTCAGAGGTCTGGGTAGGTCCCTGTCAGTGGGTGCTGGTGTGACGCAGGGGCTGTCCTGGCTGACCCATTAGATCAACCGGCTGCCGGGACTTGAGTGTACTTCGCTTGTGCAAGCTGACGGTCCCGAGGCTGGAGGCCAAACGATTTCAGCCACCCACAAGGTGCTCTGTGTAGTCATGGTTTTGGAACTTACTGGAACTGAAAAACTTGCTAGTTTCTTGTAGGCACAGTCCTATGTCCTGTGCCGTTGGCTGTGATTATGGTTCAAATTGGGAGATGGAAACCAGACAATTTTTCATTGACCCATTCTGCCCTATAAGTAGAGGCTAGAGAAGAAGCGGCTGCTACTTGCTCTCTTCCTTTTTTTTGATTAAACTCGAAAGATTTTAGCTCATGATTACATTGTTTATCCTCTCTGTACCTTGCAGTGATTACAGAACTCAACTTATAAGCGGTGCATGCTTAACAACAGATGGTTGTAGAGAAGCATGTCAAAGGCTGGTGTTCTGTTATTTGTGAAAATTAAACACTGAGCTGACATATGTATTTTGTAGGTGTTAAAAGACTTGCAAGGAGTCCATTTAAGCTTAAAACTTATGGGTAGCTTCTATAAGAGGTGAAAGGGATTTTATTGCCATTCATACAACAGACACAGGTCTTGATTCCTGTGCAAAATGTGCAAAATTAAACAAGAAAATGTTAATTTTATATCTAAAAATGTTCATTTAAGAAGCACTTTTTAACTGGTAAAGCTACACTTTTGAAAGTTACGAAACACCAGCATTGATCACGCTTGTGCAATTTCAATTCAGATCCTCTGTGTGTGCGTGAGGGTGCTGTCTTTAATTGCGGGGTTGCGTGCTGGCTTTCCACAAGCTCTGTCTCACTCGGTGCACGGGGTGATCGACACTTGGCTGCTGAGGGAACCCGTGGTTGTTTCGCTTCATCCTCCCTGCATGACGTGCAGCTCGGCTATCCCAGCCTGACCCCTGCTTCACGCTGCGCATTGTTGCTCTTAAAAGCTGCAGCAGCTTCCACCCCTCCAATGTCTGCACTGACAGCGGAAGGGCCAAGAGGTCAAACCGATGGGCGGCCTAATTTAACAGGAACCTTCCTTCCCCCACCTCCCCGCCCGAAAAAAGTATGTGGGGGATTATTTTATAACTGGGTCAGGTCAGGTGGCTCAGGTAGTGAGGCAAGAGATAAAATGCCTGGGATGGGAGCTGCTGGGCAGAGAGAGGTGTCAGCAGAGCCCTGGCCTCCAACTGCAGCTGGACAAGCTGGATTTTGTCAGCAGTCCCAGGTCCTGTGGTCTCTTCCTCCGTCCACGGATGCTGCTGCTGTGCCTGTTCTTGCCCCAGCTGACACCAGTGTGCCTGTGGCTGCTGGAGAGTGGTGTGGGGAAGGATGAAGCATCAGGGTGCAGGCAGAGGCGATGCTGGCTTACACCTGCCTGAGCCCACTGCCGCCGGGTGGGCAACCACAGCTGCCTTCACTGCATACGCAGCCCTGTTTGCTACTTGTGGTCTGTAGCGGGTGGTACATCAATATAATACACGATCGCTTCACAAATACTATGGCTTTTATCTTCTCCTTTTGACCCAGAGATAAGAGTAATCTCAGTGCATGGATTAAGAAACTTTAAGAGGTTTGTGAGTTAGTACTGGGCAAAGTTTAAGCCTGTGTTTCCTGCTTGCTTAATGTTTTACTTTGCAACCTAAGTAACAGCTTTAAATATAATTTCTTAGGGCTTTTTTAAGGCAGTTGTTTGTTTTACTTGCAAATGTAGTTATTCCCACTTTGTAACTCATCTTCTGAGGAAGAATTTTTTTGGATCAGAAAAAAAATAGTTTCATCATTTATACTACAGACAAAAGCTGCTACTGCAGTACGAAGAAACGCGTCCTCATATCCTTATGCACCCCTGCACTGAGGGCCGGGGAGAGCTCATCCTTTTCTTCCTCACAGAGAAATAGAGGACACCCACGATGGGAAAAGCCCCGGGCTAGGAAAGCTGGGGTGGAGTCGGCTGCTGCTCAGCATGCTGAGCCTGAGGTGGGCGCAGAGGAAGAAAACCTGATGTGGCTCCTGTCCTTTCTCTTGCCTTTCAGAGCTGCCTGGGCAGGCAGGCTGCTGCTTCTGAGGTCCTGGGTGGGCTCTCTGTTTCCATCACCCTGATGCAGGTGTAGGCGGTGGTCTCTTGTTCATGTTGAGTTGTTATTATTTTGGCCTGGAGCCAGGGCTTTTTGCTGACCGTGCAAGCAAGCACAGGGGAGGAGTGATTTGTCAACAGCGAGTCGCTTGCTGAGGCCTCAGTGTGGTTTTATTGCAGCTTCACTGCAAATTTAGCTTGGGTGACTGACACCTGGGTCAGCACCATGGGTTAATATAGCTCAAATAAGTTAGCCGATGTCCTATGCGCAGAGCAGGTGGGTTACCAGGACAGCTGAAGTAACACCGAGATTTCCCATTCACTACAAAACACTGGCATGTATGCGTGTGGGTGGTGGTGGTGGAGGATGTTATTGGGTTTTGAAAAGAAACAAGAAACAACATTCTTAAGTCTCTCTCAGAAGGGGGAAGCCGGCAAAGGGGAAACCTGGAAAAGATAACCATCAAAATCAAAACATAATGGAGTCTGGGAGTCCCAGCTCTCATCTCCCCTCTGTTTTTATGTCTCGGCCACCATAGGAGACTGAGAGGGAGCCAGGATCACCAGAGGTTTGAGACGTCTCGTCACAAAGCCAGCGGCTCAGACTCAGGGGAACTGGTGACAACCACATCCCCCACATCTCCTCCAGTTGGGAGGGAGGGAGGCTGGGAAGCCCTGGCTTGAGCCGTCACTCTCAGGACTCCCAGGCTGGCTGACTGGTGGCCAGAGCCGGGAGGCGTCTTTGGCTGTGTGTCAGCCCCTCTGAAGCTGCCGGAGGTCCTGGAGCCTGCAGCGCAGAGGCAGTCCCCATGCCAGGCCGGCTGGCACACCAGCAGGTACCCTGCCTGCTCCCCACCGCCAGCCTGCCTGGTGTTTGCTTCTCAGGAGGTGATTCACACCCTGGTGGTACTTCAGATCCCTTGGTCACCAGCGGACCTGGCAGGAAAAAAGCTGCGAGGAGTCAGTGCGTGCCAAGGCGAGTCCTCGACCCCTTGTGCTCAGCAATCTGCTGGCTAAGCTGGCATTTCGCTCGGGTTTTGTATAGCCTCAGATGGGCAAGGCAGCCTATGCTGAAACTGCTGTTGAGATCTGGCAAGAAGGGGTATATAGCAGGCAGGGTATTTGAGGCAATGTCCATAAATGTGCCTGAGTTAATTCTATAATGTGGGCATGCAGTGACAGGCCCTTTTCTTGCTTGAAAGTTGATAAAGGTGAAAACTGTCTAAGATGTTAGCATTTTTCAGAAAGACTGAGATGATTTCACACCAGAGAGTACAAGGCCTAATGCAGGCATCGCTGCCCCATTCCTCCATAATAAGGACACTTGATCTTTATATACTAACACACACCATAGTCACACATACCTAAAAATTTTCATTGAAAGCAAGAGGAAAAAACACAACACCAGCGTGGGAGTGGACAGGACATTATTCACTCAAGGAGACTACTTTTAAACTAAAACAGGAAAATTCAGAAAACTGGAATAGGCTTTTGTAGTTGACGAGCTGCAATTTAGGCACTAGATTTGACTGTAGACCCTTTTAGAAAGGGAATATCTTTTCATGTGCATTTAATAAGACATCTTTTTTTTCAAATGCTTTTTTGTCTCAAGCCTGTGGAGCTCCAGTTGGTGTTTGTTGAAATACCTCATGGGCCATATGACTGTCAGTCTTCCATCTCCACATTAGCAATGGCATTACATAAAACGTTTTCTCAGTAAAGCTTTTTACTATGTGTGTGCAGAGTCATGACAAGATGTTTTTAGTTTGTAGTTAAATAACACCGTATGTCATATTGTCTTAATGACTCTGTGAAGTAGATGGGACCCCAGCAGCAGTTGTGACAACTATCTCACAATGTTGAGAAGTAGTTTGAGAGCATTGCTGTGAATGCCAGTGTGGGGAAGGAAAGGCAGAGTAGCACATGCAAGCTCTCTGAGCTCCAGACTGTCTCTTTTTGTGCATAAACGTCTGGTTCACACACATGTGCAGGGTCAATACTGCGCTGCAGCAGCTTGCTGAGGAATTTCAGGAAAGGCATCATGTATCTTTTTAAGTATCACGAGTACTTATGGACTTAATTCTTTTCATTTGTATATTGTCTGCAAAAACAACTGAAGCCTATTGCATTACAGGGATGGTCACACAAATCATTTACAGATCAGAGAACAAACTTTTTGTGTTGCAAATCTTAACCCGTAAATGAGAAACACGGTGGCTGAACAAGGAAGGGCTGGGTTAGCCATGCCATCCAGCATCGGCTGGGAAACTGGCTTGACATTCAACGCATCTTTTGCCATCCCCTTGCAGGTTATTTTGACGCTCATTCTCTGGCCATGGATTTCATGAGCATTGGCTTCCGGGAGTGCTTGACAGAAGTTGCGAGGTACCTGACTTCGGTGGAAGGCCTTGACACGTCCGACCCCCTGCGCGTTAGACTCGTCTCTCACCTGAGCACCTGTGCCTCCCAGAGGGAAGCCGCCGCCATGACCTCCTCCATGGCCCACCATCACCACCCCTTGCACCCTCACCACTGGGCAGCTGCCTTTCACCACCTCCCAGCTGCTTTGCTGCAGCCGAACGGACTCCACACCTCCGATGCTGCCCCATGCAGACTCTCCTCGGACGTGCCCCCGCACGGCTCTGCCCTGCTCACGGCCACCTTCGCCCACACCGACGCTGCCCTCAGAGTCCCCTCCACTGGCAGTGTCGCTCCCTGTGTCCCCCCTCTCTCCACCTCCCTATTGTCCCTCTCAGCTACCGTTCACGCCGCAGCGGCGGCAGCTACAGCCGCTGCCCAGAGCTTCCCCCTCTCCTTCACCGGCGCCTTCCCCATGCTTCCCCCCAGTGCGGCCGCCGCTGCCGTGGCTGCAGCGACGGCCATCACTCCTCCCTTGGCCGTATCGGCCACTGCCAGCCCCCAGCAGGCTGGCAGCGGGGGCAGCACTAAACCCTACCGACCCTGGGGGACTGAAGTTGGAGCCTTTTAAGTCCCCCCTCTCCCTTCCAGGTCTGGCTCCCTCCTCTCCCTCAGCACATGCCCACGGGCACACCCACACCTACAGCCACACCCGAGCCCAAGGGACTCGGCGTGTCCTTCTCGCTCAGCCCCAACAAGGGACCACCTTCACCCAAAGGGCCTGAGAGGTGCTGGCAAGCCCACCGAGGAATAGCCCGGATATCCTCATTTCAGGCGTCGGAGAGGACATGGGGTGACACCTTCTTCTGCTTCTCCATTTGTTTCACTGGAGGCACCTTGAGGGAGCAGCAGTGGCTTTCAGAAACAGCGTGAGCATATTGGCTTGTAGAGGTTTCCTGGGAAATAGGTAGTCACTAGAACTAATAATTCTCCAGCTATGCATCCTCCTTTGGCAGAGAGGTGAGGGATTGCACCTACCGGGTCTACCCAGGCTAGAAAAAGAGTTTAAGTTTCATAAGTGCCTGATATTGAAAAAATAATAAATGAATAAATAAATATATATATGTGTGTTCTGCTAAAACAAATAACATTGCACAGGTATGGAAATGGTATGGGAGAGAGGTGAAATCCTGGATTCAACTTCAGAAGGGGAGAGGTATTTTTAGCCAAAAGAATGCTGAGGAAGAATGTTAAATTTGACAGGCCTAGTTCTCGCTTCCTTCGTTCACTTTCTTTGTACAGACTTGCCAAATTGTGACATGTAGCATAGCATTGGTAAAAGCAATTATCTTATCAGTGCTGGGATTAATGAATGTTTCAGCACTGCCTGTGAGCCTTGAGGCACCCTTTTTTATGGCTTAAATATGGTGCTAGCTCGTATCTGCACAAACAGTGAATTTGTCATGCACCCAGAAGTAACCACCTATTTAAAGTGTGCACACTTGGATACAGTTGATTCATGCCAATATAAGAGACTCAGTGTTGTAAGAGTTCAGATTAACTTATTTAGCTGTATTTGGACATTTACTTTTAGCAGATTCTGTGCAAAATCACTCTTCTTTTCCCTATCAACTTCTGGGAGAACAATCACTCTGGGTATGAATGAAGTTACGGTAGGAATATTTTTTAAATTGGCTATTAAAATGCCAACATTGTAATGTGGGTTTGATTCCAAACCAAAATGAATGTATTAAAGAGGATGTGAGTAAATTATTTTGTCAATACCCAGAACACTAGTGCTGCATAAAACGGTTTGCTTTCATTTTTTTATTACAGTGACTTAAGATAACCTAAGTATTTTAATACATCCAGTCAAGAACTAGAGATTTTATGTAAAAAACAAAAAAAACCACAGCATGTATTATTATGCACTTGATTTCTCTGCTGTGTGGAGAAAGCAATAAGCATTGAGAATGTTAAACATTATGCAAAATATACTTTAAAATATTTGTTTTAAAAATACTGTACCTAGTTGGTCTTTTATGCATTACTTTGTTAACCTTTTTTCTATGCAAAAGTCTTTACATATCACTAATTAAACAAGTCCTTTTTGACTGTGTTTTACGGATGATTTGTTACAGCTTTTGTTTGTTCTTGAGGAATACTCACAGACTCAAAGACAGTTTCTGCCACTGGTAGCAAGTCCATTGACTACTGCATCATCTTCTGCTCCCCTTGCTCGGCCAGGAAGCCCATCTCATACAGCATGTGTTGAAACAGGCAGAAAAAAGCAGTTAGGAAAGCATCTCTGTTTTTCAGGCTTGTTGACCAGTTCTGCCTAATGACACAGACCCATCCATCCATCTCAGACAACCCCCAGAATTGTTGGGTTTCTAGATTCAACTTTTCTTCAGATCATTGCTAAGGGCCTGTGTTTAGAATGAGAAAATTTAAATGCAATGACATCACTAAATATCTAGATTGAGGGAGGGTGTTTTTCCCCCTCTCATTCTGGTTTTCTAATTTACCAGTTCTCACTGAGGCAAGTGTTTGTTATTGTTTCACCTTAGATCTGCAAAACCCATCTTTAGATGGTGTGTAAAGCTCTGTCTGTACGGATAAGCACAAAATCTTGTGTGTCCAAAAGATATTCAAAGATTATTATGTCCAAATACCAGCTGACAAGACTGAGGCACAGAAACAAGGTGACCACCCTTCAGCCAGCCAGACGGAAACTGCCAAAATGCAGACTCAGCTCAGTGACTCACTCGCCACCATCCCTTTCTCCCGAATGTTAACTGTGTAAGCCATCTCTGCCTGCATCAGCGTGTCTCCAGCACCCAGGTGAGAAAGGCTTGTGATGTGCCTGAAGAGCATGTGGTCCCATGGAGAAAATGGACAAAAGAAGGAGAAGGAGGCTTGTTAGCCCTGCACTCTAAATCATCCTTGATATTCTTTTAAGTTTTGTTGTTTGAGGGAAAATTTGACATTTTTTTATTTAGGACACAAATGCTGTACTGACATGTTTAGCAGCTCCTGATTCAGGTACCACTTTCCACATGAGCAGTTTCAAGAATAAAGATGAGATTAGTGAACTGGCCAGTAGATAAAAAGTGAGCTTTATTTACATGAAAAAGAGCAGGTTGCAACCCTACTTGACTTTAAGCTGTTAACTATTAACCTGCCCTCTAAGAGCCTGACAGGAACTCTCCCATGCATCATATCATATTAAAAAAGGGAGCCACTGATTTGGTTCCGACTAAGGGTATCAATCTAATTGATGTCCTCCGAAACATTACCCTTTCTTACCCTAAATGCAACATTTTGCCTCATTCTTAAAAAAGGGAGTTAGAAAAAATATTTCTGAGAGACAGATAAGATGAAAGCATATTTATTTTAGCAATACAATACACCATGGATGGATTTGTGCAGATTGTATGTCCAGGCTTACCTCATTTTCACTTTCACGGAACAGGCCAAATTCATGGATGCTGAGTTGCTGATGTCACCTCTCTTTTCTTGTTTTATTGTGTTTTGTTTTGGTTTTAATCTCAATCACCTGAAGGGACCAGCACATGGAGGCAGGAGCTTGGTCTTCATGCTTATTTAGTCCTGAGCCTCTGCTGGGACTCTTACATCTGTGACAGTGGATGAAGATCTCCAAGTGAGAAATTAATGGTGAAGAAGCATATTTTACATGTACTCTTGGAAAGACACCAGAGTGTAATAGCTTCTGATGGCTTTGCTTGTAGCTGTGCTAACAGATCAGAGCTGAAAGAGTCTATGCAATTTTTAAAACAGAGCAAGCAAAAGCTGTTTCCTTGGTATAACCAAGTCTGAAAGGTAGGACTTGTGTCTGTGCATGCACAACTTTATGATGTTGGTCCTTTTCTATCTTTATTCTGCATTCAATGATGAATGGACCTGGAAGAAGAAGAACATTTTTAATTTATATAATTTAGGACTGGATCACAGCACATAACACAAAAAAGCAAATCAGTCTGCTTGCTCAACAGTAAAAAGTTGGCTTTGTCCAACTTTTCAGTGGGGGGGTTTTCACCCTTAAATTGCAGTTATCAGGAGTATCAAAGGAGGTTACGCAATTTCCTAGAATGTTTTTCTTAAGAAGAAAAAGCTAAAAACCAATTCTGTCAGTCAGCATTAACATACTCGAAACCCTAGCCCTCAGCAGTGCAAATAAAAAGCACTTAAGCTGCTGTAGCTGCATGACTAATTGTGTCACACAGCACAGAGAGATGATAACCCCAGAGAGGAGACAGGCAATTGAGAGGCAGTACTGCTCGTCCTCCCTCTGCTCTGGTTGCAAGTGAAGGAAATCCAGTGTTAGGTATGGCCCCAGAAGAAAACCTGGGGCTGAATGCATATATTCAAAGCAGAATAATCGTATCTGGCTCTGGCTACATCTGCCTGAATAACTGCCAGGAGGTGCCAGTTCATGCTGCTGCCTCCTTAGTGTGAGCCTTCAAAATGTTTGTTTGCAGATATTCTGAAAGATGATACTTCATTCAGGATGTCATGAGATAAGTAAAGGCCATTTATCAAAGTCTGAGACATAGATATTGGCAAATTCTTCAGGCTATTGTAAATGATGAATTTCTTCTTCATAATAGAAAAAGGTCTCAGGTGTCTTTTCATCAGAAGATAATACATCAGAAAATGCTACTGAAGTGTGGACTGTTACTGGCTCTGTATGTACCAGTTTCATTAGGCATGTGTTTCTATAGACACCAACAGCCTGGAATCACACAAATGAGGACCTGAGTGATTTAATAGTCACAGGTCACAGGTCCAACTTCAAGAAAAAAATGAAGAAATTGGTATAGCTTTGTTTGCAAGCTTCATGCGCCCAGCCTTATTTTTGTGAGGCTACTGTCTGAACGTGAGCGTAATTTTACTCAATGCTGAAATTTTTGCTTGCATTCTTTTCTTCTGCTTCAATATTTTACACAGAAAAGACTTGTGTTTTGGAAGGTAATGTGTAAAGGTCTCAAAAGGGACGGCCACAGTAACACACCTGACTATGACCGGAAATGATAAGTGGAAGAGCGGCAGGCAGGTGCCAGAAATGCTGGGATCTGAACTTGAGGGTAAACTCAAGCTTTCCTGGTTTACAAATGAAACAAAATTTTGACAGATGATTATCTGAAAAGAGGTCTTGGTGTGTGGGGGAGGTATTTTGTTTTGTTTTCCTCTGGTAATTGCTACCACTGGAAGCTGTAAAGTGCTATTAATGTGTAAATATGATTCCTTAGTTGGCATTTAGTTGCCTAAATATTTGTCATGTCCTGTGCTGGGCTCCACTATCACTCTGCAAGGAGCAGATCTCCCTTGTAGCCTGTGTCATCTCTGCCAGCCCTGTACAGATGCCAGGGAAATTCAAGGATGCTTAAGTCACACTAAATGCATGTGGCTAGGCAACTGAATTTCTCCTTCTCTATTTTGCATCATCCATGGAGAGACAGGATTTGAAGCTTAATAATATTTTTACATTATCTAATTTTTTCGAAGAATCAGCCTCCTTCTCACCTGAAGAAACAAGAGAACAGTATCAAAATCATTTGATGATAATGTGTTGCTATCGTCTATTGATCTTGTTAAACTAAGACCAGTCAACATCGCATTCAGCACTAACTTCAGAATTTCTCTTAATGGTCTGGCTGCAGCAGTGGCAGTGATTATAAGATTATGCCAATATAATTGTTTTCTAAAGCATTCTTTCTGCATTCATGGTGACAGGGCAAAGCTGGGACACATGTATTAGTGTTGTACCCTAAAAACTAAAAAAATCAGAGACAAAAGGAAATTAATATAGGAAATAAAAGGAAATGTGTCTGGCTGAATTGCTTATGTTGGTCTGGAGAGGTAGACTCCTTTTTCACAGCTACAGATGGATTAGAGAAAAGCTAAATGTTTTAGACAGTGTTTACCTGAACAGTACTACTACTTATTCTGAAGGAAAGTCCTTCTGAAGTGTGGACTTAATTTTGCTTTCCGCTCAGTCTATATTCAGCATTTTTCCTTTCTACAAAGGAAAGTCTTCAGGATCAAAAAAATACCTTGATGCAACACTGGAATTGTGATTGCAATCACCTAACAGTTGGGAAATTTCTAACTGTCCACCTCTTTATTTCTGTGACACTGCAAGACCTCCTTCTATGGAATCAACACACCACTCCAGGGAACAGTTTCTTATTGGAAGGTGTGAAGAAAAGTGTTTTACCTGCAAAGAATGCCCATAGATAGTATTCCGTATTACTACATGGTAGGTGAAAATCTAGCAAATTACTAGAAGGCGATCCAAAAACCTAAGGAGACAAAATTATAATTACTTAAAGGCTTATACTTTTCCCCCCTTAGTTTTGATTTAACTCTGAATGCTGCTTTGTTTGTTTGTTTTTCATGTCTCAGAGAGACAAGTAACTTTATTTTTCTTTAGGAGAAGGAGTACAAAACAAAATGTTAGGCATTTAAGGTACACTTTTGCAACTAGATGAACAAGATGCGGTCTGTTGTGTGTGGATAGTCCAAATAGTTTGTAATGACGCTTTCCAGCACAACACTTGGGTTTAATATACAATCCTTAAAATAAAATAACATTGTTTCTCTCCTCACCCCCTCTCCCTCTTTTGCTTTCTAAATGTATTTTGGTGGAGGAGAAGGGAGTTTATTTTGTTTGGGTTTTCTCGGGTTTGTTTTTCTGAGGAGGCACCGGGGTGGCAAGGGGGAGCGGCGGCAGGGCCTGCTGGCTCCTCAGGCACCGGGGGCATCTCCTCTCCTCCGGGCTGACAAAGCCACTTCCTCACCATTTCCCTCCCCTGCACTCTTTTTGGGCAACTGTCCCACCGGGTAGCTCCCTCCCTCCTCTTCTGACAGAAAAGAAAGGCAAACAGGTTGCAATCGCAGCAAAGAAATGTGGTTTCATCAGGCTGTCCCAGTTTCTCTCACTGTGATTTCTTCCTTTTGTCCATTGCAAAGGCCAAAGTCTATGTTTTTTGATAATTACCTCAGGTCTTCAGTCGTGACATCCCATCACTAGTGTCTGCTTCCTTCCCTCCCTGTTATCATGGATCCAATACTCACGATGACTTGCGTCTTCAATTTATTATTGCAGGGAGCAATAAAAATTCTACAAACAGGAATCTCAAAACAAATAAAAACAAATAAAAACCTTTCTGGATACTGCAGAAAACTGACCTTCATGTGCCAGCCTGTCCTCCTCCAAGGCATCCTAAACCCACAAGAAAGATTCCCATTACTAAATCACTATTGGATCATTAAATCTTTTTAAGGCAGTATGTGCCTTACCAAGAGAATGAGGATTACAACACAGCAGTGGCTGCTGCCCACTGACAATCATGGGAACCGACCTCAGTAATAAATCCATGAATTATCTGGCTCACTTTGACCGGTTCTCACGCCAGAGCAGCTCCTTTGATGTGACCGTCAAAACCCAAGGATGCCCAATAACAGTAGACACCAACAAAATAATAGAGAAGTAGTAATTCAATATAAATACATAAAACCTCCTTGCCCGTATGCCCAGCTTTTGCAGTGGAGTATGTCTGTGATTGAAATCAGAGAGAAAAAAAGAGAAACAGTGCCCTTTTTTTATTCCTGTGTATTACCCTTTAAGGGAAGAAATGCTGGGTATGTTAGAAGGATATTTTTTAGCTACCATTGATGTGCATGATTTTTTCTGCTTTGGGAGGGCTCCCTGTTGCTTTTCGAGATCAGTCTGATAGTTCAGAAACAATATGCACTTAAGGACTCATCCTGCAGAGGGACTAAGGACATTAGGCATATTCAGAGGGAACTAGGGAACTATTCCACTTCAGTGGGACTATTTGCATAAATAAAATTATTCATGCTTTTAAGCCCTTGCAGGACCAAAACTTTAGAGGACGCATTCTCATTTGTCTGATTTATAAAAATGTTTAGGTGACAAGATCCTTTTGATTGCTTAAACATTTCAGAAATACAACTGTTCATTCCTCTGCTACTTGACTGACCACCTGTTAAGTGGGAATAGTCTAATTTAGTTTCTTGTCCTTGATCTTGTCTAATTAGACATCAGAGTCTAGGGGAAATTTTGTCTCCAAGCTCATAATCATCTTCTGAGCACCCTTAAATTGAGTTTCTGGCCCTTACCATAAGTCTTCAGTTGAGATAACATTCTAGCTGTCCTGGAGCCCAGATGCTGCTGAGGCAGGCAAATTTATGTGGCATTAGGGATCACATGGAAGAAAAATCCCCTTCAAATTGTATGACCAGAGGAGAAGCAGTATTCATTAAATTACTTTAAACCATTCTTTTTGTTTTACTCTTAAACTGGGACCAGCAAACTGTAATAGACAGTAGGTACAAAAGATTTAAAGATACGTGGTTTTCAAAGACGTTGAAGTGCCTCTAAGTACACGAGTGTGATAGGAATGAATAACCACAGGACACTATCTCTGGGTATTGCTGTTCTGAGCTGTCATGCTGTGCTTGGGATGAGGTGACTCCTGCCTGCCCATAGGCAGACGGCTGCCTGCTCCCGCTGCCTGTGGTGTGTTTATCTCACGCTGCCATTAGTTATCCACTCAAAGCATCCCAGCAACAGCGAGCAGTCACCAGGAAAGCAGACAGGTGGGGGATGATGAGAGTCTTCTCCAAACTTCTGTGTTTCTGAAGAAGTGTGGTGGTAGGAATATCACAGCCAGCTGTTACGCATCGCCTTCATTCACAGGCACAGCCACCAGCAGCTCCTGTCACTCCTTTGTCACCAAACACAGACGGAGGGAGGTCATGGTGGGAATCCCAAAGGTGAGCACTTGAGAACCAGGTTTCACATGCACACAAAGACTCCCTGTGATCCTCGCAGCAGGCGGGGAAGCCACAGTGACAGGAGCTCAGACTCATCCTCTCACATGCTTCAGCCTGCTTGCTTAAGGGGGGATGAGTGGAGTGTGGTTGGAGGGATGAAAACTACACAGCAGCCTACAGCAAGATGCTCCATTTCAATTGATCCAAGGTCATTGTCCAAACAAATCCAAAGCTGAGAGTTTCTACCCAGCCTGGGGTAGAGAAGGACAAACTGAAGATTATATGCTGCAAAAATTCATCCCGATAGAATTAGACAGTCAGTCCCTTACCTGAACATAGAGGAAGATCATTCCTGTTTCTTTCATTTATTTTGCTGGATCTCTTGTGCAGAACTGCAGCTTACACAGTACCGATTATGCCGTTTATGGAATACATGTAATTTATGTCAAAAAAGTCCTTTGCAAAGGATATGGGGGCAGTTGGAGTGTGCAGCCGCTCGGCGGCAGAGCTGCAGAAGGCCCCCTGCTGCGGCCACGCTCCAGCAGCCGCCTGGGCCTCGCCAGGGTCACCGCTATTCCCTATTACACACAGCGGGTAGCACCACCAGCCAGAGCATGTGTTGTAATATCAGTTTATGGTCTGTTGTTATTTTCCTGCTTTTGGGGGAAGCTGGCACCTACCAGCTCCGTTGTCCTGCTAGCAAGACAAAGATTATGTACAGCATAATAACGTTGTCAATGTAGTTTACTAAAATGTGATTAATCAAAGGTGCACATGCGAAACAAAGCATGGAAAAGCAGAAGGTAATAATTGACTGTAGCCAAAAGGCAGTAATAAAAGTGGTCTAGAAAGCAGATTTTCAGTGTGTAAGTGAAAAAGTTCAGGCATTTGAAAGGATCAGAGATTTCATAATTTCATGATCAGAGCACTTCTTAATAGGATATGGCAATTGCTCCTGTAACAGGACATTTTGGAAAATGGTCCTTGGATAGTATTACCTAGATCTGTGTATAGTAATTAAATTTGAATTGGACTTTCGTTATCATCACCTAAAATAAAATGACTCAGTTTGCATAAAATAATTTATCTTAAAACGTTATTCAGAATAAATTTTTCAACTGTACTTCCGAAGGGGCAGTCCTAGCAAGATTTGAAGTGACTGTTCTGAGGGTGTTCCATATCAAATCTGTACCTAGGAAGAAATTTATAAGTATGTTTTAAGACACCACTATTTTACAGAAACAGTCTTGGGGAGACATAAAAGGAGAGGGGGAAAAAAAAAAAAAAGTCTGGAGAAGGGATTGTGTGCCTGAAAGCATTTTTTTTTTCTTTCCTTCTAACTCCAGCAGTTTAATAAACACTTTGCCTTGTTTGTATGCTTTGACTACCATGGTGACAACAGCACTAATGTCATAGCACTGAGTTCTCCCATGGTCTGCCAGCCGTGCGAGTGAAGAAGGGAATGCAACCAGACCTTTCTTATCAACCCGGCCAGCTGATCGCGATGTCCTGGGATCCTGATCTGGGTTCCCTCCATTGCCTTGGCACAGACTTTCTGCATGATTTTCAGTTCAAAACTACAAGTGAAAAGCTGAGATGCCACTAACTGAGCAGCTGGGGGGATGGACATGTTGTGGGCCACACAGTTTACAGTCACCTGGTATTGGCATATATCATCAATACATGAACACCACAGATGGGCTGAGGTGTTGAAAAATCCAAGCCATGCTCCTGATACTCCTTTGTAGTTTCTCTTTTTAAAATGCTACCTTAATGCTGTTCAAAAAACGTGAAGCTTCCAAGCACAGCCTGAGACTCAAGGAAACACATCACATATGATTTGGCTTAGTAATAGCTTCATCTGTACAGGAAGTTTTCTTTATCAGCAAATACAAAGCCTTCGTTACTTTATAGTTCGTGGGAATTTAATGGGCACAATGTTAACCTATGGAATTAAACCTGAAACTCATTCAGCAGGGCCCACGGGAGGCGCGGGTGGGTAGCGACAGACACGGCACCGGGCTGCCACCTCGTGGCGCGTCCCAGTGGAGTCTGTGTCACCAAGCGGAGGCTCGTTGCCCTGTGCAGGAGAGCATGAGGTTGTACTTGTTTATGTCCACAATAAAACAAACATAATAAGGGGAGAAGTGGTCACCAGAATGTCCTGAGGTCAGAATAAATCTAACGACTGCAGAACTGTATGTCCTTAGGATAGAATTGCAGTATGAGGACGAGTAGAAAATATGCCTTTAGGAAAAAAAAAAAAAGAAAAAAAAAAAAAAAGGAAGCTTTCATTTCCTAAAGAGTCTGTTGGTTGTAAAAGTCATGCAAATATTTATGTTCACTCACAGGCAAGCCATTTCATATAAGATTTGAAAAAAACTTACAAAATGCAGTTATTGCAGGGCTATAACTTAAAGAAGATAGCCAGAAAGAAAAGTTAATGTCAGATCAAGTTTGGATGTGAAAGCTCCTGTTCCTGAATTTTCCAATAAAGTATAACAAGTAAGAGTTCAGACGCTTAACCAGAAACTCATTTGTTGGTTTAAATTGATCTATAGTTAAGGTATTGTTTTCCTTACCTTCCTTATTTCTACTGCAGTGCACTCCCATCAACTTTTGCGGCAAGATGTAAGGCAATTGGTCAAGCTTTTGAGGAAGAACAGAAATGAAAGTAAAAATACTTGAGATCTGGTATTTCAGTATATATCACAGTTAGAAACAAATTTGAGAATGTTGACACTAATAATAATGATCATAATCTTAATCAAATAATAACCACATCATTCTTATATTTGTTTGAAATATCTCTGTTCTACCCTGTGCAGCCACGTGCCATATTGCTTTTGTAATGTGTCTTTGATGGTACTGCCTATCATTCGCAAAACAGCCCGCCTTTTCTGGGGCTTCAACATCCCAGTGTCATGAGTTACTTATTATTTAAAACAATAATAACAACAAAAACTCTAGGAGAGATGCTTCTTCCATCTGCTAAAAACAAGTACCCTGTTCCTTCATCACATTAATCCAAGGCCCAGAAAACAGGGAGTCAGTCTTAACACTGCCATAACCACTCAATCCATGCTGAAGGAGAACACTTCTCCTGAAGTCTTTTCAACCCAAATGGGGACACCTTTAATCACAGTGGAACTGAGGTGGTAGAACACCAGCGAGAGGACTGGTTTCCACTCCTTACTGAGTGGATATTTGTCCTCTGCACAATGGCAAGTTTCAGGCTTGGGATCAGACTGAGAAGGGGTTGGACAGTCCATTAGGCAGCTTTTTCAGAGATTATGCTTCCATTCCTAGCAAAATACTGGAAACTGTACTCTGTGTGCAAGAGCTATTCTGGTGACTTTTCCAGGTTTCTAAAATCTCACATATGATTATCCTTTCTCTAATGACTTTAAAGCTGGACTCATGGTGCTAAGAGTGTGCAAATATACTAACACAAAATATGAGTTAAAACTGAAGATAATGCTTCTTTTGCTACCATTCTGTAAAACCATACCTATACCTTTTCTAGAAGACTAGTTAACTCCCGAAATTCAGTTTAGCTGCTTCTAAAACAACACATCATTTTCTGAAGTAGAAAACAGCAACTTCTTCTGACAACTTAGTAATGCATTTCACTGAGACTGAAGAGACAGAGGGGAATCTAAAAGCCCCAAGGAGGCCTCTGGAGCTATTCCCCTGGCCCAGCCTGGGACCTCCTTGCCAAACCTGCTCTTAACAACCTCTAGCCACATGAATGCAATAGTTCCTCAGGTAACATCCTTTGTCCCAGTGCTCAGCTATTATTGGGCAGCTTTTCTTAATGTCTAAAGGGTGACAACAGCCTCTTTGAGTTTTTGCTTTGTGCATTAAAGCAAAGGTGATCCCATTCCTTTGAACCCCTTGTTATACAAAAATATAGGGAAGTACCTTGGGATTTCTCATGAGATGCTGCATCGGAGGGCAGTCCAGGCTGCAGTACACCTCTGGCACACCCTGGGAAAGGCAGCCAAAGCCACTATTTCCAGTGGTGCTTTCACATCAGGGCAAAGTACCCCAGCATAAAGCATTACCTTACAGCATTAAGGAGTTACACAGGTGACACAATGGCCATGGCTCACTCCTGGGAGCAGCGAGGATCCCTGCTAAATCATAATCTGCTAGGTATGCTAGCCTCTGTTTTGCAATCTGTCTAAGGTAATTATTGCATGCATTTATGACCAATATTTCTTGTTTTACCTGTAGCAGTGTATTAGGTCTGGCTGGGATGAAGTTAACTTTCCCCATAGCAGCCCTTATAGTGCTGTGCTTTGTATTTGGAACTAGAAGGGTGTTGATAACATGCCAGTGATGAGGACACTGCTGAGCAGTGTTCCCACAGCATCCAGGCTGCCTCTCCAACACTCCCCTTTCCCAAGCCCAGTAGGCTGGGGGTGGGCAAGAGTTTGGGAGGGGACACAGCTGGGACAGCTGACCTAAACTGACCAAAGGGGCTATTCCCCACCATATGGCTGTCATGCTCAGCAATAAAAGCTAAGAGAAGGGGGGAGAGATGGGTAATTACACCAATTATTAAGGTGTTTTACTCCCAAAGCAACTGCTACATGGGGCCCTGCTTCCCAGGAAGTGGCTGGACATTACCTGCTGATAGAAAGTAGAGAATAAATATTTTTTTGCTTTGCTTCTGTGCACACTTTGCTTTCTTTCATTAAACTGCCTTCACCTCAACCAGTGAGTTTTTCATCTTAATTTCTAGCCCTTTCCTGCTGATGAGGGGAAGTGAGAGAATGGCTGGGTGGGCAGCTGGTGGCCAGCCAAGGTCAGCCCACCACAGGCAAGGCACTGCTATCAACCCATAAGAAGAGGTCTTCCCACTGCCCTCTTTCTCACCTCATAAATCATGGGCAGAGGTGAGAGGTGTGTGACTACGGGAGGAAGAAGAGCAGCTCGTGCTGGAGCCCTGGACGCAGGTTTAAGTGCGCAGCCAATGTGCTCTGCTATGGGCCAGAGCTGGCTGCTGCTCTGGGAGGAGAAGGGGAGGTACCCTGTTGATGCAGAACTTCAAGAGGCTTTACCCTGCTCTCATCACCTCTCTCCTCCTCACCTTCCGAGGCACCTATACCAATTTTAGGAGCTTAGAAGGTGTGCTGAGGGCTTCCTTGCAGGAGGGAGCAAGACAAATGGTAATGGCAGGGAGGTATTAAAACTCCTTTTGCTCTCTCTGTTTATTTCTTTCCACCTCCCAGAGAATATCTGAAATTCCTCTTGCTCCCCTAACCATATACCAAACAACCCTGCATTGTGGGAGCTGTGCAAATACACGGCAAAGAGACAGTCTGTTCTTCAGGTGAGGAGACACCACAGAGACTTGCAGCCCCTCTCCTGCCAGGTGAGAGGTGCAGAAGACAAACTTTTCCCACCTTCTCTGGGGTGCATGACACTTGTTCAGAGAGGCATGCACAGCTGGGACAGCTAAGGACGTGACAAGGATTCATGATGGCAGTAAGTGACCCTTTATCTGTGGGGGAAAAGGTGCAGTGGCCAACAGTCCTGCCTGCACCAGACGTTACTCAGCAGTCATCTGCTGACTCCTGGAAACCCTAAAGGTGGGCATGGGGGTGTCCATAGGCAGTTTTGTGAAGATAAGACCTCTAGACAGATGCTACACCAGGGCAGGCTTCCTCTCTCTGCTTGAACCTGCCCAGGGTGGTGCGAGTTTGGTTGCTCCCATCATGCACTACCCCTGCAAGCTGCCAAGTATCTCTTTAAACTCCCTGCTGGGCAGCAATGCCAATGCCTCGGATTCGCGGAACAGCCGGCCGGATGGTCCCTGAATTGTACGAGCAGAAGGTAGGAGAGAATACTAAAAAACAGCCAAGAAAGGGAAACCGAACAGAAAGCAAAAGCAGCTTCCCTGACCGGGAATCGAACCCGGGCCGCGGCGGTGAGAGCGCCGAATCCTAACCACTAGACCACCAGGGACCTGTGCTATACGATCACAAGTCCTTCCTCAAGAACTAATTCACATAACCACACCATGCCACCCCTACCCGGGTGTCTCATTGTCCTGCTGCTTTCCCTTCTTTGTGCTCCCCCATTCCGGGCAGCACCAAGTCCCGGAGACAGCTGTGTGAGGGTGGGACGTTCCATTCCACCCCACGGAAAGGGGGAATCAGGGGTGAGGAGGAGAGGGGACGCCTCGGGCAAGGCGAGTGAAGGTCCCTCGCCGTGGGTGGGAGGCGGGATGGCCGTGGGTGGCCCCGCGGGACAGGTCCCCGGGCCCTGCCGTCGGTCTTGCGGTGCAGGAGTGGGAACTGGTGACTCCCGCACAGCGCGACAGGCAAGAGCTGCAGGACAGAGCAGCGGGCGGGCTGGTCGTTAGCAGGAAGGCGCCGGGCGGGCCAGGTCTCACTCCTCCCGCCGCCCCCGGCGGGAGCAGGACTGAGCGGGGTTATTTTTGCTCGCTTCGGGTTGCCTGTTCGCTCTGCTCCTTGCGAGATGGTTCCTCTGCGGGGTGTTGCCGTAACGGCTCCTGGCAAGGCCTCGTCAGCCAGGCGCTCTGCGCTGCCAGTCCCGGCCGCCCGCTCCCGGGCCGGGAGGTTTTCCGCCGCTCCGATCTAATTGCTTTCCAAGCAGGCTGTAGGAACAACAAACCACACAGCCTCTCCGGTTTTCGGTGTCTGGTCTGCCTCAGGTGGGAGCCCGTGGCGCCACAGCGGGAAAACAGATCTGCAGTTCCCTTGCCTTGCGCTGCCGGGGCCGCCTTACCCGATAGATGTGAATCTGTGACTCTGATTTTTCTTGTTAAGGTTTCAACGAAAGGAGTGAAAACTCTGCCACTGATGCAGATGCTATCTCCGTAAGTGCTTTTTCCTCTGGCATGTTGATTTCATGAGCAAAGTAGATCTGCAAACTGTTCTAGTAAAATAATGTTTCCTTATTTAAAGTGTCCGTCAGAGGGTTTGCTCTACACGAGGAAATTTCTCTAGTTCTCAAACCCTGTGCCTCTGAAATGCATTATCTAAGAAACCTTTTCCATATTAAGATAGGTAAACTTCAAACTTTATGCTTGTGGACTCTGCAAATATGCATTAGCTTATATTTAAAGGCTTTAGAATCTGAAAGCAAACCTATCGAGACCACTTTCCTCAGGGGTGAACTCAGGAGGTTTGTGTTTGGTTTCTGTCTCACCAGAGTCCCTGTTCACCCAACAGTTGCTTTCATCCCAAACCCTTTGCAGTAGCAGACTTGAACAAAATGCTTATCTTAATGACATTGAAACTTCCTTTTGTCCAAACAGCAATTTTACTGTGCAATGAGGTAGATAACTTATAAAATGTAGTTTACAATCAGACCCTGTTAGATACAGTCTGATGTATTATACACTGCAGGAACTGCATTTCACATGTGTGTATCAATAGCAGCTTCTTTGGTAAGACCAAAGCATTTCAGGCCTTAAGGAGACCGAGCTGTGGAGCACTGGAGGCAAAGCACAGCTCAAACTGAGGCATACTAGGTTCGGAGGCCACTGTTAAGAGGGTGATGTGATTAGGTGACTGAGGTCATCTGGTCCCGGCAGATCAGCTGTGGCCCTTGTTGAAGAGAAAAGGCAAAGTGGGACCTGGTTTCCTGCAACTCCGAACCTGCGAGGAACACCAGCAAAATATTAAAATGTTTCTGTCCTGCAAAAACTGAACTAGCTTTAAAAGAATTCTTATTCTTCACTAGGTCTACAGTGTCATGGTTAAAAGCATAGGCTGGGTGCTTCTCAGATAGGTTTTGGAGGGTACTGATTTCTGTGTTTTGATGGCTGTGATACTAGCACACTTGAGACAGCTAGGTTAAAACTAGAGCAGGTCCACATCAGCTGCATTTGCAGTGATGAAGAAATTTATTACAAAAGGATAGTTGCTACTGTTTGTTCTTGTAGTGCCTTTGTTGTGTGACACCTCAGAGGAAGGTGGGGGTGAGCTCCCCGATTCTTAAGTTGCCTGAATGATAGAGATAAAATATTCCTCCTGACAATTTCATAAAAGTAGTTGAGCCTATGAAAGATCTCATGATTGATGGCAGGGTGGGCAAATGTGTTTTGTCCATGTCTTAGGAAACTCTCAGATGTAGAAACAAATAAGTCGTGCTCTGTTATGCTTGACAATCAAGAAGTTATTTTCAAGATGTGTAATATATCATACTAAATTCCTGTTGACCAGTGAAAGTGTCATTGATTACAACCATAGGAGTAGTGAAAACTCTGATGTGTGTTCTAGAAAAGTTTTACTGAAATAAGAAATCTTTTCCTGGATGTGAACATAGGTTGTGGAGGGTGGGGGATGGACTACTAGACCACCAGAAAAGTAGCACCGAGAGTCATATGTTGTCTAGTTATTTTTAGAAGTATCTTTTCTGTACAAGTCATGTGCGCTGACAAAAGATGATGCTGCTCTTCTGGCTTCCTATACCCGGTAGAGAAATGCATCGGTGAAACTGCCAGCGATTCAGCCTCCTGCCAGCGCAGAAGCAGCCGGTGCCTGTGCCTGCATCCCTGCGATGCTGGTTGGAGAAGAATGCTCTTCCTGAAAGCACCAGGGAAGGAATGTCTGAGGCCGATGCTACTTTTAACTCAACACAACAGAACGGCAGTGTGTCAGTAAAACCATGTGAGTAACCTTCAGTGCTAGAGGTACCGTACCCCAGCTTTCAGAGTCAGGTATGCAAAGCTGAATTTTTGAACCCGAAAAAACAGAGCGATTACTTTAAATGCAAGCTGTAAAGCAGCATGCAATTAACTTGTCTGTTCCATATGAATATATTACATATTATAATTGCTTTAATTTGCCACGTTAATTGATGTGTGACAGTAGACCTACTATGTAAAAATGAGTAAGAATAACATCAAAGTAATGTGCTAATTTACTGAAAGTATTAGGGTATGTTTCTGCTATGTAATGGTAAGTACAAATAGCCTTTAGTACCTGGGGTACATGCTTCAGCAGCAGTGAAAATCCTGGTTTGCACAGAAGCTTTAAATGGTGTTTATAACTATGTATAACGTGCATTTATCACTTCTCTCTTTCCTCAACTGTGTATTTGATCTGGAAAGTCTTGGCATCAGCTTTTCTTATTTAAGTTAGCCTGATTTTAAATGTACATAATCCTGGTTTCAGGGAGTTGGAGAGAAAAGGGGAGGAAAAGATGATGCGCAATCTTTTGCTGTTTTATGTTTAATTTCCATGTATGGTAAGAATTGTTACCTAACTGTTAGATTATAATGATTTTCTGGGGAAAAAATAATATTGTAGTTTATATTTTTAATATCTATTTTCACTGTAATAGTGTTTTTATGGAAAGAAGCTGAGAAAAATCTCAAAAGGGTTGTCCAAATGTTACAGAGGTTCTGATACTCCTCGCTACAAGATCGTCTTCCAAGCTGTGCAGTGACTTGCTCTATCTTCTTGCAGTTTAATTTAAATAGAGCAAGGGGGCAGTATGTGAGAATGTGCAGTGTCATGTCTTAATATTGTGCAGACTAGTCATTTAGTATTTACAGAAAATATTTTAAAAATCCTGAAGTAAAATGAGAGAGTAACTCACTAAGAATATTTTTATAAATAATTTTACAAGGTCTTGTATTGTTTTCTTTGATCTTCTGTTTTTCCCCTCACACCATATTTGATCCAGGAAGACCTGTGTCAGCTTTTTGTATCCTTAGCCTGCGTTAAAATGCATGTGATTCTGGGGTTCAGGACAAGGTATGGCAGTGGGATGCTTTATCCAGTGTCCACTGAGCTCAGCAAAATACCTTAGTTGAAGCAAATATAACTTTTTTATAATCTCCTCATGTATCTGAGCAAATGCTTTTTCTTTTACAGTCTTTCTTCTGCAAAACATTTTGGAAGAAACTTCTGGTTTGCTCTGTTAGACAGTAGAAATGTGTGCATAGAGCCGGTTATTAAGGCAGAACTTCTTATAAAGGTTTCAAGCTCTAGTGTCCTTTGTTTTTGTGAAACTTGTAGACGTTTTTAATACCTCTGTCAAACCTAGTGATATCTGGACAATCAATTCAAAGTTACAGGGTTAGTTGGGGACACTCAGAAAATTCATCATTACATAAACTGAAGAAATCAGGCTAAAAATAGCGATGTATTGTTACAGAAGTCAGCCTCCAGTGCATGGTAGGATCAAGCAGAGCCTTGATTATGCATAAAAATCTGCCGGTATGAAACCTATTTTGTGACTACTTCATGGTGAATAATTCTAAGAGTAACTGGGAAAACCAGGATGACTGCTAGTGGAAAAAGAAAAGATTTGTGCCACCTTAATTTTTATACCTTTTCAAAACCGGACTGTTATGGTATTCAAGCTCATCAGTGTAATTCTTTATGCCAGGTTGTCTTTCTTAAATAAACAAGCCATAAGCAAACAGTTGCAGATGTTCAAATTATTTACGTGAACTATACGTGAGCAATACAATTTTTTTTTTTCTTAAATTAGTGTAAACTAATCAGAGTGCAGGCCATAAACTTCTTGTCAGTAACTGGCCATTTTTTTCTGTGTAATGTGTGTGCAGCTCTATTAATATACACTGCAGTGTGTATTGTGGGAGATCAAAACCCATCCCATTCAGACATTGTACTTAAGTGTCCCAAGTCTGTTCTGTTTTCCATGTGTTATGTGTATGAGTTTGAGTGAGAAATATTTTCCTAGGGTAAAAATTCACAACTTGGAAGTGATTAAAAAAGCAAACTTGCATTTTGTCTCTATCAGAATAGTGCAGTGATAAAACAAATTTGCCCGATCCTGAGATGAATGAGCAACATGAATGTAAGATTTTCTCAGATATTCTAAGCATTGATATCACAAAGACAATGAATTAAACTCTATTAGATCATTTTTATTCAAATCAATTGCCGTGGAGCATATTGCCCTGAGAAACAGCAAACCATCCAGGCTGTCTTCTACCCTCCAACTCACAGAAGGACCCAAACTGAATTTTATTCCAAAGGTTTTATTTCAAAGGTGATGTGTGTGTATATCTATATCTATATCTATATCTATATCTATATCTATATCTATATCTATAATCTTGTATTCATTGTTGTAACAGTCAGTCTTACTGACTCTGACCTCTTACTTCTAGACTTAATAAAATAAGATGGTGTATTAGATCCCACTCACACAGTTTATTCCAATGACATGAACTCTGTGGGCTGAGCTTCAGGCAATAACCCACAGTGCGATACCCAGAACTTGCACGATGCTTCTGTCCCAGTCCTAGTCTGCTTATTCTTCTCCTCTGACAGGAGGTTGAGCGATTTCTTCCCTATGCCAGCAAGCTAGAATATGCATTTAAAATGCTTGAGGCAATGCAAATACTGTAGAAATGTGTAGTTACTTTGTCTGCTGTATGTAATCTATGCATTGTGCTTGGAATGATGATGGACAGTGAACTGGTACATAAGGACAGAGACACCTTTTCCTTGAGCTAAAATAAGGTGTTAGTCACTGCCATTGTTGTGCAAGTTCAGCTAAGAGATAAGTAGGTCTTCCACCACTTCAATGGCCAGGGCTGCATATCTTCTATTGCAATTTGGCAAATCCAAAAGAAGTCAGGTAGGTGGTACTATTTTAGGCCTGCAGTTTTCCTCCTATTTTTTTTCCCAATTTTGTTACCTAAGCAGTGCCAGAGGAGTAACTGAGAGCAGGGCCCCGTTCTGTGCTGTGTTAAAGAACCCTTGTGCCAGTGAGGTCTTTGAGATTTTAACCAATGTAACCTTGGGCTTTCCTGTCTTTTGCCTGGGTAATGATATAGATATAATAGGTAGTAACTGCAGTACGCCATCAAAATGTATCCTCTAAGCAGGAAACTCTGTTTTAAGGAAAATCTGTGTCTTATAAAATACACTGTTTTGGGAAAAAAAAAAAAAAATCAGATGCAAAGTTCACATTTAGCTGGAAGTACAGCAGCAAAGAGCGGAGGAGACGAGACGGTGACTGTCCCAGTACTGACACTGAGTGGTAGAAAGCATGTGCTATGTAATGGTAGTGCTGAGAGATGGCCACGTGACTGTATTGGAGTTGCATTTAGTCCTGAAAATGACACATATGATTTTGAAATGGACCTTTAAGCAGCTGTTAGAGTAAAAAAAATAGGCTTCTGACAAATACCTTTTTTAAAAGTAACATTTTTAAAATTTGTAACGTAACTACAAAAATATTCTTGCACCACTTGCTATTTTGGCACACTCTCCTACCATGGCTAGTACATGTGTATGTATATACTTTGTGCTTTTATTTATCTAGGTATCTGTCTATCTTCAGGCTTTTGCCTTGTAGAATCTGACATTTAATGGTGTTACAGTACTGTAGGCCTTTCCCTAAGCTTTCCGATCTTTCAGAGCTCATTACTGATGGAAAGAGGGAGTAGGAAGCTAGCTCTCATTCAGGTGAGAAGCAAACCTCTAGAAGGGTTACCTCAAGTTACCTCAGGTAAGGGCATGAGTTTCTGGTAAATGTAGCAGGTTTTGGTTTTGGGGGGGTTAGGTGAGGAAACCTGACTGCTGGCAATGTGGAAACAGCAGATGAAGTTCGTAGGCTTTTCTGTTTCCCGTGGATCTAAAGGCTTTGGTTAACCTCAAATTTCAAAACAGGTTGTTTTGTTTTAGTACTGTCCTTGAGAAAACTGCTTTCCAGAGGCAGAGCCCGGCACTTGCGCTTTACGAGGAATTACTCGGCTTTTTTTTTTGGTCTCAAAGGCAGCTCCCTTTCCCCAGGACAGGGCTTGCCGGCACCGCAGCGGGTGCGTGTGTGCTGGGACCCATGAAGCGGCTCGGGAAAAGCGCGCCCTCCTCCCCACGCCCCCGGAGCGCTGCGCGCAGCCCGAGCCTGCCGCCCTCCGCCCCGGGGCGACCGCGATCCGCCGGGGCCGAGCGGGAGGCGGGATCGCCGGGGCGGGGCGGAGCGGAGCGGCGGTCTGGGGCGGGGGGGAGCGGCAAGGCCGAGTGGGGAACGCTGCAGCCGGCGCTGCCGCAGCCACCTCCTGCCGCCGCCCGGCAGCGGGGCCGGGGCGCAGCGCCGCGGGGCTGCCATGCCTCCCGCCCGCCCGCCCTGCAGGTGCGCGCCGCGGGGGGGTGCGTACGGGACGCGTTGTTTTCCTGTTTACGCTGTGCCGAGGGAAGGCGGGCGGTGGGTGGGCGGGCGCGTCTGCTCGGCCACGGCCTTGTTCCCTGGCGGGGGGCGGCGCGGCGGGGCCGGGAGCTGAGCCCTGGCGCGGCGGGGGCAGCGCGGGCGCTGTGTTACGAGGGAGCTGTGTGCCTGCTCGCCTGTTTGCAGAGCCAGCCCGGCATCGCAGCGCGGGAGGTGAGGGCGGCCCCGCGCTCGTCCCCTGTGTCCGCGGGTGCGTGTGCAGGCGCGGAGCGGCCACGATGACCTGCCCGCCGGCGGCGGCTCTGCGGAGGCCCGGCCGCCGGCCCGGTGCCGCTGCCTGCGGTGCTGCTGCTGCGAGTCCCGGCTTTCGCCTTTGCTGCCGCCCTTAACCAACCGATACAGCTGAGTGGATTGCTTTGTTGGCTTTCACGGCTTCAAACCTCATTTACTTCCTCCCTCCCCAGATCTTGGATGATTTACTGGAATGTTCCAGGCTCTCTTTCTATAAATTTATAGTCTCGGGTTGTCGTGATGAAGAAGTGCTGCTGGGTGCCAAAGATGTGTTAGTAAATAATTTTTGTCTCTTAATCTGTGCAACGGACTTTTCCTCTGTGTACCTCATCATACACTACTTCAGAGTTGATTTTTGGCTGGAGGGCCTTACCTGTGTGTTGGTGATGTGTGTGCAGTATTACAGTGCTGGAGGATGCAGTTACTGTCCTCTAGGTGATGAAATAAGATGATGAACGCTTAGACTCAATAACAGGCTTTTACCGTGTGTTTACTTTACATGCCACAATTATCGTTCTCTCATTAGGCAGTCATACATTTCTTGTATTAATGCATAATGATGGACTTTCAAGATAGGTAGGTGCCCATTAATCGATTATGGTTTGCCTCAAATACTGTGACCCATATTAGGCCTGTGTTTGGATTATACTTAAAATGCATGTTGATGAACTCTCCTAGCATATTGTATCAGCAAGTGCTTACATAGTGTGGAAATAATGCTTTGCTAATATCGTTCTTTTGGATGTGTATGTATACACACACAGACTCCAGAAAATTAATGGAGAAGGCAATAGAAACTGACAGGAAAAGTATATCTGCATGTATATTTTATGAATTAAAAATACTTTATCAGGAATATATGTCTTTAAATGTAAGTCATGGTTAAAAATGCAAAAGTCCTAGTGCATTTAATTTTAGGCTGCTTCCTGTTTCATCCTTTTACCTGAAAAATGTCCATAAATATGCACAAAATATTTTAAGAATCTAAGCATGGATGTTAGTCCTGTGAAGAGCTGTACTGAAGCTGATGGGACTGTTTATAGGCAAAGTGCTCGCCACCTTTTTTAATAACAAATCAAAATCATAGGCTTGGGAGGGAATTCTTCGGTTGAAGTCAGCACCTTTTTTTCTCTTTATGTATTGTGTTATGAAAAAGAAACACTTTGAGAAAACCTGGCTTGTCACAGTGGGTTGTGAGGCACGGTCTCTGAGTTTCACTCCTGCCTTTGCCCAGCGTCCTGTTCTCACTGCACCAGCAACCACACTCCCATTTGGATTCGTCACATCTGCTGCCAGAATTATAAGTGATTCCCTTGGGAGTGACTTAGAATTGATTGGAACAGTCCTTGTCTTGCTGCATAGGAATACATCTTTGTTGATTGTGCATTCAGGATTTTAAAAGAGTAAAATTTAAAAGAGTAAATATTTGGCTATCTTATGGTTCTGACTTCAGTGGTCAGCTTGCAAATCCCTTAAGGTGTTAGGGAATAAGTCCTTCTATTCAAATAGAGGTAAATTCATTGGAGAGTGATTTGGGTAGGAGAAAACATTTATTCAAAAAGGTTATTAACAAAATTGTGAGAACCCTACAGATGGGTACTACAGCTAGGGAAGGTCCCTGTAGTTACCCATCTGTGTGAGTGTTTCGAAGGTGGAAAATTAGTGTGAGCCATTGGAGTAGGATCTGACACAAGAAATTGCTGCTCCAGGCGGCTGGACGTGTTCACAAACAATAATTATGATGGAATTGAGGGATTAATGGACTCAGTTTCACTTTGCTGTCCAGTAGGCATTGAAGGAAAACTTGAACTTAACCAATGTAAAGAAAAAATGGTAAAACTCCCTGTCTGGCACCGGGTTTGTGCCCTCTGTGTCTTGACAGGTGCCCAATGCAGCAGCAGACAGTTGTGGTCTTCAGCTCTACTGGTGAGGTAAATCTAGTGTCATCATCCAAGAAGCAGCAGACTGACACATCTCTCCCTCCTTGTGATCAATAAGCCAAAAAAGTCTAAGGTTTTATGGGCACAGGTTTTGTTCTAGTGAGATATCCACTCGCTGATGTAGTTATTGATGGTGGGGATGGCTGCCTGCCATGGAGTTGGTGGTTTATCACTTCCTGCTGTGAGGGAGCTAGGTCTCGGGATCTGTGCCCTCGTGAAGGAAAATGCATGAGTTACGCTGCTACTGCTGCGCCTTTGTCCTGGGGCTTAGGATAACTTTGCCAAAGAGAGGAAGCGTAATGATACAGTTGAGTGAAGTCAGCATTAAGAGCACTTACCCTGGTGGCCCGCTTTGACCAGGAGGAAAAGCAGGGTAGGAGAAACAAGTGCTCAGATTTTTTATGTATGTATGTATGTATTTATTTATTTATTTATTTTTAATCTGACTGGTTTCCTTATTCTCTTGTCATTTTCTTCTAGGATCGATTCACAAAACAGTGAGGCAGTGACAAAATTCACTACAAGGTATTCCATTCCATTCCATTCCATTCCATTCCATTCCATTCCATTCCCCCTGCAAACATCATGTTTCAAATTGACACATTAAATGTATACATGACAGTACTCTTTCTTCCCCTTTTCTTTGCAAACCCTTCTGATTGCAGGCAGAAAGCTATACTTCATTCTTGATCAAAATGTCAGGCAGGCGTGAGCAGCTGTGCGGCTGCTGAAAGGTGTGTGTTCAGTTTTGGGGTGGGCAGCGCACTGCAGTGGGGCAGGGGCTGTGGTTGTGTATCTGCAGTGTTTCCTCTGCTTGCTTGCAAGGGCAGGTGGGCTTTTCAGGGTCTGCTGGTACTTCCCGGTTGCAATGCAGAAGGTACTATTATGTGTCAAGAAGGATGAGTTAATCCAGTGCTTTGCTCTCACACTTCTGCTGCTCCCAGTGTCTGTCCAAGCTTTGAGAAATAGTACCAGTATTTCAGCTTGGTACTGTGTGGCATCCTAGGGACATGCCTGTACTCATTTGAGATTTAGTGACATGTCATGGAACCAAAGTTTATCCTTTAAGACTTCTGGCTTAGACTTGGAGCTCTCAATGGGTAGAGTACTTATCATAATCTTAATAAGCCTTTCGGATTCTTATAGATCTTGTTTCTAAGGTGCAAGGTGTGCTTTCAGTTGCATACCTCAGACTCCATATGTTGTGTGGTCCTGTCATCTTTTCAGCTAAATGAAGCTGTTCCCTGTTCTCAGTTACTCTGTCCCCTGTAATACTAATTGTAATTAAGCATTAGGCCTCTTTGCATGGTACGTGTAGATCTCACTGAGGTGCCACTTTTTTTCTCGTTGCCTTTGTTATGGCTACTGTGTATGTTTTACAGGATTTTTTTCCAACATGTTTTTTGAAATGCAGGCTCTATTACTACCCGTCATATAAGTAATGGTAATATCAACCTAGTTTACAGAAACAGAAGACATCCAGCCTGAGCAGAGATGTTTATACAGGCAAGATTTGCATTTACCTTTTGGTTACAGAGTCAAATCAGGATTGTTTATGTTTCACTCCGTGTTCACTTAGTAGGATTTAAAAGCCTTTTATTAGTAGCTACCAATTTCTAGAAAGTAATTTTTTTTACAGTAGTCTTACCCATTAGTGACTGGATTTGGGATCTTCCCATAATGATTCCTTAAATACCCGAGAGTCATTTCCCCACAGTCTAAGGCACCTAGGGCAGACAAAGAGCTGTCCCAGTGCACCAGTTAGAGGAAATCACAGCTTTGTTTTACAGATGTTCACAGGGAGAGCTCCTGCTTCCTTCAACTCAGCCTTATTTTAAGAAAAGGTAATTTATTCCCTGATTCATTTTTCAAGTAAATTTAACTTTTTCTAACAGTGCTCGCTCTATCTGCTGCTACTCCTGTTTATTTTTTGTTTTTTTCCTACTTTCTGTCCCACATGCCATCTGTCCTATATTCTGGTTTGTTTTCTTTTTAAATACTCTAAGCTAATGCAGCAGATAGAAAAGAAGCATGAATATTTATGAACTGTCACAACCACCTTTATTCTGAGGGAAAGAGGTGTGGAGGGCTTCCTGCCAGGTCAGGTGATGCTGTGATTGCAGACACTGATTGAGATCTGCCTCCGTACAATTCCACATCGTCAGTGGCTCAGCAGTGTTTACCTGCTGTGTCAGTAGTCACTGTACACAAATAAGGTAGTAGGTACCCCTATTCTGTTGTTGTAGTTAACTGTCTCATGGTTAAGTAATGCCCCAGTGTGATGGCAAGGGCCTTATTTCACCATCAACTTAAGAGGTAGCATTTCTATAATGCTTTTTTGGTAGCTGTATGAATGCCAAAGACCTGGGCACTTCTGATAAAGCTGGTTATAATTCTGTATGCAGGTTTTGGTAGCTGTAACAAGCTTGGCGAAGCTTTGTAGGCCAGAGAGTGGCTTGAGGTTTTTTCTTTTTGTACAGGCTTTGGCTGGGATAGAGTTAATTTTCTTCCTAGTAGCTGGTATATCACTGTGCTTTGGATTTAAGGTGAAAATAATGTTGATAATATAGGGTTGTTTTGGTTACTGCTGAGCAGTGCTTACACAGAGTTGAGGCCTTTTCTGCTTCTCATACCAGCTCACCAGCAAGTAGGCTGGGTGTGCACAAGAAGCTTGGAGGGGACACAGCAGGGACAGCCGACTCTAACTGACCACTGGGATGTTTCATACCATGTGACATTATACTCAGTGTATAAGCTTGGGGGAAAGCTGGCCAAGGGTCACTGTTTGGAGACGGGCTGAGGGTTGGTTAGCGCATGGTGAACAATTGCATTGTGCATCACTTGTATATTATTTATGTTTGGGTTTTTTTTTCTCTTTCTGTCCTATTAGACTGCCTTTATCTCAATCCATGAGTTTTACCCTTTCTTTCAATTTGCTCCCCCATCCTACTGGGGTAGAGTGAGCAAATGTCTGTGTGGTATTTAGCTACTCGGTGAAACCATACCACATTCATACTTTCTCACAAAGATTCAGATAATTCAGAGAAGCATTGAAGAGTATAAAAAAGTAATTTTACACATTAAGTTTATTTATATGATATTTAGAATATGTATTAAAAAGAAATTATTCACTTGTTATATATAAGTAATGTCTGACTTTTTGTACTCCCTTTTTTTGCATCCTGATTGTCGATCAGTCCTTTTACAGTGAAGCTGCTGAAAACTGATGGCTAAAGGTAGCAGTTGTGATAACCCGTGACATAAAATCCAGGCAGTTCCATCTATTCTAACTCCAAAAGCTTCTGAAATGCAGGTGTTGTCCAGTAGATGCGTAGTGCGAGTGGTGACATCCTGGTGACAATAGGTGGAGACCTAAGGAGATAAAACTTTGACTCCTACTTTGTTATGGAACAGTGTGCTGAAATGTGTTCAGGTGTGTGATGAAAGATTGACTTGGTGTTTTGTAAGCCAGTCACTTGTGTAGATAGGGGGCAAATGATTGACAGCTGTGCAACAGCTGATGAACATGAAAGCTACGCAGATGTGCGGGGTCAAGTAGTAAGCAGTCTGAGTAGTCATCAAAGCAATTAGGAGATGAATTGAGAACCACAAAGCAGTGACAAGGGTGGCTTTCTGCCAGTGCAGTGAGTTCTTCTCCAGGCCTTGTGCTTTATGGATCAGCTGAAGAAACTGAAGAAATGTCATTTGATTTACAAGTAATTTTTTTGTTTGTTGTTGTGGGTTTTTTTGGCGTGTGTTTTTTGTTTGTGTTTTGTGGTTTTTGGGTTTTTTTAAGTGTGTGATGCTGAGCTGTGTTGGTTAGGTGGTTAGGTGTGAGTAGGTGGTAGGAGGTGGCTGTCATCATCACATCACTGTATGGAGGCTAGACAGGAACTTGCAGTGATATCTACATTTTGTATTTTGCTACAGCCATGCTTACAGGATGGAAGGTAAAATCTCCTGTGTTGGGCTAGTACCAATGTAATTGCTAATTGGGGCACATTTGTTTCCTTATATACAAGAATTCTGGACTCCCTGAAATTGAGCCCTACTGCTAACTGATCACTCAGTGGATACATTTTTAAGTGGGTTATTTGTTTTGAAAATTGGGTTGCCCTTTGTAATGCATAATTTCTGTTAGTACCAGTAACACATTGTTTGTCATGAAAAGAGATTAAGGAGCTGGAGATTTGTCTTCTTGTCTCCTGCTCTGTTGACACTGGGCACTTGATGCTATTGTGTAAGTAGTAAGTTCCAGTGTTTTGTCAACTCCTTTCCTGAGCCCTGCTCTGGTAGTTCCCAGTCCCAGGCTGAGCCTGGCAGGTAACAGGCAGGTTTTACTGGAGGGGGAACTAGAGACAGATCTTGAAACTAAAGTGGTACAGCAAGTATAATAAATCCAGAGTCTTCTACAGGCAGGGTGGGAAGAGCAAGTAACGCGAACCCCAGGAAGCGGCCAGATCTTATGCAGTGGCACGTGTTGGTGCGTTCTCCTGAGCTATGGAAAAAACACTGCACCCAGGAGGCTGGTTCCTAGCCCTTCTCCTCAACTCTGAGCACCCTTTGGATTAAGCTCATGAGAAGAGCAAGGAAGGTGCTTTCCCTTCCTTGTTTTCCTCTTGGGAAGGAAATGCAGACCCAGACCTGGCAGAGCAGGGACACGCTGCCTGGGGTGAGCCAGGACTGCAGAGCGCTGTGGGCAACCTGTGCCAGTGCCAGCAGAAAGCTGAGGAGGTTCACAGAGGGAAAGGTGGCGAAGCTGAAGGCGTCACTTGTAGTACCAAACCTGATTTTAAACTACTTCTGAGGAAATGTGTATTTCTTTGTACTTGATAACTGCAGTGTGTTCATTTTGTCATGTGCACCTTTGTAGGATTTGGCATGTAAGGGCTTCAAGTTAGAAAGTGTGTTTCTTGGACGAAATTATTGTAATGCCTGAGTAAGTAGTAACAGGCCTTGAAAAGCCTCTCTTCTGGCTGGTTGTTTTGTTTGATTGGTTGGTTTTAGTATCTAGAAACTTTGTAAACAATCAGACTTCCATGGATGTGACTGGCTGAAATCAGGACTTCAGTACTGAGTACAATTTTCAACTTTTACCTGCTATGCAGTCAGCATTGTATTGCATTTAAAATAAAAGTTTTTCCTGGTACTGTGTTTTGTAACTGTAGTTCAAGTTCTGTATTCATCTTCATCCCATATACAATTTGTTGTGAATTCTGTGATGAAAGAGCTGTAGATGGTTATTTTCTAACTGAAAGGGTCTGGGATGACAGCATACTGTATTATAAATTGGAATTTACTTTATCTGGCCTTGAAACATATCTTTCTTCCTGCTTCTCTTCACTTTTTTTTTTTTCTTTTTACTTCACAAGTCCAGCAAGCTGATAGCTCAGAAAAGCAATTTTGACCTGTGGTAACTACTACCAGGTATTGCCTGTTCATTAGGTTAGCCCAGCCGTATGTTTGGGATTGGAAGTGTGCATTTTAATCCTAGGTTTTGTAATAGTTAGTGATAACATCAGTCTAGCTCTGGGGTAATACACTTCTCACAGTTAATGTGTCAGTCCTTTTAAATTACAAATCACTAAGGCACTCAGATGGTGTAGATGTAAGATGATTTTCCTGGATTTTTTTAAGGTGTAGGTCTCTACTCAATTTGGACAGGTTTTCAGAGCAACTGTGAAAATATCTCAATTGCTCTACCAAATCTTAAGTTTTAACACCAAAACTGGATGCACTACAGCCCCTTAAAAAAAGAGGCTTTAATATGGACCAAAAAGAGTTCCAGACTTGTTATACATTAACTGTTTGGGCTGGCTTCAACCTGAGGAAGGGCAAGCAAGTACTTTGATGTAGCTATAACAAGTGAAGGCAAGGTTTCGTTTGGAACCTGTTGGGCAATGTGAAACACTCACCACTACCAGCTACACCAGGCATAACTTGTGCTGAATGGAAAGTTAGCAGCTCTGATTTTTGGGCCCTGATTCTGCAAATGTGTGCTTATATATCACACGCATAACTCATGTAAGTGAGTCATCCCTCTGAATGCACTTGGTACCTGAGTAGAGAGCTCAGCGATGTTGCGGTACCTGGTGACGTGGTTGAGATGGCTTGCATGAAAATGCAGCACTGGGGGAATTGAAGCTATTTGTAAAATTAGGTCAATTTTTTAGAGTTTTTCTTTTTTCTCTCCCCAAGGGGAAAAAAAAAAAAAAATCTATCTTCAGCAATGCTGAGTTACTTTGTGAATCCTGTCCATGTAAGATGTTCGAATTTTAGTTTCAAAATCAGCCTGTTTTGTTCAACAAGAGCACCTTGATTCAATAATAATGTTTAAAACACTTGAATAATCTGAAAGTATATACTGCTATTGTTTTGCCAGAAAATTTCTACACTTCTGTTTTTCATGCAATAGTACTCAACCTTAATTCCAGTGTATTTTTAACTTTTGTTTTGTTAATTAAGCCCTGAACCATCTTTACCATCTGACACATCCAGAGTTAAGCAAATAAAGTCCAGATTAGATACGCCGAAAAAAGAAGAGCATGTGGCTGGTTTGTGTGAACCATTCAGTGGTTCTGTCTTTTCCACGTATGTAGAAATAGGTTGCTAAGTTTGTTTATTTACCTGAATAATTTAGACCACCCACTTAGCTTTGCACAAATTGTTAGAACACAGAAATATATAGAAAACTTATTTTCTTTTATTTCTGGAAAGAAGCAAGCATCTATTCAAAGAGACTCTCTAATTAGGTAGGTAAATGTAACTGTGCTATGGTATGTAGCAAGGGGAATTCAGTTTGAGAGGGGAGGTTTTGCTTTGTATATAGTGCAAGGCGACTCTCAGTACAAGGCCAGAAACTGTGTGTTGTGTTGTACAGGAATCCGGAGATGAAGGAAGGAAAAATGGTAAGATAACGAAGCTTTTAAGGATGTTTCAGAAGAGCAAGAAAATGAAATAGTTCTCGGTTACACAATACCTAAAGGAATTTTGCAGGAAGGAAGGAAATAATTAGAAACATTGTTGCTTTTAAAACAGTTTTCAGACTATGCATTGGGTGCAGGGTTGTGGTTGTAATTCTAATGCACCTGGTGCTGCTGGCATCTGAGCACCTGTGAAGCTGGGTGTGCTGGTATAATACAATGTCACACTCAACAGGCTGTAGTGCAATAAATGTTGCAGGTTGAGGAATTGAAAAATAAATGTTTCCAATGTTAGTTTTGTACATTACAAGTGTATAGGATTTTCTATTACAATTAAGCTGTTCCATGTGTTACTTAATGTACGGTGTCTGCAATGTGACACAGTTAAGGTTGCTATAGAAACCTGGCTTTTTGTTTCTGTTAAGGGTGTTTCAGATAGGAAAACATTTGCATTGTATTACTGTGAGACTCCTTTCTCCCCCGCTCCTCAGCTCCTTTGCTTCTCAGTTGGGAAGCAGGTGACAGAGAAAAAACCACAGCCTGGGATTTGCATGAGTTAGGGCTGATTGAAAAAAGGGATGTCGAGCTGAAACTTAAAAATTATAATTTTCCCTTCAAGTAGCTTTTGTGTCTTGAGCTGCTTTTTGAAGTGAGGAAATATTTAAATGTTAATCTTTCATTGGTGTAGTGTCAGTGGGCTGTAAATTCGAGGGTCTTTTTCTAAAACCTTGAAAATGTTGGGTGCTTTCTAAAGAAAATATCCCAGCAGTTTTCACAGCCTCATTCTGACTATTGTTGGAAATTTACTTGGCCTAAAAAACAGTGACCGTTTCTAATACTTCCCTTTAAATTGATGGTTTTATTAATATTTTAGCACTTATTTATTGTCTGGCCTTAATCGGTAAAGCATTGAGAACATGTTAAACAAGTGTCATTGAGTATAATGGGAATACTTGCAGATATAAAGCTAGTTTTATGCTTAAATGTTTTGGGACCTAAACTAATTGTAAGTAGAAGGTGATTTATGGTACCTGTGATTTACAGTACAGGTATTTGTGCAAAGCATTAAGCCACATCTTTGTGCTTTAAGTGACTCTTCGAACACTTGTCTCTTTCTGCTCTCCCTCTGCTTTATTTACTGTTGGAATAAAAGCCTTTTTTGGGTTGGTGAGGAAAGAACTGAGAAACAAGTGAGAGAGCAAGTTTGCTGTGGAGATGAGAATATGCATTTGTCTTTTGTCTGTTTCTCATCTCACGCAGGCGGCCGTAGGTCTGGGCAGCGCTCCCCTTGCCAAGTGTGCGGCTGCTGAGGGCCACCAAGTGAAGTGGCTGCTCAAGGAGCGACATTGATGGTTCTCTGCCCAAGCCTCTGCTGTGGGTCAGGTCTGCCTTCCGTGGCAGAAGTCAGGGCGTGCTTGCAGTTCAGCTGCGTGCAGCCAGGCCCGATGGAAGCGGGTGTGAGCTGGCATGGAAGCATGTAAAGAGAACTGCAGATACAGAGCTGCCTCTGCTGTAGTGCTGTAGGTAATCTGTGTGTTAATTTTGGGTGGAGGAGTGGTAACAAAGAGCTTCAGTAGGTGAAAGGGAGGAAAGTGAAGGGCAATAATACTTCAAACTGGCAGCAGCTTGCTGTGTGGATGTATTTTTACAGCTTGAGAGAGGTGAGTGAAAGCTCAGTTTCTTTGGCTTGGCGTTTCGGCTGGCCAGGGTCCCCTTGATCACCAAAGGATGTTTGCTATGTATGTGTCTGCAGTGATGCTGCTGTTTCCCCAGTGCAAATCCCACTCAAGCCCCGTGGAAGCTGATTCATAGAAGCAACTCTGATGTGTGGTACGGCCTGGGATATGTGACACTGTGGATCCAATGGCCCTTAACAGCTTTATGTATATGGGACATTGGACAGTTCTTCTGGTTGCTCACCTGGCTTGAGGGGGGCATTAGGCAGTTGGCCAGTTTTGTTTGCTACATGACTTGCTCTCATTATACATGCTGTGTGTAGGAGTGATGAGGGTGGAGTAATTTTCTCTTTACTGCTTCTGTCCCTTTGTGTGGTTCAGAGGGGCGAATCTAAGGAGAACTTGGTCCCATCCCTTAAAAACCTGGTAGAGAACCTGTAACTCAATGGCTCTTGGAGTGATGTGGTTATCTGTATGCATATGTTTTGACCTTGTCAAAACAGATGTGCAGGCTTTCTTTGAAATGTTTCTAAATGAATCATGATAGTTGCTATGAGCAAGGAACATGCTGGTGTCAACTACCAAATCAGCAAGGTAGTCCTAAGGGGGTTGTTTAAATGCTAGTTGATGTGTTGAATGTTCGTAAATTTTTATTTTTTAGAAAACTTGGTGTTTTAGTTGAATGCTGCTAAGCACATACATAAAAATCCTTTGTGTGTGTGGCTGCATGCTCCAGGGAGAGGTAAGAGAACAGTGACATCTGTCTTATCCTCTCTGGGTATGGTAAATTGCATCCTCCTCTTCTTCTGTGATGATGGAACTATAATGCTTTACATCAATTAAGATCTGACTCAGAAATGCAACAGAAACTGTGATAGAAATACCTTAGTATGTGGACTAAGCACAGACTTTGCTTCATTCAACAGATGTCCCAGGAAAGAAAGGCACAAAGGGTAAGCCATTTGCCTTGCAGATTAAAGATCTGTGGTTTTGTAGTAACTTTGCAGAATGACCACAAGATCCTTCTGGATCTCAGTCTCTCCCCCTATAAAATGAAAGCAATGTTCTTGATGAGGAATGTTTGAAAAGCTTAGTTTGTTAAAAGTAGCTAAAATTTACTGGAATCTTAATTAGCTGGAACCAGCACCCTGTGAATTCTTGGGTGTTTCTGTTGTTTGTATGTATGAGGTTTTCTTTATTTCAGTGGCTACAGAATTCATTCAGTTCATCCAAATTTAAAGTTTTTCTGCTGTCTGGTACCTTTTGTTACAGTATTTGGTAGGAAGAGACCAGTGTTTTCTGTTAACAGTCTGGATGCAGGATTTTGGCGTTTAGACTCAGTATACTGTGTGTACCTGTACAATGTGAGCTTGAAAGGCTGCAGAGTTTGGAAGGTTTGGGGTTGATGCTTAATTGAACCAGGGTGAGTTAACACAGTGGATACAAGAAAATAAGGTGTCACTTTTAAAACTTCTGCAGTAATGTTCTTGTTGATTTAAAAACAAAAATCTTCCCAAGTGGCTTGACTTCAAACACTACACTATTATGTTTGGCATGGCGTAGCACTCTACCTGGTAATAGCTTACACTGTGTTTTAAACTGGTTTCTGTCTAGCAACCACAGCCGAATTACACAGTAAAATACATTGTTCCTTACGGAAGATGCATCTGGTGATGTTCGGCTGCCAATGAGGAAAGATTAAATGTGGATGTTTTTCTTTCTTGACAGCTGTCACTGGTGATGTGAAACTTCTGGTAGCTCTTTTGCTTCCCCTTATTCTGTGTGCAACATGACAGTTCGAGTTAGTGGGTAAAAGTTTCCTCCCAAGCAAGGCAGAAATAATTTGTTTGTGGGGTCCACTGGAGCTGAATCGAGTTTTGTTGTTATGTTTCTGAATCAGAAATGTTTCTGTTACATTAATTCTTATTTATTTTATTTGAACTTTGTGCATGTGGACAGTCTGTTGCAGATCCAGTTTATGAGCTGAAGGTGATCTGAGTTTAGCCTGTTCTTACGGCAGTAGTAGAAAATGCAAATGCTGGGGCCATTAGTTTACTACATCTCTGTAGTGGTGATAATAACCTTCTAAACATTGCAGCCAGTTGCTCAAGAGTAAGGGTGTTTGTTTCCTTTGCTTACCTTATCTCTAGATCTTATCTTCGCTGTCCTTGAGAGTCCACAGGGTGCAATAGCCACATGGAATCTCTCCCTCTCCATTTGAAGATAAAGAAAGGGTGATACTGGCCTGTGTTTAATCTGAACAAGAAGTCCAGAAATCACTTCTGCATACAAATTTATTTTCAGTCTTTTAATGTTTGCATTTTAATTATTTGAGTACTTTAGGAGTGTTATAAGAAACATGACAGGCTTAATACTGTAAAGGTCAGTGGTGTTGTGTGCATAACTAAAGGGTTCTTCACCTAAGCAAGGGTTGAGTCATCAGCCTCAATTTCCCAGAGGTGGAGAAGCTCTCCTATGTTAGTTTAGCACCCTTGAGTTATGTATAATGGACTGGAACTTGTTTATAGAGTTTTTTAATGTTTTAGAAATTATGTTACACTTTATATGGTAATTATAATGTAACTATATAATTATGTTAAAATAATTATGTATTTATCTTAAGTTAGCTTTAGAATAAAGTATTTTTATTCATTCTTCTGAATGTGACAATGTAATTAGTCTGTGCTGAGTTTTATTGACTTGAGCTAGTGCTTTCCTGAAAACTTCCAATCTCACTTTTATGTAGGTTGTTATGCCTGAAGAAAAGACTAAAAAAGTTGTGGCTTGCTCTCCTTTGTGCTGGCTCTGCATTTCTGTTACTTTTCATCTTGAGATGCTGTAGTGTTTATTCTGAAACTTTTATCTTTACTATTACACCAAGTGAAATACAGTAGCAGAATATGAAAGCAGTAAAATACAACCTGATTAGTCCAGTCAGTGAGGCATTAATGAAATACTGCGAAGTTTACTATTTCTGATAGGCTCGTAATATGCTTTCACCTTTCTGGTTTAAAAAATGGGATGCCTGTTGAAATGAATGCTAGAGTTGATGTTAGCGCTTTGGCTTGTGAAGCTTAATCATATGCATCTATATGATGGAGTAGCAAATTATGATGCATCCCCCCTTCCATGCTAACCTATTTCTGTTGTCTTACACTTAAAGGTGTTATGTGTGACCCTGTGCCTCGTTGGTGTGTATTTCTATCTATTTGCATCTGCACAGTACCCTGGAAACTGCTTTGAGCTCACTGGAGGTGCAGATAGCAACCCCAAGGGTTCCATTTCACAACTAATACACTGAAAATGCTTCCCCTCTCTCTGTGATTTGTTCTACAATTTCTTATCCTGCCAGCATGATAGACATTTTTAATATTGCTCTTGAAGTATTACATACATAGCTTTCCTTTTTTTCAGACTGACTTGTTATGTAATCCTCATAATTTCTCATAGTGTACTTTTCTAGGGGTCAGAATTGGCAGATGTACTCAAAAGACTTGTAGGAAGACACTGCCGCAGAGTTGCAGATCTAAGCAGAGTGATTACTGATGTTTCATGTCCAAAAGTGACCAGTGGCAACATTTGAATGTTCAAATTGCAGCAGGTGATAGTAAGGAAGCCTGCAATGGTATGAGCAGATGAGTGCTGTGTTTGTCTGTAGCCTCAGGGGCAGAGGTAAAATAGAGAAGCAAAAATTAAAAAAACCCAATATTGTGTGAGATGCTTCCCTAGAGAGCAGGTGCAGACTACATGGTGTGTGTCTGGGCAGCATCCTGTTCCCTCAGCACTGTGGGGTCTCCCTGTTACATCCTTGACGTGACCATGTCCACTTGGGGACCATGTTCATCATGGGGAGTCTTCTGCCTTGATCTGCTGCGTCTTCCTAGCTGTGGAAAATCTGTGCTTAGGCCTCTCACTTCCGCTGCTTGCTTTTCACAGTGTGATTGTTGCCACCATTGCTTGCCTTGTGGGGGCCCCTGCTAAGGTACAGGATACTACCCTTGACTTGGTTTCCCTAAATTCAGTTCATTCCTTTTTTACATATTTCCTGATGGAACTGAGAGGGCCTTTTAAACCTATATCCTCAGAGGAGTTAGGCTTTCTATTTCCTCTTGTGAATCTGAGCTTTAATTTATATGCATATGTCTGCAGAGCCAAATAAAGGTGAGACTGTATTGTGAGTCTCCAAAGTTTGTCAGTTTAAATTTTACACAGAAAATAATAACTGGCTCTTTGTCAAATTAGTCGTTTGTGTTCTCATTGCTGCTGGTTATTTGGGCTGATTTGATTAAAGCTGGTGGTAGGATGACTGTACATGTTGCTCTTCTGCTCTCATTTGAATGTATGGGGGTACTTCATGTAGTTCAGTTCCCCATTTGCAAAGTAGGGATTTACAGCATTTTCCTACCTCATTGGTTAAGAGGTATTGACCCTACATGATTGTCAAAATATACAGAGAATTGCATTATCCTGAACATTTTTTTTCAATCTGCTTGTCTTTCCAGGACTTGCAGAGGGCTCAGATGGCCAGAGAGAAGCTATCGAGTCCATTGAATGTTCTAAAAATAATCAGACACTTCATTGGCTTCATTGCTAGTGCTGTTGGATGTGCTGTTGTTCATGTGCATGGTTTTGGAAAGTAATGCTCACAATCAGAGGATTGATTGTTGATCCTTTAGAGCCAGCAAACAGGATTTCTGGGTGCTTACCCTTGAGCACGACAAGCAGGTCTTTTGTTGGCTCATGAAAATGCAAACTACTTAAACTGCAAGTAGCGAGCAATATTATTCTTCAAGGAGGAGAGAGAAAAAGTAATTTTTAAAAGGTATAAAAGTTTATCAGAGTCTTTAGAGGACCTGAGGTGCTACGTTCACATGCTTACTTGCTTTTAATGGTCCCATCAAAAATACAGTCCTCTTCCCTTTTGTTTATCCTCACACTGAGAACATCTTCCTCTTCTGCTTTGAGTGTCCTGAGCTGGGTGGCTGCAGTCCTGCGGTGCCAGGTGGCAGGGTGGGCAGCACGAGTGCTCAGCAGCATTTCTGGAGGTCTTGGGATGGTGACGGCAGTTGCAGTGGTGTGGATACCCAGAGTCAGGAGTTCAGTTTGTTCCTGTGTTATTTTTTAAAAATTATTTGGGGCAGGGAGTTCCTTGCTGGAGCATTCCCACCTGTGTTACAGACTTCCAGTAGCCATCCCCATTAGCTCCCTGGCAGCAAGGTTAAACACTCAAAGCAAAAATATACTATTAGAAAAAACAGAACAAAGCAACAACAGAGTAATAGAACTAACAGCAAAAAGTGCAGTGTATTTTGTTCTTTATATAATTATCAGGTGAGGTGTTACCTGACATTCGCTAAATTTGGAGAGTGGAAAATTTTTAGCAGGATCCTTACTTAAGTGCGTTGTTTGCCATCAGGAATGTCTTTCCTCTTGAAATGATCTAAAAAAGAATTGGCGTTGCTGTAGAAATGTAATACAAGCTTTCATGGTCTATTTTAGCTTCAGTGTAGAGGTGGTTAAGCTGAGCCTGAAATTTTTATAAAATCAGCCTTGTCATCATTTGAGCTTAGACTGTACTCTTGATATATGAGTAAGATGTCTGTCTCCCAGCATATAAATATTCCCCAAATGTGTGCATTTTTAATAGTCTGCCCAAATCTGTCTTCATCTCTACCAGAAAGGAGCTACCAGGAAACTAAGATTAATTTTAATCATATATCCTTAATAACATTTTAAGCAGTTAATGTTATTAGAGAATACTAGAGGTTTATTTATTGGAAGATACAAAAGGATGGGTAGGGGGAAAGCGTGGAGCAGATTTGCTCTTTTTTCAATAAAACTTTAAAACATCAGTGACAACCTATAAAGTAAACATGGCCTTTGACTGTTATGGCTGAAAGAACTACAAATTGACAAGGGCCTTTCAGAAATACCAGTTTTCAGTAGCAATTACTGCAGGTTACGCTGTGATCCTCCTAGCTTTCAGGCTTTTTTTTTTTTCCTTTAACCCAGCTGCTTCTGTTGGGAATTTTTCTTGTGCTAAACTCAGAGGTTATGATGTCTACAGTCCTAATAATTTTGCTTTTCCCAGTAGTAGTGGAATGAAGTATTTTCAAAGCACAATTTTCAGCCTTAAATATGCCTTCCTAGAACAACACTGTTGTTTTTTCTAAGGAGGTGAGTTAAGTAGGTTTTAGGTCAGCAGAGTGGGACCTGATGTTAATTATTTTATTGTGAAAATATTCACAATAAAAAAATGTGAAAAATGTGACTGGATATGAGATGCCTGTGTATTCTTATTTCCAAAATAAAAAGAAAATAAACCATTTTCACCTGGATGCCTTTATGTTACTTCTGCTCTATGGATAAAATTCTAGTTTTCAGAGTTCTTACCTGTTCTTTCTGATTACAGTTATCTTTTGTGGTTGTGTTATTGTTGTTGTTTTGGGGTCATGTGTAATTTATTTGGAGGTGGGAGTTGTGTGAGTTTGTGTGTGTTGTGGTTTTGTTTTTTTTTTCTTTTTAAAGTATTTATTCTTCCCTCTACCTTGTTGAAGGACTTAGAGTTGCCTTTAGCTGATGTGTGAAGAACAGGTTCCACACTTGCGTTTTCATTGCTGGCTTTGCTGAGCACCAATGAAAGCAAACATCAGACCTTGCACTTGTTGGGCTGAGCAGCACCACGCTGGTTTGGTGCTGGCATCTCCTGCAGCGTCTGCGGTGAGGTCTGGGCCTCAGCCCGACCTCCTCTCTCGTCGTGTCCCTCTTTGCAGGGGGTGGCTGCTCTGGCATTGGGCCAGACAGGGCTGTGGGCAGGCTGGGTTTTCTCCTCCTGGCTCCCTGGGCTGTGGTGCTCCCTTCATCTGGGCTGGTGTCCCCCTGGCTGGGGACAGTAGATGATGGGAGAGGAAGGGAGTGGATGGAAGGGGCATGACACTGGCTCTTGCACAGGGTGTCACTTCCCTCCATTCATCCCCACTGGTCATGTTTCAGTGAGGTGAGGGGGGCTCTCCCAACTTTCCTCTTCTCATTCCTGTGGGTCCCACTGTCCTCGTGGTCATGTGTTTAATATTAGTTCCATGCTCTGTGGTTATTTGGTAAGTCTTGGTGTCAACATGTGACTCAACTCTGGCCTGTCAGTGCCCTTACCACATATTGCAGAGTGTACTGAGGGCAAAGCAGGCAAAGGGGACAGATTCCTCCTTTGAACTCTTAGTAGTTTGCTATAGAGGTTGCAGTTGTGTGCTTTGAGCGATTTATTGTAACTATAAATGCAGTGCTAACAAAGCTACCGTTTTTAATTCTCTGAAGATCTGAGGACCAGCCCCAACAGGGAAGATAAGGATGCATCAAAATTCTCAGAAAGTATGTGATGTCTTCATACAGAGTCAACATCTGAGCAGGACAATTTGTTTTGGTGCTGTTCTTATGCTACTGTCATGTAGGTTTCTGTGTCTGGCTGGAGACTGTGACATGCATTAACATGCAGAGATAAAATGGTGTTCTCTTTGTAAAGCCAAAGATGTCATAGGCAAATTTGCCATTTACAGAGTGACCATTATTGCAAGACTCTGCCCACCACATAAAGATCAGAGAGATTAGATTCTTTTTGATGCACTGGATGTATTCAAAATTAATGAATAAGAAAAGGTGCATTTTGGAGCAAGGGACTTTAATTGCTATGGAGTCATACTCCATAAATACAGAGAGAAAATTAAGGCAAGTATTTCTGATGATAGACTAGCATAATGTATTCCTGGGCTTTCCACCTAGATTAGTCTATTTTTGCTAACATTATCTCTTCTGTTGACATCTGGCAGTTTGTAGCTTATGATCTCTTAATGGAGAGGAAAATAATGGGAACTGATTAGGTCCCGGAAGAATCTTTCTTCTTTTGCTACGAATCATAATTTATGTGGCTTCCATGTCTTTGTTACACAGCCCATTAGAGCAAAATGTTTAGTAGTAACTTCTGGTTTGAACTTTAATCTGGAATGCTGTTAAAGAACTCTTAAGAAATAAACTTATTTTGTGCATGTGCACAAGCCATTAGGGTAGGTTGAACGTGTGTTGGAGAGGGGAAGAACATAAAACCTCTTGGCAGGAATCTTGGACAGCAATTGTGGCGTATTGTTAATTGCAGTAATTACCAAGCAGTTCTGAAATTCCCAACTCCTGATTTCCAGGTGCGTCAGTACCGCATTATGCAGAGGTGGTGGGTTTGTGTCAAAACCCAGTGTTACTGGCCTCTTTTTTTAACTTCTGAGAAAACCTCTAGTCCTGTCAATCCCAAGGTGACTGCAGTTCATCTGGAGAGCAGGAGTTACATCGTGCTTCTCCTTGTATACGTTTGAACTTGTATGTTGTTCACAACAGACAAACTTGTGTACAGAATATGGATCACTCTTTTTTTTTCTTCATATTATTTTAAAACTTCCTTATTTCTCACTATTTTACAGAATAATTATGAAGTGAGCATTATGTGTCTTTCTGGTTATATTGTTTGTACTGGTTATTTCCAAAGCTTCTGCTGATCTTCCTGTCTATAAAACACATGTAGCCAGCAAGATGTTTTGGTATAAACTATGTAACAGCTTGCAAAATGTTTTAATCCTCCCAGTGTTTTAAAACTTGCTACTGCTCTTTGGGTTACCTGCTTTGCAGCAGCTCTCTTCCTCTGCTGGAGAAACTGGCCTGAGTGGATTTATTGATTTTTGTCTTGTATACTAAATGGATATCACATGGAAACCATTTACTGGTTAAAGTTTTACTTTGCTTTGTCCCTGGGTCAGTTGCATTTCCACAACCCTGTTGTTTTTTGTAGGTGTTGTTGACATGTTGATTTATGAACTTCCTGTTGTTAAATGTTATATACAGGGAACTCTGCCTGGATATGAGGTACTGAGGGGGAAAAGAGCATCGTGCTTGGCTGCCTACCTGGCCCGTTTGGCTGTACATAATGGAGACCAAGGAAGAGAAGAAAGAACGAAGACAAGGCTATTTTGCTCGGTAAGGTTACAGGGTTTATTTCAATGTTGATTAAAATATGGAACTCTTCATTCTGCCTTTCTCACAAGGCCTTACGATTTTTCAAGTTTGTATAAAAATTAAACCCACGCTGCATTATGTATCCAGAAGGTACTTTCCTTGCTGTGTCCCTAGTGTTGGAGTGCATTTTCTTTTTCCATTTGGGTAGTGGAGATGATGTGAATTATAATTGTTATTTGTGACACAAAACTGTTCTTGGGTTCTCAGTTACAAATAGCACTGCGTTTGAGCTTACAGCATCCGGTTCCTGAAGAGTGTTTATAAAAACGCTAAGTGTCTAAACCTAAAGTTTATCTGATTTCAAATGAAGCACAGACTAAGTAGTATTATCTCATAGAACAAGATCAGGTAAGAAAGGGTATTTATATGCTGATAGGTTAAGCTGCCAGAGCTGTATCATCTTTATGAATACAAGTGATGTTTTTTCAATAATTTTTATTATTTGGAATTAATGATTGCTGATTTTTAAGAAATAAGTGATGTTGATTTCCTAATAACTTGTCTTTGTTAATTTAACAAGTCTGTAATCATCTCTGAACTGTGATGTACAAGGAGAACCAAAGCTCACTTACTCTTGGGAGAGTAGGAGGGGAAGAAATCAGTATAGAAAACGTCTTTGACTCAAAGGTACTTTCTGCACCATTGAAGAGGAAGAGCGTACACTCTCTCCACTCTGTACTAAATAACTATTATCGAAACTACACTAAAACACTACCCTGAGTGCATTACAGACATCTAAATACATGCCTGTCACACCATTTAGAAGGATTAGCATGAATAAAGTTACAGCGCTTCTTTTTTATTGCTGTTCAGGTCATACATAGTAGTGGCTAAAGGCTTGAGGAAGTTTTGTGGTGAAGGGCCTGTGTTAATGCCAGGTAACTTGCTTTCTGTTTGAAGAAATGCAGTTATGTTGAAGTTGACAGAAAAGAGTGGTGCAGTTAGGGATTTTGAGAAGGAGAAATAAACAATGGCACCTATAACAGAGGAGGTATCAAGTAGAATAAAGCAGAAGTAGCTGAGGAGATTGTACTGAGGAACAAGTAATTTCTTGTCAAAGAAGGCTTGGGCTTTGAGAGACATGTCTGAGTAAGATGCTTTAGTATTGAAGAGAATGTTTTTAGTCCTCTCCAAATTCTGTCTGCTAAACAAAATGGAAAGCCACAAGAGGCTTTCACCAAAGTCCTTGACACGTCATTTAAATCTATTTTGCAGCTTTCTCGTATCATCTGTGGCAATTCTCTTTTAAAAATTCACAGGGGCAGTGTGTCTTGTATGGGCACAGGACACTAGACAAGGGTCAAAAGGACCCGAAATTAATTTTTTGTTCTAGCACTTACCTGCTGTGTAACTCTGACTAAGTCATCTGTCTCTTCCCTTTCTGGCTCGCATCTTTTTCCTTTATGTAGGTCGCGGGCCATTAAGTGAAGTTCCCACTCTAAACAAACCCATGTATAATTACTACAGGAGTGTTCTTGCAGAGCCTCAAGTCATATTTTAATAGAAGCTAAAGTAGGTGAGAAGGTGGTATGCCCACCTCATCTTCGTGTACATTGTCTGCATGCGCAGTCAGGGACAGAAGCGGAACTGAATTTAGACGTCGTTGATTTTAATCTAGCATCTTAAGTCAAGCATGCTTCCTCTAGTAAGCAGGTGTCCCAGTGTGTTCCAGATAAATGATTAGAGTGCTTTACATCATGACCCATGTAAATGTCATGTGAGTACCTGAAAATAACAGTCAGATTATATTGCCTTTAGTACAAAGGCAGTTCTAACGATGTCCCTATATATTTTTTTCAGCTTTTAAAAATTTCACTTTTGACTAGGTGTAGACAGAAGTTCCCAGCTTATGTGCCTGATACTAGGACGCCAATATAAATTCATCAGGTGCATTCTTTGTTGCTGTCTATTTTGGATGCTTTGTGGACACCTGTTCTGTGCTTAAATTTAAGCACCCAAATTTAATATGATTTGGCCCTCATATTTTGTGTGCTACTTCAAACACCCTGATTTTCCTGCCAGCTTGGGCTCATATTTGTTAAGACAAGAGCACAAGCTTAGCTGATTCTGCAACACATGTGCTCCTCTACTTCCTTTACTGTTTTTTCCCACCCCTTACCTCTTATTACTGTTACATTTTGTTAGTTGAAGATAATAATAGTATTTACAGAATCTACATTTATGTATAGTAAACATCCTTATGAGAAAAGAACTCTCCCCACTCCTTATCTGAATCTCGTTATTTTTGCCTGTGATCAGATTTTAATGGGAGAAGACTTTAGTGCTTATCAGGGAAGAGAATGGGAAAGGGGTTAGACGTTTTGCCAGCACAAAGGAAAACTCTGCTCGATGGCGGGAGGGTGGGGATAAGGGCTCTGCTCCACCCAGGGCTGAGAAGAAGGATCCTGCCTATATCCTGGTTAGAAGGAAGAAAATTTATATATTAAATGCTGATGAAATAAGATGTTTTGTAGCTAACTTGTGGACTATATTAATGAAAACGCACAGTTGTTAATAGAAAGCTTCACTCTTTAATGTGAGGGGAAAGGTTGTTGAGGTATTAACAAGGACAGAGGCATTAACTAAAAAATGGGAGATGATGGCTCTTTCTCTTAATTTCCTGCTAACAGAAATGCAAGTTCTCTGTGCGCAGAGCAAGGGAGCGTGTGGGCGTGAATAGCGGGACGAGCAGCAGCCTCGCTGCCCTGCCAGCATCCCAAACTGTCTGAGTTCTCATCAGAAGCGGCTTTTGGCCATCCTGGACAGCTTTTGGTAGGGGTGGTGCTCAGTGTCTCACTGGTTACATTAGCAGTTGTGGGAAAGGTTGGCTTGAGAACCCCAAAATATTTGGAGTGGTTAGCATGGTGGTAGTTGTGTGCTGAAAAAGCAGCTCCTGAATTGCCAGAGAGGGAGCAGGATTAACACGAAATAACTGTCTGCATCTCTGTCCCCCAATTTTAGTGTTGTAAGTAAGCTCATTTAAACATTTATCCTTCAAAATATTTAAAATTTATCTGTAGAAGAGAGCCACCCTGTCATCATGTATTTCCACTACAGATCTTCATGGTCTGAGTGACTGAGTTTTCCCAGATTTCTTCCCCTCCCTGTTCTAAGTGAAGCTGAAATAAAACCCTCACCATCCATTTTTGCTTCTTACCAAATGCTCCTTTACGTGCTGTGTTTTGTGGTGAAGGGCTTATTTTTTTGTCTTGGTTTGCAAGAAATGAAACAAGTAACTTTTCAAGCAAACTAGAAATCTCTACAAAACCTTTTAAAGACCAATTTAAATTCAATATGCAGGCAAGACGGTACAGCTTGTGGGAGTTTAACAGGCAAGAAGTAAAAGAGTAACATGCAAGCATAAATTTCTCTTATGCAATAGGTCCTTATTTAAGACTGCTACTCCTACTTAAAGACTATTCTGTGTAGTTAAAGTTTCTTGCCTAATTCTTCAAGCCTTGTTTTTAGGCTCTTCTGTTTATTTGTGTCATTAGCTCCCAAATGGACCAACATTATCCCAGCTCTTGCAAAGAACTGTCTCCTCTTGCTCTGAAGTCTGTCCTGGTATCTAACAAGTCCAAAAATAAATGGTACAGTGTGTTATAGATGTACAATGGCACATCTATGTGTATTGGGCCCTTGACTCTAATGTGACATTAGGTGCTTTTTATTGTGATTATGTGCCCTTGAACACTGGTACCATTTCCCTCTGCTTGTACTCCCTTTATCTTTCCTGTCTCCTCACAGAATGGAGAACCTCTTGGTTTTCCCCTGCCCATATCATAGGGTCAAATTCAGAGGTGTGTTACCTTGTGAAATGAATAGCTATTAAAATTTTAATCTAAAAAGAAACTACCAAAATGAGTGACATATGTCACATGTAAAGAATTGCCTTGGATATAAGTTGGTAGGCTGGAACACTGAATATACAGCTTGAAACTGGAATTGCTTTGCATGTACTATTGTGTGATACTCGATATATCTAGACAAGAAGGTCTAGGAGATGAGAAATCATAAGGAAAGAATTTTGAGTAGTTTTCTGAAGGAATGGCAAAAGGCGCTCCTTTAGTTTCAAGTTTTCTGTCCCTCTTAACGTTCCTGACTGTGACTTACTCGGTATTTTCCATGCTTTATATGATCTATCTATGATCTTTGTCAAGTAGCTATCAGTTTTTTAACAGAGAACAACAAATAAATAGTGCTTTATTTGAAAAAATGTTACTTTTCAATAGATGACAGAGATGGTTACATTAGTTTTATTAGTAGTTATGAGTCCAACTTGTGATGACCTTAATCTGAAGAGTGCTGTATAGAGTTGAACCATAAAACTGATACTTATATTGAATGATTTTTTTTTTTAATAGTTTCCAGGGAATTACAAATGTTAGTTCTCATTCTCTCTCTTTTTTTTTTTTTTGGTCACCACCGAGAGCCAGATTTCTGAAGTCAAGGATGAAGTGCTTGTATTAGGGAAAATATTCTCACTGGGATTTGGGTGCTTTTGTGTTTACTGAATTTACATTGGTTTTGTTACCATCATTCTTTCAAAAAGGACTATGTATATGTCTGGGACATGCTTCAAAGCCCCCCTGAGTAGACAGAGACTCCCTTTAGCTCCAGATTGCTAATACTCTGTCAGAACCTGAAGCCAGTTGTACAACCTGTTGTTCACCTCCTGGTGCCTTCTGGTGTGAGTATTTAAGGGAAATAAAGGAATTCATGGCATGTTTCAATTTAATTTAGATTCTTGGCTTAGATAGCTAAATTTACATTGATATAGATTAAGATTTGTACATGAAAACCAAGATTAAAAAAAGTTATATAGAGAGTGTTTAGTACAGTTATCATTTACTTGTTAGCAGGCTCTAATTTACAGCTTTTTTTCTTCTCCTAATTAGTACCTAAAACTAAGTAAAACAAACCATATAATAAATGCTATACAACATTCTAATCACATCAGTTGTTTATGGCCTAACCTTAACTTTCCTATTAAACATTCACAACCCATGACAGCAGGAATCATTAATGCATCAGTGCTGAGCTGTAAACAGCCAGAGTCTGGAAAGCGTAGCTGGAGAAGAAGACATCTGTACTTGTCATATTGTTACGGTCTTTCCCTGGTCCTTGCTCGTGGCTGCTGTTGGAGGCAGGATATTGGCTTGCACGGAGCCGTGGTCTGATGTGCTGTGGTCGCTCCTTTGGTCAGTCTTCTGCATTTTATAAACTCATAGGTTTATAAACTTCTAACTGGGAATTTCTCTGGTTTTGTTCTGTTACATTCTCGTATTCAGTATTGGTATAGTTCTTATTTTTCATTCCTGTGGTTGTTAAGACATAAGAAGATGATGACATGAGAAAAATGGGAATAAATATAATAATGGGAAATAATGAGAAAAATGGGGGAAAAAAAGGGAATGTGTGGAAGGGGAGGGTATCAGTAGTGGCTAGGAAGGAGGGAAACCCAGATAAGGAATATATGCCTAGACATACTTTCTTGAGGGCATATGTGAGACTTTGTCATAGGTTTTTGTATTAGGTGCTTTTCTTATTGACCAGATTCATTATATCCACGTAACAGGCTTCAAATGTTGGGTGCTCCTCAAATCACTGTTTCTCCAGTCGTCTCCTTGCAATTGTTCTTGCTCCGCTGAGCCAAAGTGTTGATGTTTATCCAGGTTTCCTGTAGCACCCATAATTTATTTTTTGCTTTTAGAAGGAAAAGTTTCCACACATTGTTTTTAAAACAAACCATTGTGGAGATTTATCTTGGGCGTGAAGAATAGTCAAGCCAAGATCCTGGAGATGCTTAAACTTTTTTAAATGACTCTAGGAAATAATACATCATTTCAGCTCATCTGTATAATGGAAATTTCTTAGCTCTGCTTCCAGGCATATAAACATTACCTCATAATCCTATTACTGAAACAAAAAACAGTATTAAGTTTGACTCGTATTGTTTTGACCAATAACATGTATGGCTGAGGTGGTTTATTTTCTAAGAAAAAGCTAGAGATATCACTACAGATTTATGGCATGCAATGGATATTATTTTCTCTGTTATTTAGGAGTGTGTATGGGGGATAGTTGATTCGCTATGTTGGGTGCTGAGAGAAGCTGTAAAATATTTTCTGAAACATGCAGTACTGTGATTTGCCTTTCAGTTACTTAAAACAGAGGGGTTTCAATGTTTTCAGCCCGCTTTCTGCCTGCTGCTGTGTAGGTTAGTATTTCAGCTGTCCTTTGCAACCGTTGCAGTTTTCAGACATTAAAGAATGTCTAGAATGTCACAGGCAGCAGCACAAGGAGCATTTGAGTAGAGTTTTGGGAGGCTGATCATGTCCTTCAGATGCTGGAGAGACACTTGCTCTTCATTGCTTATAAACCTACTGTTGTATATATAAAAAATGTGAAATTTTTCTTTTTATCATTGGTGTAAACCTGGAGAATGAGAGTTGGGGGAAAATTGAACCTGCTTTTTGTGAAGAGTGTTGGAGAACTGGCGAAAAATGTGTTGAGTAGCTGCTTATCTTGGGAAGGGTTTCTTCATCTTGCATGCCTGTTGCTTTCTGGACTCTGAGGTTTTTATATTGGCGGTCTTGTAATTCTGTGGTACAGGATGAGAGTCAGCAGAAGAGTATGAATTACTGTTGTCTACTTAGCCTATGAATCACAGAATTATTCCCAATGTGATTGCTTCTTCTGGGAAGCATAAATAAGGCAGTGGTTTGTGCAGTCTCAGTTCTTTCCAGTGCTTTCATCCTCAAGACTACTGGAGTAATTTAGGATTGAAGAAGAATTTTGTTATTGGATAAGAGAGTTAGTGAAAGTATATAATGAGGCCCTGAGGCTTTCTTCAGAGTTTCTCAAAGTTTTCCAGTAGAAGAAATGCTTTTTATGGAGATAAAAAGCTTGCATAAGACGGGAAGCATGGTTAATCTCCTCAGCCGTTCACTTCCCCCTGCATGTGAAGTGAGACTGGGTAACAGTGTGGGCTCTGTATAAAGAGGCTTTTTTTTAGGAAAGGGAAGAAAGGGAGAGTTTCACAATGTTCTTGATATCTTTGAGGGCTATATCACAGTGTATATAGACAAGAGAGTTTCTGTTTATTTAGTCTTCAAACATGGTGTCTCATACCAGCAGTTTCAGAATTTTCACTAATCACCTTGCAAGATATATATACGGCTGGCTTGTTCAGCAGCAAGCATACAATGACCTTATATTTACTTTTCCCAAAGGGACATTTGGGTGTCTCGTATCAGCCTTTAAAAAGAAACTGAAAAAAAAAAAAAAAGAAAACAAGAAACTTATTTAGTCTCATTTTTAGAACATAAATAGTTACACGACAGCCTTTTTGATGTGGGGGTCTGTGCAGTTTTGATAAGAGTTGCTATTAACATAGTCATAATGTATTTTGTCTTCCTCCCCTTCCCTGTGGCCCACAGCCATGTGTGCCGGTGCAAATTTAGCATTAATACTTGGCAGATGTGTGGTTCTGCTGTCAATTTAAAGCAATGCTGTGTAAGATGCTACCAGAAGAGGTGGTCCCACTCAGCCTCCTGGTTTTGCCACATCTCTTACAGATGATGGAACTTCTGCTATCAAGGAGCTGCTGTGGCCTGAGAGCCAGTTCCAGAAGCAGCCGCAGTTGTGTTTAAGTGACATGGAGGCACACACCTAAAGAGATAATTAATTGTACTGACTTTTTGGTGGTGCTGTTAATCATCTCTTGCTCATTCTCTGGGAGAACCCAGCTGTTCTCCCACCTTGCGGCAGCAGCCCTGGTCAGGTCTCTTGTGCTTTGTACTACATTGTGATGGGGAGTGGGGTGTGCAGTGTTTTGAGAAGAAGAGTCAGCATCATGAGATATGTTAGAGTTTGCTGGACTGAAGTAAACCTAGGTTGATAAGAAGCTGGACATGCGCCTTCAGGGAAGGGTGCTGGTTTTTCTGGCCCACAGATGAAGCTGCCTGCCTTGTATCTGCTGCCATGATTCAAGACTTGTCTTTTTGTTTCTGACATGTGCCATGCTACATTGGATTGTTGGTTTGGCTGGTGGGATGGCCCATTTCTAGTATTGGTGCTGCCCATTTAAAGGGAAAGGTACAAATGATACCAGCAGAATGTGCTTTTGGAGAGGGGCAGTTTTTCCCCTCTGACTGAGGGATTGCAAGGCGTTATGTAGCTATTATAACTAAGAGACTTCTGTTGGTAAGAGAAGAAATGCTGTGGATCCCACATGGGGACACTGGATGATTGTTGGCTTGCACTACTATATTTAAACAATTAGTTGCATGTGCTGTAGTTTCTGTCGCCTTCCCTGGGGCTTTGCACAGGGTAAGAGGCTGTGTTGGTATTCCTGATGGCATTAGGTTCCCTGTGGTGCCAGGCTGGTAAGCTATTGTGCCCTCAGCATTAATCCAGCTTCCAGACTGGGTTTGGACAGGATTTCTCCCCACCTTGCCCTGCTCCTGCCAATCTGATTAGGGGAAGCTGGATTATAAATGTAGATTTGTGGTGGTTTTTTTCTGTCCTACTCTGTAGTCTGGGCAGGGAGTGTTTCCTAGGACCATCTGAAATGTAAGCTTGTATGTTAGCTATGCCGTCTTATGCATTTCCACTGAGGTCTATGGAATTTGTCCTATTGATTTGTGTGAGAGAAAATCCCAAGGAGAGCAGCAGAACTAGTTAGGAATTTGGGGAGGAGGGAGAGAATGGTCCTTATGCTGGAAAACCTTTGTAATGTAAATGAGCTATAAATCAGCTCTCTCCCTCTCTTAGTGCACTGAGTATTTTCCTGTCAGACAGCAGTCTCTGGCACAGAAAACTTATCTTTGTATAACACTTAATGTACTGATAATAACTCTAATGTTTTACTACTGTTTTTCTGGAGTGGCTGTTTTTGTTTCAGTAGACGTAAACTTAACATCTAGCCAATCAGGAGTAAACTTAGTTTAAATTATATTTTATGTTTTTGACATAACAATTCATTTCTGTCAGCTGCTAGATTTTTGCTTTCAGTAATGCTTCCATAAATATATGCCTTCAAGGTGTTAATCACATGTTTCAATCAGACTGTCTTTAAAAATCAAATCTCCTTACGCAGAAGATTTATCCTTATGTTCACTATCTGCATTAAAGAGATGATGCCCCTCTTTCCACCTGGATCACAGCAGGTGCTGCTTGTGGCAGTTCCGCTTGCCTGAGGCTGAGAAGGGTTTTTTGTTACTCTAGAAGTGTTTTGCGTTACAAATGCTGCCAAAAAACCTTTTTGGCAATCCCATAGAGTGTCTTAAGACTGCAGCGTATGACTCTGGTCCCATGAACTGATGCCTTTGAGCAATTTTATGCATATGAAGAATCATACTGTTGGCTTTAACAGGATGGTGACAGCAGCTAGCAGAACAGGCGTGTAGCAAGGGTGGTGGAAGCAGGTCCAAGGCACGGCTGCTGTGGGGTGAAACGCTGGGGCAGCCAGAGGAGGGGAGGCCAGCAGCTTCCCATACACGTAGCAGGTATAGGACCAGCGTGCCAGGACGCTTTCCTTCCCAGCCCAGAAGGGAATGAGCAGAGGGGGACGGGGCGTCGCAGAGCACCTGCCTTATCTGGCCCCAGCCGGCCGAGTTTGCCAGGAGGCTGTTGTCCTTGGATACAGCATGGCACTGAAGATATCTGGTGGCTTCTCCCCACCACCCTCCTGTTCTGCTTCTGCGGGGTGGAGGCAGCGCTTGGCCTCTGTGCTTGTGTGTGCTGCCAGGAGCCAGGCCGCTCAGTGCTAAGCAGAGGAGCTGCCTTGTGACATCAAGCTCAAGAGCACCAAAACTTTCTGGTTTCCTCAGCTTATTATTCTAGTTCAGTGTCTGTTTGAAGTGTGGTGAGACCTGGACTCAGAGTCTAGAGAATGTGGAGATGGAGCAGAACCTCTTGTGTTCTTCTGTTGCCCCGTCGTGCTGATGGAGGGCAAGATTTACTTCTTGCCTTTGCCTTTCCCTTGCAGTAATACTGCTTCTTCCAACTGTAAACATATTAATCACAAGTTAAAACTTTCAGCTGAAGAGTAAGTGAAAAAATCCAAACTATCTGTCAGTCAAAAATAAAAGCATAAATGATATTTGATATAAAAACCACAGAGAAATTTTAAGATGCAGTAATTAACACACACTTTGTCTCTTGCAAGTGTAAGCATCATGGAGGACCTGCTGCCCTAGTATAATGGTAGGGCTACTGAAGAGTATCAGACCATGCCAAATACTCATTTTAGCGTAAGTTATATGCGTATCAGAAGTTGTGTTGGTACATGACTGCCATGTGATTGTCCCATGTAGACAAACCCTGCCCTGTCTTGTCATCTTTATGGTTAACGTTCTTTTAACTATGGTATTAAAAAGATGATGCCATGTTATTTTGTATAGAAGCATTGATGCAAACACCTCGTCTAGGTGGAGGGGAATTATCATTCTCAGTTATGAAATACCCACTGTATGAGACAATATCAGTCATTATTCTAAACACTGAAGATTCCTCTTTTTCCCATCCAGTGTTATCATTGCTGGGTGTTTCTTAGAACTTTAATCCATGTAACAGGATCTTCGGTACACTTGGGTATTTCCTTTTCTGTTCTGAGTGTCAGCTAATGGGAACTCTATTCGGGATGCCAATTAAACTGCTCAGCATGCAAAATAGGTTTCAAGTTGTGTGAGGACAATGAATGCAAACACAGAACTGAGACATGAGGTGGGTTGGTTGAGATTTGTTTTTAACATCTACTCCGAAATACTTTAAATAGAACCTTTCTCCACTTGTGTCACAGTGCTTCTTGCTGTGAATTTGTTCCTGAACAGATGGGTTTGCAACCTGTTTGTAAGCATGTGTGCAACATGAGCTCCAGATGTGATTAACAGAATCCCTGAGAAATACATGATGGCATTTGGGTACTTTTTGTGTCATCATGAATGTTAGCATATAAAACCATTAGTTTGGCTTCTTTTTTAGTGGTAGTGTGTGTGCTGTGTTTTGGTTTTTTGTTTTTTTCTTTCATCCTGGTTTTCTCTATTAATAATAGGAAAATAAGAAGTTGTATATTTTTTGTGTTTTTCTTTTTTTAAATTACTTCTGTTTACTTCTGTATTAAATCTGTAGTTTTATGCCATACAGAATGGTGCAATGATGCAGAGAGCCTTGATATTTAAATGTTAATTTTCAAAAGAACTTTTTAAATAAAAGCAAAAGCTAATGCAGACAGATGCTCTAAATCTTTGTCCCCTCCCTCTCTAAGATATCCCTTTTAGTGGTCATTCAAATAAAGAACTGAATTTTTTACTTACTTTGATCATTGACTTCCTGACCCTGGTTGCTTTTGGATCCCCCTGACCTTGCTGATCAGCAAAGTCAGCCAGGTGACTTCGCTTACCAAGTTGAGTCAACTTATTCAGAATTAAGGTCTTCTTTATGAAGAAAGCAATGATCTCTTCCCTACTGCCACTGGAGAAGCAAAGTCACTGTTCTGTTGCTTTTTGCAATTGGTGGAAGTTTCCTGTCTCCCAGCCCTCACAGTTCAAACCCTTATGAAAATTTCCCATCATCAAAGCGCCTTTTCTGGATAAGTGCGAAGAAGCTGCCACAACCACTTCAGTGCTGCATGGCCTGTGTCTGGCTTGGCTTTCTGGCTTCCTGTTTTTGCTGATCTCAGCCTAATGTTACAGGGAACAAATGAGGCTGTAGCTTGACAAGCCCCTCAGGCTGGGCAAAGTGCCTTAGAACCAACACTGCTGCTTGGAGGAGCAGCCTCGTCTCTTCTTTTGGCCTTCTCCTTTGTGTTGAGACAGATGTTAGTGCAGCCAAGCGGGATCTAATGGGGGAGTGATCTGATTTTGCAAAATTAATTTGTGTATAGAAACTTTTGCTGGGTTATCTTTAACGTAGATAACTTCACAAATCTGGTCCTTGTGGGGCTGCAACAAGCGCTTGTATGTGAGGATGGGGACAACTGTTGGAGACAGGATCAGTGGTGAGCGGAGAGGCGCCTTTTTTGCTGATGAAAGTGGCTTAAAACACTTCTTTGAGCTACAAACTTTGATCTACAAGGTTTGAGCTGAGTCTCCTTTACCTCGATAGTACCATGTTCCTCCTGAATTTTAGGGGTTTGCTGTACTTTTTGCCCCTTTACCGATGCACTCACCGTGCTTTATCTTGGACAGGGGCCAGTTTGGGATGTTCGAAAATGAAAAACAACCTACCACCAACCAAACAAAAAAACCCAAGCGAGTGAATGCAGGGATCCCTCATGAGTATGCCCACAGGTGTATGGGCTTCTCACAGTTTGTGGTGTAGGTATCTGCTGAGAAAAAGAAAAACAAACAAAACCAAAACAAAATAAACTCAAACCAAAACCAACCAAACAAAAAAGGCTGTATTCCTGCTACTGTGTTCTCTTGTCGAGGGTTAAGATTGCGGGGTGACAATAAAACCCTGGCAGATGTATTGTTAACCCCCCTCTTCCCCCCCCCACTTCCCCCTTTTGCCCCTCCCTCTCCCCCCTTCCACTCAGGACAGGCGATCGGGAGAGAAAAAGAAGGACAGAGAGAAGAGAGTTGAAAAAATTAAAGATGTTTTACTAATGCTACTAATAAGAATAGAGAAAATAATACAAAATATACAAAACCAATCTTGAAAGTCTCAGCAACTGCAGAGCCAGCACCCAAAGTCCTGGATTAGACTCCACAGGCAAGCAGAGCTGGATTCAGTCTCTCACTAGGCCTCAGTTCGCAGGGACGACTAGCAAGGTCCTCTCCTAATGTCGGCCATAGGGAAAAAAGGGACGAGATCCTCATGATCTCCCATTTTATATGAAGTATTCACGTGAATGGAATGTTATACACAGTTGGTCAGTTGTTCCTCGTCGCCCCTCTCACGAGATGTCCATCCGCGCTTATCAATAAGTTTGCATTCCATTGCTAGGTTTTACCAAAACATGTGTCTGGTTCTCCAGGAAAATGCAGTTAATATGAAGGCTTTAGCTGACAGGCAAAATTCACTGAAAGAGAAACTTGTTTTTAACAAAACCAGGACATCTCTGTAGCCATTCACAGGCCTGCCATCATGAATTTTACTAGTTGCTTTTTGTACCTGTTTACATTTTCAGCAAACACAGCATGCCTAAGCTATTTATATGCTTTTCACTGTATCTGAAAGTATTTATTGAAAGAATTTAATGTGGTACCCTTGGTACTTCTCATATAAGAAATACTAAAATACCATTACCTTATTTTTTTTCCTGGAGGTGGATTGAGCTACCTTATCACAGTATGATGTATGTCACATTTCCTGTGTATTTTGCTTTAAGTGGCCATTGATTTTTCATGTACCGTTTTATCGCTTCATTATGAATGTTTATTGCTGTTTGAGTCACTGAGTGCTAAATTTCCTTCTGACCTTTTCAGGCAGTTTAATCAATGCTCAAACTGGCACTGTATTGTAAGGAAGGTTTGGTATGTACCTGATGGGAGACAGTGGGTGTGCAGCCACAACTGTATGGAGCAGCACATGTTCCCCACAGCTCTCTGTGTAACCCTGTCTCGTCTCTTCTTTTGTGCTGTACTCAATTCTTGACCTTTGTTTCCGTATGTTAATAAATTACTAATTTAAAAGGGCTTTCCTTATTGTTTCACAAAAGTTGAACTTCTTGAAGAGTGTTCATTTGAGGCAGGGAGGGAGGGGTTTGTCAGGGTTTCAAGTGGAACTTGAGATGTGCTTCACCCAGCCCGATTACCATGTGCTTGTTGTCCTCATCAAGTGATCTTAACAGTTTCAATGCGGCATGACTCTCCTGTGCAGAAACTCTTCAGCTTCCCTGCAATATCCCCTTTGCCCTGCAACTGCAGTTCCCTTTTTCTTACAGTTTCAGCCAGCTGGGAGCTGGCATGGGGCCTGGGAGCCCAGCATCAGCTGGAGGTGACCGGGCAAGGCTGTTCCTCCCTGGCCAGGGCTTCAGTGAGAGGACAGTGTTGCTGAGCCACTTTGGGAAGAATTCATTGCATGTGTAGGAGTGGTTTGGGGTGATTAATGAAGACCACAGTAGGAGAAAGTATCTGGCATCATCAGCAAAGCAGAAGAGGAGCAGGAGGATGGGAGTGTGGTAAGAGTTGGTATTTGCGACAAGACAGATCTGTGGTGAGGGTTTAATTGAACAAGCCTGTTAAATGAACTTCAGGCAGAGTTAAAGGAGCCATCCAAAGGGAGGGATTTCTTCATTTTGCCTTCTGCCTAAAGCTGTTCCTTGAGAGCCTGCAGTAACAGAGATTGTAAGAGAAGGGTTTAGATAGATGTCTAAATCAAACAAAACAGTTTTCCAAAATCCTTTCCCTGTGGAAAAGATTTTATTAAATTGTTGTCATGGTAACAGGGTGCCAAATACATCATAAGCATCATACAGAAAAGGTGGTAATACTTTTTGCCTTTGAAAACAGAAAGTTTATTAATTTGTGGGGAACATTGTATTCTTAAATTTAAGAAAATAACTTTCTCGCAGCTTAAAACTCTCAAGTTTTACTCTAGAAAATGGTGATTATTTTTTTCCCTCTAAAATAAACATTGGGAGCTTAAGTGAGAGATTTAAAATTCCCTGATATCAGCCAGAAGACCGGGGGGAAAATAAACATATTTTCATTTAATTTAAGAACCTTTTTCTATCAGAAGTTTCAAAGTCTTTAAAATTCCAGAACAGCTTTACTACAAATCCTTTCCTCCACATTACAGATGGTGAAACAGAGGTAGAGTGACTTGTTTTTCTAAGCTAATGGCAGTATCAGGAAGAAAATGGACATACATTGATTGTTAGTACAGCACTTTACTCTTTGGAGCGTGCCAACTTTCTTCAGCATTGCTGATGACTGACCATGTGTGAAACCTGGTGCTGGTGTTTGTTGTTGTAGTAATGGGAGTTCCAGTAAAAGTGGAGCATTTTAGCTCTGACCTGTGCTACTACAATCAGAGCTTTCTGTCGATGCTCTTTGTTATTAGGAATGACCAGAATACAGACACTTTACGATGTCTGCAACCACTATAACTATTGATAACTATTTCAGTTACCTTTTTTCATGGCTTTTTTTCGTTTCGCAGTGGCTTGTTTAAATCTCTTGTAAAAGAAAAAAAAAAAAAAAGTGTTCCATACCCTATTTTTGCCTTAATAGTTTGTTTTAATAGGAAACATACAGCATTGTGACTTGCTCATTTCCATAACAGGATGCATACCAGCTTGAAGTGGCTGGTGTCTCACGGAGTGTGTTTTCTCGTGGAGTGGATGATGTTTAATTTTAGGAAGAATTCTCACCGAGGATGAACGCTTTTATATTCCTTTCTGTAATGAACTGAACGTGTCCGCACTGTGGAAGTCAGGAGTTAAGTGTTACGACCTGGCAAGCAGTCCGACTTCCTCTGGCTCTGCAAACAGTAATGATTTATTTTGCCCGAGATTGCTTATTTTGTCAGGTTACATCAGATGTGATGGGAGCACAGCCATGCCCGGAGCTGGCCAAGCCGCTCTGGCACTGAGCTGGGAGATGGATGATCTGTGCGGGTGGGAATAGAGTAACTGACTGGGAACAGACCACTGGGAGCCTAATGGGGATTTTTACTGTAAGGTTTCTGTATGTAGGTCTTTCTAATGACATTGATTTGATGTTTTTAGCCATTCTGGATGAGTGGAGAAAGGCATGTAGGGTTCAAAGAAATTAGTACATGTTGAGTGAGATTAAAATTAACATGAAAATGGTTCATCCTGAAAGAAATAATCCAGGTGTATGTAATTTTGTACACACTGTAAATTAATGGGAATCTTGATGGGAGCAAAACAGTTAAGGATGTTTGAAGTGTTTTAAAGTTATTTTTTACAAGTTCTGTTAATCTTACTGCATATATGCATAAATGGATTAAAAAAATGTTTGTAGAACACAATCTGTTTGTGCTGTGCAGGATGTTAAGCAGATTGTATGCCAGGTATCAAGGGACATTTTAGAGGATGCACATTGTGGAAAATTTCCCAAAAGGAAAACTGTGTCAGCTTCAAGATAAAATGAAGATTCTTCTCCCTTCCCTCTTCTTTTTTTTATATATTTTTTGGAGGGCCACTTTGTTAGATGCTTTTGTTTGTAAAGTAAGGCTTGTCCATGCTGTATGATTTTGTTAATCTAATACATCATAAAAATCATGCCTACACTATGGGCCTAGTGCTCTTCATCTGTGATTAATTACTTTATATTAAATTATGTCCTGTTCAATTGTTTGTTAAGCATTTCTGTTGAATAAGTGTTAACCAAAACCAAATGGAATTTCTAGAAAAGAACTGTTGTCAGATTTCTGTTTCTTTTTTGTCTCGGTGTTAGGGTTGCACAGCTTTACTGGTTGGTTGTTGTTTTGTAGTGAAAGTTGTGCAGATAACGTTACCGCTCCATTTTCTGCTCAGTTTTCTTTTTACACTAACCACCTACCTTGTTAGTGTAATCGGAAACTCAGGCTGTTTTATTCTAAAAATGCAGTTTTACTTCCCTTTTATAGTCAGCCAAATAGACTTGGGTATAGAAGATGAAGTAGTCTATTTCTTGAAGTCTTTCCTAGCTCTTTTCCTGTAAGTCGGTGCCCAAGCTTTTAAGCAGTCTGTTGAAAATTAATTTAAGTGAGTACTGCTGACCTTGTATTTTTACCTGCCTACTCTGAAATTACGTCTGTGTCAGATCATTAGTCTTTATTAAATGGTATGAGAATGGTTGTCATGTTGCAGAAAGTTTCTGCTCCCTGTTTCCTCTCCAGGGTAGATGCCTGAAAGATCTCTGCAGCCAGCTCGCAGTCCCCATTAAGAACCAGTTCCTCTGATTCTGATGGGATTCAGTGGAAAAGCCCCCATGCACAGATTGTGCACAGTAACAGACTGGAAACTGTACTTGGACAGACATAGAAAATGGCTTATCAGTTGTTGTTCAGAAAACAGTTTGAGGAGCTGTAAAAGGATGCCTCTGTATAAATTCAGAAGAAATGTTTTGCCTGTCAGAACCAATTAGCTTGAAAAACATTATCTGGCATCTAAATGAAATTACAGATGCGTAAGACTCTTTCCTCAGAAACTGGAGTGGTTTTGCAAATAAATTGTTTGCTTATCCTGCCTTCCCCTTTTCTCTCTCCCTGTTCCTTCCCCCAACAACTTTCCTAATGAAACCCAACATATCCATTGACTCTGATACTCAAAAACAAACATCTTCTGCAGTAACACCTTATCCATTTTCTGGAGAAGAAGCATATTGTTTTGTCTGAAAGGCTGATTTAATTGCAAAACCTGACACTTGTCAAACTGAGTGGTTTCATTTATTTATTTATTTGGCCTTCAGCTCCCTTTTGCTCTCATAACAGTTAGGACAAGACTGAATGTTGGTTTTGTTCAGAGAAATGCCCTTTAAAACACAACAAGACCACTAGAAATCTTCCAAAGAAGTTGAAGAAGGAAATAAATTGACAAATGGTGTTCTTAAATCCATCTTCCATGGCAGCTCTTGCCGCAGAGGGTGGGAAGTATGTGAGAGCTGTGAGAAGAGCGAATGAGACCTTCAGCCTCCAGCTTCTTCATGAGATGATGAGTCGGGAGATGAGGGGTTTGAAATCGGAGCGGGACCGGGCCTGGCAGCTGGTGTGGGTGCCCAGTCTGCCTTGCTGGGATGCGCAGGTCTGTGTGAGGGAAGGGCAAACGGAGGCTGAAGAGGGTCCCTCAAGGGGCTGGAGTTTTGTTTCAGATACAGTAAACGCTCTGGGTCTGCTCTTTGCTCTCTGCAGCACTGTACCAGCACATGTTAATAATGAATTGCCTTGTTTGTATACAGGATTTTGTATTTGCTTCACTAAGAGAGTGCATGTAATGTCAAAAAGCATAGTAAATTTGAGGCTGCTGTCAGGGTTTTAAGTGCTGTTGAAGGCTTGTTTTGGTTCTTTGGGATATTATAGTTGGGTGAAATGGAGGGTTTTGGGTAATTTTGGCCAGGCTTTAGAGACGTCTTAAAGCAACATCTTCCAAGCAGAGATCATAGCCCTAGGCAGGGTTGCAGTAACTCCAGGTCCTTGTGATGAAAGTCATACTCGGTCCTTATCTGGTATTTTTTCTGGTGTAAAAGTTGTCGCTTTGACAGTTGATGATCATTGCCTTGAAATGGAGCTGTGGGCAGGAGGAGTAGCCTCGGCACTACCTGAAAATCTGATGTCTGCCATGAGGATGGGGTGGAAATTATGGCATGCCCAGATTCTTGGATTGCTCTCACCTGAAAAGTGCCTGTGGTGCTGCCCATCCAGAGCAGCAGCTGTGGGCCGTGGAAGCTCTAGCTTGTGTGATGAGCTCTTGATGGACTGTGGGATGTGGGAATCGGGCAAGATTAAACATTACAAGGAAAAGCATCAGTCAGTGATGTTGTGGTCAGTCAGTTCAAACGGTTGCTTCTGCTTTCCTCTTCGCTATCACAGTTCTGTTTTAGCTCTTTATTCTTAAAGTTACCTAAGGCAACTTTGAAAATTGAGTTCAAATGAGTATGTTTTAAGGAAAGTGCTGATGGAAGCTGTTAGTGTAGTCACAAGGACTGTTAACCTCTAGAGAAGTTTTTTTTCTCTCTTTTTTTTTTTGGTTGTGTGTGTGTTTTGGTTTGGTTTTTTACCTTTCCACAAAATAGTTCTGTTTCCATTAGCAGATTTTTTTGTTGTTGTTTTGTGATACTGCATATATGCCATGGAAAGCTTATTTAACAGAGTTTGTGATCAAAACAAACAGACTAGGAATCTGAGATTGAGTGGAAGGCACTGATGCAGCGTGAGTAGGGCTGAGGCTGCCAGCGGGTGCTTGCCAGTTCTTGTCTACTGAAGCAGATGATTTGGGTGCCCTGTGATACATACACGTGCAGGAAGGTTATTAAGTCACTACAGTAAAACGTCAGGGCCGTCTCTGATTTACAAGCCTGGAATCAAGTACAACAGTGAGGTAAGGATTTCATTGCGTTTCAGTGTAAAGGGCTGCTTTGCAAAGATTTCTGCTAGGGCTAAATATAGACGTTGTGTATGCAATGTGACTGTAATGTTTTGTGGTTGCTACAGCAGCCTTTGATCAAGGCTGTGGCTTATTAGTCAAAAATAAGCTTCCTTTCCATACTCAAATTTTCATTAGTCTAAACAAAACACTTCATTTGTTATATAGATGTATTCACTTTTATCTTTTGGAAATCCCTGTAGATTGTTTTAATATGTAGTCAGGACCTGATCCGTGAAGTTTCACACACACTAAATCTCTTTTGCTGTGCAGAGCATGAACTGCTACTGCCTGTCTTAAAATCAGTGGGTTTGAATGAATGGAGAACCACAGAAATAGGAGCCGTCGTCACTGAGTTGGCTGCAGAATGTGGATCTCCTGCTGCTGTACTTTTGGGGGGCATTTAAGAAAAATGTATACATATGTGTGTGATAGATACACATTTTGCAAGACAACCTTTTGAGATGTTTCGCTAGAAATTGTTGGTTATGTGGTCTGAGAAACTGAGCCTTCTCAGAGGTCTCAAGCTAGATATTCTGAACTTGGGAACTTGTTTTAATATTTTATTTAAAAACAAACAAACAAAACAATGTGTGTAGCCTGAAATGTCTTACTATAATTCTAAAATGCTCTGTGCATTTATGTTGTACCCTGAAAAAATACATTGATAGAATATAAATATAGAAGGTGGAAGGAAGAATCTCTGAAATTCCCACATTACATTAATAAGTTAATACATTAGGTTTTCCCTTACATAAGCTGCTGCTGTGAGATCATGTAACCTTTTCCCGTTTGTGGTGACTCATTGATTGTCTGTATTTTCTGTGCATTATTCTTCCTCTGCACATAACAGTTTTTATCATTAACAAGATTAATTTACTACTCTCTCCTTTAGGTATGTTGTAACTAAGAAGTTAATGTACTAGAGAGAAGGTTCATTAGATAGATTAGTTTTTCATTTTGTGTGTTACGTGTCAGTGATTCTTAACTGAGGAAGGACTATTTTAGTGACACTGACTCAGCCCATAAAGGCAGCCTTTGCTCTCACTAAGCAAAGTCAGAGCTAAAGATGGTGATTTAGCAGAAAATCCCGTGTTAGAATTCCTGAAGCATCTTTCTCACTTGAACTGTGCTTTAAGGAGTCTTCTCAACAGAAAATACTCTTGTTGCTATAGTGATAAGTTGGCAGATTTATAGGCAGCTTGTTAAGATTTCTCCCAGGCGAGCTGCAGCAGCTGGAAAACGTTCTTTCACAAGCAGTTTGCGGCCACATCGGTCGCGCTGCGGAAGGAGCTGCTGGGTGACACTTGGAGCACCAGGTGGTGTGGGTTGGGCAAGAACAGATGTGGAGTAGCGTGGGTGGCTGCTGGGGGATAACCTTGAACAAAATGGAAATAAATAACAAGTTTATATCAAAACAAGTAGCTTTATACAGTAAGAGCAGATGACTGTGAAATTGTTATGGTAGCTGTTGCATTATAATACATTACGATCAGAGGGTTTTGTTTTATCCTAAGCTTCATCTTGAGCACGTGATTCAGTATCTTGTTTTCCTATGTTTAGATGTATAGTGGTTTTAAAGCAAAACAACTTTTTCATGTTTTTTGTTTCTTTTTCCCCATTCGTCCTCCCCTGTAAACAACAATAAAAACTTTATTACCTTTTTTATTATTCTTGAGAAGATTTTCTTGAGATGATTAAGAGTATTCTGTAGGATAATCTTAGTTACCAAATGACTGATGCAAATGTATGGTTTTGACTGAGTTATAAGGAATTCTGATATTAAATTAATTGTAACACAATCAAGTTAGCAAGTGAGTTAACTGATGTGTGGAGGTTGGCTACATCTTAATGTTGTGGGTTGTTTTCCTTTATGCATAGTTTGAAAAAGAAAAGGCAAGCCAAACAAAACACCGAGACTGTCTCTGCCAATTCCCCTGGATCTCCTGTTTCCAAAACACCTTCTGAGAAAGATGACGAAAGTAAAGTTATTTTGGAGCAAATCAGTTCCTCTGAAGACAACTGTAAAATTGCTGGGGAAAAGGAAACCGCTCCAGACAAAGAAAAGAAAAAGAAAAAATACAATCAACTGAAAGACATCAGACGCACAGAACTTAAAAGATACTACAGTACTGGTGAGTTATGTTAATGCTATAGTATTTTGAAATACGTTTATTTTGATAGCTTGTTAATGTACTTTTCTCATTCTGTAGGCCTTGCTTAAAAGGATAGCTGACTTTGGATGTCCTTCCCGTATAAACAAACAAAATTACATAGTTCGGCATATCATCTGCTTCTAACTTTGCAGTTCTTAAAATATAGTTATTTCTTGTTTCTCTGTTCTGAAACTCAGTGTTGTTATAGTCAACAGTTTATTATTGCTCTTTTTGTTTTTTAAGATTTGTCTTCAGTGTTTATTGCATTGGGGTTCAGTTTTTTGGTGGGGTTATTTGTTTCATAAATTGATGTATACTGTTTAAGACTTCAGTCTTCATTTATATTCATTTTGTCTGCTGAAGTGTGAACAAGTAAGTAAATTAACTACATATTTTTAAACAAGATGTCAAAGGACCTGGGTGTTGGAAAGATTGTTTCCCCTACACCCCTCAACTGCATCAGTACCTCAGTTAATCATAAGTACCTATTTTAGATTTATTCTTGCAAGTAATTCAGAAAAAAATGATTTGTGCTTAAATATATGCAAGATGAGTCATACACACATCTATTTGCGGTCCTAGATTATAATTTCTTGGATTCTCTTAAGTAATTTTAGATTTATAAAATACTTCTCCTTGCGGATTTTTTCTTGATATTTTCTAGAAATGATCTTTTAGATCAAGACAACTGTTAAGGTTTCCTGTGGACTGGCATTGTTGTGGGGGTGGCTTGAGACGCTACCGGCCACCCTGCGGGTGTGCAAAGCCTCTGGGTTCTGCAGAAATACAGGATTTCTGTTGAGAAATACAAGAATTTAGTGTTGCTGTTGAGCTGAGTACAGAGCTGACTGACAAAATCCATAGAGCGAGAAACCCCTTTGTTATTTAAATGCCTGCTTTCAGTTGTTCCTAAATAAAGACTTTTTACCCAGTGGAGCATCAGAATTGTGGAAGTGAAAGTTTGAAGGGAGATGAAAAACAGCTGATTGTGAAATGATTGCAATAGCTCCGCATTCCCTGTGCAACTCTCAAAATGAAGTCATTCCACTGGAATAATTAGTTGCCATAGCTCTAGTCTGGATGTCTTATGCCCGCCTTCATCCCCTGCAGTGGTACTTGGCAGCGGTTCCCTGCTCACCCGTTTGTTACTGCTGCTCTCCCCAAAGCTGCCACCCCTCACCAATATCCTGAGCAGCTTCTGAGAGCTCTCCCAACACCCGTAGGAGCTGGACTTGTTGAAACATTTGGCCTTCACAAACCCGCCGGTGTGGCTGAGCTGAGCTCTGTCAGAAGGTGTGTGTTCCCTGCTGGGGGATGCGTGAGCTGCGGTGAGGCGAAGGTACTGCCAAATCTGCAAAGGCTTTGGTTTTTAATTGTTGATATGCTTTCATATGAAACTGGCTGAAAGGGATTATCCAGGCATATACATCTGTCTTCATTATTTAACATTATAGATGCATATGCCCCATTTTCTTTTTTTTCTTCCGTGTGATTTTTTTTCCCCTCTGAGCCATCCCTTTATTGATGTTTCTGAGGTGCTCTGTCTAAAACAGTCTTATTTATGGTTAACCATTTTTCTAGGTGTGTTTGCATGAGGGCTTGGAGGTTTTGTTTGATGGTTGCTTCTTCCCAATTACCCAGCTTTGACTTAATGCCTAGAACTTTAAAAAAACCTGATACAGGAATTAGTAATTATTTTTCTAAATGCTTTCTGCAGTTTGCCAAAATGCATAGGTTTCCTAGTAAAAAAAAAATGTGTTAGATGTAGCAACAGTCTCGCATATTCTCATCTGTGTTGATGTGATGATGCATGCATATTTTATTTTGTGGCTTAATAGAAGTCTTGTCATAAGCTGCTTTGAGATTGACAGACACGACCTTTCTAGGCTAACAGAATGAAGACCCCTGTCCTCTGAATCATCACCCTTTCATGTTTTGCAGGACTATAAATCCCTCTTTATTTACTATTCTAAGAGAAACAGGGAGAGAACATCACATCTAGCTCTAATTTGTTCCTTGTACACCACATCACTTTGTTAGAAGTTAGTGAATGTGTTTACCTTCATGCATTTGTAAATGTTGACAGTGGCATCCTCACTCTTTCACTTTGAATGTCATGTCTTTTAATAGATTTATGCAAGGGCTGATACTCTGTCAGAAGGATTTTGTTGATTAAGTAAACCCCTCTTCACCAGTGGAAAGACTGTCATGCAGTTTCTGAAGGTTGCAGGGAACTGGAGAAGATGGTGATGCTCCCTGCCACACTTCGTAGAGAACAGAGTGGGCGAAGGTCTCTTCTTACTCTTTGCAGAAGGTGGAAGCACAGCGCTGGGGCGTGGAGCTCCTCACGCAGCATCCAGTGAGCGCTGCGCTGTTGCTGGCAGCCGGTGGGTGGCACGGCCGAGCTGAGCAGGAGGGGCTGCAGCTCCTGCACCCTGTAGAAAGGAACCCTCCAGCATCCCTCTCCCCAGCCAGGATTGTTCCCTACAGCGTATCTGCTAGGACTGTGGTGGCACCGTTACAAATAACATAATGGTAGGGGATATTGATCATTTCTCTTGAGGCACTGCTAAATGGCTGAATAGGTCTCGCTGCCAGAAGGTTTCTGCTGTGTAACCTCATGTTCTCCTTTTCTCTGAGCACTTGGCTCTGTAATTCTGCAATATATTTGTACCATTCAATCTCCAAATCTCTAAGGCGAGGACAGATATAACCCTTGTTTTCTTATCTTAAAACAGCAGAGGCTCTGATACAGCTTGTTTTCTTTTCCTGGAGACCAATGGAAGGAACACTCCTTTTCCTTATTTTTGCCTCATCTCTTGGTTTATGTGGCAACCAGCTTCTTAACTTTGTTGTCTTACCCTTTCTGCTGTTGTTGCTGCAGTAATCTTCTTTCAGACTTGCAAGGATGTGTCTCTTTGGTACAGTGCAGTGATTGCGTAGGCACCCTGGCTGCTACACCCAGTGGCCAGGATGCTCTCCCCTTCATCTTGGGATAACCTGGTTGACCTGCTTCTGCAACTTGACCACTTAGTTCAGACACATTTTCTGTGGGAAGGCTTTTTTTGTTGGAAGATGTTGATATGCTAAGCTTTTTTTTTAAAATGTTTTTTTTTTTTGTCTTTCTAATTTTTTTGCCTTTTTTCACCCATTGTCACAGGTTATAAAAGAATTTCACAAACACAAGGTGAACTGCAGGAACCCAGCACTGGAACTGTACCAGCCTGGAAGCAAGAGTTTATTTGCCCTAAGGCAGGATGCACATCTCTGAGACAGTCTTGTTAGGTGGAGTCCTGTGAGACTAGGAAACCAGGATTCCTCTCAGGAATTGCTAAGATGGATGAATATGGATTATCATTTGTGTTTTGCCACTGAAGATACTGAAACAGGAAGAAAGGTGACCTTTGGAAAGCAGGCAGTGTAACAGTGGTGCAAATTAGGCTTGAGCACAATCCTCTGAATGTTGTCCATGTATTATTCCAGCATGATATAGTGTGTCTTTCTACCAGATGTGCAGAACATTCGCAAATTACACTGATTTTGCTTGAAATCATAGGCAGTCAGCATACGTGAGGAATTGGTCTCCATTGAAAAATGCACGATAAAACAAAGTTTGGTTTACGTGACTTGGCCTACATCACAAAGTTACTTTTATCAGCCACATATAATCCATTTAACTAGCTTATCATTCTGCTCTCTAATCATAAAGCCATTCTTTCTCATTCACTGTATGGTGTTCAATTTCTGCAAAAAAGCTAGTGGGAGGTGAGACCAACAAACCTCCTCTTACTGTAGCTCTGATTTCTGTCTAAAACAAGCAGGAGTCCTAAACACTGTGACAAGAGTCCTGAGATGGAAAAAGGGTATGTGCCCATTTAATGAGACAGTATATTGTACGTTGAACGGAAATTGCCATAATATCTCCCCAGAGTCCAGAGGCAGAGAACTGATGCCTTTTTGACTTGTCCTCCCTGCCATGACTTGGGCAGGGGGCGATGTGAGAGCAGCATTGCACATGTATGGTTACTAATCCTCTGAATGTTCTGGGTAGCTGGCCAAGAACAAACGTTCATAAATGAAACAAAGCAATTTTCATCACCTGGAATGTGGTGAGATTTGCTCTGACTGGCACAGAATCAGCAGAGGCAGCTCCCATGATACCAGCAGTTACTTGCAATGCAGTGAAATTATAATTATATAGCATTTCATTTTAATTAAAAAGGCGGGACACTTACTGAACCCACTTTGCATAATGGTTTCTAATATTAAGGTCATTCACTAAATAGGCTTAATCTGAAGTGGACTTCACAGTATATATTGAGTTGAAAATTGAAACTTCCTTCTGTTAATGAGTCCTGGGTTTGTCTTTTCTACTACCTGGTATGGTTATTCAACTGTAGGATACAGCTAAGGACTTAATTAAGGTGCTAGTCATAAAAAGGTAGGGTGCATTTAAAAAGACAAGGAAATCCATATGAATTCTTGCTGATAATTAGTTAACGAATCAGTCATAATCTCGGGGGCTTGGTTTCGTCAGCCTACTCATAGTAGAATCATTTCAATTGGAAGAGACCCTCGGGATCATCGAGCCCAACCATAATCTTAACTGTAGCACTAAAGCATGTCCCTAAGAATCTCGTCTAAACGCCTTTTAAACACCTCCAAGGATGGTGACTCCACCACGTCCCTGGGCAGCCTGTTCCAATGCCGGAGAGCCCTTTCCTAATATCAAAACAAGTACTTTGTATTCTAAGAACTTGACATGATTTATAACCTGGATGACTCAGTGTTGTGTGAAGTTGCTTAATACAACAGTAAGTGAAACAGGATCTGAATTTTTTGCAAGTTCTGAGACCCTGCTTTGGTTTTCTTGTTTCAGGTAGGCTTCAGACAGCAAAAATGAGAGTAGATGCAAAGAGGGATGAAAAGAGAAATAATTTGTTTCTTCCAAAATCAAGGTCTCAAATAAAATTAAAACAGTGTAGGAGAAAGTTTATTTGTGTAGAATAACAAGAGGTTTGAAATAACTTTCGTATGAGTGTAAACCGCATGTAGTTGGCAGTGGCTGGCTGGGAAGCTTCAGGCAGTTGGTATATTGGCATTGGTTGCTGAAACCATGTGGAAAGAATGGTAGACAAATGGCTGAAAGGCAGATGGTTTCAGATCACTTGTTTTGGAGTAACAACAAATGATCTTGAATCCCAGTGGATCAGTGTTAAGGCCACCAGTTTATATTCAAGCTGAACTGCTAATTGGTGTTTACTAGAAACTGTTGCATACAGAAGGGATGCCTTGTCCGCAGGCAGGAGAATTTGATCTGAGCAGTAAGTACCAGAAATAATGCTGTTCGTGCTTAACTTCTAAAAATTCGGATGGAAACATCATAATGCTGCTTGAGCTCCTCGTGTGTGGAATCCTCTTCTAGTTCTCGTCTTGATGGATAAGCTCCTCTTTATTATAAAACTAAGTAAAAGACACAAATAATTGAAACTTGGTGTTTTGTATGAAATCCTTGGGTGTTGCCTATCAACACATGACAAGTTGCCTCAAAACCTATAGCTAAGACAAAAGTTTTAAAGTCTGTTGTTAGATGGAAGTGAAGTTGCATGGATATGTAAAACCAAATGGTAAACTTGGCCACTGACAGTAAACTTATACTTCAAGTGACAGGTGAGGGAGTTAAAATGGGGATGTAAAGGACAGAACATCAAAACTGTGTCCAGTAATATAAAAGTTACAAGATTTCTTAACTGTGTTAAGAGCAAAGAGAAGATAGCAATAATTTTTAGCTCATTATGGGATGCTAATGGTTGAATTTTTGGTAGTTTTCTGGTGTGTATCTGGGCAGCAGGGAGGAGGAAAGGCCATAGAAGGAGAATTTATGCATTTGTATCCTCTGGTGTGATTCTCTCCACTCAAAGTTAGAAATGAAGGTAAACATTAGCTTAATAGATGTAATATCTTCAATTGGCAGAGCTGCTTTTTATGTAGGAGTCCTCAGAGTTTATTGATGAACCTTCTTGATCACTGATATGGCTTTTCTTCAGTAAGCCTTTAAAAAGGATTGATACAAGATTTTTATATTTCTTCTTTTAATTTTCAAATAGTAAATCAAGGCCAATTGCATTTGTAAGAATTATGTTGCTGATGTTACGTACCAGTATTTTGTGAGGCCCTTGAGCTTATATTCTAGAACATTATAAGTTTTAAATTTAGATGGTATCTTACTCCAGTAGCATGACTGAACAAACATGTTTAGCTCTGAAGGGATCAGTTGCTTGCTATGACTTAACACTTTTCTAGGTAGAGGGGAAAAATGTACCTGTCACTTTTATACAACGTTCTAAAAATTGTAAGCAGCGCAAGTTACCAGTGCTGAGTTATGCAAATTGTTTGGTAATTTGAGCACAGGCAAATTACATATTTTAAAGGTAGGTTGTAGAACAAAGATTTTCAGGATGGTGGGCGTGTTAACTCTGACAAATTACTTGGGGTACTTGATGTGCATATTTACCAGAGTATAAAATTGCCGAACATCAATAGTACAGGTATTTGGAAGCTGTATGCAAGGGAGTAATGGGAATTACTTGCATGACTGCTGCCGAACTACTATGTCCAAGCCTGGTGTCTGTGATTCTAGGTCGAAGTGCCAGAGGGGCCATAGGAATGACCATGCTTTTTCAGACCAAAACCTATTTACTGCAGCTTTTGTTCTCCCACAAAGGCCACACCTGAATGTCTGAAGAAGATGAAGAACACAGTGAATTCTGTAAATTTATCTGCACTAATGTTCTCCCATCCTCTGATGATTTTCAGCTGTTGGGCATCTCCTAAGCTGCTTGTAGTCTGCATATTTAGGGATTGTTGTTCTTCTCACCTTGTCTCTCCCTGGGCCTCTGCAGGTTTCTGTCATCTATGATATCTTTTGGTAAAGAGTGCACAGGTTTGCTACCATTTGCATCAAGAGCAGTCTTGCTCCTGCTGGCTTTGTTTGATGGCCACTGGTTCTTGTAGAAGAATCTGAACAATCAATCCGTACTCACTACATCTGGGCCTCTTGTGATTTTTTAATTTTTTTTTTTTTTTTGGTACGCTTGTCTCTATAAAATACGCCCTCTTCAACCCTTTCATTTCTAGGCTGCAGCATGTCAGCTGTTGCATGGCTTTGCTTGTCCTTGTTATCCTTCTCTGAACTTCCAGGATGCTTGGACAGGAGGTGTTTTTGCTCATAACTCAGATTCTCTGACTTTATTTACTGTGAGCTCTTTTTAGCACGGCTTGGGGAGGAAGCAAATGTTTGGGGACAAGAGGGAGTTGTGAAAGACTCCTTCATTTATATCTATTCCAGAGGAGGAAAAAAACCCAGACCCTTATCCTAAATTACTTGTGGAAGTAGTTGAAATACTGCAATAGAGAATTTTGGCAGGCTGAGTAGGCTAGGAGGTGGAGAGAAACACATGGAGATTAGAAATCAGGGATACCTTTGTAACAGTGGCAGTAATTATTGAAGGGAGAAAATGTAAAAGTGTTACAGCGGAATTCCTGTCACTGGAGAAAAAAAAATAACAGGTTTTGATATTTTCTAAAAGTTTAGTTCTACTATAGCAGTTACTCAAAGTATTACTTACAATAGTGACATCTTGTGATCTGTTCCACAAAGGCTGGACCAGAGAATGACAGGACTGGTGTTTGAACAGCTAAAACTGATCTCACTGCTGAAAGAACCAGGTGCATTTCCAAGGGTTGTGTGTTTCCCCAGGGCTTGAGTCTTCAGGAATAGTGAGAACTTACATTCTTAATGACATTTAAATGCAGATGTACTTAGCATCTCTGAAAAGCAGCCCCGGGAGGAAGGGAGGAAAGCTGTGGAGCAGTCGGTCACATAGTGCACGGCGAGGCTTTGGCAAGTGTGTGTGGGCAGAAGGGGAAGGAGAACTGTGTCGAGAGAATTAATGAAGAAAGTTGTCGTACTTCTGCCTGGCGTAATGAAGGGAAATACATCTGCAGGGTTAGTGAGTCCTTCACTTCCAGGATCCACTGACTCATCACGTTTGGATGTGTCTGAACCTCCCCAGGTGGTGCGAGCTGCCTGTTGGGTCTTGCTGAGCGCGGGTGCCCTGTGAAGCTACCGAGCGCCTGCAGGGAACGTGCAGCTCCTTGGAGGTGATTTTGGTGGTAGCTCATCCTTGGGGGAAGGGTTGGACTCTCCTTCTGATTATTCTTTCCAGCGCTTCCTGGGAGGGCTGCTGACCAGGTGGAATGGGTTTTTTTGCCTCTTCACCCAGCCAGGTTTCCAGGACCTGTGCCCAGGTGCCTGTGGAGCAGTTGTCTCTGGTGCCCGGGTGTGTCAGTGCTGTAGTGTCTCTCTCCTGCCCAGTGACACCCTGTAGCTCTCTGGGGATCTCTGCCCACAGGGAAGAGGCAGATTATTCTCTTTGTAGTTTCCGACACGAGGTTAACATTTGCAAGATTTTTCTTCTCTTTAAGGCAGGAATATTCATAAACCAAGTACATAAGGAGTATGAGAGAGTGCATTTGAGATCATATTGCAAATGTTTTAGCCTCCATGCAGAGGTGTGGGGGAGTCATTCTCAGGGAGTCTGCCTAATTTAAGCCTGGTATTCTCAAGGCAGGCTTCTAATTTATCTTCTTCAACAACATCTCATGTTGTGCTTGAAATACACCATCAGAAGTTTACCTACAAGGTCTAAAAAGCAGACTTCCTTCCATATGCATTTAAATAATAATACAAAATTAAGCAAGATCTATTTTATTTTGTAATAATCTTGCTCCTGGCTTTCCATACTGACATCTTCTTGTGTCTCATCAGTCTGTTGTGGTGTCTGTGATGCGACTCATCAGGTTGCGATTGGGATCAGCAGTGAGTATAAACTGAGTTGCTCTTTTCCGTGGCTCCTGAGGATCTGCATGATGAAGTGCTGGCAGTCAGGGACGCATCAGATGCTGGTGTCATCTTTGTACGTGAAAATAGGACATGTATCCCACGTCTTTAGACTCTTTGTGATTTTTCCTTTGTATTTTTGACCTGTGACCTACCAACCAATAGACAAAGCAGGACAGCATGTGTTTTGGAGAGATGTTGTCTTGGTTGACCTGCATGGCATAGCCTTCACAGGCAAGCTGCTGTGTGTTCAAGAAGCAAAATGAATGAAAGAAAACAGCATGTGTAGTGTTAAGTTTTCTGAAATATGTATGTCTTCTTTTGTGATGCCTGAGTACAGGTTCCCTAAGCCCTGCTCTGTTGACAGGCTGATTTTGTTCATTCTGTATTATCTTGGAGTTCCTGATGTAGGGGATAGTCAGAAGTTTTATGGTGGTAGTGTTGTGACAGATGCATTTAGGTATGGACACGTAACCTGAACAGGGTTCATAAGCAATGCCGTCTGTCAGACCACAGCAAGACCAGGGGGCAGCATCTCTTCCACCCATCTCCAAAATACTCCTGAGCCTACCTACACCTGAAGTGAGTAAAAATTCATGGAACCTTTTTTGTCTGCATCCCCTAATCTCTTTAATCACTGAGCCTTTTTTTCCTCCATCTTTGTGCAAGAAACCTGGAACTAGCTCTGGTTGTCACCATATTCCTCCTGGGGTGTACTTTCATAACCATTTTAAGCCAACTTAAGGTGTCCACGCTGCTCCTGTAAGAGAATGTGCTGCCCCTGCTCCTCCTGTACCCAGCTGGGTGTTCCCAGTCCCAGCCTTCAGCTGTCACCAGCCCAGAGAGTCAGGAGCTGCTTTCTCTTGGCTGGTGGCTGATCACCTTTGCCAGTGCAGGGCTGGTGGCAGGAACATGTGGAGGAAGAAAGCTAGTGGAATCATTCCTTTTGGCAACAGCTTCATTGTAGGTTGGTTTAAGCTGCTTGTGGAGCTGTGCCCAAATCCAGTACTGCTCTAGAGGGACTGATGATCGGTCTGTTTTCAGGAGGAGCTGCAGAGAGTCATCTGTATTAAGCCTTTGTCACTGTCAAGGTGCATTTCTCAAAGAGATTAGGTGTGTGAAAGGTTGTTTTTTAAGCATTGCTTATTTTGAAATTTGTATCTGGTGTTTTTTTTCTTAAAACGAGCAAACCCCAAAAAGTCCCAAACAACAAACAATGTGCAGTTTAAATTATATGTTGGGGATTTTTAGTGTTCCCTAATGGAAATCTTTGCTTTTTCTCATTCCTACTAGTTTGTTTCTTAACTTGACCTGAATGAACTCCATCCAGCAGAAGCCTGAGAAAGGCAGTGTGAAATCTTTCCTTCCTGTACCTGGATTTTCTCCAGTAACTGAAAACAGGATGTAGAATTTGCACAAGAATTGGGTTCCTGCCCATACAGATACCAAGTGTCTGAACAGTTCGTCTGGGCAAGTGATAGAAAATAAGAATGTCCTCTCTCCAACCTAAGGATACCTGTGGTATTCTTCTTGCAGTTCTCACTAACATTACATATTTCTGTAGTGAGTTCAAAGATTAACATACTTCAGCTATGCTGTGCAGTTTGATACGGTTTTTGAGTTGATAGCACAAACATGTGCATGGAGTGTACATCTGCAGGTGACCAGCTTAGGCAGAAAAGCTCTTTCACATGCAATGAATACTGGGGGGAAATGCTGTCCAAGGGAGCACTTACCAGATACTTTTATGACTGTCTTTATCAAACTGAAACTGTAGAGTTTTTTTCCCCTTGATTTAAAAGAAAAGCAATGAAAGTAATTATATTATTTTCATGTAATTCACCTTGCTGCTTTTTGGACTGTAGATTTCTATTTTGAGTCTGTGGGCACTGTTGCAATGTATTATGGTAAGACAGGTAGGACCTCACTGGCTGATAAATCTGGCAGAGCACAAAATTCATTTTGTCCTGCAGCTCTCCCTGGCTTTTCATCAGTGCACCCAAGAGGGCCTTTCCTCCTATGCAAACACACAAGAGCAGGATATTTTAGAGGTAGACTGTCAAACACATGGGTCTTTTAGTAGAATGAATGGTAGAATGCTGAATCTGTGAATTGTCTTTTTCAAATTGGTATTTCTGTGGAAGGTTGACTTGTTGACTTAACATTGTGTATTTGTATAATGCTGATCGTGCTAGCGGGGAACTAGCTTTTGCCAAACAGTCCAGAGGATATAATAATGCATTTTTGGGGGTTCCTGTTGTGTGCATATCCAGTGTACCCAGCAAGCTGGTAGGAGCACATGCTGAAGCTTCTATTGCTTCATCTTTGCTTTGGCTGTTAATCACTCTTCCTAGGTTGAAGATAGCACGTGTACCTCCACACTGTGTAATTACTTCCCTAATAGCTGTAGACCTCATGGGTGTCAGCTTTTTAATCTGCCCTTAGGTGGCAGACATCCATTGCTTGCAGACCATCTTTTCTGTGGCTGATAAATGTGGCTCATAAACTCTTGCTCTGAAGCAGGATGAAGCACTTAGCTGAAGATGCGATATTTGGCTGATGACTGCGGTTAATCTAAGCTGGTGTTGATGTGAAGCAGGACTTTGGTCTGTCTTGTGGATAGCTCAGGTGAACAGCATGCTCCCAAGTCCATCTTACATAGGCTGTTGGAGATTGGTGAAGTAGCAGTGGAGAGAGACATAGATGTAAATGAAAATCAGGTCAAGAAGAGTCCACAGTTGTAATGACACCACAAAGGAGTCACTCAGAGTGTGTGGGAACAAGCTCCTGTCATGGAAATTATGATTGCTTCCTGTTGTTACAGGCTTGTCAGTATTTCACTGTGGCTATCCAGGGCCAGAATAAATATATAGTTCCAAATACTTCCACAGTAAGTATAGTTAGATCCTGTATGAAAAATGCAGGAGACCACTTGCAAATATTTTCCCATCTGATATTTTCTATTGATGTATATTTGAATGACACACTTAGAGCTTTGTGTAACAAGCTTCTGTTTCACCATTCCTTTGTCTATATGCAGGAGTGTGCAGAAGGACACCAGGCTGTGGGATGGAAAGCTAAAATTATGACACGTTTTTGTATCCAGACAGCATCAGTAGCAACTAAACCTTCAGAAAAGGAACTGTGATAGCATAGATCAGACATAGGACCGAAAATGAAGAGAGAAAACAAGTAATTATCCTTTTCTAAAGGAAAGAATAGTTAGGACCTGGATCTACCACCCAGCTGCCTCAGCTGTGGTGGAGCTGTTTTTTTCAGACACCTCTGCCCTTCCTCATTCTCATTCACTCTTTCTCCCCCTGCCCCATCCCTCCCTTCCCTCTCATCCTCAGAGCTGACACTGAGCCTGGGAAACGCCGTCTTGCCCTGGGATGGTTAGGCAGATTTGGATTGGATGAGAGTCAATAAATTAATGTAGGATGAACAGAAATTAAAGATAGGAAACTATTTGCTGTTTTAAAGCATAATCCAAACAATAGAGCTCCGCAGAAATGAGGAAGAGAAAACTTGTTTTTATATGATAATATGGATAGATCCAGATTGTATACTGTTGCCTTTTGAAATAGTGTTACTTAGGCTACAACCTCACATTTGAATGTGTTTTGTGGTGAAGAGGAGCTGTTTGTATCTTGGATCTTGTTCTCTGCTATAGTAACAGTCTTATAATTCCTCAGAGACAGTAGTTGTTGTATAACACCTTGTAGAGACCAAACAGATCAAGCTCCATTTTGAAACTAATGAGGGCTTCTTTCCCTCTTATATCTGTTACTTGTTCTTACTGATGTCTTGTCAACCATCCAATTTGTTGCTGAAACTTACCTGATTTTATGCCATCCGAGTTTTTCTGGTTGTCCCTCAATCTTTAAGTATAATAAACAAGTTTCATTTATGTAAAATGGTTTTCTTTTTAAAATTTCTTCCTGGAAGTGGCCCAGGATAGATTTAGACTGTGTCCATATGTCTGGTGGCTGTAGTTTTCTTAGGCAATAGCTTCAAAGTAGAGCCGAGTGCTATGAAGAGCTTGATGTTCCACAATGTGAATTTACTCCTCCCTGCTGCTGCTGAACAGGGAGATCTTGTGCTTCCTTCCCCTACGCTGAACTACGTTTTTTCCCCTGTCTCTGAACTGGCACTGGCATTCATCTGATCAGAAGGTGTGAGATGAATCAATTCACTAGATCAACAAAGAAAAAAAGAAGAGATAATTGATTGTTTTAATTGGTTGTGTCTCTGTGGCATCAGATGAAGACTAGGGCCTAAGGTAGAAAAAGATGTGAGAAAAGCTCCCCTCCTCTTAGGAGCCATTAGTTTGGTTTATGAAACCACACACGTCTGTCTGCCCTGAAGAAGAATTGGGCATCACTGTCACTGCTAAGTAATGCAAGACTGAAGGAATCCAGAGCTCAAAAGTTGTACACTTCTCTGTGGTCTAACTTAATAAATCTTTTGAAACTCCAGTCCTTGATGTCTTTGTGTAATTGTACTGGATTACACGAGCACTTTTCTTCTGGTTTAAGTAAGCTACGTTTTAAAAGTAAGCTACCAAACTGATCTTCCAGGCCACTGCACCTTCAGTGAACTCAATTCAGGAGCTGTGTGGGTTTTGTTCTGTTGCACCTCCTAAAGCGAAATCAAGTGAATCTTGATGTGTGATTCTTTCATTTTATTTCAAGTATTTGCATATGGGGGAGTTTGGTTCATCCTGTAAATGCTTTCCTCTGTGTAAGCAGTACTGACTTTTGTTTTGAAGCTCAAAGTGTTGTATGGTTACTTTTACAGTTATTTAACATTCTCAAAATACAATCTAATTTCAGAGCTGTTCATATATTTTTTTTTTCCACCAAAGTATTCTCCTTTACTGTAAGGAAAATTACCTGGTTTTGTTTTTGTTTTTTTTTTAATTCCTGTGCCACTTTTATTTCTGTTTTTCATTTCTATAGCTGCACTGAACAAATATAAATTTTCTAATGATATATCTCCTACAAACTTAAACATACTAATCTGATTTATAATATGCAGACTACCTCTGCAATGAATTTCTGTGCCCAGCTGGCAATGTACAGTCTTGGACAAGTCAGAGGTCTGTAAATACGTAGCTTGTGTTAAATTTCAGGCATCTGAGCAGTCCCTTTTGGTTTTGACACTACTCTTTACCCACATCTGGTGTTTGACACTTTCTGGTATTACAGCAGTGTGAACTGTCAGTTCTAATAAAGTAAGTAGTAAAACTTCAGAATGCCTTAGTATAAAATCTTCAAGAGGGATGCACTTACTTCAGAGCCCTAATTTGCTCTTGGAAAACCTCACCCAGGCACTTATGCAAACTTTACCCAGAGTGAAGCAGGGATTGGTATCTCAATGTCAGTGACATCTCCAAGAACAAAGCCGTGTATGGTGTAAGAATACAATTAACAGCTGTTAACTTTTTGCTCAGTCTCAATGTGTATTTCACCCTTGTGTAAACAGGTATTCACTTGTGTCTACAAGAACTTTGCCTACAGAAACTTTCCAGTTGCATCATGGAGACTTGGTTTCCAAGTCCAGAGAGGTGGCAGATGCCCCATCCCTGGTAACATTCAAGGTCAGGCTGGATGGGGCTCTGATCAACCTGATCTAGTTAAAGATGTCCCTGATCACTGCAGGGGGGTTGGACTAGATGACCTTTAAAGGTTCCTTTCAACCCAGACTATTCGTGATTCTATGAAAAATTGTATGAATCATTCCCCAAAACACGACTAGCAGAATTGAGATTGTTTTCTCTTAACTGTTTTCCTTTCACATCTTGAAATATAAACCACTCCTTTGGAGAGGTGTTCAGGATAATTACATTTTTGTACATAACATTCCCTAAGGACGAACAAAAATGTTTCTTGAAATCTAAACAGCTGTATAAAAACAGTCTCAGTGTGTGTTTTGGTTCTACCTCAAACCCAAAAGAGAATGTGATCTTTGTTTTGATCCACAGACAGCTGAAGAAGATGTTTGTCAATGCACTCGGTCTATCTCAGAGAGGCTTAGGACACAAAACATTTGTACCATGTAGGACATTTTCACCAGCATAAAAGAGAAGTGTGTGTAACCAATTTCTTTTAGGGTAAAAAAGACAGATATTATCATTGCAGCTGGGAGCGATTCTCCTGTCCAGTTGATACATATCTTAACTTGTTCCTAATGTGTATTTAGCAGCAAAGCCTGGTCCTTTTCAGACCTGAAAAGCATGTTCGCAGTCTGAAAGGCTTCTGTCATTTTTCCAAGTATAGTCATTGCTGTATCAGAAACCTGTTACCTCTCATGATAGACCTGTCTTGCCCTCATGTCCTGTCTTTGTCTTCTCTCTTCTTCCCCATGACAGCAGTGACATACTTGGCAATATGGAAAAATATGACTAGTATCTTACAGTTTTAAGAAAACCCTTATTATGTCATTGTGCAAAGTAATGGGTTTTTCATATCTTAAAATCTGCATGTGGTTTTCCTTCCTCCATCTCAAAAAGGTTATAGTAGGAGAAGAAAAACGAATGAGAAAGGCAGCCTGTGTGATAAGAAAGTCTAAAATATGCTGGCATTAATCAAACTGAAAAAGTGAAATAACTAAGAGAGGATGTTGGAAATCTGTGACGTCGTGAATGGTATGCAGAAGGTGAATATTTATTTGTTCATCCTTAAAAGAACATTAATTAGGAGGCTCAGTGAAATAAAGCATAAAGTACAAGAAAGGAAGCACTATTTTATGTAGCACTTCACGGTACTGTGGGGTTCACTGGCAATAGGAGCAGTGTGGAGGTCTTGAAGGGACTGGGCAGTTCAGTGGATGCCGCTCTTCTGCCCTGGGAACTCCATGATGTCTAGAAGCCAAGGGGGCTGGTCAGGGGAAAGATTTCTGTATTTACAAGCTACCTAAGTGTTTGGTAAGACGGAGATTAATGAGTAAAATGGACTTTTGGTCCAAGTATGCCATTGCCTCTATTCTCTGAGGCTACTGAGTTTATCTGGTGTGGGAAGTGGTCAGTTCTTTGGCCCCTTGTTAACTTCAGCATTCCTGCTGCTGTTACTAGACGTCAGCCTGACTGATGGCTCCAGGAGCTGTCAGGCAGGTTCAGCTGTCACTGCCAGTGCTGTGACACCTTGCACTGATTTTGGCTGGCAGCAGGTTAGTCCCTAACATTGGTGATGATGGTATTGTCTTGCAGTGACACGTTGTACGTCAGTGTGAGCAGCCTGGGATACTCTTGTGAGTTCTTGACCTATTCTATCTACTTATACAGCTATTTACAGAGTGGCAGAGGCGTAATTCTCCTATCTTGCGTCAAGGTCTTTTGGATGATAAACTGATTGACCTCTTGGTCATACTCCTTCAGTAGTTGCCTTCCAAGGTAACTCTTTTTTGTAATGTTTCCCATAGCATTGCAAAATGAAATTAGTCTTGCAAAATATTCTGCTAGGAAACCGAGTTACGTATAAATGCATCAATAAGAGCAGAAAAAAAATTCCATTCTAGACCTCTCAGTTTTCAATAGGCCTGTATTTTCTTGCCTGTTCTCGATTGGCATTCTTCTTCTTCTTGTTGCTCATTAATTTTACTATTTTTACATAATTCTTATTTGACTTGTTTCCTTAAATCACAGATAGGCTCGGTCTACCCACTCCACCCTTCTCCTTGAAATGCAGTGCGATGAAATTTGCATTAACACCTAGTCAATACTCATGGTTGTATGATCCCATCTTCAGTGTACGTGCAGCGCAGGAAAACCTGGGAGGCAGAACCGTGAGTCACTTCCCCACTAAGCAACTGTCTGAGTTCAAAAAGTATCCAGTGGCCTTTATTTTCAAGCCTGTGGAGAGGTGCAACTCTTACATCTAGGTGTGTCTGAAAGAAACGTGGTGACCGAGGACTCCATCATGCTTGCTGGGCTCTGGGTGCCTTTGGGACTACTACTAGAGCTAGCTGCTTTCAGATCGTGTCAGAAAACATTTGGCTTCCTGAAGGAGAAATGAGGAAGGATAAGGGAACTACAGAAATAGTATATTGTGGTGTTTTGCTTGCTTAGCCAAGCTTCCCAACCCTTCCACTGTAACCATTCATGCAGAGCATAATTTGTGATCTTGGCCTCACTACATGTACAGTAAGTGGGGTTAGCAGTATCTGTCAGATTTAATGGATTCATTGGATTTTTTTCCTCTGAAGGTCTGAATCTTTTATGATTTTAAAGCTTTACATGCACAATTAAAAACATAGACTAGTTAAGGCTTTCCTCTATTCAAAGTGATACGGTATGGTTTGGAATTGCCAAAGCCTACCCAGTATTTATGCTCAGTGTAAGGACAGTGTCCAGAATATCTTTTTGGTAGGACTTAAAAAAAGAAAGGAAGAAAAACTTCATGCATTCCAAAAAAGAAGTGTCAGATTTGTTTTTGGAAGACTGGTAGGTTCACAGGCTGTGACTGCCCCTTTTAACCTGTAGCTGAACAGGTTATACAGTGTGTATTCTTGCACATATATGTGAAAGAAAAGCAATCCATCTAATTGTTTTGCTTCTTTAGGATTTATTAACCTTTACTGACACTCGTTGTTAGTTAGGAAAGTTTCTTCAGGCAGGAATATGTCCATATTGGCAGTTGTATGTAAAAAATGGACTAGGGAAACATCCACTCTTTGTCACTTCTTTGTCTGTCATATTGGCGTTGTGTTTCTGATGGTTTAATGCTGTGCTCTGCTAAGGTTGTTGTTACCTGTTTTGCCATGCTTCATCACAGACTGCTTTGGCTTTGCTGAAAGGAAGATGGCGTGACCGTGGTGGAAATAGAAATGGTCGGAAAAAGGCAGCAAGAATACTCATTTTAAAAGTTTTTCTGTGGGTCTTCAGTCTCAGAAATGGAATGTCTGAGATCACTGAGTGATGCTCTGTTCCAAAATCCTATCAGGCTGGCATTGTCCTGATCTTCCTCTTCCTCCCTCTGTCCTTCATGCCACATGTACTATCCACATGTTCTTAAATTGTGTGTGTTTAGGCCCTGCATGTTTTCTGTATCTATTAAGTTGAGTGAGAAATGCCTTTGCTCTCTGTTGCATCAGTTACTGACCACAGTGCTTCCCATGGCTGCATCCCTGCCTTGCCTTGTGCTTCTCCCCACCTTGGCTGGGCTGCAGCACCCTGCCAGAGGCAGCAGGACCTTTCTGGGGGGCTGGGGCCAGCAGGCTGGGCGATTGGAGGAGCCACATGTGGTCTTACCACATTGCAGCCCTGCTCCTGGAGCTGGGGCTGCGTGTTGCCCTCGTCCCCACCATGTATGTGGGTCTGGGTGCGGAGGGTGAGCCCTATGGGGCTGGGGCTGGCTGGGCAGCTGACATCCTCCCCAGTCCTTGGCTTCGCTCACCCTCTGCTGCTGTGGTGAGAATTGGAAATCGCTGCCTTGCCCATGCCACTGAGAGCTCACACCTGCCTTTTGGGTCCTGCATGGATTTTGGCAAATGCAATGAGTTTTGTGTACTGCAGCTGATGGAAAATGTGTTTCCGAACAAGCTTTATGCTTTCTGATGCTTGACTCCATGCATGTTTTGCTGGACTCTTGGCATACTTTTACCTTCGCAGTTTAAATTAGTGTCACATAGGCACCCTGAGGTTAGTTTAAGGGACAACAGGGTCCAAAACAACTTTTATTGAACTGGTGAGAAACAGGGTTTTAGCACTCAAAAAGTGACTTGAATACAGGTTTGGATGAGGAAAATTATTAAGGGGCAGCAGTTAATACAACAGGAGGTCCACAGAGTGCAGGCACGTGGCTTCACCAGAAACAATGCTAGAGCCGCCCCTGAGTCCGGGAAGAGTACACACTTGCCTGAACATGGTTTGGGATTATTTTAAAGGGATACATGTACTCGTATTGAGTACGGAAAGTGTACACTCGTGATTCTGCGAGGGTAAATTTATAATATGCTCGCAATCCTCCAAGGAGAAATACACGTGCAAATGTGCACGGAATATTACACGTGCTTATGTGGAAGCACGAGAGGAAAATACCCCCGTGATTATGCGAGGAAATAATTTATACACGTGCTTGTATTGAGCACGGAAAGTATGCATGCAAACATGCACAGAAAGTATAAATACATGTGGAAATGTGCACAGGAAGTAGATACACTTGCAATCCTGCAAGGGTAAATTTTACTCACACACGTGGTGGCAAGGCAAGCGGAGTCTCCATCCCAGGGATGGGCTCTCGGCGGCAGCATCTGACTCGTGCTCCAAGAGATCCGTGCAAGAGGGCAGAGTCTTGACGAGAATCCCATTTTTATAGCCTGATCAGATCTGACTGTAGGCATTCCAGAAGCTCCTTTGCACCCCCACACTGGCTGTGGGGTGCCCCTGAAGCTTCCAAACATCCCCCACAGTGGCCGCGGGTGCCCAGTGGCTCCCTGGTGCCTCCCTTCTCCTTTCTCTTAATGGCCCTGGCCAGGAGGCTCTGGGTCCAAACAAAAGAAGCTGTTAGCCTTAAGCAGCAGAGAGAGAGGGAGATGTCTACTCTTTCTATGATGAAGGAGAGAGGGGGGTTTGCATTCTGCCACAAGTAGTATTTAAATATGACATAATGGTGGTGAAGTGAGGATTTCTGATCATACCAGCGCAGTGTCAGTGTGTACATTCATCTGCTGGTTTCTACCTAAGCCAGTGATGAAGTGGGGATTTCTGGTCATACCAGTGCAGTATCAGTGCACACATTCATCTGCTGGTTTCTGCCTCAGCTGGTGGTGAAGTGGGGATTTCTGGTCATACCAGTGCAGTATCAGTGTGCACATTAATCTGCTGGTTTCTGCCTCAGCCTTGATAGGAGCTCATGACATAATGTACTTGTATCCAACAGCTAAATTGCATAGGAGTCACGAAGAAAAACATGGGAGCAGTTCTGTATTGATACAGTACCACAGATACAAAACTATTGCAGAGTTTCTGAATGACTACTAAACCTGCTGTATTTGAAGTTTCTCTTGCCTTGCAATGCAATTTAAGGCCTAATAGATACTTTTGATGTGTCTTCTTGTTCCTGTTCACAGCTGCACTTTGCACATCCTGTAGATCTGTTTCAAAATATGTTGATAGGCAAACACCTTGAAAGTCAATTACTTGAATTTTTTTTTTCTCTTTAGATGACAATCAAAACAAAACCAATGAAAAGAAAGAGAAAAAAATGGTTTCTCAGAAACCCCATGGTACCATAGAATATACGGTAAGTATTGGTGTTTTGCTTTGTTCATGTCTGCTTTTTGAAAGTGGGGTTGTTGAGGTCGAAAGGGAGCCAGTGGCACAAAACTGAAAGCGCTAAGTGAATACTGGCTGCAGTTTGTACCTGTCTCAGTAGGGATCACTGTGTAGAGAAAGCAAGGCTCACGTCCTGAACCACTGTTCCACCCAGGTGCTTCTTCTCACAGCTGCCAGTCCTATTTCTGCATCACAGCACTTTGATAGCGAAATCGGTTTTGTTATCTGAAAAATACTTCCAATCCATGGTGTTGCTTGGGTCACCATGTTGGCCTGTGCTTGGTGCTGAGACAATGTGAGACCTCTTTCTTTAAGCTGGAGCAGGGCTCGGCAGTGCTGCTGCAGTGGCTCAGAGGACCCGCTCTGCCCAGAAAGTCTGGGTGAGCCAGCCATGTCCCCAAACACGGGGACCTGAGCTGCTCATCATGCAGAGCAGCTGTGGGAGACACGTGTCCCAGCTGGGAACAGCACAAATGGCTGATGTTTTGCGACTGTTGAGAGTGTAATAAGCTTTCCAGCGCATGTCCTTTCCCCACTTCCCAGGCCAGTTCTAAATGAGCTGGTGCTGCTTTCAAGTTCCGTGAGAAAAGGAGAGCAGCATCTGTAACATCTCTCCATTTTATCTACTGTATAGTGTAAAAGAATGTTTTTGTATTTTTATTGATCCTAGCTCATCATGTAAGCTATTATACAGAGGGTGTGTTGATATCATCACATTTATTCCCTGTGAACAGTCTGCTAGACAGTTTTAGTTCAGCTGGTGTGGTGAACGTGTTCACTATGGTTCTTAAGCTTCAACTCTTTCTTCAGGCTGGAAATCAGGACACCATAAACAGCATAGCATTAAAGTTTAACATCACCCCAAACAAGCTTGTGGAGCTCAATAAGCTTTTCACGCAGACAATTGTGCCAGGCCAGGTAAATATTTTCTGTTTGGTGGGGGTTTTTTAGTACTTAAAATGTGATTATTTGCTATGTATTTAAAAGCTTTTTACTACTTTCACATATCTTTTAAGTACTTCGGTACAAAGATAACGGACAGTAATTTAAATCCCTCAAAGGGGAACTTACTAGATCGTTACCTGGAGTTTGGGAGGGAGCTTTGTAATTGCCATATCTGACTTGTGTTATCTGTTTTCTGTCACTAAAGCTTAAAGATGACTCTGAAGCAAAAGAGGGTAATGTAGCTGTTGCAAGATTCTTGGGAAGCCTGGATAAATGCTATATATAATATATTAAAGAATTTGAGAGAGAGATACAGTAATTGAAATGACTCTTTGTCATTGTGTTGGGAATGAGTCAGTCTTCTGCAAGATGAGAAATAAATGGAGATAGACTGTTTTTGAGAGAGTCAAATAATGGAAATGCAAATGTGAAGGCAAACACTTGGTTCGTGAAGAGCAGATCTCTACTTCTGCTTCACAGACATGAAGAGGCTGAAGTGTCCAGATTAGGAAAATGGTTTTATTTTTGTAAACACTTCTAGTTTAAAATTAAGCTGTTAACATTTTTTCACCTTTAGAAGTATCTTTCTTTGCTGCGACAGGTGGAGGTCCAGACCTGTAGTGCAGTTTCAGTACTGTGCTACTAAGAATCTGGAATGTTCACTGTGAGGGAAATGTGAAAATTCAAATAAAGCATTAGAATTTTATATACATGTATTAGTGTGAGGGTGGTTTTTATTTGTTTTTTATGTACACGATGCTAAAATGCTGGTTCAAATAAGGAATATGTACTTAAATTTGGAGATGCAAATATGTTTTTGGATACAGACAACGTATAATGAAGTGTTATAAACTTCTAGCACTGAAAATCCCCCATCTTCAGCAGTGGCCTTATCTTTGGACCCAAGTTTCCTGTTACAAGTTATTGACTATTAATAGTCATTTTACAGTTACTTGTTTTGTAGTTGCGATAGTTGTAAGAGAACTTGGGATTGTAAATTTGGGGAAAAAGGAAGGTATTCTTTCTGTGGAAAAAGTTTTATTTTCTTGCTTCTGTCTCAAAACAAAATGTAGAGCTAGATCCTGTAATTAATTCACCTGCATGTGCCCTGCCATCACCACCTGTGAAGAACTCTAGAATAAGTAGTTAAGGAGTGTGTTGCAATTGCAAGTGCTCAATATTGATTGAGTTGTCTTTCTAGTAGAATGTAGTATTTATAGTGAATAACTTTTTACTGTTTTGATGTATGTGTTTGTATTTAGATTCTCTTTGTGCCAGAAACAAGCGCTGTGAGATTGTCTTCATTCAGTCCTGGCGCTCATGTTTCTCCCTCATCATCAGATGCCGAATATGATAAACTCCCTGTAAGTCAAACACTGGCTCGCTGGTCTTAAACTCACAATGTAATTTCTGATTCTGAGGCTGATATTCAGGGCTGTGTGAATAACAGGTTTTTGAGCTTGCAGTTCCAGCCTTTTGTGTAGTGTATTGAGTAACAATTTTAATTTGCTGTACTACAAAAATTACCATCTCTTTAAAATATTTCGAATTAAGGGAATTCTGTCTGAGCATAGAAACCCAATACAAGTTCAGTTGGGCCCAGAGTTTATCAAAGCGATTGAAAATGGTGTAGTGTGTAGTTTTTAAACAAGAGAAAGTTAAATGTGAAGAATTATTTAGTGTTTCACTCTGGAGGTTTCTGTGCTCTGCAGTCCAGAGCCTTGATCCTGCATTGAGATCCTTGAGCATGGAGCCTGTTAGTTTAGTTTGAGCAGTCATTTTCCTTCTAGTTAAGCATATTATGCTGGAACCCTTCTATAGACTTGTCTTGCTGGATTTAATCTTTATGAAAGGCCTTGGCATAGCGGATCCTTCATTTTCCTTAGAAGGGTGATTGGCAATGATGATTTTAGAGGGTCATTTTAGGAAGTTTAGCTGTCTACCTGCTGGTGCTAAAGCAAGTAGACATTTCAAATCCATAATTAATGAAAAGGAAAGTGGAGCGAAGCCTGGAGTAAATAAATGTATTTAACCTCAGTCTTACACCTCTGTGCCACCTGCATGGGAAGTCGTGCCAGTGCACTGTGTGCAGAGGTCTGCAGTGTAGATGAGGTGGCAGGACTGGCCCTCTCCTAATGGGAATACCTCAATGAAATTTGATGAGCTGACTTGTCGTTTTTTTCATTTTTTGCCTGTTATTTGTGTGGGGGTGTTTTGTAATGTTACAAGGCTTTTCTTCCGTACAGGTAGTGTCCACACATACATACATACATACATACATGACCACCACGTTTCTTCCTTAAGCAAAATGAAAACGGTTGAACCTGGCCTTTTAGTTGTCCAAAATCAAAAAGTACATGTTTCTGGTCCTGTTGCTCTGCACTGAACGTTTTCTTTTTTAAGGATGCTGATTTGGCAAGAAAGGCCTTCAAACCAGTTGAGAGAGTTCTGTCCTCTACCTCAGAAGAGGATGAGCCTGTGGTTGTCAAGTTTTTAAAAATGAATTGTCGTTACTTCACAGATGGTAAGGTAGGTGGAACCTGACTTTTGGGTATTGTTTGAGATTCTTTAAAAGCAAAATCTGTTTGGATGAGTGAGAGATGAATACTGGGGGAGTCAAACGTACTCCACATTTGTAAAGAACATTAATGTTATGGTGGCTTTATCTGTCACTGCTGTGTTTACGGGTACCATGGTAATATGCTGGATCATTTTGTTCTTTCACTTATTTAACCTGTTATGATAGTTGCTTTATGAGAGAATAGCTCTTCCACTCATCTTCATTCCCTTACCACATCTTACCAGAATTATCTGTTTAAGAGCGTATTGCTGGATACACAGGGACAACTGTACTTCAAAGTTACGACGTGTCAGGATTAGTTGTCCGGTTCCATCAAATTGTGCAACAGCTTAATAAAATGAGCACATGCTTATCTATTTCATTTATGTCTTTAAGCTAAATTTTAACTGTTTTCAGAGTAGTGTTTCCAAATAGGTCCATGTTGCTTCTGTACTTGCTAATGAATGTCATGCAAACCCTAATAAAAAGATAAAAATTGCATGATGCAACCTTCTCTTTCTTTTTCTTGCAAGCATTCTTGTAACGTACATGTTCCCACTGGGACTGCAACACTAAATTTTACAGCTGCTGTTTTAGAAGCAAAGGCACAAGGACTGGGCAGTATTTTAACCCTCTTGTCTTCTCAAGGTTTTAATACTCTGTCTTGAACTATCTGCTCTGATGTATCTCCTCTTGTTTGCTCTGGTTTCAGTTACATTTCTGCATGTTTGGGTTTTCAAGCTCTCTGGAATTTATAACACTGGAGATGCTAACCATTGTAGTTTAAACATATTTTTCCCTTACTGCTGACTTTTGTAAGATGGATGTGTTTACACCTACAGTTCTTGGCTTCTTCTCACATTAAGTGTATGTAGACTGCATTTAACTACTCTGAAATTTTTCAGTCTGCTATTTTGTAGAAAGTAACAGGGGGCTACTTGATGTCTCACACATAAATTAGGGCAAAACTGTTGCTTTGTTATGTGCTGCTTGCTAGGTGCAGAGGATACAGGTTGCCAGTTTTATGGCTACAGAACCGAAAATGTAATTTGCAGTCAGAACAATTAAAAGTGGGCCAACTTCTTTGCCAGTGCAGCTAAAATCCCTTGTTGCCTGCCTTCCTGCAGTGGCTGGGTAGGAAGCAGAGCCTACTGATGGATTGTTCTCCTGGCTAACTAGACTTACATTACCTGTGGGAGAAGCCTCTGCACTCGATTCTTTCATCCAGACACAAACCAGACACGTGTACATGAGTCATGCAGAAGAAGCAAATGAGAAATTCATACAGACTTTGCTTTACAGAGGAGCAGGCACACACGTGCTTGCTTTGCCAGTACCAAGCCATCAGCTTGGCATCTCCCTGATGTAAAAAAAAAAAACCCAAAACAACAACAAACAAACCAAGCTTGTGGTCTTTTACCTGCCTATTTGTTAGCCTTCATTGCCTTCCCTTGCAGATGACCTTGGATAATTAATAGTATCTTCAGTGTAGGTCATTCCTGTTGATATGTGGCTCCTGTTTGCCAGATGTCATGATCTATGCACAGCTTCTGAGCTGGTCTGGTGAATTTTGTAGCTTATCTGGAAGAGATGGTGCAGGAGAAAGGCATTGGAACTCTCCCTTGACAACCTTGAAAAATGGTCAGTTGTCATGGGTTGGATGCTGAATGGCTCTTATTGAATCCATGGCTAGAGCACGTTTTGAAGAATTAAATGTCTTCTACAGCTGTGCAAAATATGCTTGGATCAGTGGAAGAAGCTGTTTCTATACCAGGGAGAGGCTGATTCATATTAGGTCCCTATATATAGAAGCTTTTTGCATGTACCTCTGGGAGAGCAGATCAAGAGGACCTATAACATAGATTAGCATAGTAACCTTGATATTTCCCATGAGTAAGACTGCCTTCATGTGTGCTGGTTGCATATAAATTCATTTATCAAATGAAGGTGGCTGCATCTAGAACAAAATAGTACTTTTTTATAATCCACTAATCTATTTTGTCTGAGATTGATTAACAATCTGCAGTTTTAGCCTGTAGCAGCCAGCACTGAAAGTTGAATAGTTCAGATGTTCTTCCTTATTAGCTAGGAACTTGGCTAATTTTATTCTTTGCGCTCCTTACAATGCCTGACTTGATGCCATTGGAAACCAAAAATATTTTGTTAGCAAACATTGCATGATGGGGTATAAAGAGGCAGGAGAAAGGTTTTTCTTTGTAGGATAGTAGCCTAAAATCCAATACCAAACAATAAATGAATTACATGTGATGTGCTAACTTTTCCTTCTCCTATTTTAGGGCGTAGTTGGAGGAGTCATGATAGTAACTCCAAACAACATCATGTTTGACCCACATAAGTCTGATCCTCTGGTAATTGAGAATGGCTGTGAAGAATATGGGCTCATCTGCCCCATGGAGGAGGTTGTCTCAATAGCTCTCTACAATGACATCTCTCACATGAAGATTAAAGACGCATTGCCATCGTAAGGAGTGTTCTTCCCTGAACTTATGTTTGCACATTTTCAGTAAGGGTTATGGAAAAGGTGGGAGGGGAATGGAGGGAAAGAGTTTTAATGCAGTAGAATAAAACAAATCACGGGAGGAAGGTGCCAGAAGAGGAGTGATTCACTTGTGTTGTTCTTCCACTTTCTTTTTGGAACACTTCAGTGGCAGTAAAGAGAAATGGGTCATGAATATGAAAACCAAAGTGCAAAGGAGACCAGTAAAAAACGGTAGCTAAAAGCACTGGTCGCATACTGTGGTTTGGCTTTTGCACGGACTCGTCTCTGGGGTTATTTTGGTGAAAGTAAAGACATTTAGATTTGGGCCATTTGCTGCATTACTGGGACTGATCTGAAAGGATTATTTAAAATTTTTCTTGAAGATAACAGCACCTTAACTGCAAACTTCAGTACTTGCAGAAATAGCAGTCTGTGGAATACTTCCACTTCAGAACCAGAAATGCATTGATAGTTAGCATTTATAATACATAATAGACTTTCTGGGGTGGGCTACCTTCATTTATGCATAGTCTAGGCACTGTTTATGTATTTATTCTAAACAAGGTTTTGTCCTTATAGGCAACACCTGTTTGATCAGTGAAATTCATCTACTTCTATTTTCTCATTTCAAGAAAAATTCCTGACATATTTTGTTATGCTCATTACTAGAGTGTCTAGTAACTTCTAAGTGATGAGAATCTTGTATTCTTATTCACCTCAAACCTTTTAGCAGTAACGAAGAGCTCAAGTTGTATGCTGTTAAGGTTTTGAGAATTTTCCATTTTGAAATGTTTTGCAATTGTGCTGCTTGAAAAAAGAAATCTTGGGGGAAGTTTGCATTCAAACAGTGCAGTTGAGTAATGGGAAGAAAAATAAAATTAAAAAAAATCCAACCCTCCTGCCTGTTACTGTTTTGCAGTAAACGTGTTCCAACAGGTACGGCTTATCTCCGATTTGCTTTGTTCTCAAAAATACATTTGTACTGACTGGGGAAGCATGGATGGTCATAGAGGTTGACTCATTGTCAGGTGTGGGAAATAACAATATTAATATGGAATGAATGAAATTCCAGCAGCTAAGTACATGTCCTGTGGTTTGTGGTTACTGGACTTCTGATGGCTTGCACATTGTTGTTATATGTGTACCATTTCTTCACCCATGTGGCATATACTGCCAAGTGATTTACTCATTTTATTTCTATATTATCCTTTCTGCATTCTTCTTCATTTTCTTTAATGTCATTTCCGCTGGTGTATGTTTATTTTGGATAAAGTAATTTTTTTGTTGAGTTTCAGAGCTTAAGTTAAGTTGGTATATTATTTATTTTTTCTTTTCCATTTTTTTTCTGTTTCCATTTTGCTTTTAACATCCTATGTACATCCATCATTTTCCCTGACAGTGACATACCAAAGGATCTTTGTCCTCTGTACAGGCCAGGAGAATGGGAAGACCTGTCCTCCGAGAAAGATATCAATCCTTTCAGCAAATTCAAATCCCTTAGCAGAGAAAAGAGGCAGCAGAATGGGGATCCATCCATCACTCTGGGTGCCAAACAGATAAAACCGTCGGATAAGGAAAAGTCTGCTGATTTTGAAATTCTTCAGTCATCTGAGAGTACAGGCTCAATCAAATCAAACTTACTGGACTTTCCCAACAACATCACTGCCACTGAACATTTGGAAAAGTTTGCTGCAGAACCATGTGCCAAGGAGCCTTCTGGGGAAAAAAATGCGTCAGACATCGAAACCAAAGAAAAATCCCTTTTGGGAGAAGGAGAGGATGACTTTGAGCTGGAAAAGACGTCTTCTCATGTGGACAGAGGGTTGGACAGGAAAATCTCAGTAAAGGAAGGCTTTCTGGCTGACCCCAGGGAGTTGGGGAGAACTAAGCAGCAGGTAACCAAACCCACTACAGAAGTCCAGGAGCACTTGACAGTTGATTCCTTGGAAAAAAAGGACAGTGTTGAACCTAAAGCTGACTTAGACTTAGAGCTGTGTGAAAAGCAAGATGTTATTCCAGAAGTAAACAAATGTGTCAGTTCCCCAACAGGTAAGGTGGAGACTACACTGGACACTAAAAAAGAGCTAGAGAAAGATAAACTTATTGAATTTTACCTCAATAAAGATGGGAATGGGTCTCAGTCATCTGAAGACTTACACAAGGCTGAAATCCAGAAAGGTGAAAACAATAAAGCAATTGGTATAGACCTTACACTTAGCTGTTCAAAGTCCCAAGCTAATGAAGTCCATACAGTTAAAAGTATGGAGCTCGATTCCTGCTGTGTTGAAAGGAAAGCGCCTTCGTTAGAAATCAGCTCAGCAGCAGCAGAGGAAAAGGATCTGAAAGAGTCTGTGGACTCTTCATTAGTACCAGCTATAGACAAGACCTGTCAAGAAACGCAGTTAGACAATCAATCAGAAATCAGACTGTGGCTGCTGCAGAAAATTCAAGTGCCAATTGAAGGTAGGTCTCTGGTTATCCTTTTTTCCTCTGAGACTCGGACAGCATTATGACGGTAACCTTTGAATGGATAGCCTTCTGCTCTAAATTTCCTCTTTCTATAATACCTGGTCTTTTTTTTTTTTCACTCTTGTATATTATATTTTTATATCACATGCTATTTAGAAGAGAAAAATACCTTCAAATTCCCTAAGCTTCTAATTTGATAAGGAGTTTGTGTGCTCTTTCCATCTTCAGTGGCTACTGTTTATATAATCTTCACCTCTGTTTACTGGCTTTAAGAAGGACAGTGAAATGTCATCTAGTCACAGTACTGGCAGGGACATTTCATGGCTTAGGAATTGTCACTCTTTATTGGTTGCTTTTGTTGCTTCAGTGAAGTCTGTCAGTGCATTTCTGATCATTTCCAAAGCAGTAGTGTGTTCTTGCAAAGCGGGGTACTGAAGTGTTCTTGACATTATTTGCATCTGTCTGGTGTCTGCTGTGCTATAGAAACCCTTCAAGAAGTGATAAATAGGATTATATGTAGAGCCTTACTGACCAATCATTTTGTCCTGATTGGTCATTGGGTTCTAATAACTAAAATTTGGGCTGTTACTGGAAAGCAATATAACAAAAAGAAATCTCGGTTTAGATACTGTGTACACATATTACTACCTCTAAGCACTAATCCATCCTGGAGTGCTGCTGCTCCTCTCTTGGTAGTTTAATGAACCAGTGGATATACCCTTGATTCATATGAGGTGGTGGGAGATATTTGAGTGGAAGTCTTTTATTTGAAAACCAGTGATTCTTAAAATGACTTTTCCTTTCTTTTGAAAGGGTTTAAATCTCAGTGGTTGTATTTGGTGATCATTCTCATTGACAGAGAAAAATAAAAAAGATGGCTGTATGTGTACTCCTAAAATGAATGAGGCACCTTCAGTGTGACTTAGGCTGTAATTTAATAAGCAATGTTTTTGTCATGCTGGTAATTTAGGGAACTTAAACTGCTCTTATGTTTGACCCTGTCTTGTGCAGACAAAAGGTTTTTGTTTTCTGGCTGACTGTCAGAATTGAGGAACTGGTCAAGTGTTCTGTGTGTGTGTGCGCAGGGTTACCCTTCTACTGGATGGGGTACCAGGACCCAGTGAAACAGTCCCCTCTGCTTGCACCTGCTTCATGTTGCAGTTTGCACCCAGTCTGATGGTCTTACTGATTTGCTTTACAGTGCTAATCTGCACATGGCTGTACAGCTGAGGGGGATAGAGGCTGTGACAAAATGGGAATAAATGGCCACAGTTTAGGATAAACAAGGATTTATTAAACCAGTTTTGCTGTTGAATGACATGTCAGGTGTAATTCTGTGTATGGTGCCTCTGAGTATTCCTTTGCACAAGATTATTAATCTTTGTGACAATGTTTTACCAGCTGCACTATTTGTACTTCCTTTAAGCAGCCCATTTCTTTTGTCTCTCACTCAGATATGCTTCCTTCAAAAGAGGAGAAGAGCAAGACTCCTCCAATGTTTCTGTGCATTAAAGTAGGCAAGCCCATGAGAAAGTCCTTTGCATCTCAGAGCACCACCATGTCTCAACAGTACAGTAAAAAGATAAAGCAACCAGAGTACTGGTTTGCTGTTCCACGGGAAAGGTAAGCTGCAGTGCATAGCGCAAAAATGTGTTTTGTCTCATATTTTTAAATGTGTTGTGCTTTCTAGAGCTGAATCTGACTTTCACTACATGGTCCAACGTGTGAAATGCAGCAAGGGTGAGAAGAGGGGAGCCCTCATTTTGCTGCATGCCAGAGACCAGTGGTGGTCTATTGTGGCTCCCAGTGGGAAGGCAGAAGGGATCAGATGCCACTTGGAAGATGAAAAGAGATACATGCAGATAACATATGAGAAGAGCACTGGGGGATGATCTGGCTTTCAGCCATAGTCCAGAAAGTGAGGAAAAGGGGAAAAGGGGAGCAGTGGCAAGAGAGGCAAGGAATCCACTAAGGTGCCTGTGCTAAAAAATAGGTATCTCACATGAGCAAAAGGGCATGATGTGGAAAAAGGAGACACTCTTAACTGAATTGATGTGGCTGTTTCAGCCTTCAGGCCCATACAAAAATCCCCTTCCTTTGTGATATAATATGCTTAAGTGTTTTTAGTGCCTGTAGGTGTGTATGTACACATGCATAAATAGCACTATAGCAAATAAGAAAAAAAAAAAAAAAATGAAGACCTGTGATTTTTTTCTACATAAATCACTCAAGAATTTTCACTGGCTCTGAGAAATCAAATCCATGGTCATTCTTTTGCTAGAAGGCAACTAGAGCAACTCTCCACTCTATAGATGAACTGTCCCTGAAATAGGGAAATCAGTGATAACACTTCTGGTGAATTAGATGCCAGGAAGGAAGAATCTGAACTGGTCATCAATCTCAGGAGGTGTCTTTAAGATGCAGACAATTTTTTTCTTTTTTGTTAATAATTTTTCAGAATATTTAATTTTATTTTCAAATTTGTAGCTTATGTGTTGATTATAAGTGTTTATTTCTTGTATTTTAGAAATGAGTGTTTTGAGCAGAGCAGTAGTATGGAAGTTGCTGACCTAGGGGAGGAGGGGGAGAGCTTTGATCCATCTGGAATGTGGCCATTGGGAGTGCAGCTGAAGATAGCTTTTGGTTTGCTTGCTCTCTGCTGAACCCAGTCCTTGGCTCCTCAGGGATTGCAAAAGGGGAGGTTCAGAAAATTCTAGGTCGAAGTGTGAGTACATACTTCAAGGAGTTAGAGTGATGCTGTAATATAACACAAGGTCAGTTTTTGCTTTGGGGATAGTGTATCTAATGTTGAATAAAGCTGCTGAGCTGAACTGAGGTAATCTCTGATAGTTTCTCTGCGCAACAGGTAATCTATTAAGCATCTTACCGCAAACTTGGAAAACAGCTGCTTGGCTTGTTGTTTTATGAGCAGAAATTTTCTGATTAGTGAGTGGACCTAATCCATATATAAACTGAAGTGTTGACAACTGGTTTTTTGGAATGAGGAACAAGTAATTCCTGCAGTGAGCTGTTGCAGCAGCACTTGGCTGTGGTGGCTGACAGGCCAGATCTTTGCTCTCAGAGCTGCTGTTCAGATCTTGGTAAGAATTAGTGGTAAATATAGTATAAGATGGGGTCATTATGGTGCTATTCATAATGCCTGTTCTAGCAGCGCAGAAGTGCGTAAAAGATCACGTAGAACTTGAGGCAAAAATTAAATGTGGGACCTATGCCCTCATATTAATGCAAGATGTATCTTTGCCTAACGAGCCAGTGTTTTCTCCAAACTCCCAGATGCCTTCCCAAAGCAAAATGCATCACTTCCAATGCACTGGTGGTATTCTTGCTCCAGTATTGGATAGTATATAATTATTATATCAGTGTTGCATCTTGAGAGTGGCATGGACAGTTGGTTATTTGGGATAGCTTTGCAATGTATTTTTGATATAATGTATCAAAATCATTTATTAAGTTAAAAACATTCAAAATACAATGTATATTAATGTATGAAAGTATCAAGAATACCACTCTCATGTCTTTGCCATAAAGCAGCATAAATTAAACACTATCTGTCCAGTTCAGTTGCAGTAGCTTGTGCAACGTCTTAATGTTTCATAGTAATTAAAAACCAAAAAACAAATTCGACTGAGATTTTGAAGAAATTAGCGTTAGGTCTATAATCCCTTCATAAATTAAATCTTCCTCTGGTTTGCATTTAATTGCATTTTACCATTGCCTCTTAGTGTTTGCTATTAAAACAGGTTCTGTCATAATTTGCGAAAGTGGCTCAATTTTCAGTCTGGGCCGCATCACCCACCGCTCCCAGAGGAGCAGTTCTGAGTGCAAGATCAACAGGCAGCAGGGCAGAAGCATGGTGGGGGGGAAACTCACCTTTTAAAACTTTTTTAAAAATTATTTTTAATGAAAGCCTCCAGAAACATCAATACAGAGAGAAAACTGTTAGTCAAATACTCTTTATAAAAAGGCTATTAACAAGTGTTAAGTCTCATCGGCCTTTTGCGACTGTTCGAGGTCTCATCTGGGAACTACGTGGCTTCTTGGGCACCGAGAGCGTCCCAGTGCACGTTGCCCGATGACCTGCAGAGCCCGGCTGGGTTAATCAGTGACTCCAGGGCTGTGCTGCCCTGCACCCTGCTCACAGCTGTGCTCGCCTTGACACGTAACAGGGGTGATGGACATCTCCAGAATCTTTATATACAGATTAACTCAGTCTAGGGCAGCATCTCGTCGGGTTCAGCTGAGCAGAGGCATCCATGCTTTTGGATGCTGATTGATTGATTCTTCTGCTGAGAAGCCTTGCAATGGGTATAGCTTACAGTATTAGGGGGTAAGTCTATGCGTGCTCTTACTATTTGGATTTGTGTTTACAGGTGTTTAAATAGCATGTTGATTTTTTCCACCCTAGTGGATTTTGAGTATTAGTACGTCAGTGATTCTACCACTCACAGATTTCCTCAAGGTCTTGCACAGGAAAATGCATTGCAATGGGACAGAGATAGTAATGCAAAATATTTTTGTTTGTAAACATGTGTCCTAACAGACAATTTTCTTATTTTAGCTGTGACTAGTTCCTAAGTCAGGAAGTAAATTTCACTGATTATCTGTAATAGGAATTTGGCTGACAGGGCTGGTTTATGAATGTATATTTTGTGTTGATCAAGACATTGCACTGAGATCATGCTGCTGAGAGGGCATCTGCTTTTTTGGAAGTTTCTTTTTGTGAAAGCAAGCAAGTTTTCAAGGAGAAAAAGTAGCAGAGGTAGAGCCTTGCTTTTGTACTCTTAGTTTCCTGCCCCATTGATTGTTTTTGTTTGGTTGGTTGGTCTGGGGAGCTGGGTGAGTTTTGGTTTGGGTTTTGTTACTATTTCTGGAGAGGTTTCCTCTTGTAGTGCAAGATGCTGCTTGGTTGTGACTCTTGTTAGTATCTGGTACATGATACACTGTAGTTAATAGAGTTGAAGCTGAGATCTGGAAGATCACAACTAGCTGGAGTCAATACCGACATGATGCTTCCATGCATTTTGCATAAAGGGACAATGACTGAAGTGGTTCTGATGCTGAAGGATCACTCTTAAAATGCTCATCTTAATGGAATGGAATAGGTAGCTTAAAGCTTAGATATAGACTCCTTTTGAGTTAGCCCAGTACCAATAGAAAACTCATAGACTCCTGATAAATAAGATATCGCACTGTACAGATGCAACCTATGAAAACCAGTCTGTATCTATAGCTTAGTATCTTATAATTAGGGCTCATGTAAGCTCATATAAGCATATGAGGGCTTACGATACCTTAGCCCTCATAAGATTTGTGAAGGATCATCATCTAATAAGGCATGTTTGTAACAAAGGTGTAGGACTCCTCTGAATTAATTCTTGTTTCTAGAGCAGTCGCTGTGGTTGGACTTGGAGCCTTTGTACATGTGTCAAAGGATGCAGAAACCATCCCCCACTATCTATATACACAATTTGGAAGTAGCCTCACTCCCACATGTGACTGACCCAAATACATTGATTTATGGAAGACTGGTTTGCTTCTGCCCTCAAAGAAGTCAGATATTGTTGCCATATCAACAGAAATGGTAGCGGTGGTGATGTCATTTGGGGGCCTCCTAAATGAAAGTATATCTTTTAGGAGAAAAGTCATTCGTGGTTCTCCCTAAAGAATCTTGACGATTTTTCTAGTGTGTTTTATTGACAATAGCCTTTGCTCTTTTGCAGTGCACCAGATACCTACTTTAATTTTTCTGGCTTCCGGTCCCAGGTTGTGGTTTTATCTGCATGACCTGGATTCAGTTCCTTTTAATATTGGTTATCACAGAGTGTCACTCCTGTAAGCTGAATAACTTTTTCTTCTCGCTGTACAACAGTTGGTTTTGCATCTCTTTAAGCTGCAGCACTTAAATGTGACTTGGGAATGTTGCTTCAGAGATGAGCATAGTGTTCCAACAGTGGTCACCGAAGTGTCAAACACCAAACTAAACACAATCTCATTCCTTCTGCTGAATGTTACTTTCTTGGTGCATTCAAGGGTCGCACCAAGTGTTGTCATCAGTGTGCTGGTGTGGAGCTCTTGCTCCGAAATTCAGAGCCGTTATCCCAGGTCTCTAGGGCCCTTCTGCCAAGGGTAGGGGAGCACCCTGCAATCACAGCCCCTGCTTGCTCTTCTGTGTGTGCTCTGCTGTTGGGACAGATGCACACACATGGCTGATTGTGCCCAGGTTACTATGCAGTGGCATAATACTCCACCAGGCTTTTGTCTAACACTAATTTTATCACTTGGCTGTCATGATATTTAAGTTGTGTTTTCTACTTTCCAAAATTAGTTTTCTACTGAATTTATATCCTTCACTATAAACTGCGTTTTGCATTTGTTTTAGGCCCTTTGTGTGTGTATTACTATGAACTTTCCTTTTAATCTGGCTACAGCTGGCAGGGGGTTCCCTCTTTAATCGGTGTTCCATCTTTCATTTTTGATTTGTGTCTTCTAGGTTTTTTTTTTTTGTCTAGTTAGTTTGGTTGGGTTTTGGGGTTTTTTGTTTGTTTTTTGTTATGTTTTGTGTGTTGTTGTTTTGTTTTGGGGTTTTTTTTGTGTTTTTTTTTTTTTTAAGTTTTCTGTTATCATTTTTTCCTTTTGAATAATTTCTTTTTGGAGTGATTAACTTCAGATTTCTGAAGTTGTTCATTTCCAAGTACCTTATTGATGTTTCCCTCTCAGTGCATAACACAGTCATAAGCATGTGATCTTTGAAACAGCTATTGAATTCTAGGGTAAATTTCCTCACAGCTGTCAAGCTGGCTGTAGGAGAGTTCCTCAGGCACTGGTTTCTGAAGTTAGGAATTGTCTTTTTTTTCTTTTCATTTTGGTCACTTGGAAATACCACCATAGCATAATGTTATTATTTTATTAACAGAGAAGGGATGCTCAGCATCCCTTTCACAATGACTTCTCTTCTATAATAACCTATTTCTTACTTTCCACTGCCACTTCTTAAATCTTTAGTGCCTGGATTTATTTAGCATCTGTCCATGGCAGAGGAAAACTTATTTGTGGACTGCTTAGATGAACTGGGCATTTGCAGGTCCAAGGGGCCTGACAGGAAATTTTCTGAGTGCGCTGAGGAACTTGGTTGATTTTACTGCAGTGCAGCTTTCTGTAGTAGTTAGCTTTCCAGACTAGGACTACTGCACGTAAAACACACAATGGTCAAGTTAAATGTCTCTTTCAGTTATAAGTTACATTGTTTAGCAAAGAGATGATTGTACTGCTGCTTCTGAAGCCTCTGTGAGCAAGTAAAGGGCTTTAGGGCACACTGAGTGGCACCTGCTGATGTGGGAAAACTTCTGCAGTTAAAAGAAAAGATCTTGATTAAAATGAGATGATGCAGCTTTTAGAAGTGTCTTCCATAGTTTACTATTTTTAGATCTGTGCAAACTTCTAAGCGATCACATGGCTTCTCACAAAGAAAGGGGGAACCCTTGGCAATGATAGTGTGACCCTCTTTTAGCCTTTTGCAGGCCATTATTGGAGAGGACTATCCTGAGGACCAATTGTTTGCATGGTGCTACTTTGATCTCTTTTGTGTATGTTGCTGCAGCGGAACAAACAGCAGCTAAAATTTTTATTTTGACGTCAGCATTAGCTACCTTACTTGTTCTTGATGAAGGGAGGCTGCTTATGCCTCAGGAACTATTGTGTTGCATGTCATTCACAAATTTAGGACCATTATGCTAGAGCCGTATTTGATTGTATCTTAGAAATGTCTCGTAGATACAATTCTTGTTTGATAACAAACATTTAAATTCAGCTAGGTCATTTGTTAGCTGTGCACCACAGAAGTGTTTGTGATTATGCAAAGGAGAACAGAAAAAACAGAAGGCAATGCTAATTTATTCAGTTTTCATGGTTAGAAGGACATTTCAATGACGCAGCAAATAAATCCTTTATTCTTTCTGAGGGTAGTGGGAATTGGAACAAAATGTATTGAAGCTAAAGTGAGTCAAGCTCTGCCCCATAATGTCTCGCTTTAATTATGAATTAATATACCTGTCATGAGCGGGCAACAATTTCAGGCCTGGCAGTTTATACAATTAGAACTGACCTCAGATTCTAGCCATTACTGGTAGAAGTGGAGAGCAGAAAATGTAGACTTGATTGGAGAAATCTGTGGAATAAAATAAATGAACCTGAACAGAATCCAACTGTGTTGAAATGGTGTTTTAAGATTATTTGTGCATATACTATAAATCCAAGTAACTTGAAATATAGGGGGAGAATGCCTAGGTTTCTCTAAGCTTTTAGTAGTTCTATATAGATCAAGGAACTGCTGGACAAAACTTTCTAGTGAATAACTGGAGAAAGATCTGGTGTCATAAGTACTTACTATCTTTCTATCTGCCCTCTTTAATTACTTTTTTTTGTCTTTTTTTTTTTTTTTTTCCTGGCAATTCATCTCCTTGTACAGTGGATCCACTGTTGTATTCCTGTTTCAAATTGCATGTGTTCATTTTAATCCTTAGTACAATCTGGGTGAAAGGAATATATTACCTAAATTCCTTCTTGAGAAATTGTTTCGCTGTTTGTTACGGGTGTTGTCAAAGAGCATCTCATTCAAGAAAATGATTGAGAACTGACCACAGTTATGGAATTGCATACGCTGCCAGTACTGTATCATTAGCAAAGCTGTCAGTAACTGCTTATTTTCATTATGCTAACAAAATGAAAAATTCTTTTGTGGTTAGTCTCTGTAACTTTTAGAGGGCAGATAGAAACTTGGCGTAGACTTTACTGGTGGTATTTTATGGCTTGGTCTGTGCAGGAGGTCAAACTAAATAATTGAGTTTTTTATGGACTTAACTTTTGTGAACATGATGTAAAAACAGGCAATTTGTCATCTTAATATTAATTGCGTGGGACTGCACAAACCACTTGGTGTTTCCATGATGCTTTGACTGTGTGTGTAACAAAGGGAGGGAAAAAAAAGTATGGTGGGATGGAAAACAGAAACCTTGAAATGCTTCAGGCTGCGAGGTGGAAGGAGCTATTTATTGCCTTGGGGTGGTACGCAAGGGTGGAAGTACACGGGTAGTACACTATTTGTGCGGTTGTCCCTTTTTTTGTGACTGGACAAAACCTCTGTACTACATGGCAGCACTGTGTTCATGGACCACTGCACAATGGTTGTCTCCTCCTCTTCTGTTTACAGGGTGGATCACTTGTACACGTTTTTTGTTCAGTGGTCACCAGAAATATATGGGAAAGATGCCAAAGAGCAAGGTTTTGTCGTGGTAGAAAAGGAGGAGCTTGACATGATAGACAACTTCTTCAGTGAGCCCACTACTAAAAGCTGGGAGGTGAGTGCTTTCTGCTGTTCTGTGAAGCATATGAAGTGTGCAGCTCCTGTTAAGAATCTCAGCATTTGCTGTTTTGATGATTTTTTAATGGTGTTTCTATATGCTTACTGCTTATATAGAAGTCTCCTGCAGGCTTGTATCTCACAAATGTACTATATGCTTACTGCTTATATAGAAGTCTCCTGCAGGCTTGTATCTCACAAACGTACAGGCTTGTCTCACAAACATACTTATATTCCTTCAGTCCTCCTTTCTTCTCTCCCTAGAAAGAGCTGGCAAACAACTGGGAGCTCTGTGGTGTGCAAGCAGCAGTTGTGCTAATATTTTGGTGATGTGAGGTTAGCCTTTTGCAAAATACACAGGCGTATGTTGTCAGCATTGCTAAATCCATATTGTATTTATATACTACAAATAAAACCTCCGAAATGTATATGTATACACCAACAGAGACTCCTGTGTGCTGGTTGCAGTGGGTTGCTGTGGGATGTTGTGGCACACCCTTGCATCTCAGGTGCACACAGCAGTGCTGTTTGAATATTGGTTGTAAGATGGATAGGTTTTAGACTGGGACTTTAGCTTTTTCATACGGGGGCTTTTACAATCTGTTTTAACTACTTGGCATGCCTGTGTGTGTTATCCGTCGCTTGTGCATACAAAACCTTTTGTATGCACCTCATTGTGCATACAAAACCTCATTTCTAAGGCAAATAAAGGCAAATAAGCTCGCACACATTTTTTTTAATTATATTTCTGAATGCTGAAGCACTTGCTGTGCTAAGGGTATGCGTTAAATTAAAAAAAAAAACAAAAAACAAAAAAACAAACAACCAGATTAAATCCCTAAGTGGGAAATATCTTGATGGTGATTTACAAAGTGATCTGGTTATTTGTCTTAAACATAAATGTGTTTTTAAAATTCTACTGCCCTTTTTATTTTTTTGAAGCTTTTCTATCTTTAAACTACCTTGGTCCTGTTAAAAAGTGGAGGTTGGGAGTGGAGCTTGACATTTGAAATGTAGTAATGTCACCTCTAATCCCACATAGTTTTTATTTTTACAGTTTTTTATTTTTTTAATCTCGGTGCTTTGTGAACTGCAAATAGATAGATAGACAGATAGATAGATATGAGTCTTCATTCCTTGTTTTGCCCAGAGCTGACTGCTGTCATATATTGCACTAGATTTCACTATCCAGGTGTTATTTGCATGCCATTTTCATAAAACCAAAATGAAAGAGGGAGGGACAGTGATGTGAAGAACAGAGATGAGAGAGATCTGTCTACACTGGAAGCTTTTCTTTCATTGTTTTATTTCAATATATATTGGAAGAATAATTCTCTGGAAACAGCTTCTTAAAGGTGTGTTTCTCTTATTTGTAGTATATTCAAGCTTTACAAACTGTAAAGGAGGTCTCTCAGGAAATCTTTATCGGAAGTCCAAATTTGGGCATGATCATTTACCAAGTTTCACTCTCCCTCGTGGGGAAACAGAAAGTGCAGAGGAGCATAAAAGCAACTTTATCGCAGCGTGCCATGGGCAGTCTGTCGTGCTTGTTGGTGAGAGCTCTTGCCACTAGAGCAGGGAAGTGTAGGGGATACTGCAAAATAAACTGGTAGATAATGAAAGGGAAGCAAATGCCTTTGAATATTCGAATTCTTTACTATGCCAGACCTGACCAGGAGGAGCCTCTTGTGGAGGTATGTTAAACTGTGTCCCTGTTTGAACAGTGTGGATCTGATACAGCGCTTCTGTCCCAGTAAAAATGTGCTCCTTACTCAGACTAATTTTAACAGAGTATTTCCACACCAGGTAGCTTGCTTTCTCAGTTCTGTAAAATCTTGAAAAGATTTTGTAGATCCAGTTTCTGTAGCGGTTGATTCTTTTTGTCTCTCTCTGCTTTTGTGTGGTTTGTAAACATGCGATTCTGCAAATGCCTTTTTTTTGCATTTGTTGACTCTGAACTTCATTCAAATGTGCACTTTGGTTATAGACTGAAAAAGTATCTATGCAGTGAAGAAGGGGACTTGTCTGTCTTTGGAGTTGATTTGTAATTTACAGCTGTGTTAATAAATTTTCCGTGATTGCCTGTGTTTGCGAGTTTGGTTGCATTTTGCTACAGATACCTGTGGCTAGTTGATCTACTATGATACTTGCCCTCCCCCTCCTGGGGGAAGACTTTGAAAGAGGACCTGGGGGGTACTTTTTATATAAGATGAAAAAAGTGTTCATTAAAAAAAAAAAAAAAAAAAAGAGAGAGAGATAAAATAATGGCCTGGAAGATGAGGAGAGAAGGGAAACCATCCAGGAGGTGGAAAAGAGCAAGGATAAAAGCACAAAGTCCATTTTCTTTTTAACAGTTTGTTGAGGTTTTTTTAAATTTATGTTAATTTTTTAGTGCAAACCTTCCCTGAAATTTAACATATGAAAAATTTTCAAACACAGGATTCCTTTTAGTCTCAGAAGACCCAGGACTAAATCCCACTGAGCCTGGGCTGGAGGGGCAGGATGCAGCTGTACTGCTCTGCCAGCGTCACTGGCAGGAATACCTGTACTGCTCAGATGCACAGAGACATGTAACAACATCAGTTCTGTGGGCTGGATTTTGCCTTGCCCTTGGATTTTGTCTTGCCCCCTTTCCTAACCCCACTGTGTATGTTGGAGTGTCAGTGCTGGGGTGTCCTGCTTGGGGTGGCTGCCCCAGGCTCAACTCCAGGTGTCTGTAGGTGAATGTGGGCTGAAGGTGAATGCATCCAGCAGACATGTTGCTCGTGTCCCATTGGAGATGTTAGGTGTGACTGACGGTGTGAGGGCTTTGTCCTGCCCATGGTGAACTCTTCACCAGTCCTGGTCTTTGCAAGAAGCTCCTTCTCTGTGTTTTTGTGATGTGGTTAAATCTGCAGTTGGAATCAGTCCAGTGGATTTTGTTTCTTGCCTGTGGGACAGGTGTGCGTAGGACCTCCAGGCGCTTCTTGGCAATGGTCTTGACTGTTGACAGCTTCTGCAAGTTCAAGCAGTGATTGTGAAGTCATGGAGGAGCTATGCAAAACTTTACCCATGTGTAATGGGAAAGTTGTTTGGAAGCTGTATTTGCAGGGCAGTGTGTGGCAGCAGCACAGTGTGCTTGACAACCACATCTTGAGGTTCTAGCTCCAAGAGAAGACCTTCATGGTGATGTGCTCATGGAAGAAAGGCTGTTTCAGGTTTCCTGTTTGTTTTGTGGTTAGGCCCCCTTGCTTCCCCTTTTCTTTCTCATCACCCCAGTCTCTGAGCTTTTGCTGTACAAGAACTGTTTGCTGTGGTGGCACCGAGCCCCAGCTAAAGCCTCACTGCTGGGCACAGTGTGCTTCACCTCACCGAGGCTCCTGTTACTTGCTAAGCACCCTGAGCTGCACTGAAGGGTGAGCAGCTTTCCAGCTCTGCCAGGTGATGCTGGGAGGCTGAGCACCCCAGCAGCATCTCTTCAGGAGCCAGGACACCCAGACTGCTGCTGCCGAGGGGTGACACAGTGTCCTCTCCTCTGTGGTGAGCTCCAGGCACCCTGGGAGCTCCTGCCCTGTGCCACGTCTGGGCTCCTATTTGCTGCCCATGCTGCCTGGGGTTCAGAACTTGCCCCCTGTCTCTCTCAGCACCCTGTAGGCTGCTGAGTGCTTTGATAGACAAGTATTAAGTGTATGGACTTGCATTCTCATTTTTTTACCAGCTTTATGGGAAACAGTAGTACGGCTTACCTGTAGTTGCTAGAGAGAAATCTGTGCTTCATTTTTTAAGTATTTAAATTCAAACTTAGTGTTAGAAATATTTATATGGACTTACTTTTAAAATATTACAATGTGCTCTCTTTATGGAGTCTTAAACAAAGGAATAAATAGAAGTTTCCAAAGAGCTGTTTGTTCATTTTAAACTAAGAATGTATTTTATAAAGATCTGGACTCTCAGAATTAGTGTTTTCAAGAATATAGCTAAACTGGATGCTCAGAATCTTACTCAGTATATTTCCTACAAGACAGAAATTCAAAATATCTATTCAAATTTATTTACATTTTTACTTCTTTGCTTTATTCATTCTGTTTCAGTTCGTGTACACAAAACCATGCCTGAGTCAGTAAACCAAGAAAAAATTGCTGGTTTAATGAAAAGGATAAGTGACATTTTAAACTTTTTCATATTCTCATGCATTAGCACCTGATAAAATAACTAATGTACTCAACTATTTGCATGAGAGAAAACAAAGATGCTTCTGCATCCTCCTCATTTAGTCTCCACAGGACCCCTAGTTCAGATGTGTGTCATGTCCCTTGGAAGCAGTAGGTGCACTTTAGCCTTCTGGCTTGAGACCAGCTGTATCTGAGACTGACTGCATGATGTCACCTGGTTACCTCAATATTTTTTAATCCAAAGGGACTCTACAGCTGTGGGAGGTCACCAGGGCATGAAGAACTTCTGGCCATGCTGTCTCAAAGGCACCTTGCCAGTTTAGAATTTCCCCATTTTGTTAAGGCTGTCTGTGCTTGATACAACCATCCCATACAGTGGTTTTGCTCCATACAGTGTAACAGCTGGGGGTTATATTGTTTTAAATCAATTTGCTTCAACAGAGGATTGACAGCCTTATGTTGCACACTTGTTCTCTTGCCTCAGATCATAACAGTAGAAGAAGCAAAACGAAGAAAGAGCGTTTGCAGTTACTATGAAGAAGAAGAAGATGATGATACTTTGCCTGTCTTGAAGCATCACAGTGCCCTCCTGGAGAACATGCACATAGAGCAGGTATGGCTAGAAAAACCTCAAGTTTCCTTGTTAGCTCTGGTGCTGTCTCTGCCAAGTGTGGGACATTTACATTCCGGAGGCAATGCCAATGCTTTTTAATAATTTGGAAAGTACTTAGTATGGTGGAATGTCCTTGTGCCAGATCCTGTTTGCTGCAGCACTGGCTCACCTGGAAAGCTTATTTTTGTGTTTTGCAACTCTAGAGTTTTTAGTTGTGATAATGAGGACTGGCAACTCCTGCTGTGCTTTGAGAGCGGTGCCAGTTTTGATGTGATGTGAACGCAGACAGTTGAGCTCAGAGTACAGGGACACATGCATGTGGCACAGGTGTTAAGCTGCTGGCATCAACTGCTCCCTTGACAGCCATTTTTTGGCTCAGAAGCCCCTGCAGAAAGGGAATAGTCTGGGGCACCAGCTGTCACACAACCTGTTGAATATGTTTCCTTTTCCCCCTGTTCATTGCCCAGCTTGCCCGGCGCTTACCTGCGCGAGTGCAGGGATACCCGTGGCGGCTTGCGTACAGTACACTGGAGCACGGGACCAGCCTGAAGACTCTGTACCGTAAATCAGCATCTCTCGACAGTCCAGTTCTCCTTGTCATCAAGGATATGGACAACCAGGTACGGAGTGCGTGTTCTGCAGAGGTTGGACTGAAAGGGCAACATCATATAGTGATCATTCAGAAGTGCTAGTCATTCTGCAAAGTGACATCATACCAAAATAAGACATTGGTGTTTTATTTTGTATTTTCTACAGCTTAAACTAAACTTACAGGCACGAAAGTACATCAGCACTAATAGAAATACACCCCCCCCAGCTTCATAATTGCAGTGAGTGCTCCCTTTAATAGTCCCCATGGAAGTATCTTCCTTGGGTATCTCACTAAAAAGCTGTCACAAATAATGCCTCTGTGGAGGTCTAGTACTTCAGTAGCTCCTAGAGTCAGTGTTCCTATTGCCATTGTTGTCATCTGGCTTTTAACTTGCAGGATACAAAAGATTTGCAGGAGTACTTGCTCATCTGATGTACTTTACTAGTTGGTCCTTCTAACATGAAACACCAGCTCAGTTGTTCTTTAGAAAATATGTTTAAATGTTTGGGTATTTTTCTCTTGAATTTTGCACTGTCCTCAAAAGTTGTTTAATCATTTTATTTTGACAGATATTTGGAGCGTATGCTACGCATCCCTTCAGGTTTAGTGACCATTACTATGGCACTGGTGAAACATTCCTCTACACATTCAGTCCAAATTTCAAGGTAAGTGGGTGTTCACTTTCTCAAATAAGATATTTGGGTTCCACTTTTGAAACATCTATGAGATTTTTGTGAAGACAGCATATTTGAATTTAGAAGATATGAGGGCTGTTGATGAATGCAGTTAATGGCTCATTGATTCAACACAATGCTTTAAGCAACAGCAGCAGTGATTATCTGAAGTGCTAAGAAGACAGTCTGTACTGGCAAGGAGAGGGTTTGAAGTGGATTGAAGGTGGGGGGGAAGCAGGGAAGAGTAAGGAGTGGACTATCAAAGATTCACCTTGGAAGACAGTGACATCAAGAACAGGGTATAATTTCACATGTTTAGGATCACAGTGACAACAAACCAGAGATAAGAGTGCTACTGAAATACCCCTTACGTTCATGGCTTTTGCATTTTTCAATATTGAACACTTTGTTCCTTTTTAACAGAATGCCTGTTGATTTAGAGATGCAAGCAGAATTTTAAAAAGGATTAGGGTGCCTTGTTCAGGGTTTTAAATATATATTGTTCCTTTACTTTCTACCTATTACTTCTTCCTTCCCCTTCAAGAAAAAAATAAAACAAAATACAACCACACCAAAAAATACCTGCTAAGAGTCAGTCCCCAGGGGTTTAAGAGTACAGGAATCCTCACAGTCCAAATATATGGGGTTCTTTTCCCTTCCTCAGGTATTCAAATGGAGTGGAGAGAACACCTACTTCATCAATGGAGACACCAGCTCTCTGGAGCTTGGAGGTGGAGGGTGAGTGAGTGAATGTTTGTTCTTTTGATCATGTAGCTAACTTTTTTTTTTTTTTTTATGAGAATAGGGACAATGATAGTTGAAAGAAAAACTAATCAGTAAAATGGCTGAAGTTACTTTTGACAAACTGTTTAGGGAAGATACTTCAGCAATCTGATTTCTGTTAGTCCCAGAGCATTTCCATTGCTTTGAGAGTGAATGATGTTGGGCAGCTAATTTTTTTTTATTTTATTTTGAGATTGGGAAAGAAAACAGATGTTTTGGGTAGATACACGTCTCACTGCTAAACAGGTTTGCCACTAGAAGATAGTCTCTAATGGCAGTTTTGCCATCAGCTTCTAAGGTTTCTTCATGTGGCCCTTATTACATTGTTGTTATTCTGTTGCTACAGAGAGCAAGCATACAGACAATGCTTTATCAGGTTCTAATGTCAAAGGTCAGTGGGCATGAAATCAAGGGCTAAGGCTGCGTGGCTATCTAAAGTGTGGTAACTGCTCCATGAGTGTCTTGGCAAGTGCTTGGCCAGGATTGAGCCCTTCACATTCAGTCTAAGAGGTCCTCAGAATTACCAAGATTCCTCCGTATCGCTTCCAGTATTTTTACTGTTACACGTCATAACCTGAAATCTGTTGTGTATTTCCTTTTTAGTGGCCGGTTTGGCTTATGGTTAGATGCAGATTTGTATCACGGGCGAAGTAACTCCTGCAGCACCTTCAATAATGACATCTTATCTAAGCAAGAAGACTTCATTATACAAGATGTAGAAGTATGGACATTTGAATGAAATACTGACTGCCTTAAGGACTGGATCCATTAGGCGCTTAAAAGCTAACTAGAAGGTGCAGGCTGCCTCACAATGTTACACGCTTTTTCCTCAAGTTTGTACCAGAGCATGACTACGCAAAAAAACCCCAACCAACCAACCCAAGAAAAAACAGAGCAGGTTGTCAGAGGCAGTAAGACACAGAAGAGTAAGAGATTAGTCCGAAGTGATTTTTACTTCCTCCCCCAGCCACTCCTCCATCGAAGAAGTGATGCTTATGAAAACATTCATGGTGTATAAGTTGAAAATGTTTTCTGTAACTGTGAAAAAGATCCTGTGGGAAAACTATAACTATCTCATACATTCCATGTGTATTTATGTTCAACGTACAAATGCTAACCAAAAATAAAAGGTTACTTTACCAAAATCTGCAGTATACTGTTTGCCATGGGAAAGAATCACAAATAGGTGTACACAGCACTTAAGGGAACATGTTTTTTAAATCTTTTTATTTATTGTTATTGTGTAGCAGATTTTTTTTTTTTTGTAAATGTATTAGCAATGAGTTTTTTTCTTTTGATGTTTCAAATTTCAATTTGATAATAATTACTATTCAGGTAGGTTTCTTATGCATTGGCATTTATTCTGAATCAATTTATTTGATTTCTGAAGTTAATTTTTATATTTTTGTTTTGTAAATGAGATTGGGTTTTCATTTTACCCTAATTAGAGGGTTTCTTTTCTGGCAGAAACACTTGAGTGCATAATTCTGGGGTTTTTTGTTTGTTTGTTTGTTTCCTGAGATGAGAGAGAAGGTCGGTAGTGCTTCTTATTAACTCTGCTGCCACATTCCCGTTAATGCATTATTATTTTGGCACTGCATGGAGACATTGGGCAAACTGCCACCTGGTGTAGACTCTATCAGCTCTGCTGCAGCCAACAGAATTGGGACGGCATGGTTGGAGCATTTGACTGTTTACAAAGGACGTGTCTCAGAGAGGTTTGTTTTTCTGTATCGCCACCAAATGATTCAAAATAAGCCACCCACTGAGCTTTTATGAGCACTTCTCAACAAACTGAAGAGTAACTGCTTTGTTAAGGAAAAAATACAATTGAGATTTAGAGAAGAACGCTATTCCCCTAACTGGCCAGGTCATGGTAGTCTAATACTTGTTTTCTTAGTAGTTATATATACGATTTCCTTCCTGAAAAAAACATATTTGAAACAACAAGCTGGCTTAGGATTTGGCAGGGAACAAAATATTCTTTATTTTTCTTGAAGTATTTGGGTACTTTTCCCCCTCCTCCTCTCAACACTGAAAAGACTGCATATTATGAAATGAAAATTTTGGTAAATAGGGAGAGTGTGACAGGAGTGGAAATCTCCACTGTTTGTTAAATTATCGTGCTTTCCTATTAAGCCGTGGGTATGTTCATGCATTCCATGCCCAGCCAACATCAGGATGCTGTCCTGCCCTTAGACTCAAGTGTGTCACGGTCCTGACAAAGGCAGGTTTTAGAAACATTAGTGTGCTTTACATTAAACAGTACAGTCTAAGTTTGGAATATTATTAACTGAGTAATACAACTCAATTTAGTTACTGTTCTTCCCTTTTTTAATAGGTTAAAAAAAAGCAGCCAAGTGGTTTTCTTTCAAAAGCATTAGTAAATTTTAATCCTGCAAAGAAATTTCACAGCCTAAAACTCAATGCTATATACAGTAAGCCTGTAACACGCCGCACATGAGCTTATCACGCTTCCCTTCTCTGTGGTCCATAACAGCCATAAATAAAGTTCTTATTGGTAATGCTGTGAAATATTTTGGACGTTGCTAACAGCATAACGCTTTGAAGATACCAGGAATATCTAACACTGTTTGCTCTTTTTAATGGTGGCAGAGCACTTAATAGTTAAAAAAAGAACCCAAATCAAACAAGTTCAACATTTTACATACATTTCACTATTGCTGCCTACAACTTACTCCATTATATTATCCTTGTCAGAGCATATCTAAACGCTGTGGTCTATATTCAAAACAGTGTTGTTCAATCAAAATTCTGTGACCCTTGAAATTATGAATATTGAATATATGTAATGCAGTGCTATCACAATATTTTCAATAAAGGAATTTATGCATTCAGAAACTTGTTACAGATGTTTCCTTTTTTCACGAATTTTAGTACATTTTAAAGGTGAAAGGATGCAGATTACGCTGACCAATATATACGTCTACCATCACAAAGAGACTTCCAGCAACATCTTATTTTAGAAACAAGGTTAAGGAGATGTGAGGTTTCGGTTGTTCAGGTTTTTGGGGGGGTTGTTTTGGGATTGGTTGGTTGGTTGGTTGGTTTGGGTTTGTTTGTTGTGGTTTTTTTTTTTTTTTGTTTGGGGCTGTTTTATTTTGGTTTTGCCTTTTTTATGGTGGGGTTTTTGTTTGTTTGGGGTTTTGTGTGTTTGTTGTTTTGTTGGGGTTTTTTGTGGTATTGCATCTCCTAAAATATAGAGCTGTGTTTTGAGTTCAGTTAAACACAGAATGTGACAAAGGGCTAAGAAATACCAGTGGACATTTAAACAGTTGACCTAATAGTTCTCTTTGCTTCTGTCAGCTGTAGTGAATGACATGTATTCCCTCATCTTTTTTTAACCCACTTGTTCCCAGAAGTCAAAAGTCCGTGTATATCACTTTTGGATGCAGCCTTTTTATATTGCTGAAGTGTTCACGTATTTTTCTTTCTGTCCAAGCAGGACAAAGGCACACAATGTCTTGAAAGTACCTGGTTCTTGAAGGTTTTTTTAATTTTTGGTAGACAGAGATGGTATTAAGAAAAAGCAAACTACGATTACACACAGAACAGAACAAGTGTGCAATCTGTGAAACTTGGTTTCAGTGAAATAGCTGTAAGAATTTTCTTGAGGAAAAGTACAGCCACTAGTAATTTCTCTCTGAGGGACAACAAAAGCTTGTTTCCTGCAATGTGAAGCATGTGTACTTTAGTGGTACTCGGATAAAGATTTTTGGTTCAGGACAGTGTTGAAATGCTGATTCACAATAAGGTCTGTAAGTACCCAGGTGAGTGCGGACGTTCGTTTGGTGCTGGTTTCAGTGCAGTTTTTGCGCCAGGTTTTGTACAAAGCTGGCTTTAGAGCAAAGTAGGACCCAGTTACTTTCAGACTAATCCTTGTGTGTAAACTTTCAAGATTGACCCTTGTGTGTAGCAGAAAAAAGGAGCATGTTGGCTCATGGCAAAGAGATCTCTCGTGCTCTGCAGGTCAGCAAATATGCTTCTTCAGGTAGCGTAGCTAAACGTGTCCTATTTGTACAAGCTCAACCTGCTTGCTCTGGAAGAAATGCATTTCTGAAAAATGTCATTCTGAATTTTGCAGCTCGTTACCTCAAATGCTACGGCCTGTTGTCTGTGGGGCAAGTATTTTGTGCCATTTGGGCTGCGTGAAGAACAAAAACATGGAAATCCTGTCTTTAGGGATTCAGCCCTGCAGGTCTAACCTACAGTATATACTATGCCACAGTATAAAAAAAGATATAAAGCTACTGGAGAGTGTCCGGAAGAGGGATACAAACCTGGTGAAGGGTTTGGAGAGGAAGCCGTGTGAGGAGCGGCTGAAGTCACTTGGTTTGTTCAGCCTGGAGGAGACTTGAGGGGAGACGTCATGGTGGCTGCAGCTTCCTCACAAGGGGAGGAGGACCAGTGACAGAACCCAAGGGAGTGGCAGGAAGAGGTGCCAGGGGAGGTTTAGGTTGGACATTAGGAAAAGGTTCTTCACCCAGAGTGTGGTTGAGCACTGGAACAGGCTCCCCAGGGAGCTGTCACGGCCCCAAGCCTGACAGTGTTCAAGAAGAGACTGGACAGCACCCTCAGACACATGGTGTGAACTGTGGGGTTGTCCTGTGCAGGGACAGGAGTTGGACTCGATGATCCTTGTGCGTCCCTTCCAACTCAGGACACTATATGATTCTATAACACGTGGGTGTTCGTGTGGGGGGTTCACGTGGGGGTTCACCACACCGCTCGCGCCGTGCTCGGGTTGGGGAGGGGGCGTTTCCTCCCCAGTGGCGGCGAGGGGAGCGGGAGGGCGGTGCTCTCGTGTGCTCGCCACCGTCACCAATGGCGGGGACGCCTGGCTCGGGGACCCGCCCCGGGAGCCGCGTCACAGCTCCGCCCGCCGCCGGCAGGGGGCGCGCTGGGCGGGCGGTGTGTGCGGGCGTGGGGCGGGGGCCATGGCGGGGGAGGAGGCCGCAGCAGCCGCCGCCAGCACCGAGGGGCGAGAAGCCGGTAACGGCGGTGGCTACGACAGCAAGTGTGTGTTCTGCAGGATCGCCCGCCGGGAGGAGACGGGCACGGCGCTGCTGCCCTGCCAGGTGGGTGAGGCGCGTCCCGGCGGCGGCAGCGTTCCCCGGTGTCCGCCCGGCGGGGCTCCCGCCGCCCTTCGCCGCCGCCCTCGTCCTCTCCCCCCGTCGTGGGTGCGGCTGGCTCCCCGCTGCACCGAGAGGTTCGGTCGGCCTGGGCGGGTGGTTGGTTGAGAAGGAGGCGGGTTGTGGCCGTGCCGGTGTGAGAGCAGCTCGGCGGGGCCCGGTGCCCGCAGCGGGGACGGGGCGCCGGGAGAACAGGAGGGGGCAGAGGGGGTTAATTTGAGGATCACAGAATGTTAGGAATTGGAAGGGACCTCAAAAGATCATCTAGTCCAATCCCCCTGCCGGAGCAGGAACACCTAGATGAGGTTACACAGGAAGGTGTCCAGGTGGGTTTTGAATGTCTCCAGAGAAGGAGACTCCACAACCCCCCTGGGCAGCCTGTTCCAGTGTTGTCACCCTCAGTGAGAAGTTTCTTCTCAATTTTAAATGGAACCTCCTGTGTTCCAGTTTATACCCATTGCCCCTTGTGTTATCATTGGTTGTCACTGAGAAGAGCCTGGCTCCAGCCTCGTGACACTCACCCTTTATATATTTGCCAACATTAATAAGGTCACCCCCTCAGTCTCCTCCAAGCTAAAGAGCCCCAGCTCCCTCAGCCTTTCCTCATAAGGGAGATGTTCCGCTCCCTTAATCATCTTTGTTGCCCTGCGCTGGACTTTCTCAAGCAGTTCCCTGTCCTTGAACTGAGGATGAAAGATCAAACCCCTCAAGTCGTGTGTGTGTCGGTGCTGGGTGCCAGCCCTTGGCTCGGCCTGGCAGTGCCTGGGCAGCCTCAGCAGCCGTGCGCTCCTATGCAGGTGGGAGTGAGATGGTGATCGGAAATAAAATGTCTTGCCAGCTCTAAATGTCGGCACAACAGCTGGAAACAAAGCAGACGCTGAGGAACCCTGGCCGCAGAAGGTCAAATGAGGACACAAATCGCGCTTACAAGTCTTTCAGTCGGCTGGCTGCAAAAATGGTCGGATTTTTGCTAGTTAATTCAACTATGGCATTAACTATCACACTGATATGGGGAAGGTGGACTTTGTTACCTACTCTTTGCCAATATCTTCGTCCTAATCAGTTTAATATGTTGGCATCCTTTTTTTTTTTTAGTATGACGACCTTGTTTGCTTCAGAGATATCAGACCCGGTGCTCCCCACCACTACCTGGTGGTGCCGGTGGAGCACATGGGGAACTGCAAAACGCTCAAGGCAGAACACGTACCTGTAGGTAAGCCTGGCACTGTGTGTTTAGTGTGAAGGAAGATAATTTGGCACAATTTGAGTGCGTTGTCGAATAAATGACACCTTTGAACACCATCTGGTTAATGACGTAAACATGGAAATAGTGAGTGCGTGTAGGAAAGGACTTACCATTCCTGGGAACCTCCATGTGCTATTCTAGAATAGCGCTTTTTGTGTGTGTGTCTGTGTGTGTGTGCGCAATTCTAGAAAAACACTGCACTGGTGTACAAAATGCCTTTTGTTTACATGGAGTACAGATGCCTCTGCACTTTGTTGGACTGTGACTTTATTTTTAAAGTGTTTGTGTGCTGCTCCATTGTATTTTTTTAGATAGATATGCAGTTTTAAATTACATGGAAAATTACAGAAGAACTTAATAAAACATGTATTATTTTAAAATAAGCGCTACGTTATTTTTAGGGGAACAAGGAGTGAGAGAAGAAAGAGAGAAATTGTGTTCCAAAAATCTTTAATAATTTTTGAAAAAATAAAATTCTGAAATACAGAAGCTATGATTTATTGTTGACAGGCCTTTTTTTTTTTTTAAGAAAACGTTGTCCTGGATTTTGTTTCACAAGAAATGCCTAGCTAAGTATGTTGACTCACAGAAGAAACTACAGCCATACATGCATAAAGATATTTCACTTACGGGAAATTTACAGGTGATGCAAGAAAGGAGTTGGAGTTGCATGTTGCAAATATTGCATCACGCTATTTCTCTTCTAAACGTAGGGTGGTTTTTGTCCAGAAACAACTTTGATGTGTTTGGCTTTGCAGTGATTCCTTAGACTTTTGCCATGAGTTTTTGTATAAGAGTTGCTTCTTTTTTCAGTGATACAGCAGTGATATGTGGGACTGAGAGTTTTATTTTAATTCGTTTACCATCTCTGAACCTCCCTAACTTACGCCAGGCTGCACAGGACCTAGAGATCAAAGTCCGATAGCTGTGTAAATGTCATCATTCTGACCAATCAGTATTTGTTGGTTGATTTTTTTTGTTTATTTGTTTTTTAGTAAGTGTGTGGTGATAGCATGGCTTTGGCCAAAATTGTGAGAATAATACCACACTTAAAAGTATCATTAATATGGAGATTGGTAACTGTCAATTTTTATGTCAATCATTGCACAGCACTGCCTTGACAGTCTTTGACTATGAGTAGTTACAGTATATTTTTAAAAGCCCGTGTTTGTGAACTAGCATAATCAGTTTGAAGTTAATATTCTGAAGAATACCTTTTCAAATTACTTGATGACATATGATGTGTAAAATATTACCTAAGTATTAAATTTATGTGTGTTTAATAGTGCAGAGAATGGTGGAAGCTGGAAAAGCTGTTCTTCAGAGAAATAATTTTAATGACTTGAATGATGTAAGGTATGTAATGAAAACCCTCTGTATTTTTTTAGTATGTTTTTTACCTTTTAGAATGCTACTTTAGAGCTAGTGGCAACAACTGCAGTATGATTTATTGAAGAAATCAGTTCTGCATTCACTTCTTGCATGACTTCTCAAGTAGAATGTGCTGGCATTGAATATAACTCTGTTTTTCTGATGAATTTCCACTGCAGATTGTGTTCCAGCTCTCAGATTCTTTCTTGACCGTGTCTTGGGATAGGGAGGGTACTTCAGGCAACTTACCGAAAGTCTGCTCTTTAATTACATGCTGGAAAGATGCTCTAAATCCTAGATTCCGGAAGAGAGGTTAACTTTGTCCTGTTCAAGCGGTGCACTGCATTGTGTTTCAGTCATACGTGCATTTGTTTGATTTCAGTGCTGCACTTTTAGTTTAAGCCGGTACCTTTGTTAGCCCAAGTAAACTGTAACATAATTTAAGTAGTGTAGAGTATAGGGAGCTGGGCCTTCATGATTAAAATAGGTAGAAACAACATTCATCTAGCGACAGTTGGCTTTCCAGCTGAAAACTAAATATGATACATCTAAGATATGTTTAATTTTTTAAACCCTCCTTTTGAACAAAATATGTCTTAAATACAGAGATGTGAAGGAGGAGGTTAATGGGCTTTGGAAATGTTTCCTGAGAGCATAATGAAAGGAAAGGGCATATTTTTGTCCTTGCCTTTTATGTGCAAGGAAAATGTGATGAGTTGGGTTCTTGATTCAGTTGATCATGTTAAATAACTTGCGATGTTCCACCAGTATTTTTTATCTATTTTCATTTGCTGAAGAATGGGTTTTCACTGGCCTCCGTTCTGCTCGATATCCCATTTGCATCTTCATGTCCTGGCCCCAGCCAGTCAGCTAGGATTCTTATCCAGGCTCGTCTACAGAATCAATTCGTACTGGTTTATCACGGTAAGTGTAATGCAGATGAGCTTTTCCGTAGTTTTTCAATTGCAAGCTGAAAATAAGACATCTTTCTAACATTTTTTTTGACTATGTGCAACTATGTCTATTTGAGACAATGTAATAATAGACCCCTTAATATTTATGCTTATTGAGGGGAATGGAGTGACAATAGCATTAACAGCAAACTGTTATATACCGTAGTTCTGGATCTAATGTGTAGCTTAGGTTAATGTGATGTGCTTCTGAGGACACTTTATAAGTATTTGTTCTTTAATTTAAAAGGATATATTCAAATGTGGTGGCCTATGTATTGTACACACAAATTTAGGTGAAAAACCTGGCCACTTAGTGATTGCTCTTACTGCTTCACATGTTTTTTATCATCTAGTCATCTGTAGACTAAACCAAGTGCCTGCTTTACAAAAAACATTGTTTGTACTGATTTATGTCAGTAGAGATAAACAATGAGACTGAGCTGGCACTGACTAAATCACTGTTTGAAAATCTCTCTCTGGAGGACTAGAGCTTACTCTCACTGCTTTGACGCAGCAAAGAACCTGTCCTTGCAAGGCAGCTACAGCATCCTGGTGTCATTGCTCAGCCCCTAAACAAAGATGCTGAAAGAGGTCTTTCTCATGTAAAAAATATAGATAGCCTCTTATTTAAAGGGAAAAAACTCAACTTCTTCACAGTAGTAGCTGAGAAGCTGGTTATCTCGCGTAGCTTGAAAAAAAACGTGTCTCTGCTGTATTGTAGAGCATCACAAATATTTGGCCCTCAAATAAGTGTAGCTGTGTAGTTTTACTGCTTACTATCTTGGATTAGCTCAGGGAGATATATACCAATTTTAGCTATCTGATATGGATGCGCTTCAAAAGATATTTAGCCCTGTTATCACACTGGAAAATGTTCTTGAGTTATTTTGGGGTTTGAATGGCTAGAGTGTAATACTTGCTTAAGAATGCAAAACAAGGTTCAGATAACTTCATTTTCAGTTGCTCCATGCTTTGTCTAGCTTTATTTGCAAATTAACTGCAAGAGCTACTTAACTCCTTTAAGTTGTTCCTACCTTAAGAGACTGATTGCATTTTTACTGTGCATATTTAAAGCATGCCAAACATAAGTTTTTCACGTTTTAATGGAGTTCCTTTGGAGATCTTAATAAAACCAGAAGCACTAGTTCAAAATACAAGATTAGTTCAGTGGGACTGGCAAAAACAGGCTGTCAGTAAACTGGTTTGTTTCAGAAGTGCCCTTGTTAGACTCCATGTGCCCAGTTTGGCCTCTAGAACAATGTTGGCAGCCTTCCTTCTGCCCTGAGCCTTTCTGAGGGCTCTGTGGGCTTGTGTTGTCATATACACAAAATACAGCTGCCCTAGTTAGAGACTAGATGAGAGAAGTGTGTGTGAGCGTGGGGACGTAACCAAATGGATGTATATCTTGTGATGTAAACCACATATGTGAATGCACATCCCTCAGCAACATATGTGGCTGGGATGCAGCTTGTTGGATGATGAGAGGCCACAACATGCCATTCTGGAGTGTTTCCCAAAGAATTCCAGGTCTCACAGCTTGGTTGTTCTGGGCACTGCTGTCTTCTGAGGTCTTTAAACCCACGTGGCTTTATCTGCTATTGATTTGCTCAGACATTCTCTGACTTTCATAGGTTGTATTTCTTTTTCTGGTCACCTAATGGGAGTTTGATGGAAAAAGTGAAAAAAAGTCTGCTGATTAAAACCATCATTGTATTCTGCTTCTGTTGTATGCTTTGTAAAAATTAAAAGTAAATGCTCTGTCAGTGTTACTGGTTTTGAAATGGAATTTTCAGGAAACTGAAGGTCCACGGTGTAGTTCATGCATTGTTTTCTCTCTTTTATAGGCTGATCAACTGATTGAGCGACTGCAAACTGAAAATGCTGCCAGCTGAAAGCGCTCTTAGCCTTGTGTTGTTAGCCAGTTTGTTCTTGGTCTTTGAACTCTGATTTAAGGTTGCACAGTTTGGTGTTACCAATAATATAACAGGATAAAAAAAGCTTTAGTTCCTTATGAGGAAATACACACAATTTGTAGCTGCCAACCTAATTCTGCTTTTTGGATACTTGAGTCTATATACTTCTCTGACAATAAGGTGATGTATTTTATTATTGTGTGTATATATATATATACTTATATAAAATACATAATACATACATACACATATGCACACGTTCAGAGAACTTTTCCTGTAAAGGGCAGGGTATAGCAGCAGAATGTATTCTAACTAAGGCAACAAGTTACTACAAACAGCATGCACGTGGTACCAAAGGGATTATTTGTTGCTGAATCAAGCTTCTATTTTAAAGATGCGTTGTTCTGGAATTGCAAATAACATTTAAAACATTGAGGTTTCCATCTGTATCTGTATGATATGTTACTCATGCCTAGTTATTAGTAGGTACATTGCTGAAAGTACACTACTGACTTTCTGGTGCTAAACCACTTTAATATGATTACCTGTCTTATTTGCATGACAGCGACAATGTAAATGTTAATACAGTAGGTGCCCAAGATGTGATAAAGATATATAACATAGAATATAGTTTAAATGTATGTGTAAGCGGTTGTATGTTGGACTTAGATTTTTTCTCTCATATGTGCACAATATTTTAAATTAGTTATTGTATGTTTACAAAAAATGTGAAGAGTTCAGATGTATTGATTTAATGTGCTGCTCTTCTGCATGATGGTAGAAAAAAAATCCAATTTTTTAGATGGTTCTGATACTGTTCTTACTGGAAGTCCGTTGTGGATTACTAATGCCCTGGCTAAATTTGATTTCTAATTGAAGTCATAAGAGAAGCGAGTCTTTAGTTCAGTGAGTATGTGGCAGGTTCCTTAAGGAACCGGCTGAACATTTGCGTTTGCTGTATGACTCTGATCAGTAATACTAGTGTTCTGTTTCTCAGTACCATATTAAGGCGAACTGTTCGGAAAGTTAAAACTGCAGAAAATGCAGAGTGGATTTTCTTCATTCACATTCTTGGTGCCTAACTAATCCTTGGCTGATGCATTTAGATACAGCCGAGGTGATGATCTGTTCCATCTGCAAGCTTCCCTGAACGTAATCTTCTCAGTGTTTTCCACTGATCCAGCACCTCTTGCCTTAGTGGTACAATGAATTGTAATATTCTTACAGTAAACTGTAATAACTTCAGAAAGTTCACACCCTTCTGAAGAGTGTTTTCTACCCAGAAAAGTTTGTATCTCTTCTCTAAGACCTTGCTTGCAATGCCTTGTTATTCTTATTAGTGGGGTGCTTATGTGAAATTTGCAGTCCTTTGGGGTTTTAATTTCTAACAATAAGTAGGAAGAGTGTAAACTAAAGCCACTGAACTTTGACTGCTTCTGTGCAATAGATTAGGAGGTTTAAGCTGACTCCTGGCTTTGTGAAATCTCTGAACATTAAGATTTCTAAAGAGTTAATACTCTGTGTGTTCTGATTTGTAATTAATTTATGTAACTGTACTTAACTGTGACATGTAATATTTAAAGTACTAACATGAACTGCTGTCAAAAGGATTAATAAACAACAAATGCTAATCTTGGAATGATCTTCCAGTTCAATGGAATGGTTGACTGTGGGGGTTGAACCCTGCCAGCCCTTTGCTCACTCCTCACCTGTGACCTGGTGGGGTAGGGGAAAGAATGAGAAGACCAGAAGTGAGAAAGCTCCTGAGTTGAGATAAAGAGAGTTTAATAAATGAAGGAAAGAGGAATAAAAACAAAAGCCACATGATGCCCAGGCAATCACTCATTACCTCCCACAAGCAGGCCAGTAATTATAGCTCCCCCACTACCCTCCAAACCTCCCTCAGCTCCTATTGCTGAGTGTGACATTCTATGGTGGGGAATATCCCAGCTGGGCAGCTTGTGCCCCTCCCAGCTTTTTGCCCAACAGAGGGGCAAGAGCAGGAAAAAGAGGCAGCCTTGGTGCTGCACAAGCACAGCTCTGCACTCGCCGGAACGCTCATGTGTCGTCAACACTGTTGTATGCACAAAACCGGCTGCTCGGAAGAAAATTCTCTCTGTCCTAGCCAGAGCCAGTACATTCTCAAATGTACGCAGAAGCACAAAGGTCAGCTTTCGCATCTTACATTTGAGAAGAGTTCCACCAAGACAGGAAAACTGGAAAGGTAAAAATCAGGATACAATGTAGCTTCCAAACTTTTGCTGATGAGCAGCCAGGCCTCAAACCTGCCCAAACAAAGTGTTAAATGGAGCCACGTTAATTACTGAGATGAATGCTCAGTATCTCATTAGTGGTTTTCAGCATAGAACTGTGTTCCATTTTCCTTCTGTATTGACAAGCACACTTAGACTCAGCAGATAATTTTTTAAATTGGGCTAAGAACTATTTTCTGAAAAGCCTATCCTAATGCTTTTAATCGGTTCCAGAATTACTGGCCAGCCCCTGGAAGAGGCAGAGAGCAGACCCTGTTAGCTATGTCACCCTCTTCTACAGCAGCATTATAGCATCGTTTTGAAACTTCCAAATCATCTGTAGAGCTTTCCAGAGAGAAAAGATCAATAAAATACTCCTGGAGAATTAACTTAGCAGCTCATGCTCTCCAAGAGCCGGAGAAACAAAGGAACGTGCCTCAGCCACTGCCCCTGCCTCTGTTGTTCTTTGATCCAGTATTAGCAGTCCTGAGAAAAGCTGCTTTTTTTACTACGCATTTAGGAATGACAAAGTGTTATTTGTACTCTTTTGCTCAATTGTTTTACATAAACCCCCAACCTAATGTGAACTCAGAAAATACTGCTTTTATGCTGGAGTACTAACTGCCCGCTCTGAAAGGATGAAACAGATAGAGACGCAACTCTTAATGGAGTTAAATGCAGAATAAAAATGTTTGTGTTTTGACTAAGGACAGCATTTTCAATGTGATTAAATTGGTATTAGCTCATCAAGCTATTCTGAAGCCTTCTCAAGTGTGAGTTGTAAATAAAGGCATAAAAAAGGGAGCAAGCCAGTGAAAACTGTATTTCAAATTCGACAAACTTGGAAACCATAAAATGCGGTATAAAAACTCACTGTAATTTCAAACTGATGTGCAATATTTATTGAAGTGCTTTCAGTGTTGGACAAGATAAAATACAGACAATCCCTATACAACGTACAGCCCAAAACAGATGCCGAATTCACAGGTTTCAAGTGGAAGAAGAGGAAGGACCACTGAGGGAACTTGCCACAAAGAAGTGACGTTTAGGAGAGATTTGAAGAGCTGAAAGTTAATTAGTAGGACAAGAACACCTTTTAGATGGTCAGATACTCTAAATAATCTGTAATGCTAGAAAACTTCACATGCTACAATTTTTTGTGAAAATAATTTATTTTGTTCAATTTGGTCTAAAGGTGCTCTGTTGCAAAAAAGTTGCCTGTTGAAATGTTTAAATTCCTGTTTCATCTGCAGATGAGGAAGCAGAAGTTTGGAAAACTTGTGAACTAGTAGCTAAATTGAGTCATGCCTGTTAGATATGATGCACTCCTGACTATAGTCAGGCTTCAGAAGTATTTTTTTATATCCTGGAGTGTACCAGTGGACAAACTGACCAATCACATTATCTATCTATCTTTTAGACGTAGAAATATTGGCTTTTGCTAGGAGCAGGAGATTGGCTTTGTCAACCTGCATGCTGACCCAGTTTGGCACCTTCTGGTCTTTGTAACCATTGCATGGGCACAGAGAGATTTCAGTCACTCTTTAGAGAATGTTCATCTAAAGCTGGCAGGTAGGAAATTTGGCCCTCTAATTGTTTAGAAACATCCATCAGTCTAGAAATAATATTTTTGATAATAATCCCTGGTTTTATTCAAAATATCGTGATAGAGCAAGCTTTTTATAGTTGCTTACAAAACTGGTAAGACCATTTCATTAGAGCTTAACTTGCTTCTATCTGTTTTGATTAGAAATGTGCTTAAAGCTCTTGTACATGTGCTCAAGTGATGTTGAACCCAACCAGCAGCAGGAGAGAGTGAGCAGAGGCCACATAAAACATCTAACAGTCACTCCTTCCACAGCAGCGCAAGCCTGGATTCTTGACATTTAACTACTTGAGCCAGCCTTAATTAAGAAGTAATAAGTCTGCATGAGCTGGACTTGCATCTCAACTGTGTGCATTTTAATGTATTAGTTGTACAATGCGTAGTAATGTTATTATTTCTCTAGATATTACCATCCTGTTAGTCACCCGGCAACACGTGAACCACCTGACACTGCTTCCTGCAGGTGCTACAGAAGCCCTGACTGAATTTGCAAAGTGTCAGAATTAAACAAACCACATTCTGCAGCTCTATTATAAAAAGCCTGATTTGTTTTGAATGTCCAGGTCTTATTTAACAAATGGTAGCTGAAATCCACAGAGGTGTGCTCATGTCATTTTGGCAAGAAATGCTTTTCAAAAAACCAAAGCATTTTAAATGTGTTAGGACCACAAATTACGTCTTGTTTTCAGCTGCAAGACACAGATTTGTTTAGGACAAATGAGTGGTTTTGAGAGCTAAGGGAACACACACCAGCAGTACCTGGTGCAACACATATTCCTCAGTTTCCTACCTGGCAAAATTATGTGGTGATTAAAACCTACCCTTTGTTTTCCTTTCCATGCTGTACGGATCTGGCACCCCTGTCCTGCAGATGTACTTATTTCAGCACATTCATTTCCTCCTTTTTTCCTACTTCTATTGTCTTCTCACTATGAAAAAGAGGCAGAGGGATAATTAAATCCATATTTTATTTTGCTGAGTCAAAAGGCTTATTTTGATGCAAATCCCCATCAGATGACAGTGTCAAAACAGAAACCCATTATTTTAGGCTTTTTGCAAAAAAAACCCCACCTTCTTTTACATAAAAAAGCATACAATAATCTGTTACTTTTATGAAGTTCATAATTTATTTTAGATTTCAATATCCTTTTGAGGCAAGTGTTTATCTTACGTTAAAGACCCATCAAGTAGTGTAGTTAACACCACAAAATAGCTTTTATTTGCACTGATAAATATATATATATATTTCTAGTTATACAGTTTTCTTGGTAGGAACTATCATGAATACAGCTCCTGATTATTTTTAATAGCATTATTACAACTATTTTTATTTTCTTTTTAAACATAGAAAAAGTTCCCCTGGAAGAACCATAAAGGAAATTGTTATTGGTCATCTTTCAGTCACAATTCTCACTAGCTGATCATTTTTTCCTCCAAGTGCGGAGAACTCACAACTGTGCCCTGAAAGTAAAGCTCTGCCTCAGCTAAGTGAGGACTGCACTGCTACACTTTTATTTATACATTTGGCACTACAGGATCTCTACTCTCCTATTATAAACAAAATTGCTACCTTTTGGCGAAAGAGCCTTTTTTTGTTTTGTTTTTGTGAATGCATAGTGCCCCAACAAACAGTTTCAGTTGTCTTTTACCACTTTATGTTGTGGCACCCTGCTTTCTATGACTGGATATTAGCTGAATTCACCAAGAAGACTGCAGAGCTTTGTGATCTTCTACGGGTTGACACAGCATTAGAAGAACAGAACATGTAAAAATGATGAGCTACAGAGGAAAACGAGCAACAGACACAGAAAGGTTGGAGAAGATATTACGACAAGAACAGACTATTAAATACCAGGACTAATGCAGCTCTCCAAAATACACATAAGATACAAATAATTTAGGAACCATCACATATCCTTGCTGTACTATTTCTTTAAATTCGGGGATTTTCATATACTTCATGAAAGTAACTTCCATTCAGTTTCAACACATGAAAATAACCCAAACTTCTGTTATATACCAGTCTCTTCTTTTTTTTAAGAAGTATAAGAATGCCCATAACAGTTTTCCATTCCATACAACAGCAAATATTTCACAGCCTGCAAGAATCAGTGTTGTATGGCAGCAAGTTAGTAATTTATACTTTCCATAACCTAAAGCAGTAAGCCAGTGGAGTTATCTGAAGAATTGCAGTATACTTCGTAGTGTATCATAATAATGAATGGACAATCCAATAGCGGCATGATGGATTAGTTCCTTATTTGTAATTTCTGTCCAAATCTCTACCATTTTTACCTTCTCACCCATTTTCTCTCCTGTTCCAGTAAGCAGCTGAGTTGAAATTCTGTAATGAAAACCTCTTTCAAGATGGTATTCAGATATGCTCATCCACATGGAACCAGGCAGCAGAATTCATTAGATGACAAAGCTTTACTGTAGTAAAGTGATGATCACGTCATCATCTTTTCCTTGCCAAAGCATTTCACCTTCAAAATGAACCAGACCGTGTTTTCTGGCCCTTAACAAGATTCCCACTACTTTATTGGAAATAGTCACGTACGTTTCAAATAGCTGCCCGAAGGTCACACTCACGTGTCCATCTTCTCCCACCTCTCCAGTGCTTCTAATGATCAAGCACAGCTCTTCTACTTCCTTACCCACGTGTGAGTGAGCATCTTTCCCTCTCTGCTCTGTCTGAGACCCTTCAGGGGGTCTCCCGTAGGTAGGATCTCCTCTGTGAGTATGCACCGGTTTAGATGCGAGCCTGTCATCACTGCTGAACGGGTTCTTTCTCTGATATTCAATGTGATCCTCTGCCCAGGTCTGCCAACTCTTCCTCAAGTCACCCACCGCACTGGTGGCTTTAGCACTCTGCCCTTTATCTTCCTCCATTCCTCGCGAATGTTTTATGGCACTCGAACAGGAAAACCACCAATGACTGGTTGTAACTGTGGTTCTTGGGTGCACTCTCAGCTGTGAAGGAAAAACAACAAAAAAATCAGCCTGGTAATTTGGGGGAGAGTTTTGAAAGAGTGAGAGAAAAGGGCTGCTGAAAAAGATGTTAAAAATCTGAACATTTTGTTAAATCTGTCCACAGTTCTACAGCAATGAGGAAAGTTAAAATGATTCAGCTGAAATTCAGAAGTCACTTTGTAACACAGGACAGTAAGTTATGTTTATAAGGCTACAAGGCGTACCAGTCTCACAGTTACCGTACACGCCCCGCAACACGCAACACAAACGTAGTGTGGTACTTACTCTTCATGCAACGACGCCTTTTAGAGAACTTTATCCTTACAGCCAGCAGCCTCGCAGACTTCCCAAACAATCGGATGCAGGGCTGGGATGCAGGGCTGGCTGGACTGTTCCGCACAGCCCTAGTGACAGGAGAGGGAGCGAACCGCTCCCCAAGGGGCAGCACCAACCCACGGACAGGGGTGGGCAGCCCTTCTCCTGCCTGCACGCTGATTAAAGGTGGACAAACCCATGCTGCGCCGACCAACGAGGAGCCTGCAGGCTGCTGCAGTTATAACGCACAAGAAACATTACCTGGAGCTGCAATGCCGACGTGCGGTGGGAGCAGGGGGATCTTCCTCATCAGGCACTGAAAAGTGAAGCAGAAATCCAGTTAGTGAGCACAGCACTGCCTGCAACACCCTATTTAGTGAAGACAGAGCCAGACTAGCTAGCTCTCCCTTAAAAGGCCGTGCTGCACAGCCATGGCTGCCTGCTATTAATAAAACCTGCAGGCAGGCTGCAAGCAAAGGAGCTTGCACTCCCTGCCCAGCTCCCCCAGGTACACCAGCTGCCTGACACCTGGAAAATTAAATGTGCTTCGATTATGGCATGTCTGTGCAGTATGTAATTACATCAATGAATTAGTGATGGACTTTTATATACCTACAGAGAACCAACTGTAATACCCATGTCTTTGCTTCATCATATCCACCACCTGTTGGAATACACAAACTAGTTTCCATATATCACACTAGCAGAGCCGACACTTTTCTCACAGACATTTGGAGATAAAACAGAAGATTAATTATAGCTTTTCTATGGGGAAATGAACAGAAATGCAAATTCTGAACAACTTAATAACTGAATTATACACAGATTAGGCATTTCTTTACTTTAAAAGTTTGTTGTTTTTTTTCTTTAAAAGTACAGTTTCATGGGTATATGCCTATATGCAGATGTTGATGCTGCTGCACATGAACCCCATGACCAGTGAAGAGGTCAAAAAAGCTTGTGTTGCCTTTGGGTCTAGAAAAGTGCATGGGGTGAGCAGGAGTTGGCAACACAACAGCTGAGAAAGAGAACTGAGAAACAGCAGCACAGATTAAAGAATGGCTTCTCATTCACAGTCTTTCACTTTTAAATTGAAACTCATGATTGTCATATGATCCTATTGTTATATTTTTTTTTTTTTTTTGTGAGAGAAAGGTGGTTAATTCTAGCTTCCTGGATACATTTCAAATTGAGTAATTACGTTTTGTATACTTAAAAGTCCACTGAAGGCTAAAAAGGCTAATTGTTTTTCCTTGCCTTCCCTAAAATAGTTATGTAATGTTGTTGATGTAAGATGACTCCTCAAATCCACGCCAACCAAACTGCTTGATTATTTTCAGTGACAGTTACAGGAATGTACGCTAAGTTTACAAACACGGCATCTGAAAGCACTTTGTTTTTATATCAGGATCAAATACACTGTAGCTCTTATTTAGTAATGTACATACATTTTCAAACTATGCTGAGCAGCATACAGAGACTGCCAGTGATTTTACATGGATTCTCAAGTCAAAAGCAGGAAAAAAAACCGGCTTTAATTAAATTCTTCTGTAGAAAGAAGTATCACTAGAAAATTGAGGTATTCAGCTTCTGAGAACAGACAGTGCTTTGCAGATCGAGTAGTGCAGATAAAGAGAATGCCAGGCTCCAAGAGATTAAGCTTAAACAATACCAATAACGCCTCCTGAGGAGTTTCTAAAATGGAAGCTGTACAGCTAAGAAATTTAAAATGAGACAGATTGGAAAAATAAAAGCAGACTTCTTCCACTAAATCTCAGCAATCCCAAGATTTCGTATACACTGTCAGACTTGTAGGGTTTGTCAGCAGTTCAGCGATGTGGTTATTGCCAGGTCTCAGGGCTCGACCACTGAGATGAACAAGCCTGATCCACTTCTATGTCTTTTCTTTCTCTTCTAGGAAAGTTCACATTTAGATGCCAGTTCATATATAGATTGTTTTCTTGCCAATCATCGGGGCTAGAGCTTCATAGCAAAGCTCACTTTTGATTATCACAGGAAGAGGTAACTGGGGAAGCTGTGGGATGAGATTATGGAGATGCATAAAGAACTCGGCCCATGCAGTACTCACAGGTCATCAGCAAAATCTTTGCTATATAGAAAAAAGATGCCCAAAAATTAGCACAGAAAATACTGAACATGAGTTCAGTGCTAAGCTGGCCTGCATCTAATAAAAAGCTTCCTGAAATCTGGATAAGCTGAACCTTTCAGCTCAACATAACAGGGAGATCAGTGAGTACGGGGTTCCAGTTATCAAGTCTAAGTATTAAAATAAAAATATAAGATGTAATCCAAAACCTTCACCCCTCCACCTCGCCATCGGACAATCATATCTCTGCCCTTTTCCGAGGAATCTGTTTCTCTAGCTGCTCCTCCACCCAGATCGCCGGCGCTGACCTCCTTCCCACGGAAAACGAACGCGACTCCTTTGGCGTCTGTTAATTGTTAATGCTCTTTAACGACCTGCTCCACCGATGCCTGCGGGGTAAGGTTATTGTCGGGAGGAGAGGCCACAGCTGCATTGCCCGAAGGGCTCAGCCCGAACCAGCCGCCTGACCCGCCCTCCGAGCCTTCTCCATCGCGCACCAGTGAGACGCTACTGAACCCGTATCCCCAGTACGCAAATATTTACTTGCTTAAAAATTATATACGGGTAGTGCTGGGTAATGCACGCGGCGTGCATTACAAAGTATACACAAAACATAAATTAAAAAAGGGATGAGAAGATGAGCTCAGCGCTAATTAACTACGAGTGCCCGCAGCACGCTGTCCCCGCGCAGGCGGCCGCTGCCCAAGAGCCCCGCAGCCCCGCTCGCACCCAGCACTGCGGGGCGGCGCGGGGGTCCCGGACACACGCCCCTTACCGGTGGCGGCGCCTCCCGCCGAGGCGGGCGGGCTCCTCCCGCGGCTGCTGGGCCCGCCCGGCGGCGCATGCGGCGCGGGAGGCGGGGGAATGGCCGGACATGGCGGTGGCGGCCGCCCCGCTCCGGCGGTACCTGCTGCTGCTGGCGCAGGAGCACCTCGAGTTCCGCCTGCCGGTGAGCGCCTCACGGGACCGGGGCCAGGACTGGGGTTGGCCCGCCTAGGCGGAGGGTGGGCGAGGCGCTGCCCTCGGGAGCAGCCCGGGGGGTGCCCGGGAGGCGGCGGGGCCTCGTTGCTGCCCGCCCCGGGCGGCGCGGGGAGAGCCGGCGGCTGGCGGGGCGGGGGCGCCCGGAGCCCCTTCCCTCGCCGCTCTCCGCTTCCCCTCGCAGCGGGCGTGGGCTTCCGCCCTGCCCCGGCGCCGTGGGGAGGTGGCTCTGAGGAAACAGCTTCCTTGCTGCTCTCAAGAGCCTTTGGGGCCAGGAGAGGTTGCCGGCAAAATTCCTGGGGCTCCAAATAAGAAATGGGAACTCGGAGGAAAAAAAACCAGGGTTTATGAAAATCTCTCTAAGGTCTTGTTTTGGTGACTTTTTAGTTTAAGCCGTGTAGCTGCTCCCAGCCGTGTGATGTGGGTACGTATGTGGTTGGTGCCGTGCTGGTGACACGCGAGACCCTCTGCCCCAGGTGTTCATGGAGTTGTGCAAGGCAGGAGGGTGTGCGTATCTTCATTTTCAGGAAGGTGACTTGAGGAGCAGCAGACAGGGCTTCTCTGAAGTTCCAGGGCCTGCACACATGCTGGGATCAAATGGAGATCTCCAAGGCTGGTGTCTGCCATCAGGCTTCCTCCTCTGTGTCGCACTGGTGGCACGAAGGACTGCTCAGTGTTGGCTTGTAATGCTGAGTGTTCGCTCAGCCAGAAGGGTTCACGCTGTGCTGGCCGATGCGGGATCGGGGAGAGCAGACCCGCATCTGCAGGGGCATCGCAGCAGGTCAGGTGTGGGAGCCAACGAGTCCTGCCTCTGCAAGTGCCATCTGCTTGTCATGGACAAGTTTATGCCAGTTGGTTGCAAAATTTGGGGTGCACAGTTTGTTCCCTGACACTAAATCATACCAATCGCTATTCACAGAAATAAATAAATTAAAAAAATTTGTGACTTGAGGGTAACAGAGCACTGGAACAGGCTGCCCAGGAGCATTGTGGAGTCTCCTTCTCTGGAGACATTCAGAACCCGCCTGGACACCTTCCTGTGTAACCTCATCTAGGTGTTCCTGCTCCCGCAGGGGAATTGGACCAGATGATCTTTTGAGGTCCCTTTCAATCCCTAACATTCCGTGATTCTGTGATTATCTGAAGCTCCCTGGTATTTTGAGGCCCTGGTGTTTTTCATGGGTCCTTGGTAAACATCTGATTTAGCACACACTCAATTTCCATGTTTATAAGAAAACCCTCTTGTTTGTAAATTTAACTTTTGATGACTTACAGCGTTACTAAACACTGTAACAAATGTTGATACCTTCACTGCTCTTCTAGGCACCATTTGAAGAGCTAGGAATATGAGATCCAGGATAATATTGTCTTGTTTAAAATAGTGCTGAAATGCAGAGTTATTTTTTTTTAGAATCGGTGGGTCATCGTTACACATTTTAAAATATTTACTGTGTATTGCATCGTTTATTTTTCTTGTTTTCATTAAGGCTTTCTTCTGCGCATTATTTTTTACTATCTGCTTTGTGGGAACTGGAACATGAATTTATTTATGATCAAACCAATTTTTCTTTAGGCAAGGTCATCAGATTAAGTAAAAAAAAAAACCAAAAACCAAAAAACAAAACCAAAACAAGACAATCTATATGTAACACGAAAGGTTTTTCTTTTTTCCCCAGGGCTGTAGTCGCACCTGGTTGATTCAGCTGCTGAAGGAAGCAGTTCCATTTCTCTTCTCTTTTACTCCAGTGACTGCTCAGCTGTGTGTTTGGCTTTGTGATGAGCTATGTTAGGGACCTGATTTGTCTGAAAACAAAACAAGCAAGGACAGATTATTTTCAGCCAAATCAGCTGCCCGATCTCCATCTCTGCCACACCTGCATATGGGATACAAGAGGGCACCTTTTCTTCTGGTGGTGGTGCTGGATCACAACAGCTGAAGGTGTTTGTTGAAGTCCACACTTGTTAAGTGTCTGTAGAATAAGTTCTGTGTTTCATATGTCTTCGTTGTTAAGAATCTTCATAGACAGGGGTCTCTCTTTGGTTAGGTCAGATATTGAGGGGTAGCATCACACATCCTGTTTTCCAGCACTGGGTGTCTCTCATGGACAGACCGATGCATGTCATATGTTTTCTTATCAGTATCTTCAGGCAGATCTGTTCCAGTTCTTCACCTTACTCTTTGAAGTTCTTCCCAGCCTCTCATCCTGAGCACTGCTGTGATTTGAACCCGGTGTGCTCATCTCATCTGTAGCAAACATTCAAAAAAGGTTATTGCCTTCTTTTATCGCAGGAACCTTTAGCATGTGTGGAGGTTGTGATCTCATTTCTCTCTGAGCCTTTACTCACAGGCCGTGTTTTCTCCGCTTTTCATTCCTGTCACTTTCCTATAGGTAGTATTACCAGTAGCATATGGAGATGCCACCAGCTCACGTAAAATCTCAGGTGCTTTTGCTGTCCCAGGACCATACAATGAAATTTATGCATAAACTTTTATTATCTTGGAGCAAAACCACTGTTTTTTCCAATGTTTTTAATGTCCTTTCTACCCAAATGGAAAGATGGGAATGAGTGGGCTAAAGTCCCCCTAAAGCCATGTGCTAGTGTTATGTAGGGTTTTTTTTTTTCCTCCTTTTTTTGAAATACTTTATGGTAATATTTTTATTTACCCACTTAGCTCAAATGTAAACCAATATAAAAATTTGCTTCTGTGTTCTTTTGCCGGTAACGTTCAGAGGCTGCAGTGTGTGAGTTCTAGCAAAGAGGCTGCACCAGAAACATCATCAATGTTTAACTCTCGTTTCAGTTCAAAAGCCTTTTTAGTGATGTATTTATTTGTTTATTTTATTATTACATACCAGCTTGTTTTGCGTGCTCAGTTTATGGTCCTTGATTTAGTTTACTCTGGAAAACTACTGAAGAAAAGTGCTGAGATACCTGTAAAGCAGAGAGGTAACAGAAGAGATTGATGCTCAGTGCTGGGCCTGGCCCTGGGTCAGAATGGTACTAGTGAGACATCACTTTTATGTCAATTAGGCAGAAAAATATGTTAAGATTAGGTAGAATAATATTGCAAGAGGAATATTGTTGTGAGAGTGTGGGACTGAACAGTAAAGATTTTGATGAAAGAGAAAATGCAAACTGATGCCATTTGGTTACTGAAATTTGCCGAACTTGGATCTTCTTGTGTGGTATACTGTGCAACTTTTCATAACCAAACCGTAGCTCGATCCTTTGCAGCTGAACTCTGAGAAGGGTAATCAGCTGATTTTATAGCAGGAGAGTAATTTCTTTCAGTTCGTGAACAGTACATACAAGCTGAATTTATTTGTGAACCTCTGCCCTATCCATACAACTACTCTAGGAGTGTTTCACTGTCGATTCCCACAGTAAGTCACACAGTATCACAGTATGTTTGGGATTGGAAGGGATCTCAAAAGATCATCTAGTCCAATCCCCCTGCCGGAGCAGGAACGCCTAGGTGAGGTCGCACAGGAACATGTCCAGGTGGGTTTTGAATGTCTCCAGAGAAGGAGACTCCACAACCTCCCTGGGCAGCCTGTTCCAGTGCTCTGTCACCCTCACTGAGAAGTTGTTTTTTCTCAAATTTAAGTGGAACCTCTTGTGTTCCAGCTTGATCCCATTACCCCTCGTCCTATCATTGTTTGCCACCGAGAAGAGCCTGGCTCCATCCTCGTGGCGCCATTCTTTCTTCTGTTGCTGTCTCTAACATTTCGTTCATAATCCCCATGGAAGTCACCATCTGCATTAGAATTTATGGCACACTGCTTTTCCTTTTTTTTTTTTTTTTTTCTTTCTTTAAAACATTACTTAATGCTCATAAAGTCTGACCTTTTTATTTGCACTTTAGGAAATAACATCTTTGCTCTCACTTTATGGTGGACAATTCAGCAGTGAGCAGGAAATTCGTGTAAATGTAAGTAAGAACCAAATATTTTAGTTTAGTGCATGTATGGTATACAAGGATGTTCTGTTTAGTTTTTTATTACATGTGGGTAGCTGAATAAATTTTGAAGTTTCTTAGGAAAATAAAGTATCTTCCAAAAATGACTAGTTCTCATTTTTAGTAAGGACTCAGTTGAGTGAAAGACACACAAAATGCACCTCAGCATGTCTTCATTTAACAGAAAATAAATAGTGCCATCTGCTGGGAGGCCCTTTTCTGTTCAGAATAGCTGAACCACAAAAACGTTCAGCAGCAGTTTGAATTTGGTGTTTCTCTTGCAATCAATGGGGCAGCGTATCCGGGAGAGGGAAGCTGGATGAATCTGGTCTCTGTTCTTCAGTCAGAGAACATCACTGAGCTTTAGATACTGGTTGTTTGTAATGAAGTGTTAATATTCTTTAGAGGGTGTGTAATCTAGAGGAGCATAAACAAACAAATGATATTCTACCAAGTCAAAGATGTGGTGGGAAAATGAAATAAGTAATAAAATTTTTTAGACATTCAAGCTGAGTATTCATTTTGCCTCAAATTACATTTTTTATCCTCACATTCTCTGTACAGTTAAGAGATTGTTTTATTTAATTTTTTTGTCTTCAGCGTGCATGTTCTGTTTTTGTTGAACAGAACTGTTGGATTGTGTAATTTGTGTGACATTCTCCAGCTAGGCATTTGCATCACTTATATTCTCTTTATTTCAGTCTCCATTTTGGATTCTCAATATTCCTTCAGAAGAGATGGCAAGGGGACTAATGAAACGGACAGTATGTGCAAAGTAAGAGGTGAAAAATTTTATAAATTATAATGTAGGCTGTGGAAAGTTGTTCTGTTATATCATGGCAAATACTCATTTTGTATGGAGTTTTAAAATAGTCTCTGATTACCTCTTAAATTGAGGAGGTGTTACTGAAGCCTGTAGATCTGATTATGTAGCACGTCCATCCTCTTTCCTTTGTGTACAATCAGCACAGCGGCTTGAAATGGTGTTTTTCACTGCAGAGCCAGTACTTGTCTCGTAGTGTCATTGACATTTTAGTTGACTTGAATAATATTTAATTAATGGATTGTTCTAAAATGTGTATGGAATTAAAAGATAAACCCAGTGATATGTGAAAACCGAAAATCAGGTTTGGAGGATAAAGGTGGTGCTTCCTCATGTCACCCTCCTAGTGCTGGTATCTGAGCCTTCAGCCCAGACCACAGCAGCAGAGATCCTTCTGGAAAATTCAAGAACACAGGAATACACCACAGTGTGGTTGTTCGAGATGCTTTTGGAACTTCTTAGAGGTTCTGAATAAGTTGCTTTCCAGTGAGGCCTGAGAGGTGGTTCAGGACAAGAAGCCGCAGAGCCGTGGTATGCCTCTCTGACCACACTAAATTTGGGTTATCTGTGCTGTCCTATTCAGAGCTAGTTTGGGCACCTCTGCAGAGTGTTGCATGGTCCCTGTTGAGTGCTTGCTGTGTCAGGTATTCAGTTTTACCTACAGTGATTTGGGCTGTCCCTGCCTAAAAAAACCCCAGATATACAAAATTGCCCTTAGGACAGTATGTTTCCAATGAGAATAAACCGTACGGAACTTCCAAAAGCAGCCTTAGGCAACTAGGGAAGTAAAACATGACAAAACAGCTTGCAGATGTTCCATACACCATCCTCTTTCAACTAATGTATGCTTATTTTATGTAGAAAGCATCACTGGCCCATGAAGACCAAGAATTTCTTATTGGTCTACTACTGGTTGTGGTGAGATATGTTAGTTTTAGAGTAAGATTGCTGAAGCATCTCTGATGCACTACTAATGAAAATTAAATGCCCTGAAGTGTACATTTATCAAAATAAAATCTCCCCAGCATTTTTTTCCCCATACGTATGTAAATGTAAAAGTAAAAAATGGGACTGAAGGTGTTACAAAAGCTTCTCCAACAGTTGAATAAAATCTGATGATGGATGTTCAGTTTGCTAGTACAGTGTATGCTGTCAGCATTTTCATTGCTCTGTCTGTAAATAATAGTTTAAATTTTCACAGTAATTGAATCAGGTGCTTTTCGAAAAAAAAAAAAAATAGGCTCTGTGAAAAATGTACTTTTTTCAGAGTAAATGCAGGTTAGAAATGAAGCTTTAAATAGTTTATTCAAGATAGGAATACTTTAACAAAATAGCTTACCACTGGACCTTGATATCTGCTACTGTCCCTTAGTAAAATGTGGTTCTTATTTTTGAGTGAGCTAAACCTTTGAACATTTTGAGGGTTTTCTTGCAGGAGTCATCTTTGAAAAGGTACTAGTGGCCCTGCTAATTCTTAAAGACTGTGTTTATGGTGTGTTGGAAATACACGAGTGTCTGACAGTATCTGCAGTGGCACTGGGATTCCTATACTAAAATAATTTTTCACTTTGATACGGAAAGGGCACTTGTTTGGTATATTTGAAGGCTGGGGAAAAGGTCTATGATGTGCTGTTGTGCCTTCATTACAGTAGCATCAGTTCTCTGATCTTCCAAGGCAGTGCTTTTCTTAAAGCCAGCCATATGGAAACAAGCAGATAAAAAAAAAAGTGTAAGAAGACAGTATAGTTTTTATACATCTGAAAATGTCAGACATCATGACCACATCTTAAAATGAGACAGAACTTCTGATGGTGTCACTATACGTAGGATATTACAGTTTCACAATTTGTTTCGCTCCAGGGTAGCATAACTCTTTAAAAGTCTGTTCTTGACCTTTTTCAGCCTTTGTTTACCCCACCAAATTGGTAGGTATGAATGAGTTCCGTCTCATTTGCTAGTATCACTGTATGCCACAAAAAGGTCTGGTGGTATCTGAGTGTATTAAGACTTAAATGTACCTTCTCGTATATGTTAGCAAGCAAAAAGCATCACAGAAATATCATCTTAGGGTTAAAAATAAGTGTGTCCCTGTTAAGAAAAACCTTAAGCACATGCTAAGAGTTAAATAACGTGCTTCAATACTCAGTGAAGCAAAACCTAAGTACTTGGAGCAAGAAGGTTAAAAGAAGTAAGTATCTGTAAGGTATTTTTTTTACCCCTTGTATAACTGCAGTCTAAAAAACGTTTTAATTTCAGGTCTATATTTGAACTGTGGGGTCATGGAAGATCTGCGGGCGAGCTCTATGCATCTTTGAAGAACTGTCCAATGGACAAGATGGTACGCATGTGAAGAACCTGGACCATATGGTTCTTTAATCACACCGAATAGCACTGGAGCTGCACTAATGAAAGTGTCTTTGCCTTTTTTTTAGCTTCCATATCTACAGTCAGACTCTACTTACAAAGTACATATTCATACATTTAATAAAACACTGACGCAAGCGCAGAAAATAAAAAAGATAGATGTAAGTAGATGTTTAAAAAATCTTTTACATCTAATGTATTCATGTTATTCTTATTGCGGGCTCTCAGTGTGTTTAAATTTAGATTTATTGAAGATCTTAAAGCAGTTCATAGTTTGTCTTATCAGCTCTATGTGAGATCTTTCTGTCCCTCAAAATTCATGACTTCGTATTTTTTCTTCCAAACAGACCATATGAATCATAAACAAAGGCAAACAAATATCACTACTGATTTCAGCTCAGTGGGATGAGGAAAATGAAGCTTATTGCCCCAAACTTTAAGATTCAAATGGCTAGAGTTAGGTGCTAGTTTTTTGGAAAATCTGTTGCTTGATCTCAGTATTAGACATTTATTGTTGCAGAATGTGAAACAACTGACTTGAGTTGCAAGCTGTGGATTGTGTGCTGCTTTCTTATTCTCTCCTTATGCTCTTGTCCGCACTTGTGCTCTCCTCCTGACTATATAAGTATTTTAATTAGAAAATTTTTCTAAATGATTGTTAATTTTTGCTCTTCCACATTCTATTTTAGCAGCTATTTATCCTATTTACTTCATTTAAAGACACTGAAATTATCAGTATTAACAGTAGCTGCTCTTTCCTGTTTATTCAGTTTTCGTGTACATGAAACTGCTGAATATGTAAATTGATGTAACTGTACATTACTGAAATTTTAAACTCCATCGTTCATAATAGGTGTTGTTTTTATAACTTGAAGTTTGCATAATTAATATGCACTGTTCACTTCCTCTAAATTTGGGTTCTGTTCAGTTAATAAAAAATGTTGTGATTCCTGATTTCTAATCCTTAATAATTTGAGCTATCTTTATTCAGAAGAAGGGCATTTAGAAATCCAGAGGAAATTGAGAATGTACTTTCAGTACTAGTCTGTCATTTCTCACAAGTGGAATTGTGGTTTGTTTTCTGGTGTGATGGTGATGTTTGGTTTTGTTTGTGTTTTGGTTTGGTTTTTGTAGGGTGTGTATTTAAAAAATTTGATCCTGTTTTTGTGTGTTGGGTTTTTTTTTTTTGTTTGTTTGGTTTTGTGTTGTTGTTTTTTTTAACTCTGTTTTTCTTTATTGTATAGGCCCTTGAATTTCTGCCATTCAAAGGAAAAGTAAACTTAAAGAATCCAGAACACATCTTCTGGATTTTGGAAGATTATGGAATGGACCCTAATAATGTTCCAGAAGAGCCCTTTCATCTGTATTTCGGTAGATGGGTGCGTGTGTACTCTTGCTTCAGTTCTTATGAGCTTGTATTTTGAGGAACATTTTCTTCAATTTAAATGTAAAAAAAGATGTCTTGAGTTTTAAGGGAAGCAGACAATGTAATTATGGCTGAATCTATCACTGCATGATACACTGATGCAATTCTTGAAAGTCCTTATTGTGACTAGGAAAAAACAGGTTAATTGAGTGATTTGAAGGTGGAAAAAAATGAAGCTGTATCTGGCAAAACACCTGATCTTACGCTCTGAATGTTCTCCATGCCTGTGATTTATGTGAAGACACCCTGAGTTTGTAGCTATACTGCAAACCATTGCAGCTGTTGTCCCATCTGTGCTGGATTCCTCAAGTGTTTAAAAATGAGTAAACCAACCTGAAAAAAATAGACAAATGTATTTTATTTACCTGCCAAGACTGATGTTGACTGGAGCTGGGGAACAGTGTTGGAAGAACTTTTGAATCTGTTTTCTTCCGGACTGCTTTGATGCTCTTCAACATATTTTGGAAGTCCGATGTAAAAATGTTAGCATTTGGCCTTTGTTTATTTTGCAGTAAATTCTGATCTGTCAGCGCTATCCTAAATTTACATTTTGAGCATGACAGAAAAGCCAGTGAAGATGGAAATTCTGTGTGACCTTAAGCGTGTGCGTGTGTATGAGTGCAAATGCGTTAACATGCATTTCTACTCATCGTTTTGAAATTCCTTTAGCTCTGCTAGGAATTGCTTTTCTGATACCTAGAATAATAGCAAAGTTGCTTTCATGGTTATTTCTTCAGAAGAATTTTCCCTCTAAATAATTTATATATTTTTGATCTCTGTCTTGGAGAATTTATCTAGGTGTTCACCTAAGGTATCTGTTGCTTGGAAGGTTGTTTGTCATCTTTGCAGATGGCAGAAAGCAAGGTGATGTATCATGAAATGAAGAGTTAACTGTGTATTGGATGGTGCCATTTCAGCAAATCCATTTGCCTGTCTGCTTATATCTTGTTTCTAAGACCTGACATTGATTTTAAATGTTTCAGCAGATTGCAGATGGCCAAAGAGAACTTATCGAGTCCTACAGCGTAAAAAAGAGACACTTTATTGGAAATACGAGCATGGATGCATGCCTGTCTTTCATTATGGCAAACCATGGGAGAGTAAAACCCAACGATGTTGTATATGATCCATTTGTTGGAACAGGTATGTATTTTTTTTTCTGCTGATGGGAGGAACTGCGAGATTGTGTTTACTCTTTGCACCACACTTTCTCCTGGCACAGTGGCTTATGCTGTTAAATGATATTTGAGATGATACCAAAAGCAGAATGGTTGTCATCAAATCAATGATTTGTTAACTGGAACGGGATTTTTGGGTAAAGAGACCAACTTTGCAAGGTGTGAACAGCTTATTTTACACTTCTGACAAGTCCGTCTTCGCTATAGTATTTTATGTAACGTGGCTTAAACACCAGTTCATGGCATCATGGACTGCTTAAGATCCAGAGTGACTAAGAACTGGAATTTGGCTAGAGCACTCTCTGCAACCACTTCCAGAATGCTAAAGGTGCAGCATTTTGGGAGGTGACTGTTTAGTGCTGAGGGCTCTTCTGGGCATATAAGCCAGCCTAGCAATAATTAAGTCATAGCATGCAATAACAATCAGTTCTTGGTACCATTACATCTTGTCTTCAGGACAGTATTTTTTATACCATGTATTTACCCCCAGCTGAACTTATTCTTAGTTATGCCAGGAGGGGGAGCTTTTATTCCACGTATTACTGTACGTGGCATAGAAGTACTTTTTACCTAAGGAACACTCACGTGTTTTGTAGGTAAAATAGAAGATCTGTTTTGTCAGGTTGTGCTATTTAATCATACTGTTTTAAGCTACCCATAGTAGTTTGTCTCAACAGCCTAACAAAGGCTATGTTTCTGACCTGGATTTTGCTAAACTTTGATCAAGAAGATCACATGTGAGATGCATACAATTAAAAATACATTAATGCGAGGATGAAGACAATTCACTGCAGAGAAGTTAGGAGAGAGAAGACAACACTTCAGGGTAACGAGGAGTATATATTCTTATTAGCATGTGGTTTCTCTGTGTCATGGAAAACAGACCAGGGATATAATATTTTTAGAAACACAAGGCCTCAGTGAACTAAATAGGGTGTTTTTTCTCTTAAATTTTGGTTAATATACCATCTGTTTTTTTGCATGCATAATAATGTCTTAGGAAATTTACTCTTCCTCCTCGTGTTCCTTGCAGATGGGTAGTACTCTTTTAAAGGTTGGAGAAATTAGTCTACTTCATCTTTAAGCAGTTTGTTTCATTTTGGTGTCTCTAGTTTTGTGTCTTTTTACAAAAATCTGCTAAATCTAAATCACAAAAAATTCTCCTAGAGCATTCAATCTCTCAGGAGTGAAAATTAAAGAAAAAGAAGGAAGGGTAAAGTTAGAGGAAAAAAAAAATCACATAGAAGTGACGAAGATACAGAAATTCAAGATAAATATTAAGTTGTGTTTCAGTTCAAAAGATAATATATACAAAATTCTCCACAAATTTCCTAACAATTTTAATTGCATTTTTTGTGGCATTGTTGCACAAGACATCTGTAATATACAGGTTTGAGATTAAAGGTACATAGAGACAGTGGAGAGATACTGGGTGGCATGGCATGTGTCAGTGAAGTGTATTTATGATTAAACAACTAAACAGTGGATTTTGCTCCTACTTTTGCTGATTAAACCTCAGGAATTTCATTAGTTTCCTGCAGTCCTTTAGAGGATTTTCAAGATTGTCAGTGCAACAGTGCCCTGCCACTGGGATTTTAGGAGGCAGTTCAGAGCTGCGAATGATGCAGTGAGTTTGAGCTGATTGGTTTGGAAGGAACATACATGCAGGATTTGGGGAGCATTTTGAAGAAACTGCAGTTGCAACTTCAATACCTGGTTAGTTTCTTCCTGGTTTTTATGCTGAAAAGGTAAATAGTACCAAATTAGCACAGCCTTGCAAAATGGTGCTTGCTTCTAGGAAACAAACTGTTGTTGCTGGATGAGCCAAATCACAAGTCTTCCACATTTGTGTAGGAGTGGACAACTGGAATTTGTCCTTGGAATAGAAAGTGCTTTTGACCAGGCTGATTTAGGAGACTTGATTCTCTTTTTTTGTAAAGCAGAATTGGAATGGCCAGAATTGTTTTCCAGTTGTAAAACGTGACTTGTATAAACTGTTTAGATATTCTTTCCTCAGTGTTGGGCAGAAAAAAAAAGCCTGAAGGTTTCTGGAAGAATAAATCAAATGCTTTACCCGAATATTTTTACTTCCTCCTAGGCAATCTCTTCTGGTTATTTCAGTAAGCTGCTTGTTTGTACCTTTGGAAGATGTTTGTCCTTACTTTACCTTTGCCAATTTGTAATACCACATAATTGCAGATGACAGGAGCTTTTGCTTTGACATCCTGGAGGACAGTGGTATGACCAGACCCTTACCTGTGCTGAAGAGATGGGGAAAATAGTGTATGATAGAAGGGCATGAAGTTCTGTGCCATCATCATTCTGCTAACAGTCATCAGGGAACACAGTGATTCTTTGATCAACCCTTTGCATACATCTGTTTTGATATAGTAGGTCAAAGGGCCGGCCATAGTAGAGTATTTAAGTATTCATGCACCTACATGTGAACACTATTGACCTACTACCAGCTAAGATTTATTAAAAGCTGTAAGTTCATGCTTTCCTAACTTTTTTTTTTTTACCCCCCTGTGATTAAAAACATTCTTAGATGGGCAAAGTACTTTCTTCTTACTTTTTTTATAGGACTGGGTGGTATGCCATACTTGGGGTCAGGGCTAGCTATGTTTGTCTTGGCCCTCTGGAGGTACCGCCCATCTGTTCTGAGGGATTGCAGCCGAGAAGGGAAATGGGTGACTCCTCTGGGGTGAGTAACCTTGATTTTCCCTGACCCATTTCACAAGACTCATAGAATCATTGAGTGGTTGGAAGGGACCTTAAAGATCATCTAGTTCCAACCCTCCTGCCATGGGCAGAGACACCTTATGCTAGAATTCTGACACCTTGCACTAGTGAAAGGAAAAGCAGAGGAATTTTTTTTTTCTCCCTCACCTTTGGTTTTGATAGAGTTCATGAGCACATGATGTAGGAGTTTTTCTAGTGCCCTGAGGTGGGATCATTAGCCTGTGCACGCAGTGCATATTAGGGATTTGTTGGTGCTGACTTGGGGCACAGGGCAGGGCTGCCACCTGAGATGCTCCTCTCCATGCTGCTGGTGAATGGGAGAACTGGTGTCACCCTCAGAGCCAGCTTGCGCATGTTCCTGTGCTGTTCAACTCTTTGTCCTCAAGCCAGCATCCCCTTCATTTTAGCAGGACTGTTTGCATCCATAAGCAGTTGACATCAGTAGTGTGGGGTTCACAGCCTTGTTCTCAGTCACTGTTCTGTTTTAAACCATACTTTTAGCTACATACCTCCTCACTGACAACTCGACAACACAGCACTTTGGTAAGCTTTTGCTGTCCATCCTTTGTTTCACGTGGAAGGTGTTAAAGAGATAATGTCACAGTATCACAGTATGTTCTGGATTGGAAGGGACCTCAAAAGATCATCTAGTCCAATCCCCCAATGTCATTTGCTCTTTTCTGTTAGCTATTCAACCATTGCACAATTTCAAGAGGAAGTCACACATGCTTTTTTGGTAGTTTTTTTTAAATTAGGAAAGTACATCACAATAGTAGCGATTAAATAATTAGTTTTATTGCAGGATGAGTATGCTAATAAATGTACTGACAAAGTAGGTGACATAAACAGATGCATATTTTCTCTATAGCTTTCACACTGCAGAACAATTACAGAAACTTTTTTGAAATTGCTGTTTACATTGGAGGTATTTACATTTAACAGGTTCTTGACCATTGCTTCTTACTCAAAGAATGGCCACATTATACAACAGCTTTGAGTTTTAGACACAGTTAAGGAGACTGACTTTGAGAATAGATACAGTAGAACTGCTTTTCATTTGTACATGATTTTTGGAATTATTTGCCAACAATTTAAAGTTCTGCCACTTGTAGAATTAGAAGTTTTGATTCATGTAATGATTAAAGGATCTTATTGCCTTGAAATACAGAAAACCATAAACAAGCTGCTAAGAATAGTCTCTGGAGATAAGGAGTGACATAGCACAGCAAGATAAGGAAGATCAGGTATAGCAGACAGGGATTTAGTGTTATTATCTCTGATTATAGCTGTTTAGTGATTCTAACCAGCTAGTAGTTTTAATTCTTTTTTTTTTTTTTTCCTCTTTCTTTTCTTTCCTTGGGTCTAGCTTGGGGTCTAGTGTGCTACTGGTGTAAACTCCTGAAGTTCCTGAGCAAAAAAACCCTAACACAGATAACATTTATAACAGCAGTTTATACTTTGGCCCTTTTCTCCCCGTTGCAGGTGGCCTTCTAATCTCTTCAGCACACTTTGGAGCATATGTGTGTGGCACTGATATAGATTACAACACAATCCATGGATTAGGTATGTTACATATTTCTACACCACTGAAATCTTATTCTCTGGAATTTAAGAACACTGATGGTAGTGAATGATACTTTGTGGATTTTAAAGCAGCATTGATCTTCATAGGACTTATTTGGTCATGCTTATTTCTACTGTGTGATTGACCAGTTTACGTGTGTCCTATATAAGCTATTCTCTTATTTTTTTTACATGGGAAATATTTAATAAAAGAGTAATGCTAAACAAAACAAAGTTCCAAATAGTAATTACAACAGCTGTGCACTTTCTTAGCCTGTGATACAGGAAGATTCTTGTAACCTAACCCAGGAAGTTTAATCCCATTCTTAATTCTCTGAAAAACTGCAGTGCATATTGTATCTGACTTATTGGACAGCATTATGACTGACTATTAGTGCAAACATCTTACAAACCAGCATTTTTGTAAAGTGTTGCTTGTCACCCTGTGCAAATGGTACAGCACAACTGTTCTCATGTATTGTCATTGTTCCTTCCTACTTGTGGAGTTTACTTCAAATACTTGTGAGAATGAATAGGATAAGGCAGGAAATAAACTCTGGTTTTGTATGCTACATATTTTTCCTTTAAAGTAAATGATAGAGTATATGAAAGCCTTTCCTATAAAATAGTTTGAGTATACTTTTTTTTCTGTTCCATGCCCCTAATCCCCAGGCAAGGCAAGCAGAAAGAACCAGAAATGGAGAGGGCCAGATGAAAATATCAGAGCTAATCTCCGACAGTATGGTTTAGAGAAGTATTACCTTGACGCACTAGTTTCTGATTCTTCAAGACCAATATGGCGAAAAGGGATGCTGTTTGATGCAATTATTACAGATCGTAAGTTTGTTAGTACTTTTTGTTTCCTAATAACAATGACTAAGGGGTTATTGTCTATGTCTATATACATTGATTTAATGTCTTGGTGAGTGCTCAGACCTGCAGTTTTCATGTAACAAATATGACCATTGAGAGCAGCACTGTGACAATTGGGTCTGCATTTCACACCTCTGCATTTATTTTAAGGCTAGTTATAAATGTGTAATAAAGCTGGCAATAACACTTTCTTCCATGCAGAGAATATTATGTTTTCAAGTAGACATCAATATGGTTGAAGATCATCCTCTGAAGAAGTCTTACGCAGTTAAGGCAAAACTTTGGTAATGCATGGAGACTTCTTGTCAGAATGGCCCATGTTGCTGTTAGGACTTGATCTGCAACACACCAAGTCTGCCGTGCAGCTCTTCTGAAGACTTAAATCTTAAGTGCTTATTGAAATGCTTCCAAAAAGAAATTTTAATGCATTTCTGATACATTTAACTACTAGAAGTACTAGTGGTGAAAGAATTGTCTGCATTTTTAGAAACCTATTTACTTAACACCGTATGTCATGTGTGAAAGGAAGTAAAGGCTAAGAGAATAAAAAGACCTTGATACAGCCATTTCTGATCTCTAGTGCTGGCTCTTACAATGAGATATTCACATTAATTAGGAAAAGGGAGTGTGACTTTTCCTTGTGGGCTTCCTGCTGATTTTTATTTGGCCTGATTGGCAGTAAGACAATGGAGAATATTAATATGACTTAGAACTGAGTTTGCAAATTATGTCACAACTTCTGCATTGATAAAATAGTGATGTTGGTGCTTCCATAATGCTGAAACAAACTTCACAAAAACAAATGTGTTGAACATTAAATAGGCATGTTACACTATTAGAAATGTGCAAAAATGCATGAGAAAAGTCTATTTCTGGCTCTTCTCTTGTGTGAGAGAATTACTGTTTGTGTAATGTGTTGGTAAGAAATTCCAATACACACAGTTTCATATATACTCATATATTCATCACTGTTGTGTATGTATAATTTTTATTTGGGCAAAGGGTGAGGTTCTCATTTCTGCATTATGGGTTTACTTTGTATAGCACCGTACGGTATCAGAGAAGCTACTCGCAGAACAGGTTCACCAAAGGAAACAGTTAAGTCATCTGAAAAAAGGTAGGTGAACTGTCTTGTCTGTTCTAGAATATAAATGTCTTAATGGAAACCCAGTCACAGTTTTAGAATCTTTATTATTTCTTGTTTGTCTCTCAGTAGTTAAAAAGTGATAGTAATAGTAATCAGAGAAGAAAATCCCTTTTGGATTCTGTTTGCAAAACTAGTATGTCACTTCCTGATATCCCCTTGGTTTTGTTCTCCCTGCTTATCATTTGCATGTGTTCAGATTTCAAATCCTATTTCTCGTCTCTGTGAGCCACCGTTACCTTGTCTTACCTGTTCTCAGAAAATTCAGTCCCTGCAAGCTGCAAAATCAGTCTAAAATGGAATACCTCTGTTTTACCATAACCTTCTCTCTTGAATTTCCACTGCTCCTTTCTCTTCAGAGACAACATATGGCTTCTCCACTGCCTGGCCTTCCTTGTCCTCTGCCCTGTACTCTAAATTGCCCTTAAGAAAGATGCTGTGCAAAATAACTGTTCTCAACATGCTTGTGATTCTTCGCACTTCCACAAGTACTAAAGATGGTAGTCTAAAGAGCCTGCAGGGGAATTTGGGAAGTTATATTCCTTGTAGTAGAAGTTGCACTGCAGGATTGTCCTAGATCATTTTGCAGATCTCAGATCTCAGGGCTTTTTTGTGGGATTTTGTGTGTGTTTGTTTGTTTTAAGTTAAGATGCAGATGTTACCTGTGCTTTTACATTTACACTTCGAATTTTTTGTTTAGCACAGAAAATCATATCTTCGTTTCATCCAATTATCACCTAAGTGACATCTTTTTTGACCTGTTGAAGTTTGCAGCAGAATATCTGGTGATGGGAGGACGATTAGTTTACTGGCTGCCGATATACAGGCCTGAGTATGTATTCTTGATTTCTGGTATGTAGCTTGTCAGACTGGATGCTGCATTCTCACTGTGCTTTCCTTTGGTTCAGCTGGGACTTCCATAATAGTAGCATTTAAGAGTAATGCTCAAACTTCATACTTTAAAACTTTATATGAGGGAAAGCAGATTTTGAAATAACGCTTTTGTATGGAGGTAATTCCTGTCTGTTATCAGAAAGAAAAAAGCCTTAACATGCCTTCGCAAATGCATGCCCCATGCGTTGAGGTTTAGGCTTAGAAAATTAGAATTGCAAGGTGCAGATAGATTTCTAAGACAGCAGTAGCAAGGCTCTTATTAATATATTTCTACTAGAGCAGTTGATGGAGATGCATGACAAGGTCCTGTAGGAGAACAGTATTGGCTCTTTGGGGTTTGGCATTGCTAATTTAGCCTTCTGAGAAATCAGAAGTGACCAAGAGATGGCAGTGAGAGGCAGGAAGCGCAAGGAAACAGCCCTGTTGGGGGCCAGAGAGGCCAACAGAGACTGCAGGATGCTCTGCTCAGTAGCGAGGCCTGGGATTAGAACTGAGTTTCAGAAAAAAGACATCGTTTTGCATACCTTACTGTAGAATCTCTTAGATAAGGTTTTGAGGGGGTTGTATGTGTGTGCTTGTTTTTCCTGCACACTATTTCATAGGAAACTCAGGAGCTGAGGTACAGTAGCTGTTTCTAAGTATCTTGCAGATATAGATAAGCTCTGAAGGCAGGTTCTACAATGTCATACGTTTCTATGATGTATAAAGTGGTGGTTGTCCCTGGTTTCACCACGGAAATGATTTGTGACAGTCCCACATTTAATTATCACATGCTGTTTTGAAAATTTGGAAATCAAAGGGAATAATTTCTGTTACATGCTTCCCTAACAGAAAAGTGCACTTAGTAGCTTGCATTTTTTAAAATTATAGAATTGGTATCTTAAGCTTTTTTTTTTTTTCCTTGTGAGACTGTTCGCAAACAAAACAATGAATGCCATTAACAGTATTATAGATAATTGTTCAGGCTGTCTGTCTGTACATGCTTAACCCTGACAGACCGTGTGTGGTTGTGAATTCTTAAACTTCCATGTCAATAAACTCTGTTTGGAATTACTGACTTAATACTGGCTGTCAACATAGCGGAGCTTTTTGTCTGCTCATTGAACACTGGTAAGGGCATGCTTCTGCAGTACAGCAGGATAAAGCGTTTAACTTCAGATAACAAAGAACTGCACATTCTGGTTCTACTTCACTTGCTGTTTTGAGGAGCTCAGCTCTCTCAAGCTCTAGTTAGGTTGCTGCTTAAAAAGAAAATTTGTACATACTACTATGAATTGACATTATGCAGTGAAGGCTAAGATACGGAAGTCACTGTATTAGCACAGAGTAGTAGTAATAGTCACTTTATTTTCAGCTGTAATGATGAACACAGGAAGAAATATTAAAGCAAGTACACGAGGGGAAGTTAAAATACTGTTTACTAATAGGTTGTGCTATCAAATATATCTTGGCAACACCTGTCATCAGGTTCATGTGTTATTTGAGATCCTTGTGTATTACCTTAAATAAGAAACCAAAACAGGATTAGAATGGGTATCTGTTAAAACCACTGGTACTATTGTTCTTACTTGATAATGCTCTTAGTTTTACCTGAAAGAATGTAGAAGTATATGCGTTAATGCTAACAGACAAGGCTTTTTAACAAAGTGATAACGATCTCTCTCTCTGCAAGATAGCATCTCCCTCCAAATTTTACTCTTTCAATCTGACATTGAAATCATTGTTGAGTCTGAATTCTTTTAATTCCTTTGCAGGTAGGCTTTTATATAGTTATGAAGAGAAACTTTTAAGATGTGGCAGAGTGCTTGCCTTTGCAAGACAGAGGCGCAGTTTGGTGGTACTAGATGCATCAAAAGTCTAGTGTGATAGGAAGAACAGTTGAGAATTAATTTGATTCTCCTTTGTTAAAAGCATGTTCTGACTTGACCTAGCAGAGGTAATGACATGAGAAGTGGCTGAAAGGCTGTTTTGCAATCTGGAAGTTTTGGCACAATGCAAAGAGGCAGTACTGCTTGGGATTTTTCCTATTTACAGGTCTGTATTTAGCATTGTCTTGTTTAACAGCTCTCTATTTAAGAAATGTCAGTATTTCCATCAGCACCTAGATGGATCCTGTTTTGTGTTGAGCTATGTTTGACTCCTCTTTCTCCCAGAACAGTACATTTACTTCGTAAAGTGTGTTCAGAAAGTCTACTTTACAGGAAGAATACAGAGCTCCTCCTTTGGATCTTTTAAGTTCAAGTGATGAGTGTGGAAGTTGTTTAGTTCTGTTTCTTAATGTCTGACTTCTGTTGACCCACAAACATTGGGGAATCATAAAAGCAAGCATTTTGTATGAAATCATACTCACTGACAATACCAAATATCATTTTCTGTATTATGTTGTAGTAACTATTGCAGGAAAGCTTTTTACAAAAACTAAGACTAAATGGTTGATCTATATATCAGTATAGAGGAAGGATGTCTGATCTCATATTTATCTTATCAGCTAGGTCAATACTTCTTGCTTCTGTTGTCCCATGCAAAGCTCTTAATTCCTTAAATTCCTCTTTCAGTATCTGGAGAAACAGAAGGATTGAAAGTGTTCTAGAGAAAGGTATTTCTGTAGAAAATAGTGTGCTGAGGAGATGGGGACATTTAAAACACTGCTTGCTTCTACAGGCAGGATTTAGTTGCAAGCCAGTGTTGCTACCCTGTGATGTTAAAAGATGATATGTTGTTTTTTTTTTCTTCCCTTTAGAAAAGGTAGTTACAATGTGTCACATTTGTAACACCAAGTGCTGAGGTGTTGGAATGTCACTGTCTAATAAGAGCTGGTTTAATATAATTTGGAATTGAAGTGTAATGGTTTTCCTTTTAGGGAGACAAAGTTAAGGCTCTTGTTCCTGCATCTTCATATATGTTGACTCTGGAATACATTTTTTAAATCACAGATAAGTTATTACTCTTGATTGACTGACATATTTTCCACTTGAAATTATATGGGCAGGCCTGTGTGCATACATTAACATCATGTAAATACATGTAGAAAATGTGTGGGAAGGTCGCTTTACTGGGAAGTTCTAATTTATTCTACACATTTTATGTCACAAGACGTTTGAAATGTAAAAACTCTGGAGCACCAATATCTGAATTTATTTCATGAGATTAAAATGCATAGCAGCTTTCTATCATAAGCCATTTTGTGAAGAATCTGTGTGAGTTTTATTTCAGATGCAAGTCTTCCAGTTCATGAGCTTACAGCTCTATGAATGTTTATTTCTTCCAGATATACAGAAGACATCATTCCACGCCACCCGTGCCTGAAACTTATTAGCAACTGTGAGCAGATGCTTTCCAGCCACACATCAAGGCGCCTGATAACTATGGAAAAGGTGAAAGAATTCAAGGTGAGATTGAATTCTTGATTATATTGTGTAAAATAGTAGCTATTGCATTTCTGAAGAGTTTGTGCTATTCAACATTTGATCCTTATTTCTATCACAATTGAGTTTTTTATTATGAGAGTTAGAGTTTTTGTAAAATTGCCATACACTTTTTTAAAAGAAATTGGGTAGTGATTTAAGGGACCGTTCTGGTTTTGGTCTTTTCTATTTTCTCTCCTCACTTTTGATAAACTTTTCATCCTGAGAAACACAATAGTGTGAAAGCAATCTTTGAACTTGTGTTTACTTGTGAAAGTTGCATGTACTTTTCTTGGAAAACTGAACTCTGTGAATCCCACCCACAGTTATACCTAGATGCCTAGGTTCCCATTGATTCCAAAGTGTAATTTGGTGCCCAGGTAAACATTAAATGCCTTTCTGAGTCTTGCAGTACAGGTCAATCATATTAAATTCTGTTACTTCATTTTTAGAGTGGTACTTTTTTAGCTTTTTAAATACTATTGTAGCTGTGATATAAGTACAGTGAAGCACATGTAGATTATTTGTTTGTTTTGTGACACACTAAGTGCTTCTCCTGGGGCACTGAGACCAGGGAGTATTGCATTCAGGTCTCCTTTCCATTATTCCTGCTTCTCACACCTAATACTGTTAGAGGAGATGCTGAACAAAGGTGAAGGAAACTCTTAATGAAAACACAAGAAAATAGTGAGCAAGTCAGTTTTAGTAGATTCCTTGTCAGTTGGAAGAACTACTTTAAATGGCAGGAGATACAGTCAGACCGCTGTGTCTGCATGGTGCTTGTGCTAATAATCCAGCAGGGTTTCAGTGCTGCATTCATAATGCTGATGATGACTGGGATCCTCAAACAACATCTGAAATTTTTTAAAACACTGTATGTGGAGCTCAGAGCCAGAGCGGCCAACTTCACCAGTAGCAAACCCAGAGGGTAAATTATGGAAGCTTCTGACATCTATGCCTAAGGGTGTTCATGGAGGTTTTCTGCAGGAGTTTTATTATTGCCAGTGCTGTAGGATAACATGTTCTGATTTAAAAAATATATCCACCCTTTTGTGAATAGACTTTCATCATTTGTTATTCATGTTTTGTGCATCACCTGTTCTTCAGTACATGCTTTGACAAGTTCATGTCTGGAAACGCTTAGCTCTGAGCACCTGATTCTGGTTGGCAGTCTTACTGCTTAGATCAAACTGTGCAGGTGCTTACACTTGGGGCTCCATATGTCTTCTGGATAATTTAACAATAGAAGAACCCATGTACTGTTTCTGACAATGCAAAACCTGTCTAAATATCAAAATACATACTGACTCCTTAGGTAGTGCCTGCTTGGTTTAGGGCCTTGTTGTTTAATATCTAAGTATCCAAGATTTCCCCATCCCGGTGTCTCTTACCTGGGACATGTTTTTTTTCCTGTCTTAATACCTTGTTCAACCTTTGAACTGGATATTTCTGACTCACAAGATATGATGATAAAGTTCAATAGTTGGAGCTTTGTCTGTTTTTTCTTTTCCCCAAATGAAAGAGTGAATTTTTATGAATATACAACCATTTATGTTTTCAGACAGTTCCTGCCTGCTTTATTAAACTGGTTTGTAAGAGGCACTGACAAATGCCTTTTAATGCAGCTTAGTGTAGTACTTGCAAGTGGCTAAGAAGTTTCACAAATCATGTAGGGTCGTTATGCAGTCCTTTGGTGTCCTCAGTGTTTGCCACCAATAATAAACTGCAGATTTCACAGCACATTTGATTTGACTATTAACAATCTCAGCTCTTAACTGGAGATGAATTCAGTCAGTTACTGAATGAGAAACCAGTGGTGCAGTTTGATTGTGCTTGTAATATAATGGACAACAAAGCGAATGTAAAAGGGGAATGTGTTGAATTGCTGTGTTGATTTCTCATAATTAATCATAAGCGTGAAGAACATAAAGGTTGGATTAAAAACATCAGAAAAGGTGGTATATAAGTCACTGTCTTGTAATCATCCAGTCTGTTCTATTGAAGTTTATGATGAAATCGTGCTGCAAACTGGAAAAGATTTCTGACTGAACGCAGTGTTGATATGAACAGACTTTTCGGCATGTTCACAATATGAGCAGAAGAGTTGTTTGGTTTTTAACATTTAAGGCCTTCTTTTTGGATGGCCATGGTGGTCATTGGGAACTCCCCTCACCCCAGTCTTACATTATAGTGATAGTAATAAAAGTGAATGAAGGCAGTTGTTGTAGAGGGCAGCTAGCAGTCGCCAACTAATGACCTCTAGTCTTCTAAAGCTCTGAAGGAAGAAGAATTAGAGAGGTGAAGAATGAGAGAAGTAAAGAACAGGAATGTGGAACAGGGGAGGAACAAAACAGAAGTGATAGGAGGTGAGATCTTAACTGTCCTGAGGTATTACTTCTTTCTATGGATGTTAATATTCCTTCTTCTGGTATTAAATGGATCCAGATCTCCCCAGTATCTCTCTAAACCAGAAATAAAAATTTCTAATGGTTATGGTAGTGGGCAGGGCTATGTGGGAGTTTGCCCTCATTGAACTGTGGAGGTTTTTTTGTAAGTGATAAAAACATCACTTCAGTTTTCCAAAGACTATGGACATTGATATGTGAGAACTGAAATACAGTGGTAGTGGAAGAATGAGAAAAGCTGTTGGCCAAGTAGTTTTGTGTTGCAATGTCTGTGAACTGTGATCTCGTAAGAGTCCTGTCTTCTGCTTTAGGTCAGAGGAGATTTGAATCGATTCTTCCAGCCTGAATCAAGTGAAAATGTACTTTGCATTGTGCCAGTTTATTTTTTAAAAGCTTTAAAAATTAGTTAGGTACCACTAAAAGGTCTAAGTCTGTGCCACCCATATCTGAATTGTCCTTATTTTGTTTAAATGTCAAATAACTGGTAAATGGTTAATCAGTAGGAAAAATTAGAGTATGAAAACTCGAAGCATTATTACTGCAAAGGGTCTTGGGAATCTGTATCTGGTGATCAACCAATTGTAGGGTTGTTTGGTGTTCCCTTTCTTTACCAACAGTATCTCCACCTTTGTGCTTTTGAGGCTTGTTGATTTCTCCATGCTGAATTATTTCAGCTATTGCCAAATTATTTGTTTCATTCCTCTGCTGGCTGCCTTACAGAAGTATATGGTATATATTTGGCTGGTAATGCTACCTAGTTCTGAAGTTTCTCATCAGGACTTAAAAAAAATATAGCTGAGGAGAGATCTGTAATTGACAAGGGCTAAGAGAGACACCTAGAAATTATGTAGCAAGATGAAGGAGGAAACTTGACTGAGGGGCAAACTCTGAGCATGTGACTGTCCATGAAAGGACTGGAGCAGTGGGCATACAAATTCACCACGCTGAATGGGTCCAGCGTTTCCATGTCATGCGGACACTCCAGAGTTGTTACTGGTGTAGAATTTTTCCTACTGGATTTAGCAGCATCCGTTCCTGGATATGAGCCTCTTGCCCCTGATTTGGAAATTGCTCAGTCTTGTTTATAGCTGTATAAAATTAGGACAAGTGGTTTCTGTAGCAACTGTCCCCCACCAGATGTAGAGTGGTAGGAAGCTGTGATAAGGCTATGAAGACTTTTTTTAAACAAAAACTGATGTGAGTAATTACCCTGAGGCTGAACTGAAGCAATGCTAGATTCATAAAACCTTTAGAATATCACTTAATGCCAAGAGTTAAAGAAAAACAAAGCTTGCATGTTATCTTGAAGCTTCCTCCTCTTTCTTCCACCTCTGTCATTATTTGAGATCTGCAACACCTTTTTTAGTGTTGTCTATACAATAAGTAAGTATTGAGTTGAAAAACTCAAATTAGCGGAAGGCAGTTTGGTAGCTTGTGCTTGACTAGAGCTTTGTTGGTTTTCAGTTGTTACAGAAGTCATCATGAAACATTTCAGAGCAGAAGTTTTATGTGATAACTGTTGTTTGCAATTAGTCTGCTGTTTTGAGAATTTGAATTATTCAAAGTGAGAACCAAGGTGATGATAAAGAATGACCAGGAATTAATGAACATCTTCAGTTCTGACTTTGTTACAAAGGAAGAAGTCTTTGTCTTTTTGGTAGTGCTGGTAAACTGGGGAAAGAGCTGACTTAGTGCCAAGTAGGTTGATCGTTGCTGCTCAGTCTTGGAAATTATTTCTTGGGAAGTCTCATTGTTTTGTGTCAAATAATCAATTACAAACTTTATGCCTTGATGAATTTGTACAGTTGTTTTAAAGGAAAAAAAGTGAAAAAAGCTACTCACCTCTAGATGCAGCTGTGTGTCACAAGCAGTACTTCTTATTCCTATTCCAGAGGAGGAAAGAGACGGTCTCCCTTAAAACACTGGTTTAATTCCGTTCCCCGAATTTAAACTTTTTGTTCTGTTAGAAAGCAAGAGGAATGAAAAAAACATCCATATTAACTGCATTGAATGGTTAATGCACTTGAGGGAGAGTTAACAGCGCCACTGACACCCTCCATAAGAGATCTTCTCTTACTGAAAAAGATTCCTGCTAAGTATTTAGAGTGCATATTCTACCAATTTATGCTACTCAAGAGCTTAGCTGGGGATGTTTGACTGGCTTCCTTTCTGAAACAGGCTGATGCCTCATGCCCAGGCAAATACTAGTGCAAATAGTCACAACAAATTGTTTCATGAAGATGATTTATGACAACGATTTATCTCTGTGAAGTTAAATGCAGCCTATCCCTAGGGTTCAGATTGTACCCATTCAGCTCCCTGTGTACGTATAAATACCCTGTGTTAATCAGTTCAGAAATCATTAGTTTCTGAAACCAAATTCCTTTTACTTTGATCAGTTCTTATGTTGCCCATAACGCTTTTGACTGGGAAGTGTCAAGTGAGTGGCATCTCCAGGTAGTTCAGGGTTTCTTATTTTCATTTCCCTTTAAGAAGCAGTTCCCAATCTGTTATTTTTCTCTAAAGTGGTTGCCGTCTTTCTTGGGCAGTCATGTCTGTACAGTGGAGAGGTAGGGAACAGGAGCTCTTAAGCCGGAATTATTGTGATGTGGGCCAGGAGATGCCTTTGTCAGCTCTTTCAAGAATTCTGTCCCTGCCTGCAGATCTCCTGTCGTCTAGTGAGCGATGATTTGCACAGCTTTTGATGAGGCCTGGATTTACCAAGGGGATTCTGCTGTGGAGTGATGCACCAAGCCCGTTTCCATTTGATGGTTGCAGATGCTGCTCTTACAGCTGTGATTAACTTGAAGTTTGTTCTCTTGCATATCACATCCTCTCTTTGCCCTAACCAGCTTGTGGGTAGAGGGGGGTAGTTCCTTTCTTCCTTCCTCCCTTCACCCTGAATCAGCATTTTGTTGCTTAAGGCATCAAGATGAGTGGTGTACAGATGTATGACCTCTTGGAGGGTGTGGGGATTAGCTTTCAGGGTCAAACATCACATCTATTTCTCAAAACAAGCAAATTATGTAGAATTATCGTTAAAACACATCCTAAAGTTATAAAAATATAGTATATATTTTGGTCAAAGAAGAATTACTGAACTGCAAATTCAGGGGAAGAACAAGTGCTCTTTTCCTCAGAGTTCCTGCATAAGAGACCTAGAGAAGTGGGTGAAGGCTAGTGGTGAGAGGAGCACATCCTAAACCCTTCTCGTTTCCTGACTGCCAGTAGTAATTGTTTGCGGTGTGTTGGTTTTTTTGTGGTGTTTGTTGTTTGTTATTTTTGTTTTGTTTCATTTTTCTCCTGTGAATGTGTTACAAGCCTGTTGATTATTGACCTGAGAGTAGTCTTAGACATGTCAGTCTTTCCCAGGTGACCAAAACACTATAGATGCACTGTGACTGCAGTGGCTTTACTGAGGTTATTTTCTCCTGCTGTTTTCCAAGATTGCAATATTTAAATAGAACTAATTGGCTGCTGCTTGTGTAACGTTAGATATCCACATGGCACTTAACATTTAGCAAGTTAGCTTAAGCCAGTGGCATGCTGCTGGTGTCTGCTAAGATAGCAGCCTGAGAGCTGCTTTGTAGGAATATCTCATTGTGTCCAGAAGAGGGCACTTGTACATGCATATAAACATCTTGCTATGTTGAAAAACCTTTTGTTTCGCTCCTTTAGAATGCATATTAGGATATCCAAAGCAAGATGAGGTGTTGATGTTGCTAGGTGAAAACCTGAACAGGCTGCAAAATAGCTGAAGGGGGAGATTGTCCACTACAATTCAGTTCATCCTTGCATTGTAATGCTTCTGTAGTATGAAAATATTGACTTAAATCTACTTTTATGTTCCTATGCCTTATGCTAGAGCATTCAAGAGCAACCTCATTTTCAAATATGAACAAATAACACTGAACCGAAACTAAGTAGTGAAGCAATCTGTATGTTGCTGCACTGCTGAAAAAAGTTGCAGTAATGAGGATACATTGAGAAAAAACATTTAGTAGAACAGAGCTTTAGTTCTGTGGTATGCTTGTTTTTATTTTCTTTTTGCACAGTTCAGTTGTTCTATGTGAGGCAGTTTATCTCAGTTCTATCTTGCCGTTAAGTATTATAAGCTGATGTCAACTATAAGCATTACATGTGTGTTTTAAAAGCTGCCGTCAGTTTTCTTTAGCACTCTGATTAAAGTCAGATTTATCGTGATTTACTGTGTCAATTTTAACTTTCAGAAGTACATGAATACTGCATAAAAAACAAATCCTCTGATAGCGCTTCAGTATCTGGAGGAACACAAATAACTAAACTGAGTTCCTATTCTATTTGTATCCACCTTCCACAGACCTCTGATTGAATTCTCCAGATGGTATTTTTCACGGAAACTAATCTTTGTATTTTCCTTTATAAAAGTCTGTGTGGCATAGCACGTCCGCTCTCATTTATTCATGCAAGGATTGGATTCTGGTGGTGTTAGCGGAGATATTTCCAGTGAAGCAGCACTGTTAAAACTTCAGATGTCTGGTACTGACAACTTGCATCAGTTTGCTGCACAGAGTAGAATAATGAAAATCTGAATGAGTACATAAAAAACCAACCAACCAATCAAAACAAAACACCCCACCCAACAAAAACTTGTATTTGATCAGTGTCAAATGAGAATCCACTGCATGTGGATTTTCATTTCTGTTAAACGTTAAGACATGGCAGTAGGCTGTATATGTTGTTGTTAGTCCTTATGGAAACCTTAGCATTCTATTTTTTTAATTCTGTAATCAATCTAATGACTTAAATGTTTGCCATTGAATTGTAAAAAGAGAAAAAAAAAAAAAACAAACCACCAAACCAAACAACTTTACTCTTGCTTGTAATTGTTTGAAAAAGTCTGGGGGAAAACCAGTGGCGATACATGCTGAACATACTACTGTAAAACCTAATGCTTGCGTTTTGATACCATGCAGGATCAAGATCAGAATTCTTACCAATTGGATGCTCAATATATGCCATACAGGGGACACAATTCGTTCCGTGAGAAGTATTTCAGTGGTGTGACAAAGAGGATTGCCAAGGAAGAAAAAGACAATCAGAAGTAAAATATAATATAAACAGATTGAAAAATGAGGAAAGAATGAAGATCGTGTTTCTTTGTAAGGACATCTGGATATGAACATTCATTTGGATGCTTCAGAAAAATAAATACTGCTTTTAATTTTAAAACAAGATGAAAACCCACAACACAGGTTGAGAGCAGTTCTTTTTAATTAGCTTTGTTTATAGCAGATTTTATTGTACAAGTTTTTTGAGTCTTATTTAATTTATATTTGTACTTTCAAGTACTAATGATGATTGACTAAAACCATTATTATTGTTCTTTCACCATTAACGTTTACAAAAAAGTAGTAGTATTATTTGGCTTCTTAAACTGTGAACATCTGGCTGGTTTAGAAACACGTGGTGGTGATCAAGGATTGCTTATTAAGAAAATCATTTTCATTTGTTTTGTTTTTTTGTAAATGGCACACAATAAACCAGAAAAGATTGGTTTGAGGTGTTTTTTTTCTAATTGTTGCATGCAATAACTGCTCCTATGAATTCTGGCTGAGGCCGGCGGTGTTTAAAACAAACAAAAAACACAAGGAGACAAATGTGCACACGCACATGCACCCCCCAAGAAAAAAAGTTTCTGTGACCTGACAAACTCTGGAGAGCCTATTAAACCCTCTGAAGCCTGTCCACATCTGAAGCTCATCTGTACCTTGGATTTGCTTTTGCATTCCTAAACCTTGACTCTTGGTCAAGCCAACTGTCTGCAATTTTTGGTTCAGAAACTGATAGTTAAAGCAGTAACAACAACAGCATAAAATCACTAATGGCTCCCTAATGGTATTAAGCTTAATCAAATCTTTGAAATTGAAGCTCTATTTGTTAAAGGGCAAACTTTCCTGAATCCGCACCGTGTCCATCATGCAGATACCTCATTGGAAAACCACTAAGCCCATTAATTCTGGATGTTAATGGCTCTTCTCATTTTGGTGGTCAAGTATGGTCTAATATTCTTCAGCAGGGCGTTGGTGAATGTATCAACTTGCTCCAGCCTCATGATCTTTGTAGATTATAATCTTTAAGTGCCTCTCCAAAAACCCAGTGATACCTAGGAAGGCACAAGTCATTGCGTGTGTTTGATCGAGTTCATTAACAGAATTTGCTATTCTATGTGTTGAGGCCCTCAGCTGCAATAGGGTGAGTTCACATACTCAATGACAACTTTCTCTGACCTTCTGGATCTAATCTGTGGTGTGTTAGGAGGTTCTGAAATAATGATTTATTTTCTGTGTTTCCATTATAAATCACTTTATTTTGAGACTTCTAATGTCAGCCATATAATAGTTGTTCTGGGCTAAACTTGGAGCGAGATCAAAGCTCAGAAAATTTTTCAAAAGCAGAATTTGAATTGATCACTTTCAAATATTACATAAAAAAAATTACTGCTTCTGAAAACCTGTCTTCATGTAACTTCTGACTCCAATTTTAGCATTACAATTTGGCATTCAGCTTTTATTACTTTACAAATTAAAATTACTTTCTGTTCTTCATAGGCAAGGAATTTTTCTAGATGGATTTATTATACATTTATAACTTCATTTTCATAGAAGTTACCCTACATAGACATGACCTAAATGGTTATACAAGATGTAAGGTAGTGGCAAATCTGGCTCTGTCTATTCAAAGAGAATGATTTAGTTTTTTTCCTCTCTGCCTGGTCCAACTTTTAGTCCATTCAGCAGCAGTGGTGTGGCCTCTGTTTAGCAGTTCATACATAACAGTTCTATCATTACTGGAGAATACCATTATGAACAGAAACTGTGAGTGTATTTGGGGTACTACATCAACATCCGCTAATAAAAAACAGTTTAGAATTGAAATCAGATGTTCAAGCTCTGCTGATCCCCAACTTTAAAGCTATCACTTGGAAATATTTCTGATCGCTAAGTTTCTCCTTGCTTAACGTGCGTGCTCAAGCTATTGTAGGTGCGGACGTGCAAGGCGAAGGTGTTTATGGCTGAAGAGCCGTGACAGAGCCCCTGCGCTCGCTCCCAAGGAGGACAGACAGGCGGGTGAGTTATCCTGTCGGCGGGACTTGGCCATCGATGGCCGCGGTTTCTGGCGCTTTCGTTCGATCTGGTTCCATCCAGTCTCCTTCCGTGAGGTTCCAGTTTCCCGTCCCTGGCAGGGAGGGTCAGTTCGTGAGCCCGCGCTGAACTCATGCCGTTGTCATGCTCTCCTCCGGGGTGGTTTGTGCCATTTTCCAGTTTTGAAAAATAAACATTATTTTTGGAGTGCTTCGTTGCGCTGCAGCAGATTGGGCGGAGGGAGGAGCAGAGAGTGGCTGCGAGGTCATACGGGCAGAGGCTGCCTGTTGCCATACAGAGCGATTTGTTGAGCCAGCAAAGAGAAGGAGCCCCCTCTCTCCACAGAATCCCTTCACCTGGTGGTGGTGTTCCCGGCTCCCAAGCCTTCCACTACCTGTGGGAAAAGGAAGTGAAAAAGTAGCAGAAATAGATTTTCTCTGCATTAATTGTGTGCCTACCTGCTTCTCTCTCTCTAATACCTTCTTTAATTTGTGGCCAATTTGAACAAGTTTGACAGCAGGTCAAGGTTTGGTGAGGTCTTGCAGATAGCAGGGAGCTACAAATTTTGTTGAAATAGGCGAAGGTGCTGAAGAAAACCTAGTTAATCTCTTTCAGGGAAGAAGTTGTAATACGAGTTCAACTCTCATTAAATGTCAGAGAACCCACATGGAATCAAGACCTGGAGGCAAAACTCTATGATTTTTGTTGCCATTGCTGGTCCTTCTGCTTCTTAATTTTTTCGTTAAAACAGAAAGACTCAAAAGCATACAAAGAGCTTTTCTAGAAGGGGCATAAAGGTCTTGTCTGAACTTTCCACTGCTTCTCAAGTTATGAGACCAGCTCACAAAAACTTAGACTTAGTGGTTTCTTCTCATCACTGATGAAAGGAGTCAAGGTTGCAGAACATCTTAAGGAGAATGCAGGCCTCCCTTTAAACCAACCTAAGAAACTGGTGTCTGTTACTGATGTCTGTTACTGGGACAACATCTGGCTCTGGGTCTCCTCCTGTAGAGCAGGCTTTTTGTTTCCACCACGCCTGTGCTGGACTTTATGGTGGTACCATGTGCTAAAGAAACTTCCACTCTTTGGACATGGCAGTTCAACAGCAAGTCTTGAAGTTTGGTTTTGGTGGATCCTTTCTACCTGTTCAAATGGGACTGGAAGACTATTGGGGAAGTCCTTAACTATTGGGCATCTCTTCTTTTTCCATTAGAGTAGTATTTTAGCTCAGAGTTATGACTTAATGAGAAGGTCATTGGCACACATGGAAGTTGGCAGTAGGCAGTCAAATTTTTGTGAATTCTTAGTCAAGGCTCAACTGTCCAAAAATACTGAAAAAGTGCTGCTAAGAAGAAAAAGTACAGACTTTGTCTTGAGCTGTTTTGATATTACAGTTAACTGTAGAGATGTTATAGGGAGGAAACACCATAATAATTCTGAATCTTGTTTTTCCTTCTGTCACTGCTTTTTAAAATTTCTTCTTAATGGTTAGTTCCACTGTCCTCAGGACAACTCCACAGCCTCAGGGCCACCAGCCAGAGAAGGGTGTCACAGAGAAAGTGACCATGTGACTCTGGCCAGAAGTTTTCCAGAGTCAAAAATATCCTGTGGGAGAAGGCGAGACTGGAGCGGATGATACTCAGTGGTTACCAGCGTCCATGTTGGACAACAAGCAGCTCTGGGGTTGGCTGACAGGAGGCCGATGAAGTCTCCAGAAGGTGAAGGTTGTCTTCTGCTGGCTCAGTTCTTGTCACCACCATGTTTTTTCTGACTCTCTAAGAAAAAAATAGTGAGTTCCTGTTTACTGTTTATCTTGGTCTCCAGTCTAAACTGAGGTCCAGAGTTGAACAAGCTGTCTTTTCAGTCTTGAATCATCTTCCCTGCTCCTAAAAAAAAAAAACCCAGTGCTTGTGGCTGCCCAGGAGAATGAAGAGGCTGGTATCCCTCTCTGGCTTTCTTTTCTATTTGTTATTTGGAAGTATTTTTTTTTTTTTTAACCTTATTCTCTTATGTAATTAATTTTGGTGATCACATAATTTAAAACAATGAAATATAACCTGCCTGCCTCCATGCTACCCTTTTTAATGTATTTGTCTGCTGTTCTCTTATTGGCTTATTAGACTGTAAAAATCTCTGTGTAGGTATCCTCACAACTTTTCATTATCATCTGTCATTGCTGCTGTTATCTTGTACAGCTCTTCTAATCAGTTACAGCTTTCCTGAGCCTGTGGATGTGGAGGACACATCTCTAAAGAGATGTCAGCTCTTTTTCAGCTAAAAAGCCGATCAAACCCAAAGTCCCAGAGAAAGGACAATCTCTGGCTACACTGAAGGAACTTCAAGACAGGTTTGCCAAGTAAGATCTTTTTAAATTTTTGTATGTTGCTTAAAATGAGGTGCATGTCAGGTTTGATAAGGAGAATTTTGAGTACGGCTGGGTAGAAACAGAAGGTTTTCTTCCTTTAAAATTCCCCAAAAGTTATTTTTTTTAAATTTCAATTTTCAGGTGCTGGAAAGAGACTATTTGGTACAAAGATACAATGATTGCCAATGATCATCTGAGATTCTAATCTGAAATTTTTGTTACTTTACATAAAAATGATTAAAACAAAAAAACCCTATACCTTGTAAAAACATCATGACAGCATAGTATTATCACTGTTGTAATTCTCACCAAACCTAAATTTTATTTTAAAATTAATTTTTTTTTTCCAATGAAAATGCCGCTTGCTGTATGAAATTCTAAATTAAAACATTCTTCATGGATTCATTCTAATAAATTTTGCACTAATAAAGTGCGAAGTAACAAGTCGTGTATGTGATGGGATGAGTAATTCTAATCAAATACATAACTCGTAACTGAACAATCTCATCTCCATAAGGAGACACCATTCGCAAAATAGTCATGTAGCAATTAATCATAATACTTCCTTCTGTATGAGTCTGTCTCAAAAGATGGGATGTCTCTTAAGGATGACTAAAAGTGGATGTTTAGTGCTGTGACTGGACAGCCCAGGGTGTCTTTGCTGTATCCTGGGACTGATTGGAGAGATTTCCACTGAAGTTTGGCAATTTCACCTGTGATTGCATTTTGGAGCAAGACTAATCCTTGATCTGTTTTCTGCTGAATGTAGCACTGGGAGAGACAGAAGCAGGTAATTCCAGTACAGGAAAAAATTAAGCCATGAAAGTTCTTAATAAGTAATAGGGAAGGTTCAAAAATATTGTGATTTTTGGCTAGAAATGAAAGATAGCTTTTGTTTATGTGGGTAAAATCCTGTGAGTAGTTGATGTGATCAGTTAGAAGGATAGGTCCTTGCACACAGGCAGTCTTCTCCATTGAGTATGGCACTGTTCTTCATGCGAATGCATGTGATGGATGGATTGATGCTTCTCTGGCCACAGTTCATGCCTTTGTGAATTGTTCTGCTCCATAGTTTTGTTTTGAAGTTGTTTGCATGACACCGTGAGATCCTGAGATTAGAAGTGCTGGGCAGGTGCAATGTGTTTATTGCAGTACCAGTTGTGGCAGAGACCAGGCTAACCAGCATCATGAGCAGCACCATAGGGGACACACTCCTGTCCTGGAGAGAGCCTTTTGTCTTGCTAATAAACAAACTCCTAGCAATTTAGGAAAGTTTTGGGAAGTTCCCACTCTCTCTGCAAACTGTGTATGTGGTAGCAAGTGCTTGTATGCTTTTGCTTGTACATCATACCTTTATAAAACACTCCTTGGAAAAAAGGGCATGAAATTACAGGAGGGAAAAAAAAAAAAAGGCTGGTTCACTTAGTAGATATTTGTCAAAGTTTGGATTTGCAAAATGTCATATTTCAGTCTCCACGGCTTGCAACAGGAGCCGTCACAGAGGTGTATGTGCACCCATGGGTGGTTCAGGGAAGGAAGCCTCTTGAGCAGCGTGATGGCTCTGTTCAGTCCTGCAATTGCAGAGCAGCTGGCACAGAATCACAGAATGGTTGGGATTGGAAGGGACCTCTGGAGATCATCTGGTCCAACCTACCTGCTAAATCAGGTACCCCTAGAGTGGAATGCACAGGAATGTGTCCAGGAGGGTCTTGAATGTCTCCAGAGAAGGAGACTCCACAGCCTCTCTGGGCACCCTGTTCCAGTGCTCTGGCACCCTCAAAGAAAAGATGTTATTCCCCATATGCAGATGGAGTCTCCCATGGTTCAGTCTGTGCCCGTATGGACAGTGGTGAATGTGCTTCTGCATGTTGGACGAATATACACAAGCATCCGAGCACCACCTGCGTTTGTTCTGCCTCCCTGTTCTGGTGTTCCCTGGAGTGACCTGACAAGCTGCAGCGCTGCACTCGATAAACTACTGCTGGTTGCTACGGGGAGCGACCTGCCAAAAAACTGCACAGCCCCATGCTGCTGGGGCCAGGGAAGCGGGAGCTCCCCTCTCACCCCCAGCCACCTCACCTCTTTAAAAAGCAAAGCACATTTCAACTACAGTAAGAAATTAATTTTATAATACTCATAGAATAGCATTTGTAGCTTTATGTAAAGATGTCAAAGATGACAAAGGTATGGACTATCTCTTAATTAAATATTGATTTTCTTTTGGGTTTTGTTTTTACTCTAAAGCAAACCAAAATATGTTCATGCCAAGAACTGTTATATCTGACCCCCCCTTTTTCTCTTTTTTTCTTTTTTTTTTTTTTTAAATTGTATTTTTATATGCTTGGCAGAATTAATGATGAAAATCTTTCCAGCTGTGACTTTGCCAGAATCCCTTTCTGAAGCTCCTACTAATTTGGATTAAAACTGGATGGATGAAAGCCTCAAACAGCAAATCCTGGCAGTGGATTTGCTGAGGCCCCACAGCATACACTTCTCCAACTGTTCTTATCTTCTGAGAAGAAAAAAAAAAAAGAAAAAAGAAAATAAGCAAACATAATTTTGTAATTACACAGTTGTTAGTGCTCTCCCTCCCTGGGCTGGGGCAGCAGGTATCTGCCTGCAGGGCGCAAAGCATGGAGCTGGTGGCTCCCACCCACCACCCCAGCAGTCTTCCAGGGCTCCCCTTGACGGGACAGGCCTCTCTGGCCTTCGCAGGGCAAGGTTTTGATGGCAGGGTGGTGGGGGTTTTAAGCGCTATCTCACACCAGCTATTCAACCGGCATTTTAGAGGGGATTGCCAGCACTGGGAGGTAACTGTTCAAGATGGCAAAGGTGTGTGTACAGTCTTGCCGTCTCAGGGATGTGAAGCCACCGAGTACCCTGAGTCCCAGCTTCTGGGCTCTCACCTCTCTGGTTTAATTCTAGCAGCATTGACACCGTGTTTTCTTACTGTCCAGGCTTCCTGGAGCCAGCAGCTGCAAGCTCTCCTACTGCCACAAACAAATTAATATCTTTAAATTGGACAGATTGATCTCTGGCAAGTGGCCCATGTTCCTTCCCTCCTCCTTCTTGCCAGGAGAGACTTCTGGAAACTTGCAAGCTTACTACGACCTTGCTCAGTGTGTTCCTCTCTTCGTGACCATGCTGAGGCAGTGCCCTGGTACCCTGGCCTGTGGCCTTGCCAGAGGATGCCGTCTCCACCAGCTCAGACCCTCCAGGTGTGAGGCTGTGGCTCACGAGGGCATCCAAAAGCTACTGATGAGCATGTGAGCTTCGGTGCCAGCGCTGGCTGGAGGGGATGGCCAGAGCTCCTCGCTGCAGGTGCTCCGAGTGCCTTGCTGACCTGCCTGGAGCACCTTTAGTGTGGAGAAGGACTACTACCAATTATATTTATGGCATATTCTGTTGATCATTATGAACAATAGCGATGACAACTTTCCCTGATGGACTGCTGAAAATGTCTGGTGAATCTGAAGGTTGTGAAGGAGGTGATTGCTGCTAAAGCATAATGGGGACAGCATAGGCAGCAGCATTGACTATCTCCAGGCTGTGCCTGCTGGCACTGAAAGCCATACAGTCCCTCTGATTTCTTGTGGGATGCCTACCCCTTCCACTCATTTCTACTTGCCTGAGGGCTTAGTGCTCCTTGTCACGTTTAGCTGCTGGTTTTCCCCACTGGCTGTTCAGCAGGTGCGAGCAGATGTGTGACAGGCTCCTGTGACATCCCTCCCAGCTGATTCGAAGGACCAGGGGAAATGCATGGTGGCTGAGCTCTTCTTTCCTTCTCAGGATGCCTTGAGATAGGGATGAATGTAGTCTCCAAGAGGCAGGAAGGGGAAAGTGAAATGTCTCAGCTGAAGTCCAGCCTATCTTTCAGTCAGGGGAGGCAGCACTGGGGGATATTTTCAGCCATCATCTTGGATATTTCCATATGAAACATTCACAGTTTGTGAGCAAGAAGTATTTCTTTCATGATTGCCACCTTTGCAAATGCGTTTTGAGTTCTGTAACAGCAAGTGTTTTTTTTATTTTACTTATCCTGTTATGAGCAGAAAGAGTTATTCAGGATAATGTATTCTCTTCACAAGTTCTTTATAAAGCTGTTGCCTTCAGATTGTGCCCTTGAAAACATCTGCCACAATTCACCTGTTTATACTATTAGTGCAAAAATAAGGCATGAATTTGGACCTGCTTATTTTTAAAGATACATTGTTTAATAATCTTCTAATTATCAACAATCATCAAATCTTGAATCCCAGTTTTGAAATAATAAAAATATTTTAATGGATTGCTCTGCTTTCCCATCGACTTGTAACTCTTAGGCTGCCATGTTAGAATCTGAAAGTTGATAACCTAAGGCACTTGTCAATCTGCTCTTCTAGAGCTCGTGGATGTGGGTGACTCAAACTTGCTCATTTAAGAATTATTCTACGTGATAATGTCTGATTTTTACAGAAACTCTGTGTTTACAGTGAGGCCTGTTAATTCACCTTCATATATGCATGTCAGCTGCTGCTTCTGTAATAGTGGATAAGAATATTTATGAAATAGTTTTGCCTCTTCATTTTAAACTACTTTGTCCATCCAAAAATGAACCAGTTTGTTTTTGATATACAGCAAACCCCAAGAATTTGAGAAACACACAGGAAAGCAAACATACAAACATCAAAATCTCTCCTTTCTTAGTGTTTTTTGGTGGTCACAAAATTTATTTCACTTTGTCCTTTTGGCTGACTTAATGCCTTTCTGGCTTATGAGTGAGGTCTATTCAGCCTGGAGAAGAGAAGGCTCAGAGGGGATCTCATCAATGTTTATAAATATCTCAAGGGTGGGTGTTAAGAGGATGGGACCAAACTTGTTTCAGTGGTGCCCAGCGACAGGATGAGGGGCAACGGGCACAGACTGGAGCACAGGAGGTACCATCTAAACATGAGGAGAAACTTCTTTACTTTGAGGGTGGAAGAACACTGGAACAGGCTGCCCAGAGAGGTTGTGGAGCCTCCTTCTCTGGAGACATTCAAGACCTGCCTGGACACATCCCTGTGTGATCTGTTCTGGGTGAACCTGCTCTAGCAGATGGGGTGGACTAGATGATCTCCAGAGGTTCTTTCCAGTGCCAGCCATTCTGTGATTGTATGAGTTGCTGCCTACTTTTTTTTTTTTTTCATGAGTTATCTGAATATTTGTATGGCTAATTTTACTTCCTCTTTCACTAGATTGTTACTAAATATGTATGGTGCTTTGGGGAGCTGATGAGTGAGATACAAATCCTGCATGGGAGTACCAGATTACATTTCATGAAAGGTTCTGCAGATGAGTTATTGCTCCACAGCAAGTCCTCAGCCTGCGGTTTCACAAGCAGGGAAGCCAATGTGAGAGTGCAGTGTTGCTGAAAGGAGAGGGTTTTGGTGCCTTTTCCCTGTTCTCTGGTCCTGGCTTTTCTCCTGCCGTGCTCAGCAGAGTTGCCCATACTTGCACTGACTCTCGTTCTTACTGGAGCTTTTCTTGTGCCATTTCAACTTACTAAGCCAGCAGAAAACTATTCTTTTTGCTGAAAAAGATTGCTGCAAGGGAGTGAATTTCCTTCCATCGAAGGTGAGCTGTCGGATGAGCTCACTGTGGCCATGAAACTGTGGACTCTGTCACACCGCTCCTAGACCTCAGGTTGACTGTGGAGACTGTGCAGCTTCTCACTGAATCACCCAAGAACCTCCTGGCAGAAGGAAAGCAGCTGGTGCTCTTTTGTGTCTCAGTGGGTTTTGTTAAGCGTAAAATTGTGGAAGGTTGAAGAAGAAAAATCATTAGCTGCCTTTCTAAATGCAGACTGACCATGTCTGTAAGAAAAGGAAAGATACACTGAAGTGAGAAGGATTGCCTTTGAGGATTATTTACTCACTTGCAACTTATGCTTTATTGTGTTTTTCTTTTGAATGAAGAGCTATGTTGTTGCAGCTGAAAGCTTTCTTTTCTTGTTATGATCCAGAAACAAGGTGTAACAAGGTTAACTCAGAGAAACCATGAGGGTCTGTAGTGGAGCCGCAATTGGGCTTTTGGTCCCTGGGATTTAGTGCCTTGGAGGGGCATGATGAGATTTGCAGCCACGGGACGCTCGCAGCCTCTCTTCAGGTTCTGGAGGCTTTTAGGGTGTAGAAAAGCTCAGCCACAGTGTGTGTGATAGCAGCAAAAACTTCATTTTTGTGTGTGTGTGGTTGGGAATCTTTTAGGTGTTCAGTGCTTTCTTTTTTAGTACCTCCCAATTATTACTTCTGTTTTCCTTTCAGAAATTCTCTCTCCAAGCTGATTTGGATCATAACAGTTTCCAGCTCTGTGAAACAGGCCCTTTTGGAGCATAAGGGGTTTCTGATTTGGTTGTTGTTCTCTTTGGATTTGCATCTCACTGGCTACTGATTTTTACTGAGAAATCAGTGCTTTGCTCTCTGTCTGTCAACTGAGGGCTGGCCTGGGACTCCTTTAATTTAGATACTGCAACTTTTTGCACCAGGCATTTCAAAGAGCATGCCTGGGTAGCTGGGGTGAGGATGTGCTGGGTTTTTTTTCACTCTCTCAGTGTGGCTTGGTGAGACAGTCTTTGTCTGTGTGTGTAAGGTCTGAGTAGCAGGGCATAATCTAGACTCAATGTGTGAAATCACTGACTAGTTAATCCCACCCTGAGCAGGACAGGAGAGCAGCAGTGTTGTGGAGTGGGTTAAGCTGGTTACCCAGCAAACAGCAGCACACAAAGGAGTTTTGTGAGATGTTTGGAATGAGATGCTTTGTGTGTACTTGTGGGGGTATTTGTACCCTACATGCTGAGATGATGAAGCGGTACAATAGTGACAGAGCAGCAGTTGTGACTGCAATGGGTACCTCAGATTTTATATCCTGCTTGAAGGGGTTTTCTGTGTGTGAAAAGCAAATAGGCATTCATCTCTGAGACTGAGTACATGTTCCCATGTGGAACATCTGCCTTGAGGAATGCAGAGTGGAGACTCCTTTTATATAATGCTGTGGCTTTTCTTTCTACGAATTATATGAGAACCTAGGATTCCTTATTCTACAAAGCTTTGATCCACAGACGTTGAGTAATTGTTCAATGTATTTATATAAACCATCAGCCCTGGGTTTCCCAGCATAAGAAAGACATGGATCTGTTTGAGCAAGTCCAGAGGAAGGCCACAAAGATGATCGGGGGGCTGGAGCATCTCATCTATGAGGACAGGCTAAGAGATCTGAGGTCATTCAGCCTGGAGAAGAGAAGGTGCCAGGGACAGTTTATTGTGGCCTTTCAATACTTAAAGGGAGCCTACAGGAATGATGAGGAGGGACTCCTTAACAGGGAGTGTAGTGATGGGATGGGGGGTAATGGTTTAAACTGAAAGAGGGTAAATTTAGATATAAGGAAAAAAATTTTCACTATGAGGGTGGTGACGCAATGGAACGGGCTGCCTGGAGAAGCTGTGGATGCCCCGTTACTGGAAGTATTCAAGGCCAAGTTGGTCAGGGCTTTGAGCAACCTGGTCTAGTAGAAGGTGTCCCTGCCCATGGCAGTGGGGTTGGACTAGATGGTCTTTAAGGTTCCTTCCAATACAAACCATTCTGTGATTCTATGATTTGAGTGTCTTGCATTCTTGAATGCATTTGTCCTTACAACATTTGTCTGAAGCAGATATTATTCCTATCTTACATATGTGACTTGCATCATACATTATGTCATAGTGGAGCAGGAAAATTAACATCTCCCATGTCTCAGATGAGCTCCCAAACCACACCAACACCTTCTCTTCTAGGGCTGATCACAACCTGCCCACAATGCCATACATCCATTAGGATGTTTTCTGTACTTGGAAATCAGGGAAGCAAAATGTTCTGGATCTGTTAATATAAATCTGGATCTATCTGTGAAACTAGTAATTTTGTGTGGTTCTGTTGTAGCATTTAATATTTTAGTGCTTGCGGGCACCGTTTACATTGATTTGTTTTCTAAATGAAAAGAACCAATGATCCATAAGAATGTACTGAAAATATATGAAAGACTGATTTTAAAATCAGTGGGGAAATTAGTGGTGAACTATAAAGTAATTGTTCACAATATACTGCATGTTCTCATGAACAAAATACAGGTTATGTAAACTGGTTGGTACTGTGAGAATAAAAGGCAAGTGGATTTGTCAATGACTGTTAAGTTTTTCTGGACTATTAGTAAGATCTTCACTTAAAACTTCAAAGGTGGTAATCTGTGCAATTGGTTTCATTCACTCTGACTTGTCATTTGTAAGGAAGGTACTTGTTATTTTATACCAAACTACAGCAAATGGATCAAGACCTAAGAAACTAAGAAAATTAATCCTTTATTGTGGTGGTTATCTTCAAAACTTGTTTGATTTTTTCCGCAAAAGACCCAACTGTGTTAGGGTTTCCAAAGAAAAAAACTGTTTGTGATTGCTAATGTCAAGAAAGACTAATTTATCTATGGAGTCTTGCTAGTCTGTGAGGACCAGTGGTGCTGAGATTAAAATGTACTCAAAAAATTTAATGAAAACTGGTAAGTAATTGGTGCTTATCACTCTATATCGAAAATAAGTGCCTGCTTTATTTAACTCAGTGTTGTGCTGAGATATTTAGTATGACAGACACAAGAATAACATTTAATTTTTAAGAAAGCTCTATCATACTTATGGCAGACCTTCATAGGAGTCATATGAGAACGGAGATGTCATTTAAAACTTACTGTTCTTCCATGTCACCTTCAGGCACGTTTTGCCAGATCTGAAATCTAGAGCAGTGTTGACACTATTCTCTCACTCCAGAGAGAATAGACCATTCAGATCCTCCTCCATCACTCAGCAGAGCTGTGACAAGGTGAAGAGAAAAACGTCACAACATTTCAGAGAGTCTGTCTTAGCCCTCTTCACAGGATGCAACACATCAGCGCAAAGAGAGAGGACAGTGTGGTGAGGTACCTCCAGCACATGCCTAGAAGATTATTTTCAAAGTTTGCTGTTTGTTCTTCTAGAAATGAATTCCTACTCTATGATGATGGATATTTTCAGTCTTAAAGGCAAGAGGCTAGACTATCACATTACTGGCTACCAGATATGGACAACTGATCATGTTGGCTGTTCCGGCAGCCTGTGTTTTTACGTTTGTGCTTAACTCTACCTTTCTAGCCTTCACTGCTACAGATGGTTACTGCACTGCTATTGCTAGATTAAATTAGAATAATAGACACTAGAGTTAGAGAAGTACTTAATGGTCCATTCCCCTGTAGCTGCCAAATAGACTTTATTTTAAAAAATGCAGGCAAATATCTTCCATGGCAATCCTTTACCTTGAAATATTACATCCTCTTTATAGTCTGGGCAGAGAGCAGGAAATCTAACCACTTTTTGGCTTAAGGTTTGCAAGGTTCTGTTAAGTTGGTACCCAAAGACTCTATTTTGGTACCACTTGGTACCACTTGCCTTTTGCTTTGTAGATTTGGAGCATCTAGAATGTTGGTCAAGGCAGTTTTAAAGTGTCCAACTAATCTGTTGCGTTGATACCTAAATTCTGAAAAAGGGGTAAAGAATATCTTTTGAATTGCAAACATTAAGCATAGAGTCCCACAAGTTGCTGTATTTATAACTCAAAGCACAAGCACTGTAACCTTGCAGTAGTCTCTGCCGTAACTGTAGGATGGATTTTTTCAGCTGCAATGGCTAAATGTACTTCACTTTGACTTACTGTCAAAGATATATTATAGCTGTTCTGAGTGAGAGAATAGGGGGGGCCTTTCTGTGAAATGATCCCTATCTGCTGGCTGTCCTATCAGATGTGTAACTGCACCGTTGTTTCTGAGTTTCCTCAGAACTGATCTCAGTATGCGTTTTTATAAACCAGGGTTTTCAGCATTCAAAGGTGTATGTGTTTGTGTGTGTGGAGGTGGGGTGGGGAGTGTTTTTGTAAATCTGGACTCTGTAGAAGTAACTAAAATGCCTTATTTAAGTTATTGAACCTGTAATGGAAAAAAGCCCCGCAGACACTGTAAGGGTTTAATTGGTATTCAATTGCTTGTACTTTTTCAGGCTTTTAAAGAAAAATATCAAAGAATGAGCTATAAAACCAGATGTATATCTCCAGAGACTTAAATTGTCCAGTTTCCAGGGACATGCTTTAATTCTCCTCCCACTTAGTAATTTTACATTGGCGCAAGTCCTTTGGATAAGAAAGGGCAACTGACCCCTTCAAAATTACTGTTCTTATGTTGAGCTGGAAACGATGGGATCTCATGAAATCAGTAATCTCATTAGTTATAATTATATATGTATATTTTTTTTTTTATTCTGAATGCTCTAGTTAATGTCTTGGAGGTGATCCAGAGGACGATTTCAGTCTGTGCAGTTTTGCACATGCTGAGGTGCTTAGCTAGCTTTAGAAATTACTATAGGTAAGGGATTACTGATGAACAAGCTTTTCCACTCCTTTTGCTGTTCCTCCCCCTCTCCCTTCCTCACATCATTACTTAGATTTCAGTTAGTTCAGGTGCTCCCTGTTACATCAATGTCTACCCAAAATTAAAAAAAAAAAAAAAAAAAGCAACAAAATTCAGCCCCCAAAAAGCCCACCAGAGCCTGGGTTTGTGTTCTGAAAGTCCTGAGTCTGTGTTTCATTTGGTCCTTGTGAGAAAGGGGGTCCTGCTGCAGCCGGCTTCAAGGTGAAACACCAGCAGCCTGGAACGGGTGACAAGTCCCCTCTTAGCATCAGCCTAGATGGTTGGAGGTGGAAAGGAATCTGTGCTCAGGTGTCCATTCTCCTTTCTCTCCACCAGGGTGAGAAACCAGCATTGGTATATTGAGCAGCTTTATTTTGTGCTGTCAATAACCTTTTCTGTTGAAACAGGACACAGTGCCCTGAAGTGCGGGGCTTGGAAGGACCAAAATGTGTCATGTGCTTGGCTCCAAATGCATCTGCTTCATGCCAGTAAAACCACCCACCTCTTTGCAGATGGTAGAGCAGCCAGTCTCTTGGGCTGGGCACTGATGACCTGAGTTCTACCTGTGATAGCAGTTCTTCTGGGTACATATTGTGGCATTTCAGTCAGGTAAATGGTTGGGACCTCTGCTTATAATGTACAACAGAGCAATAAGGTGGGGTAGGGATTTAGACCCAAGTGAAACATCCTCTGTTTATATGAATTGGAAGAGAGTTTGAAATCCCAAGGTCTCATTTTGCTCTGGTTTCTTTGTGGGTTCACCTTCCTCTTTCCTACTCATTACTTATGACAGAATGAAGTTTACAGAGACCTTTCATTTTCCTGACTTCTGTCCCAGAAGCAGAAATTCAGAATAAGGTAGGATCTACGCCAGCCTTGGTTTCTCCTCTATTCTCCATTGGTTGTCATCTGAGTATTAACTACATTGATATACATACAATAACATATATATTTATTGGAGACACAGATACAAAGTGTGGTTTCTGCAAAAAATGATCACTTTATTTATTATGGAAACCATGATCTTGCCTGTTATCATTGGTTTAAAATATGACTAATTGTTTGGACAGACGAGCAGTTTAGTTGGATGGTTGGCTAAATTGTGTAAGTTGTTTAAGAGTGAAGTAGTTGATTTTGATGATTAAATATGCTCAAATATTATTACAGTTGTGTGTTTGCCTGAAAATTGAGGGGAAAGGGTTTTTTTATTCCTTTTTTTGGCTGAATTCTAGGTTTTCTTGGCCAAGGAAATTGTTCTGTGTCAATCTGATTTGCAAAGAAATTGTTCAGTGGAGACCCGTTACTGTTTATTAGAGCTGTTGGGGTAATGCTGAGAATGAGGACCTTTTGTTAGAGACAGAGGACAGAAATTGCTTTTGTTAAAGAGTCTAAGGAATAGAATTAGCCTAAACTTATTATTAATTCTACTTGCAAGAGAAGAAATTGGAAAACTGCAAAATAAATGGTCACTCATATACTTCCAGCTCCATTTCTATTGTAGCTAAGATTTTTGGAGACATTGATCTGTCTGTTTTAAGGTTATATTTTTCCCTTCTTAATCTAGCCTTGAAAGTCAGATGGGATAGAGCATGGGGATTTCCAATGTCTTTGAATATTTTGACTAACAGTAGTATTTTTCAACCCTTCTTAATTGAAGAATGATCTTGTCCTATAAATGTCTATGAACCTTTTTGCATTCCAGTCTGTGTTGGATAAAAAGGTCGGTAATAATAAGAAAATATTTGGCAATTGAGCTAATCACTTTTCAAAATCCTAGCTTAGTCTTGTAATCGAACAATTTGATTAGAAGTGTTGGTAAAAATGTCTTTATGCCTGCCAGTGGTTCCTGCCAACCCATAAAATTGATGGCTGAGTGAGTGGCTCCCACAGTTTTCTCCAGCAGGCAGTGACGCTTCCCAGCAAACCCCCTTGGAAGCTGTGGGTGTGTTTGAAGCAAGGTGTAATCATTTTACCTGCCGCCTTCTGATGTAGAAACCCTGGTGCTCTGTGGACCTTGAGCTGAGTAGCAGAGATGAGATTGAGCAGAGATGTGGCCCCTCACAAGCACTTTCCCTTCTTTTCACTCTTTTATAAAATTTCTGCATTTGAGTTTTGACTGGACAAAGTGGGGATGCATTAGAGTTACTTCTTGACCAGGAACTGGGAAGCAAATCCAGTGTCTCCCAAAGGAAGGAAGGAGAGCAGCAGTTCTAGAGCAGAACAGTCGCTTTGCCTGTATTTTGCCTGTTGGGGTGATGGGCCTGAGCCTGGGGAAAAGGATGGAGAATCCTTCCTTGGCTACATCTTGAAGGAGTGAGTATAGAGAAACACTTAGTGTGCTGCTGTCCTTAGGCCATGGCTAACCTAATGGGGCTCACTGCAGGATGTGCACAAAGTGATAACAAAACAGCAGAGTTGGAAGCAATGCAGATTAACTTGTTCTACAAACCAAAGGTTTTCAGGTCCATTATAGTAGAAATCAAAGGTGTTTTTTCAACTAATTACAGTGCTGCCATTGGCATAGACTCTAGGATATAGAGCTGTATTCAGAGGTGATGTGTCAATTATACCATATTCCACAGACATAGGCTTTATCCAGCCTTCAGCTGCCTCAGATGAGGTGAGCTACTTTCTGTGACCCTTCCAGCTGTAAAATGAAGTCTGGGTTGTTGTCTCTAATGCACTGTAGACCTAGAAGTAAAAATGGAGCTCTGAATGTGCATTTCTGCCTATGTCTGGAACATAAGGAGGTCCAAGCCCTGCAAAAGAAGTTTGTTGCTGGCCAAGTGACTGAGTGGGGTTAAAAAGGAGGCATTACAGTAACCTACTATTTGGAATCTGGCACTCTGAGTATACTCATTATTTCTTAATCTGTCCCTGGGTCTGGTTATAATTTGCACCTTGAGCAATCATTCTGCATTCTGCATTTGCATTTGTGTTTTCTTTTTCTGTTGTTAGACTTGTTTTCATCTTACACATTTTTCATTCTTCTGCAGCCCAGAGACAGTGATAGATGACAAGGTTCAAACACAGAAGGTCAATTAAATCATCCAGTGTCCATCTCTGCCAGCACAGGATTATTGCTTTCATGGTCTATTTGCTATTGTTTTGTCCAGCCAATTGCTGAATAGGTCCTGTTTATTGGACAAAGTTTTGCCACCAAAATACCCCACGTAACCTCAATTATAACAAAGGGGTAGCCTGGGGTATTGTTGAGAGGTGGGACATGGTCTCATATGGTCAGAAAAATTATCTATTTTTTGACTCATCTTACTCAGATCAGATTCAGAAGGTTTTCTGAAGCACATTTCATTAACTTGTCAAAGTAAACATTTACATCAACAGCACTGTTTGAGTCCTGCTTATCTCAATCCTTTCAGTCTAGAATATTCTCTTAGCAGAAAAAAGATGGCTATTGGCATGCACTGTCATTAACTCAAAAGTTCTTTTGTTTATTGAGAACATGTTTGCTTGTGTGTTTACAGTCATTCTGGCCAAAGAGGTTTGCAGTTTGCTTTCCCCGGTTTCAAATTGCAGTGGTTTATCTAGTAGAGAAGCCTGTCTTAATGTGGTAGATAAGACACTACTGAAAATTACTTGCCTACAGAAGGAAATAATTTTTTCACTGTCAGCCACAGAGATAGAAATCCACTGAATCTGAGACTGGAACTGATGCTGCATTGCAAACACTAGTATGAAAATAACTTAGAGCACATTGGCCTCAAATTAAAAAATCCCCAAACATAATAAAAGTATAAAGCATATGTAATTCACACCAATTTTAAAATTCTTTTCCGAGGTTAGACTTTCAAGATTATTCTCAATTTGACAGTGAGAAGTATAAATTATTGTAAAACAGGTTTGTTCAGTTCCTTAAGGTCTGCATACCAACCAAAATCAGTGGAGAGGTTGCCTGCAAGCAATATACAGCTGTCTATATTATAGTGTTACATAAACAGATTCTGCACATGCAGAAGCATTTTACTGTTAGCTGGATAAAATCACATAAACGGGATACTTGCAGCTCTCAGCTGATTTCACATAAATATTACTCTTGCACACTTAATAAGGAAGCCTAAGGAGGAGGTAAATTTCTGGCAGAGTTCAGCAGATATTGCATCCAATATAACAGAAATACACAGCTGTGCTTCGTTTCCTCAGGGAGAGCAGAGACTCTTTCACAAGATAGCATGCACAAGGGGAGATAACAAGAGTCTGTCCATCAATTTTCCATGCCTAATGCAGGGGTGAGAAAAAGCTGACAAAGAGCTGGCTGTGAAACTATTCCACATTAAACTTTTACAAAGTTCATCTGTGTCTTCACGTAATACAGGCAGCTATGGGATTGTTGCATTAGTATCGGATGGGTAGATTTCTCAGGGCACCTAAATCCTGATTTCTGGCATGGTTGAAAGGCTGTGCTGTCTACCTAAACCTCTGTTTGTTGTCACACCTGCTGCAGCATCAGTCTTGGTGTGTGTGGCTGGTCTTTTCAGAGTTCCACTTGCCTCCATGTTCTTGCAGAGCAGCTTCTCAAAGGGAGCATGTCTTCCCTCATTACAGCTGCAGGTTGACCTTCGTACTTATCCTCAAACTGGGTCGCACTTTTGCAAGCAGCCATAAATTAGGGTTTTCAGGATGTGTTGGACAGACGTTACCCAGCAGACGGAAGGCTGACCAGGGTTATTTTTGCAAACTCACACACTCCACCTGAATTGGAACAAAAATTTGAAAGCTGTACTCTGGCATCCTCTGTTGGCATTCAGCTGACTGATTCACCTGGTATTTTAAGTTGAGCCTTCCTCAGTTTATCCTGTTGAAGCCATTTCATTTTGCATAGTTACTGGGGGAAGGAGAAGGAGCAGATGAACCTGATTTGGATGTGGGTCCTTGCATGCCATGACAGGAGTCAGGACCAAATCCTTGCTGCAGATCAGGCAGCACGGAGGTTTAAAGCAGGTTTCCCTTTTTTGTGGAGGGCAATCTGGCTACTGAAATACTGAGTGCAGTGGGAGGCGAAGAGAAGAGCAAAGTGTCTTTTTATGACAAAGGGCTAGCTGGGCTTGAACACCTACCTTCGGGAGGAGATTCAAGACTGAGCAGTGAGAGAGATTTTTGCTGCCTCTGACTGTGGTCCTATTCTGTTCTGCTGTGGTTTCTCCAGGCCAGTGTAAATAACTTCATGCTCAGTGTGCTGGTTTCTAGGAATACTATTCTAAGGCACCTAATTTCCCTGGGAATTGTATCTTGACTGTCTGATTCCTGGCTGAGGAGTCTGCTAGGCAACAGGAAATCTGCAAATTAAAACATTGCAACATCTAAGTCCCTGGCTGTACCCCAGCTTTGCTGGAGGACCAGTTTTCATCTATGTGACTATGAAAAATGTACTCAGATGTATATCCTCTCTCTTGCATCATCTAAATGATTCCTCATGTTTCCCACTGGCTATTATTTTTATTACCCATGTGCAGTCACTTTGCTGCTCATTTTGTTCATTGTTATGCAGCCAGTAGCACTCTTGTTTCTTGATCCCCAAAATGTGTGGTTTAAGGTCCCACATTAGCAAAAGTTGGTTAAAGTTAAGTGGGCCTAGCCCTCTAGCTTCTGCTATTTTGTGGTAGGAGCTGGAGCAGCTCATTTACCGATTGCAGACATGGACTGTCCATCCTGATTCACTGGGCTGGTTGGCTTCTCCTCTTGCCCAGTCCTAGTCTTTTGTCTTTGCTTATAAAGAGGTTAGAAAGGACTGTGCCCTGAGTGGCTTGCTGACAGCAATCAGTATGACACTAGTCATCTTCACTTCTTCTCCTGTTTACTGTCCACTTTAGGGTCCTCTCTTTATGAATCCAAGAATTATTTTCTCTTCCTGCCCTCATAGCACAAGCCTACGGCTCACTAACACCAATGCTGACCTGGTGTCAAGAAGGAGCTTCACTCCCAGCAGTGTACTCTGAGAAGACCACATAGACTGCCACATAGACTGCGTCTACTGCTGTCCAGGCCTTATTTTTTGGGAGAGAGATTTTTGTGGTTTTGCCCAGAAGGAGAGGAAGGTATCTTGCCTCTGAGTGACATTCAAAGGCTGCCTTTGAAAGAAAGCATAAACCAACAAAAATAAATGGCAGTATTTATTCTTAGGGGTATTTTTTAGTGTGCCCAGAAGTGTGCGCAGCCTCTCGTATTATTTGATTTCTCTGTCCTTCCATAGTAGTATGATGCTTAGCATGAAAGAAGCTTTTCTTTCAGATGACATGACTGCAGAAATATGAGAGTGAATCACTGATATTCTCTCTAGATTTCTGATGTTGACACCTTCACACACATTGCTCTGGTGACCTTTCATCAGCCTTCTACACTTGCATTTAAAAAAAAAAAAAGCAAAAAATCTAACCAGAAAATCAATGTTGATATTCAGGATTTTCTGGTTAAAGAGTATTGAAACCCTGGAGCTGGGGGCAGAGCATCTCTGCCTGAAGGTGTCCAGTTATCTGCTGCATAGAGACTTGGTATTCAAAGTCTGGCTGGCTTGCTGCTTACCTCTGATGGTAAAGTAAGACAGACCCCAAAGGACTGAGAAGGATTTTAGGCATTTCCACTTCTACCTGCTTACCCAGTCTGTAGGACATCAAATTTGAAACCCCTCCTTTGCCAGGGGGAACTAGGCCTGTTTAACCCACCTTCTAGGAGAAAAGGGGTTAGAAAGCTTTGTTGTGGGGGACCTCAGTCTCCCTGTTGAACCATTGAAGCTGTCATCTTTGGGTTCAAGGATTTAATTATCATGTTCAGGGGAAGCACTGGCAGGGGCAAGGCTGTCTTGCTAGGCAGTGAGACCTCTCCGGAGACTGCGGAGATCTGGATCCCGCTCTCCCAAAGCACCAGGTCTTTCAAACAGAGACAGGAACCCACTTTTCACCCTCCCAGGTGACTGTCACAGATACTACTTTCGTTCACACAAAGCAAAAGAGCTTGTATGCAATGGAGGCAAGACCCTATTTTGGAGGAGTAGTGTGTGGGAATGGGAGGAGAAATCGAACCAAGAAGCTCAACATCTTGCAAGAAGAAGGTGAATCATATATATGCTAAAAAAATGTATGCAACCAGTGCAGAGCTCAGTGTTGCAGTGTTTTGTGCCTGCAAAGCTGAACCTCTGGTCTGCGTAGCTGAGAGACAAATAAATTCTGGATTTGGAAGGACTTGTCTTGAGCCATAGGAATAAAACTTGTTTACAGCACACAAGGTAAGATTTACTGAGCAGCGTCACTATTAATAGTGTGAACCTATGTAACAACTTACTCCTTTCTAGCTGACAGCTCCCTGGCCCAAGCTCAGAGTCCTGGACTGTCATCAAGGGCATTGTTATGCATAACATTAACAGCATTGCTTCAGATTATTTCTGTTTACAGCTCTCTCTTTGTTCCTTCCCAGTTTCTTTTTTCCCAGGTCTGCTCTTTCCCACTTTACTTCTTTCCCATCTCTTCTGGCTGCTCAGCTGCCAAATTTCTAGTATGTTTGTGTGCTGCCCTGTAATCACTGCACTCAGGACCAGCCATGACATCTTGGAGAAAGGGGAGTGTTGTGTCCCCTCTTGGGTGGCATAGTGAGCATCTCCAAGAGGAAGGACAGCCACTGGCTCTCCAGGCCAAGAGATGAGAGTCTGGCCCCTGTTCATATGCCAGGGCTCCAGGCTCTTGGCTACTGTGAATTAACATTGAAGCAAGCAGGGGAGATTTGTAATTTATATTAGCTGAGAGTCTACTTCAGAAGATGTGTCAGATTAAAGGGTATGGAAATTCCTTCATTATTGGAATTCCCCAAATTTTAGCAGTCAGCAGATTTCACATGATAATAATATTTGTGACAACAGGGAAGCTACATGAGGATTAAAATAAGGCTGGAGGTAGAATTAACACAAATTCCTGACTTTTCCCAGTTACAAATAGTGCTGCACTATTGAAATTTTCACCTTATGTTTTTCAGAATCACTACACTAGAGCCAAAGGTGATGGGAACAGCCTTGCATTACCCTATAAATTCGGATGCATAAACTAGGAGGTCTAGCTGGTGTGTAAAGTGCATTAGCAGAAACTGATTTACTTAAGATGCCATCTAAAGCAACTGATTTTAATAATTGGACAAGGGCTGAGCCAAAGGCCTAGATTTTCTGTTTATCAGCAACTTTTGCTGCTTCGTATGCAAATTTGATAATATAATGAGTGTTGGGGCCTAGTTTGTCCTTGAGCGTATGTGCAGAGCTGGCTGACCCCAAGGACAGGAACAGGATACATGTCTCCAAAGGCACAAGGAGGCCTCTTGATTTGCTCTATATAAATCTCATTCTTTAATGACTTGAGGGAGAATGTTTGAATACTTAAATGAACATTATTCTTGAACATGAAGTTTTAATAGCGCACATTTTAAGTTTGTCATCAGCCTGTATAAATTTATAGCAGATAGGAGTCTGTATGCAGTGCATTATCTGCTCTGTAGCAAAAGCCTGTTCCACAACTGAGGAATCTACCCTCTGTGCATTAGATCCCACAGAAACCAAGTCCCCAGCCTACAGCTCGCTGGGAGAAACTAATGATGAGCAGCAGCTGCAGCTGCCATAGTAATTTTGCTTTTAGTTTTCTGTCAGTATAGTGAGGAAAGAAAAGCTAGAAGACCGTTTTTTTTTAATCACAGCATTAATTTTTTATGCTGGATGTTAGTTGCGTGTCAAAACAGAAATCTTTGTAGGTAGAAATGATATATTTACTGGACACATTTGAAAGTCTTATAATTCAAAACAATACAAAATAGTTTAAATACGCATTTAGTCAAATAAACTTTCAATAGTGTGAAATGTGTAATAGACCCGCTTCTGGTTTGATTTCACAACAGCTAGCTTTTGTTTTCTGTCTGAAACTGCACAATGTTGTGGCTGGGTAACTTTCTCATAGGGAGGGATGGAAAGGAACCACAGAAGTGTAAAAACCCACTTGCAATCTCCTATGAAACAATAAAGGAAACCCAAACCCACACGACTTTAGGTGCTTCTGCTGTCGACAGTGGCAGGAGTGACACCTGTGAGGCCGGCCGAGCCTGGGAGCTGGGGACGTGTCCCTGGAAGCGCCTGTCTCTGAGTCACTGCGGCAGCTGAGCTGCGTCTAAATTGGAAACAGAAATACCGATCGTCATGTCTCCCGGATGCTCTGCCTCCAGCCAAATGGTAGATGGAAAAAAAATGCAACCAGATGTTCTTATGTTATTAATATTGTTATTATTGTTATTATAAATAATATTCTGTACTCGCTGGCTTTCACTACTGGCACATCTGGAGCGCACATGCTTGGGAGGAGAGCCCCAGCAGCCTGTCGCTCCTCTGTTTCCGTGCACACCTGTAAAAGAGGCCGGGCAGACCCTGCTCCCTGCGCTGGAGGGTGAGGGCAAGAGGGGCTGACCTGCAGTGAGGCATCCCTTCCACGCTCCCTCCTGCTGCTGCTAGTACCTGCCCCAACTCTGCCGGCATCATCCCTTCCATGCTTCCTCCTGCTGCTGCTAGTACCTGCCCCAACTCCACTGGCATCATCCCTTCCACGCTCCCTCCTGCTGTTGCTAGTACCTGCCCCAACTCCGCTGGCATCATCCCTTCCACGCTCCCTCCTGCTGCTGCTAGTACCTGCCCCAACTCCGCCGGCATCTTGGTGATGCTGGCTCAGCCCAGGCCTTCTTTCCACTTTCCTCTTTCCAACAGGGAGAGATCCTTTCACGCACAGCCCTGCTTTGAGAGTTTTGCATCCATAGACACCCCTGGGTTTATACAATGAGGTCAAGGTCTGCTGATGTTCCTCTTGCTGGATATTTTGCCATCAGAGATGCTGATGAGACCTTCCCATGGTCTGAAGCACCTCTGGCCAAGAAGGCAGGATGCTAGGTGCTACTGTGGTGGAGGTTTACTGGCTAAACCTCCTTGTCTGATGTTAGACCAGAAACTCTCCAAAAATGTTTCCATGTAATTGCTCCTGCTCCCTGTCACTAAAAATAATGGACTGATTTTGGAGGTGAAAATGGAGAGTATGGCATCACTCCAGTCTCACCATAGATGTCAGCAAACTCTGTGTCTTAAGGATGTGCCAGCTACCAGGCACTGTTAAACATAAACGCCAAACCAGTCCTGGGGTGGAACTTATCCCATTATATCAATTTAGGCCAACTGTCTAGGAATACAGAAACGAGAAGAGAAAAATATTGGAGTAAGTGATGACAGTGGTTCATTAAAAAATACTAAAATGCTAGGATACTATTAAGCATGGCATACCAGTATTTGTATATCTCTAAGCTGAGGAAACACAGCTCCAGTATAAATAGATGGAGCTTTATAAATGAACTTTTGTGGTTGCACTAACTGTGTAATAAGACAGTGTATTTTTAATTATTACATTGTGGTGACATACAGGATGAGTAAAGTACTTTCCATGGATGTGGAAAGATACTGTGCCTGCCACTAAAAGTCTATGACTGACAAAAAATTAAGTATAGCCCTCTGAAGGTTGGGTTTGCCTGGGGTGGCTATACACACAGCATGTCTCCCTCCATGTGGCACTGCTGCCCAGGCAGCTGAGGGCCTGACGGGGCTCTCAGCCCCCCACCATGGGTCACAATTCTCAGCCAGGGGAGCACAGACCCGCCTGTGGTCCTTGTGTTCCTGGATAGAAAGGGGAGAGGTGCCCGGTGCAGATGCTGAAAAAGGGCAATGCCCACAGTGACTGGAGACCCTCTTCCCAGAGGCAAACCTGGGTGAGGGACACTTTGGCCAAAACAGCCAGCTGCATGCTGGGGGAAATCTCAGCTGTGCTGTGCGCGGGAGCTAGCTGCAAGCACAACAAAACCAGTCATCACATCTGCCTTCAGTTCCTGTGGGTCTGTGTTGAAACAATTCCTCTGCCAATGGCTTGAGTAACGATCATCTTTTCATATCTACATTTTGAGTAAAGCTCATCCTATGCAATGAGACTTCCATGCAGTTTTCAGAGGATGACTCCCTTTTCTGTCTGAAAGGTTTGTCTAGGCAGAATAGAAGAGTTTTACACACTGGCCAGGGGTTTTCCAGCCCATGACTGTGTGAGGATGTTTGGGATTTTGGAAATGCAGAAGCCATAGGGAAAGGGTCAGGCACAGCCCCTCCATGTGCACTGGGAGCTTCCCAGGTGGGTCATGTAGACGCTGCTGGCCAGGAACCCTCCTGGGAGCCACAGGGCCCTCCTGGGTCTGTGGCTGCAGACTAAGCCCTTCATTCTTTTATGAACTAGCTTGGTATTTCTTCTTTTTTTTTCCCCCCTCGTCCTTTTCCTTTTCTACCTCTGGGGAACAGAATCAACCAAGTATATATTGGTGGAAGTGGCTTTTTCAGACATCTCGCGTTCCCTCAGAGCGCTGCTGGAAAACAAAGCTGGTGCTAGTCTGAAGCCATAAAGAAACAGCAGGAAAGCTTTTGTCTATTAAATCAACAAGGTATTGCCATTGATGTGAACAAGGCACAGACTTCATGCTGGCCACCTGAGAGACATTCACTTATCCTATGGCAAAGAGAGAAGTAATTAGGCTAATTTGTGGGCAAATGAAGAGATAAGGGTGTTTGTTCCTCTCTTCCTTTCCCTGCTATTTTAGAACCCAGTAGTTTTCTGCTCGAAGTGGAAAATAAGTATCATTACTGTATTCAGCCTTGTTTTTTGTTAGATGCTTATAAATCTTGCTAATTAGCTGTGGAAATCATAAAAGCTCAGCATCATGTTTTAATCATAAGCTCCTCAGGCCACTGATGTTCATGTTGTTCCCTGGATCCTCATTTCCATGTACAAATTACCGAGCCCATAACACTTTGGCAGCTCATCTCTCATGCCCATGATATTTCCAACAGAATTATTATTTCAGTAACTAAGCCACAAGCCTACATCTGCAAAAAATAAAAATAAGAGAATAACACAGCAGTGGAAGGTTGCCCCTCCTTGTACTGGTGGAATATTAAAGCTTCTTCAAAGTAATTAAACACAAGTTGCAAGTATAAAGGCTGGCTGACAGATCAGTAAAACCATTTTCTCTTTCCTAAGAAGCTAAAGAAAATTTCCCCAGTCAGCAGCCAAGGAGGACAGGAAACCATAAGCACTTCACTTAGATACCAGTGCTAACATGCTGGGAATTTCTGGGGCAGTACAACAGGTCCAAGGCATCATGGACACAGCTGTGAAATCAAACCTTGGTTAAATTCTTATCCAAATCACCATAAACGAAGTCAGCATCTGCTAAAACACTGGATAATAATAGCTTGCTTAATTATACATTTTGCCTGTAATTTAGTCCAGACCAACTTTCCTGGTGGCAGTGGAGGAGGGTATTTTCCAGTTCTTTTATGTTCCTGTGATTAGTGGATAATGCCCTCGGTATATGTGCATGCATCTAATTTTCACTTTCAACTTTAATGCAATTTAACATTGTCAAAATAAATATTATTCTTCACTTTTCCAAATTTTGTTTCAGCGCTTGTAAAGTAAATATTTTGCTTAAGAATGTGGAAAGCCTGCGCCTGCTTAGTGATGATCTCTCTGAGGGGGAGAAGGAGCCTGTCCCTCTGTCACAGCAGCTCAGGATCACCCTGCAGATGATGATGCTTCTCTCAGGGAGGACAAGACCTTCCTAACCTGTGGCAGAAGAGTGGGCTGGACAGCCAGGGATACCTGCTTTGGCCACTTCTGTCAGGTTTGCCTTAGCTACTACCCAAATAATAAAGGAGAATAATGGGATAAAAGCTTATTTTTCTGTTGTTCCTTTATGTGAATTGCCATACCAAACTGATCTTTGCACTGTTAGACATCAGTCACGTTCTTTTACAGTCAGGAAGTTGATAGCATCAGTCAAATTTCTGAGCAACTCAGAGCTCCTGTGCTGGGCACAGCTATGAGAACTGCAGAAAATCGAGCTGAGCTTGACCATTTGAACTTCCCCACCTCTGCAATGGTGTCACTGAGGTGTCACAGGACTCTGGTTATTCCTCATACACCTAAAACTGGTTGCTGGTGATGAAGATAACCATTGAAAAGAATATCTTGGTTTGCTGCTGTAGGAGAAAAACATAGAGGAGCTAGCCTGTCCCGAGTGTGCATCTCTGGCCTGTGCTGGGTGAGGCTTAGGTGAGCAAAGGGAAGCTCTCCATAACTGTTCCATTGGTCAAACAAAAGCACCCCTCAAGATAGATAAGTTACATTTGCTAAAAAATTGGATTAAAAAAAGTCACTGATCATGCGTTTCTGGTTAAGTCTTATTTTCTGAGCTGTTTTCAAGCAAAAGTGAAAATTGAAAACTGGCAGACTTACAAGATCAATAGGGTTTACTTAAATGACTCACCAATTAACATGTCTGTGGCTTTTTGTAACATATTCTTGCCAATGACACTGGTTTAAACTTTTCCTCGTATATAAATTACACACCCAGATTCATGTCTCCTTTTCTTTTCTCTTTTCTCCTCTCTTATTTCTTTTATTTTCCCCCTCTTTTCTTATGTTTTCTTATTCCTATTTTCTTATTTTTTCCTTTTTCTTACTTTTTCTTTTTTCCTTATTTTTCTTTCCCCCCACTCCCCGTTTTTCTCTTTTCTCTTTTCTCTTCTCTTTCCTCTCCTCTTTCCTCTCCTCTCCTCTTCTCTCCTCTCCTCTTCTCTTCTTTTTTTTCCTTTCCCATTCCACTGACACTGATGGCCACAGGGAAGTCTGTCTGACAGGCGAGAAGCATGACTTGGGGACAGATGCCCTGCAGAGTTGGTAGCAGGCAGGACTGAAGCAGAGACAGAGAACAGATCACCCGACTCCCTAAGAGATGTGTAACCAATACCTCTTATTTCAAGTTCAAAGGTCTGCAGGGGGTAGCAAGTCAATAAAAGCTCTTCTCCCTCCAAGTCTGGCCAGCAGATCATGGCTGTTCCTGTCTTGGAAGCAGCCCTAGCTAGTGATCCACGCCTCGACTGACCCCTTGCTGCTGTGGTGGCAGCAGCCCACTCCCAGGGGACTGGCAGGAGAAGGTGCAGACCACAACTGGCTTTGCCACATGGGTTAGCTGGGTTGGGGCCGGCAGATGATGGACTGTGGACAGATTTAGCTTGCATGGAGGTTCAAATCGAGTGTAAATTCCTAGTTTTAGCCAAAATGTCTACAAATAGCTTGGAGCTTGCATGCTTAAGAGACCTGTCCCTGTTCTTCACAGTATCACAGTATCACAGTATGTTTGGGACTGGAAGGGACCTCAAAAGATCATCTAGTCCAATACCCCTGCTGGAGCAGGAACGCCTAGGTGAGGTCGCACAGGAACATGTCCAGGTGGGTTTTGAATGTCTCCAGAGAAGGAGACTCCACAACCCCCCTGGGCAACCTGTTCCAGTGCTCTGTCACCCTTACTGAGAAGAAGTTTTTTCTCAAATTTAAGTGGAACCTCTTGTGTTCCAGCTTGATCCCATTACCCCTTGTCCTATCATTGTTTGCCACCGAGAAGAGCCTGGCTCCATCCTCGTGGCACTCACCCTTTATATATTTATAAACATTAATAAGGTCCCCCCTCAGTCTCCTCTTCTCCAGACTAAAGAGACCCAGCTCCCTCAGCCTTTCCTCATAAGGGAGGTGCTCCACTTCCTTAATCATCTTCGTTGCCCTACACTGGACCCTCTCCAGTAGTTCCCTGTCCTTCTTGAACTGAGGGGCCCAGAACTGGACATAATATTCCAGATGGGGTCTCACCAGGGCGGAGTAGAGGGGAAGGAGGACCTCTCTCGATCTACTAACCACCCGCCTTGTAATACACCCCAGGATGCCATTGGCCTTCCTGCCACAAGGGCACAGTGCTGGCTCATGGTCATCCTGTTGTCTACCACAACCCCCAGGTCCCTTTCCCCTACACTGCTCTCTGATATGTAATTTCCCAACCTATACTGGAACCTGGGGTTGTTCCTGCCCAGATGCAGGACTCTACACTTTTCCTTGTTAAATTTCATTAGGTTATTCCCCGCCCAACTCTCCAGCCTGTCCAGGTCCCGCTGGATGGCAGCACAGCCTTCTGGCGTGTCAGCCACTCCTCCCAGCTTAGTGTCATCAGCAAACTTGCTGATAGTACACTCTATACCCTCGTCTAAATCGTTAATGAATGTATTGAATAATACTGGCCCCAGTACTGATCCCTGAGGCACTCCACTAGATACCGGCCTCCAACTAGACTCCGCACCATTGACTACCGCTCTCTGGCTTCTCTCCTTAAGCCAGTTTGCATCCCACCTCACTACTCTATTGTCTAGACCACACCTCCTCAACTTAGCTGTGAGAATGCTGTGGGAGACTGTGTCAAAGGCTTGACTCTGTACGTCCACTCATCCATTTGATTTGACTCTGCTGTACAGGAGAAAGAGCTGGGAGCCCAATGCTCCTCGTGAACCCCTCTTTGCTTTGACATTCGCATGTGAGACACCCAGCTGCCTTACCCTGGCTTAGCGAGCAGGGACGCAGCTGCTGAACTGCAGTGACCCGCTGTACACGTCCTACCAGCCCCTTGGATGAAGGAGACAGGAGCCCAAGGACGTGAACCTCGATGAGGTCAGCTGAAGCTGCACCGTTTCACCTTGCACTCGCCATGAGCGAGGCCTGCTCATGTCATCGCTTGCCGCATGGCAGCTCATCAAGCAAGGGGAACCCGATCTTGTGTCTGAGCCCTTGTTCAGCCTGAAGCAGGCTGGATTTGTTGACTTTAAAGGCACACTGCAAACCACATTATTCCTCATAGGCATTTGCAGCAGTTATGAGCCTGGGGAATATGTGGTTAAAAGGGAACTAGGCCATGTATTTATATGGTTTCATTTTATTCTATTCCTTTCCCGGTGCAGCACATTATTTTATTTACTACGAAAATGCCTACGGCAATTGGATAGGCACTGTTCTGCATGCAAGAAATCTAAAGGAATTAAAAGTCTTTGAGTGGCTTAAAAATCATCTTGTGTTTAACTAAGATAAAGTTTAAAACCAATGTGGACTAAGATTAGCTTATACACAGGCACATAAAGCTCCAGGGTGGTCTTAGTGGGTCTGCTGAACCCACCCTTCATCTTCAGTGCTCCAGCCATCTTTCCTGCAGTGAGTTTGCACAGGTGTCTGCATAATTTGTCTTCCAGTGTACTCATTTCTTGTGATGAGACACCAAACTGAAAAAGAATCACCTTACACCAGCCTAGCCGAAGACCAGTTTGCTGGACTAGCAGTCAGGTGAAACCCGCTGGTGAACTGTTCACATCTGACAGGAAGAGTGGAGAGGCTGTCAGGTTCTGGACCCCTCAAAACCATTTTTTGAGATTTACTTTCCAGGGCTGACCTGCCCTGAGCCTGACATAAGGGAGCCCACACAGTGAGTCAGTGCTGGAACCGAGTTCCTGGCGCTTGGTCGTTTGCTCACTCTGCTAAACCACACCAAGATTAAACCAATAGAGGCAAAGAGGGAGCCTGGATATGAGGGAATTTAGCAGGGAACCTGCCTTGACTCATTAATGGAAACTTTTGAAAACAGGCAGCAGCAGTAATTTTATTGTATTTTTTTCCCCATGCTGAAACAATTTGTGTGCAGTAGAGTCATTCCCTGGAAAAACATTTCTTTAATTTATCTTCTTTAATTATCACTCATCTTTAGCAGCATCTGGTTCTGATATTTTATTAGAAAGTTTGCATGCTTGAATCAGGCCTGGGTGGTATTTAATTTTATCTTGTTTCCATTTTCTACTGTGATGGTACTTCCCATGGGGAGAAGAGATTGGCTTTGCCTTATTTCACAAAGCATAATAAATCATACGGCCGTTCTCCTTTAACATCATTATTACCATGTAAGCATGCTCAGTGACATATTCTGCAGATTGCTTGGTGTATTTACTTGAGGTTAGAATGTCAAGTATTACAAACAGCAGACTGGGTTCCTGTTGTAAAGATATGCATACTGCTTATGGGAAGATGTACTTTCTAGCCAAGATTTTAGCATCTGACTGGTGATGCCGAGAAGCTTATGTTGTCCAAAATAAGACCTGATTTTTGAGAAGCCTCCTTAAAATTGGGCCCCTGTAATATTTCTCAAGTTGTGCATCCAGAGCATGAGGTAGTCAGCATCCAAGTCCCTGCTGAGATTTTGAACTGTAGTTTCTATAAGCAATTGTGGACAGAAAAGGTTGCTGCTCTTATGGGTCGGTTCTTCTCTTATTAGTATTGCTTTTCAAGATTAGCTCCCTGCTAAGGGACAAGGTACTGCTTAGGCTAAGGTTGACAAACCTTTTGTTTTTGCTGCTGATTCTTTCTCCAGCTCAATGTTGTTTTATTATGATCGCATATGAACCTCTCTAAAGTAACCCAGTGGTGCTGGTCAAGAAATTGTCTACTGGGTGAACACTAACTCACCTGTAACAGGAAGATACTTGATTATCTGAATAGGAGAAATGTGTCTTTCAGAGAATTGCAGATGCAAGCTGCCACCATTTTACATCTGAAAGAATAAAAATAAGATCATAAAGCAATATTAAAGATCTCCTGTTAAAGGAGATCTTTAGATAGAAATAAAAAAATGCAGATGTTGAACGTTTTTGGTACCTACAGTATTGTACTTTCCTTTCAGTGGCATCTGCTTACTCAACATGCTGGACTGGATTTTTGTGGTGTATACTTAGTTCGTGGTCTGCCTGCTTTCCCTATCATGCAATGTTTTCTTCTGGTTAGACAGGATTACGGCCAGTGTGGTCAGGGTAAATTAAATATGACCTGGCAGTCGCTTGTCCTCATATACATAAGCTAGTGAATATTTGCTCTTGTCCAGCAAGAGCTGTGTCCTTTCTTACCGATGCACATCTATAATGCCCACAGAAGTCTCAATGAAATTTCATCTAAATAAGCAGTTTGGTTTTGGAAGAGAGCTGCTAGTCCTGAAATGCAGTGTGGAAAAGTAATGCTGTGGGGATATGTCCAAATTATCATAAGCAGGGCATGCATCAGCACTTCTTGTTACTGTCCTAGAGCTGGATGGCAGGCACTGAGCAGGCCAGGTGTCTACCCCATCGCAAAAGTAATGCAAAATCATTGCTATAATAAGAGATTAAATGTGACTTCAGGCAATTTAAACTACCCTAATTTACTTACTTGCAAAGGATGGATACTAGTTCCTAGCAAGAGGCGCCACCTTCTTCAGCACCAATAGGCAATGCTGTCTCCTGATGGTATTAGCTTGCCCTGGGTGTCTATTCAAACACAGCCCCGCTCAGGCTGACTTCAGGACCAGCACTGCTTCTGTCTCTCTGGTGTCAAGACTCTGATGGGCTGCAAAGCCCACAAGAGGAGAAAACAGTTTGGTTCAGACATCAGGTTCTACCTAATGCTCTTCTTGGCAGAAGAGATATAGAGGAACCAACCACCAGTGTTGAAGCAGGGTGATTTAGGACCATCTAAGCTGTGGAGCTCACAGGGTGGCCTCTACATCTGCATTCCCATCAGAGTTTGCTAATGACAACTAGATCTTGACCTCGCCTTGGGTGCTGAGCCTTGCCCAGTTGAGGGAGATTTCAAGAGCTTGGGGGTCTTCCTGAGTTGCCAGGAGCTGCAGTGCAGGGAGGAAAGGTTTCATCAAAACATCCAGACGAGTTTGATTCCTGTGAAGGTTTCTTCAAGAATGGTGTGACAAAAGAAGCCCACAAAATGTCAAAACCATTTATTTTCTCAAAACTATAGTATTGTTTCCATTTCCAAAAAGCATTTATAAAATGAGCAATTCTTCCCCATCCTCCAAGTTATCCAAAACCCTGCCCCTTTGGCAACTGAGGCAGGTCTCTCTTCTGCAGACACTACAGCTAGTGCCTCAGTCTCGGTCTGGTGCCCCTGAACAGCTCCCCAAGATCTCCCTGGCTCTGAAAAGAAAGTCCTGCTGCTGCAGCCAGAGTTCATTTGTGCTTCTCGGTTGTCAGACTTTTGGCTTCATTTTTCCCAACCAGTTCAGTAGGCCCTGCAGGAAGCTGAAGCAGACTCTTGCGAGCCCATGACTTTCCCATTGTCCTGTATTAACTGCAGGGCTGGCTGAGTTCAAGCCATTTTTCTTCCTTTCTGATTGTTTTCCTTACAGTCTGCTATTGAACTTAACCAAAATATTTGTGCAATAAACAGTTACAAGACCAACGTACACTGTCAAAATTATTGCAGAGTAGCTCCGTGTCCATCACACCCACCCAAATATGCAACAGGCCGCTCCTTGTCCATCACACACAGATTGCCCTAGGACATCAATTTTAGAGTAATGCAGCATGATGAATATAAAGAGACACTTGCCGTGACACCTGTGCTCTTTTAGTCAAACTAAGCACACTACAGGTTCAGGGGTGTTTCTGAGAAAGGTTTCGTTAGGATCTGAACTGAGGCAATGTGGTAATATTAAAGTTTGTTGTTGAGTGGGCTTAATCTTGTATCACTGATTTTGGAACAACAGTGAAGAGATCACCCCGTTCTAAGGTGAAGTACAAATAGGCAGCAGCTCAGTGTAATCGAGGATATAACATCAAGGTAGTGGAAGGTTATTTGTTCCATGGACTGTGTTAAACACATGGTGTCAGAGTGTCATTGCAGGTAGCAAGAAAAACTCATCTCCAGAGTCTTTGCTGCATCTTAACAGGTAACCCAAACCCAAAATTCGCATGGACACTAATGTACTCTTTCATCTCCAGCTGAGTTCCATTTTGGTACCACTCTGAGAGGGAAGTAAGTTTTTGGTAGAGGTAGTTTTGTGAGGGGTATAGAGGGAGGAAGGCATTATGGAGAGACTAGTAATCCCAACTTGTGGATCCCTACCTTCCCTGCCTACCACCCAGAGGGGACTCAAACTGCTCTGAGACACTCCTCCTGTCCCAGCTACCCCATTTTGGGGTGACTTCACATTCCTGGGGTGCCAAACGAATCACCTTTTGCCCTGACAAAACCACTGAAATAGAAGGAAACGTAACTCTCCCTCAGAAAGGTGGTCATGTAATTAACAAGCTGGAGCTATTATTTATTTTTCTGCACTATTTTTCAGCTGACATGGATATAAACTTGGCCTTATGGTTGAAATGGCAACAGCTGTAAACTTCAAAGAATAAATCTTCCATGATTTTTTTAATAAGCATCTACCCTCATCAGCAGACAATCTGCATGGTTCAGCTGAGTTTCTAATTCTCCAGTACTTTCATGCACAAAGTACAAGCTATGGTTTCCCAGTCTTGTTTTAGGACACAGAAAATACCCATTAAAAAGAAATTTTTCCATATTGCTCACTGACAGAATATGGAAGGAGTGAATATTTTGCTGGAAAGACTGGGGTTATTCCCTGACAAATTGAGTGTGGTATCTGTGGTTTGGCATGAACATCAGCACTGATTTGTCTCACTGTAACCCAGAACCACCGTGAGATATTTGAGTGCCCCAGTGGCATGTAGGCAGGTTAGTGTACTCCTTCCAGGTATTTTCACTCCCACAAATATCCTACAACTGACCCTTGGTAAAGCAAACATTACCCTCTTTCTCTGTCTTAATTTTCAGCCATTTTTAGCCTTCTTATGTCAAAAATTAAGTAGAGAAAGAAATAATTAGATTGTGATATTCAGGCCAGAGTTCCCCTGGCTTATTTATGGCTTAATTATGATAGTAAGCACTTATTTTTATTGTTGAACATTTTTTCCTTTCCCTTTAATATTTTCCTCTCGTAAGTCTTAGTGGTTCAGTGCTGCTGAATATTGACTGTATGGTGTTTGGATCTTGGATCACGCTTTCACAAAATTTGGGGAGAGCATCCTGTGCCTTCAGCTCTCAGAAACAATCACAAACAAAAATAACCTTTACATTACATCTAACTGAATGATGTGGGGACATCTTGACCTTGCTGAGGCCAACTTCAAGATCATAACTCATGACTCATGGCTGGTCAGTCCCCTGGCCTGTGACTCTGGGAAGTTCCCAAATACACTGAAGAGCCATCAGGATCCAGTTGCCACCCCATTGTCATACTGAGATACTTTTCTTTTTCTTGTGTCAATAACAGTAGATTTCTCTTTCAAAGGGGCCATTTCCTACTTCTTCCTTATCATTTTCTGACTTTTCTGGAGAAAATAAGTGCACCCATTATTAGCACTGATGATCTGATCCCAATACCCAATACTTCTGGCTGGTACTGACAATAAAGAAGTACTTTATTGCTTCAATAAAGCAACTTTGCAGATAACACGTAGATCAGCTTGGGGAATCTGGCTGTTTGCAAGGCAGGTAGTGTGTTTTGAATTCATTTCTTTCCCTTACTCTCCACCTATATCCATGGCTTGACCTTTACTAGAGATTTTTAAAGAATAGATTGAACATGTCACTCTCAGCTGTATTTAGCTTGCCTCACGTTAAAAGGATGGAGTAAATGACTTCTTGAGATCCTTTCCAGCCTTGTTTCTACGATGTTTCTGGCTCTGAGTTAACTAGAACAAGCACACTATGCAAAAACATTGCTCTGCATTTTACGCTTCCTGCCTGTGAGGTTGGTTGTTCAAGCTGGATCCCTTTCTGGGCGTCATTCCTCTGGCTATTTTCAGTCTCTATAGGTGGACTGTTCTACAACTCAAGATGCTTCTTTTATGCCTACTGTACATTTGTTTTTTGCTATTTTGTCTTTTTTTTGGATGTCCTCTTATGCATTTCAGTTTGAGGAATCAGCTTCTTATTTGCTTGGTTTCTTTTTTAGTAGCTACAAGACCTTTACTGTAGGTCAGTTAGATTGTGCTGAACAAGAATGAGAGAAAGCTTTCATACAGGTTTCCTTCACTTCTTTGAACATAACCTACTCTGGAGACCCAGCTCTGCTATTTTAGGCACTAATAATGGGTGGGTTTTTCAAAACCCCTGTTTTTATTATTGCAGATTATTCGGAGCTGGTACTAATGTAATAAGGCTTAACAATGCATGAATAATTACCACACTTATTGACCTGAATATTCATATGGAATCAAGTAAAATTCTGGAGGATTGGTCGGATCTATTCTGTGGATAAAAATAAATACATAAGATATGAGTTGTTGCTTTTGTTTGCTTGTTTGCTTGTTTGTTTTCCCAGTTGTGCCAAAGTCCTGGACAGATCCACAGAAGGGGTGTTTAAAAGGCTCTTTCAGGAACAGCCATTCCTAAGTAGAAACAACTCCTGCCTAGATCAGCCAGCTTTCAGATGTATTTCAGGAATCACAATAAGACACTGCAGTGTCAGTGATGTGTCATTTGCTGAAATGTTAGAATCATCATCTCCCAGATATATAAAAAGACATTTCATTTTGTCTCTGAAATTTAATCTAGTCAGCTGGTGGAATGGATCACAGAGCTTTGTTTTGAATGCCTTTATTTTGTGGGGAGCTGTTGTTTTGTAGGGATAGTTCTACTTAGTCAAGTAAATGTTATTGCTATTTGGTATGGAAGCCAGATACCACTGTCTGCATAAGAAAATGCTACTTTTTTTGTACACTGTCATATCAAGTAGACTTGTTAATACATGGCTACATGTGTACATCATTCCCTAAAGTCTCTTCTGATGTCAATAGTGGATGAAGAGAATATAGATGTATTTACTGCAATATCTGTAGATAAGCAGAACACTTACACCTGCAAAAAACTGTCTTATTTTGCAGTCTTGGTCAATCAGAAATACAGTCCAGATCCTCAGGGTTAAAAAAAAAAAATAGGCAACTCTGTAAGAACAGTGAATGAACAAGATACAGATAATTTTTTTCTGGGGGGACAATGAATGAGGTGTTGATGGATGCCTTCCCATGATCTGCTTCAGCCACGAATGTTGTCTGCAGAGAATGGGGTAAGTTAGCTCCAGGCACATACTCTCTGTCCAGATCTGAGGAACAGCAGGGGCACTTTGCAGTTACCTCCTGGACCATAAGTGGGGTTTCCACTGCATGGGATGGAGGGGACTAGCCTGTAGCTGAGTCTGCTCCATAGATAGGATTGAATGCAGCCGGCATGAATACCTAGGCAGAGGAGCTCAAAAGCACTCCCAGGTCCTGCCAGACAGACATGGGCAAAATGCCCAGTGCTTGTAAAGTGTTCTGGAGCAGGGATAGATGATAGATAGCAATTCTTGCATGCTTAATACTTACAAATTACCTTTCCTAAGACACACTTCCTTCCTTTCAGCCAGCTGTTCTGCCTCAGCACTCTTGGCTGGTAGTCTTCCAGAGCTGCAATGCAAGTTTAAATTAATTTCTTGAAAAATCTTCCTCCTTGCTGCAGTTTTCTTACTCCTCTTTCCTGAAGCTCTGTCAGTTGAGTCTGCTGTGCTATATAAGAAAGAGTTAGTTGAACCAAGGTTATTTTCAGCAATTTGTGTTCTATTTCATAATAAAACTTGATCAGAAAATAACTGATCAGTGAAATATCTTTACCAACCTATTCTGCCCACTGTTTGCTGTTTTTGAGCATTTTCTTTTCATTTGTATTTCATAGGTTCAGGCAAGGGCTTAGTCTAATACTTAGCAAAGGCAAAAGAGTCTATCTACAGGTTTGCATGGGCATTGGATCAGCCTATAACTGCCTGCATCTGTATTTTTTGTAATGGAAGCTGAAAGCTTGGGGACTCCTCACACAGGAGAAATAAACAGGGAAAATACAATGGATAGAAATGGAAAATGTACTTGAACAGCACCTTCACCCTTTTTTGATTTCTCAAAGTTTGGAAGTCTGGAGGGACAGTGAGAGATTTTGAGGGCTTGCTGACCCCAGCTACACAGGTACTGTCCCTGTCCCTGTGTACTAGGGTCATAGACTGTGTATAGATGACTCATAGGGTAGAGAGGGAGCACAGTTCCTCAATCTGATATGTAGAATAATGCAGTCAAATCCTAGTATTGTCAGTCCGCTTGTCTGATCATTCACACAGGTCTTTACATCTTTATATGCCTCAGCTTCTCATCAATAAAATGGGAATAATAACCTCTTGAGAAACAACCATGGTGTACTACAGCAAATGTCCATCCAGCCCATTATCTCTCTTACCATCCAGTAGCAGATTCTCAAAGCAGGAGTTCTTGGTCACAACCTTGGTGATTTACGTGGGAGTTTTTAATACATGACTGAACATTTTTTTCCATCCCATCCCATCCCATCCCATCCCATCCCATCCCATCCCATCCCATCCCATCCCATCCCATCCCTTTAGCAGTCAAAGGGACATTAAATCTCCTTCTCAGCTGTCATAATTCACAGCCTGGCATATTCACTTAAATCTTGTCATTCTCATTTCACCTTAGCACTCTGGTCTGTGACCTGTGACAGATGTGTGCTCTGATCCATCATCCTTGCTGCCTAGAGGCTGATGACTCATGGGAACAGTAACTCCTGCAGCCACCACCACTAAATTTGGCAAGGACTGTGGATCAGAGCCCCAAAGTTAGGGGAAATGAGTGAACCTCTGTGTGCATCTAGATGTGATTACACATCATGTCTGTGCACGGACTTCACACACAACTTTCCCCTCCAGGTTATGTATATAATGTAATCATCCTTGCGTGGTTTGTAAATGTTTAACCTTTCCTTTTAAACCAGTCTGATCATTTTATTCTTGTTTAAAGAGAACAGCTATGAAGTATCACACATGAATTTATTACTAAAATTGCCCTCTACAACTGTGCAATGCATTTATTTCCAAGTATAATGGTCTTCCTTTCCTTTCTCACTATGTAATCTTTATTAGGGACTTCCATGATTAATTTTGGAACAGGAACACGAAAGGGGCAGCTCTCCAAGAATGGCATTGTCTGCATTCACTCTCAGATGTATTTTTTTTATTTATTTCTTTGTTAAAAGATATTTCATTCAGAGAATCCCTGCTGAGCTTTTTATTGCAGAAAATTAGGGATTATAAATCGTGTCCCAGAAAACTATAAATCCAGTACTATTGAAACATTCCATGGGCAGAGCTTGGCTCTTTGATGAAATCACTCCTTTTTCTTGTATAATTTATGAGCTTTTTTTCAGCATGGGGGGATTTATGCTTTTAAATTGCTCACCAGGGTTTTATTGAATATAATTTGCTAGCAAATTTATATGAGCCAAATATATTGCATTTTATCCACAATTATGAGCAATAAAATTGATGGGGCTTTACTTTTCATTTTCTTCTGGCAAGCAGAGGAAACACGAGTTTATCCTGAACTTGGAGTGAAGTTTCTCAGGGATAAACGTGTACAATTAAAAAAGAAAAGAGCATAGTCAGCAAGGCAGAGGTGCCATTTTGGAAACTTTATTTGGTGTATGAGAGGCAGCAAGCTAGATTTCTCTTGCTCCAAAGGGACTGTAAAAGACTGAGGAACTGAGTTAAAGCCACTGAAGCCTATGACACACATTGACTTCTGCAGGGTTTGAATTACATTTTGGCAGGGAAGGTGTAGATAAGCTGTCTAAGAGCTGCTTGTCTTTCAAGGTCCCCTTTGCTCCCATTTTCCTGTGGTATTCTGATTTTCATGTGGTTAATTCTGATATATTCAAAGGGAGAAAAAATAAGTATAGCCCTATATTCTATGATTTATTTTATTTAGTGTATCTGAGTTGTGTACATTTCTTTATGCCTATTTTTCTTCAGGACTTTTCTGACTGACAGAAAATAGGAATAAGTCTCCACATATCATTAATCTCTTTAAGGCATAAGGAGCCATAGAAGTGTTCCATGTCCTGATTCTTAACAGCCTCTTATTCCAGAATATTTTTTCCTCAGAATGAGACTTCTAAACCTATAGTTACTTTCATAACAGAGTCAGATGCAAATATTGCATTTTGCTTCTGAGCCAGTGTGTGATGTCCTGGGTGCATCAGGCCACTTAGATGTCAGGGTTTGTGACAGGAAGAAAAACTAAGGTACAAGACTACACCCGGGCAAAATATCCTGTGCCTTGAGCTTTGTGCCAAGGACCCACTTGTTTTGGGCCAGCACAGCTGCTGCAGCTCTGCCTGCTTGTTTGTCTGTCTGTCCTTCCTACTGTTGGCTTCATAGGCTCTGAATTGCATCCCTCCATAGGAATACCGAACCCTTACAATGCAGACTTGTAGTCTGGGAGAAGAAATGCTTAAGCTGATTTAGCTGAGGCAAGTTGTTTCATAAACACACATTACAGAGTTTGGCAAAAGGCTAAATTCAGCTGCTCTAAAATGGAAATAACATGGTGGGAGTTTCAAAACCAGGAGGACACCAGCCCTGACCCAGACCATGTGGTCATCCCAGGGATGGGGGACTGGCCTGCTTCTGTAACCTTCCTTTTAACAGGAAGGACATCACCTTCTATCCCATGGGAGATGTTTGGAGGAAACATACTAAGGAGGCTCCTTGCAACTTTTCCCTCCCTTTTTGGCCTTCTCCTTCAAGTTTTACAGCAGGAGGGCTCAATTTGGCACAGAGTAGGTACCCTGAGGTTTTCTTTGCACTGAAGGAAATTAATGCTGCAATTTGAAATGGGTGAATCAAAGCAAATTCAGAGTTTAAGACCCGCATATTCTTTTGCTATTTGTCCCACAAGAGCCCAAGCTGTTGGTATGGTCAGTGCATTAACAGTGAATATCCTGTCTGGCTCATGCCCATTTTTTGCCATAGCTGTATTATTATTTAAACATTCTGCAGGTTTTGTACTTAATGTACACAGACTGATGATTACTGGGGCCATAATAATGAAATATGACTTTCTTAATGAAATTTCAGTCCCAGCTCATTTCACTGCTGACATTGAGGTGACTGCAAATAAACACTTTCCAGAAGAGTCAGTTAAATGGCTGCATAAGCAATTTATCAAATACTGTAACATTTAAATAAATAAAAAATAAGTATCCAAGTGTGGTATATTACTGCCTGTGGCTTTGTTCCCAATAACCTCACTCCTTGTCTTTCTTATAGTTAGATTCCCACTGACAGAAAACAAATCTCTCTCCAACTTGGAGAATTTTATCAGATTTATCTTTGAATGTCAGATCAATGTGTAGGAAACAAATGGAGTCAGCAACATGATTTAAATTAGAAGTCTAACGATTTACAGTCTCCACTGGTTTCTCATAAACCTTATTAACGTTTGGCATTGGGTACCAAGGAACTATAAATAACATTCCAAAAGAACATTTATATCTGCTTAGACTCTCGTTATATGTCTTCAACACAGCTTAAATAATGTCAGTAATACCTTCATCCTGAACAGGAAATGAAAAAGTTACCCCCATACATGTTTTGTCTTTTAATCAAATATTGTTTTCTCCTTAGAACTGCAGAACTGTTTTTTGTTAATATATATATATATTTATTTTATTTATTCAAAACTTATGGCTACAATTTCCACTTGTTTTTCTAGATCTCAGTAGGGTACAAACCCCTCCCGTCTGAACAGAGCTGAACAGTTTCCTCACATCTCTCCCTGGAGCCCTTTCCTACCACCTCTTCACCTTGACTGCTCTTGGTGGCCAGTCTTTCTCCTTAAGGACATGGACAGGGACAACACCGTGACACCACGAGCTGCCTGCCTGCAGAGGCAGCACAAGGAAGGAGAGAACCGTTGGGCATTTCTAAAATTTTGTCTGATTGTAGCAGAGCAGGAGATGAAAGAGAACCTCCCCAAACTGCCCTCACTCATTTCTTGTGTTCTTAATCCTTATTCTTCCTCTTGTTTTAGTCTTCTCTCCTGTTTATGTGCAATGATTTTATTTTCTTCTTTAGAAGAATGGACCCAGATTTTCTTTTCCATCCAACACATTCAAACACTACTGTTCAAAATTCAGCTGTGTTCTGAAATCATCTGTTCCCAATCTGCTGCGTGGTCCTTGCTGTTTTGATTGCCTCTCTCAGATGGAAGACTAGTTCTTCAGAAAAAGATGCAGAATTTCTCTCTGCTTCTAAAACATTGTGCAACTGCCAGGCTCAGCACCTAAGAAGTCTAACTTAGGGTGGGATTCATTGGACCAAAAGTCAACATCTATTTTTGCTCAGTCATTGAATTTGAAGTGAATATTCTGTGATGGAACTGGCATGAAATCATGTTGCTGGAATCTAGTAAATGAACAGGGCAACAGAGAAGCAATAGACATCATGCATGATACATACCCTGTTTCCCTGAAAAAAAAGACCTACCCCAAAAATAAGCCCTAATATGGTTTTTCAGGATGCTCAAAATATAAGCCCTGCTCCAAAAAATAAGCCCTAGTTACAGTTCATTGAAAAAGTCAATTTAAATAGTGCCCAGGCAGGGCACTCACTATACACGTGAGAAAGTAATAAGTTTGGGAGCAGAAATTAATATAAGATCTTGTCTTGTTTTTGGGGAAACAGAGTATAATAAAAATAAAGTGATGAAAATACAAAAAAGTGGTCTGGAAAAGAGCAAATAGAAAGAGGCAAAAATCCAACAAATGTTTCCCACGCGGACATTTTAAAAATATAAGCAATTCTTACTGATATGCAGTTTAGAGGCTTATAGAATGTACTTCTTTTATAATCAAATAAAAGAAGTAGGTATGCTGGGAGAGCAATTAATCTGCCCTGTTTAAGATGTCTGCCTTAGGAAGAGGTGAACCTCACTTTAGATGTGTCTGTTTCTCCCCATTAACTACAAAGTGAGTTTAGATAATTAGTCCTGATGTAGATGCCTATTGGCATCTAATAATAGGCGAGATGAGTCTCGGTGACCATAGCAGGAAGGGTGCTGCAATGCACACCGTGCTGGAAGCGACATGGCAGCCTTCCACTGTGGCTTACCATGAGGAGCAAAGAAATAGGCTGCAGAGCCAGAACTTCATGCACATTGATGCGGCCAGTCCCCTGGGACTGGTGACAAGTGATACCCAATATCTCAATCCACACAGTGGGAAAGAAACAATGATAATGATGTCCTACAAACAGCAGTTACCTTCAGTAGCTCCTTGTATGAGATGAAATCAAGGAGAAATTACACCTTTGTAATTACTCCTTTTCAAGGTGTCCAGACTCCAGGTGACCTCATCTGCTAGAATTTCATCATGGCCTCTTGCCTTTCTTGAACAGTGCTTCCTTGATTCTATGATCTGTCTGGAGTTAAAGCCACAGCTGAGTTTTGGCTGACAACTCATGTGTGTCAGGGCAAGGACAGACATGGCAGGAAAAGGCTGGGAGCTCTCATGGGCTGAAACCATGAAACAAACCCTGATTCACCTCCATGCATGGGGGACACCTGCATTTGAACCCATCCTGGCCCCTTTGTGATCCTGCCCCAAGCTCTGGGATCAGAAGGGACAATTCCTGGCAGGGCTCACTGGAGCAGGGAGTTGAGCAAAGCTTTGATTCAAGATCTAATCCCCAGGAAAGCAATTACACAGTCTCCTGTTCTCTTCCTAGCAGCCAAATGCAAGTGAGAAATGTGTTAAGTTGCCTGATTGCAGTGGTTGCTCGAAGTCAAGGGCTAGTGCTGACACCTGTAGCCCAGAAATGTCACCCTGATAAGGGCTGGGGAAAAGCAGTACCATTGCTGAGCAGGAACCTTCTGATTTTGGGCCAAGTTGCCTCCAGCTTGGTGTTCCGGGCCAAGTTGCCTCCAGCTTGGTGTTCCAGGCCAGGTCAGGAGGGGAACCCCCTGCCAGGCTCATGATGAGGGACAGCATTTGGTCGGGCAGTCAGGGACCTTCTCAGGCCGTTCCCCAAGGAGGTGTGGGAGGGCAGCAGTTGGAGCAAACTTCATCCCAGATTCCCTCTCCTGTCTCCAGGGGCCTCAGAGGGACCAGGACACTCTCTGCCACTCTGTGATCTCTGGAGGCATCTTGTTTCATGACGAAAACACTTGGTAAGGGAACACAAACCTGTCAGAGATCCCCACATGAGCCCATGTATCTCCAAGGAGCTGAGACGTGGTTGAGCGCCAGTGTTGGGTTAACAGTTGGACTTGAGGATCTTGAGGGTCTCTTCCATCTAAAATGATTTGAGATTCCTACAGCACTCACAGGGCCTGCAGCTCCAGCCTGGAAGCTCTCAAGTAGCCAGCTTTCCAGGGCTGCTCTCTCTTTTGTATCCTTCTTGTCAGCTCCTGTCAATACTTGTCTCCCTCCAGTATCCCACTACATCTCTTCCCATACAGACAATCATATCTGTGAAGCAAACTCTTGTGGCTGCATCTCCATCCAGCCAGCCACACTCCCCCTCTCAACTCAATGGCGCAGATGAGACCCTTTTCTAAAGTACTGAGGAAGTCAGCATGCAGTGGTGAAGCTTCACTTGCAGTTTTGGTTTTAGTCTGGTTCTTAGCAAGGCACTTAGATTCAGAAGGGTCTTTGGAGTAAAAACTTTTTCTTTTTTCTTTTTTCTTTTTTTTTTTTTTTTAAAAGTGCTGAAGGCAATAAAAGAAAGAATACAGACAAAAGTACAAAAGCCACAGAAATGCTCAAAAAAAAACATTTCAAAGAGGTGGCAATTAGATTTAGCTTCTCTGGATGATGTGACAGTTTCAAGGGCAGAAATATTTGACATTCAGTAGCGTAAGAACTGGTGGAAAATTAATTCCAAGAATGTCTAGCCATGAAGCCAAATGTTTCTTCACCTACAGAAGTCAGCTGTAAGAAAAACAAAACCTTTAGCTTGACCTTCAAACAACAATTAGTGACTGATTTATTGACACAGTTCTCCAGAAAATGGACAATGCTTATGAAGACTTTGAGAAGACTGCATAATAAATTTTATTTTCTTTGAGCTTCAAGGGGTGTAGCCAATTTTCCACTTTAAACAAGCTCTGCCAGGGTGTCCTTTTGTTAGGTCTAAGAATTAAAATCAAACAAAACAAAAGCTTTATTGTAGCAAGTGGTTTAGCAATAGACCTGAGGCTACTGCTCAATATTAAACCTTCACAATAAAAAAGAGGAATAATTACACACTTCGTTATGGAAATTACATGATAAGTTCATTAGAAACCTTTCTGAAAATGCAGCTAAGTACATGGTGGTTTAGTTTTCCACTACCAAGTTATCTCCTCACTGTGACTATTTGAAGGAAATAGTGTTCTGCATGGGGGTCAGAAGTCATTCTAAGCTGTGAGGTCCCGTAGTCCCTTCAGTTGTGGAAAGGACAAACTGTCACTTTTTATTTTCAAAAGCATTTTTTTGCCTTTTCCCCTCAAGCACTCTTATTATTGGTAGCAGCAATCTCTAGAAGTGCCTCCAAAGCTACGTGGCACTCACATGCCAAGTTTAGGGTCTCATACAAGCAAGATTTGTGCAATTTTTTGAAGTGCCTAAGTTCTATTTCTGAAAGGGGTTTGAGAACCTAATAGCCCGGATCAACCACCCAGCTCCTGCAGCACGGCAGGTTACCACGTGTCAACTAAGCAGCAGTACCTCTCCGTGTGTCTGGTTTCAGTCTGTGGCAGCTCTGAACTCATAAATGAGAGGTTTAAATTAGGTCAAATTACACCGCGTTTGAATGCATGCAGACATTTACTGCCATGCAGCTTATGCACAACCTCTGGTAACTCTTGGCTGGACAGATTCGAGTAACCTGACCGTGTGTTTGATCTATAAGTACCACTCAAAGTCACCACAGCTCAGTAACAAAGGCACTTCTGAAAATTTTCCTGAGAAACTGGCAATTGCTTGTGTAGTGCCGATGTCTGCTTGATTGAAGGAGATCCTAGCAATTTTAGGACTACAACAGCAGGCAGCCTGTAAGAGGACAATACTTGCCAAAGGAGTTGCTTGTCAGATGATCCATCTGGTATCAGTCTTTGTGCCATTTTATATGACTGGTCATCCTCATATAGAGGCTTAATGCTTAAATTTGCTTTCATTTCTTCTCTGTGGAAAGTGTATAATTCGTGTAATGCCACAGATGAGGGGGATGATGTTCATTCATGATAGGCCCACCAAAAATCTTAGTCAAGGAGCAGAGCCCAGCACAATGACTTGTAAGGAGACCTCAGCCGCAGGGACCTCCCTGAATGCCTCCCATTTGTGCACAGGATGACAATGCTGGAAACACAGATGATGCTGGGCAAAGCAGGGGATAAGATGAATGTGGGTGGCTGGATGAGGTGCCAAAGCAGGCCAACAGTGGCAGGGGAGAAGGTTGCAACCGTATGTAGAAATCGCAATGGCAGTAATTGCAAAGGGAAGCTGTAGAAGACCAAGAGCAGCAGTGCTCTGGCCACTGGAGAGGAGCTGAACTTTAAAAGAAAGTTAAGGACTGACACCAGCCCTTTCTCACAAACTGTGCAAAGAGATGTACTTGATTTTATGCAGCAGCCCAGTACACTGAAACTACTGCATGAGTACCTTGGGTTTATTAGTGACTGTATTCATGGAAACAGACAAGCAGTGCCTTCTCCAGGAACTAAAAGTAATAGGGAACAGTTAACAAACCCCACATCTTTAAATCGGTGTAGATCCACAAGTCCTTGGAAGGTTCTCGTAATTTTACTCTTCCTACACACCTTGGAGAAATGCACCTATACTAACTTGACCTGATTTAGACACCCTAGCAGACATTTATTTATTTATTTATTTATTTATTTATTTATTTACTTATTTATTAGAAGCCCTGAACCAGGGAGTGCAAAACATTCTTCACCTCAGCACCGACAGGCAAGGACTCAGAGGAAAAAGCCTTGGGGAGTGCCTGAGATACTTGAGAGCAGCCAACTTTTCTGTATGGCTGGTCATCTCTGAGTTGCTGATTGTTATTATGACACATTTTTCTGAAATGCTGTCATTCTGGACACTTAACGCTTTGTTGCAAAGAAACTGGCCAGGCCTTTCGTCACCCTGCCATTTTCTCCACAGACAGCAGAGCAACAATGGTTGAAAACAGTGAATGCTTGTGATTCGTGTAAGTAAAAGTCATCCCAAGAAATCACCAGAACGTGGTTTTATTCAGAGACAGCTTATGCTGGAGGAATTTCCTTTTACAGATACAATCGGGGGTTATTCTAGCCCTGCTGGTTCCACGCTTTGGTGGTAGATCACAGATTTTAGCAATTCCCTGCTGCCTTGTCACTTTTTTTGGCTGGATATTGAGCTCCCAGTCTGCCAGCTGTCCAGAAATCCTGTATGAAGGCCACTCGGTGTGAGTGGCAACAGTCAACCTGCACATTTGCACAAGAAGTCTTGCAGCTGGGACTGTTGGACTCACAGTAAACACTTCAGTCCACTGCCATTAAAACCAGACTGAAATTAGACCATTCTGGATTGCCACTAAAGGAAGGTCTCCTCATGCTGTATAGCACATGTAGATCCTGATTCAACCTGACTTCAATTCTGTATTGAAATAAGAGAGACTGAATACAAACAGATCCAAAGTGAATATTAAAGGTTTGTAGAGATTTTGAATAATTGATTCTCAGCCCATGAAGAAGATAAATATTAGCGTAGCACATTCAGAAACAGGGAAACTGATACAGAAATTTATGCTCAGGAACTTTTAGTTTGTTAGGTAAACACTTCAGAAGAAAAAAAAAAGTTACAGTCATCTGCCATGTAAGAAGTGTCTCACACTATCCAGCAAGTCAGCAGTCCTGCTCAAAGGCTGTTTTTAAAAATTGTTCCTTTCCAATGTCCTAAGCCACACAGGGAGTCAATGAGAAGAGCCAGGTGAGAGCTAAGGAGTTTCTAATCATTGCTTGTGTTTTCCCACTTCTAATCCAAGCTTCTGGGCTAAATATAAAGTGAACTGTCAAATAAATGCAGTCACGCCATATGCTAGAAACATCACAAAGCTTTGTTGGCCATATAAAAATCGCCGCACATGGGAACAATAACTCTTTCTCGAAACTCAATAACTATTCTGATCTAAATCAATCAGGCTTGAGGAAGACAGAAAATCCACGCCTTTCAGGGTATGGTTATTGCGCAAGTGTGAAGAATATAACAGAAACTTAAAAAAACACACTCTCTGGTACCTGCCCTTCTCAGAGCTATTGCTTTGAAGTTGAGCTGTAAGACTTCTTATACCAGCTTTTTATCCCAGAGAAAATATCTCTGTCAGTGATAGAACCCCTTACAAGTCAGAGTCCATAACTGTGAGCCAGCCCTTTCAGCTGATGCAGTGATCACTGCAGAGTACATAGGAAAGTGTTGGTCACGTTTTCCCTTTGCACTTTTTCTCCTCCATGCTTCATTTTCAATGAGAATTAAAGTCAAGACAAATAATTTGTAGAAATTTGGGCAATCACTTCTTTTTTTCAGATGTGTAATGTAAAATTTAAAGGTAACCGTATGTCTCCAAGTTCGGTTTCTAACTGCAGATTTGTCATAAGGACAGTTGCGTCTGGGTAGATCTAATTTGCTGTTTATATTCAAATGTTTATATTCAAGCTTTGGAAGCTTTTAAGTGTGCTGTTATACAAAAAGCTGAAAATGGAAAGAAAGCACATCAGAAAAGCTATGCACCTCATAGCAAGGTGACAGAGGCATATACGTGGCAGGAACTTTCACTTTTATTTTCACACTACCTTCTGTAATGACTTAAATTAATTTCTGACCAGGACTCTCAAATGCAACACAAATACAAACCAAGAACAATAACAAGAATAAATGAAGTCAGAGGGAGGGATTTCATGAAGAAGAAATTTTTTACAATGAGGTTGGTAGATGACCCATCCCTGGAAGCATTCTACGCCAGGCTGGACACGGCTCTGAGCAACCTGATCTAGTTGAAGATGTCCCTGCTCATTGTAGGTGGATTGGACTAGATGACCTCTGAAGGTTCTTTCCAACCTAAAGTATTCTATGGTTCTGTGATTCTGTCTCAGCTTCCTCTGCCTTCCCAGGGCTTTTTCCAGCAGGACAGGGGGGCCCAGGGAGGGAGGATGGGCTTTTCTGCACCCCGCTCCCCGCCTCTATTTGGGTCATTCTGGGACACGTTTGTGAGCTGCAATCATGTCCCTACTGACACCCCAAATGACCCTGGCTGGGGCCACAGCCACTCCATGTGGGACCAGCATCTACGTAGTTCCCTTCAAAAACAACTGGCTCCCCGCGGGCTGGAATGAATGGGCCTAATTAGCTATGGTTTGTGTCTCATGGCTGAGCAGCCACCAGCCCTGACCGAAACCCCTCCAGGGACTGGGGCATCTCTGGGGCCCTGCTGTGGGCAGGCACCCTTGCCTCGGGCAGGACACTTCTCCTGGGACTCCTCTGGCCGGCCTTGAGGACAACCTGTGTGCAGCATCAGGAGAGGCTCCAGTGAACAGGAGGGACGGCAGATGAATGCTCACATGGGTGGAGTGGCTGCCCTGTTTCCAAGGCAGGCAGGGAAACAATTCAGTGTTTATGATTTTAAATATTATGATTGTGCATGCAATGATCTGTGTGGGAAAATATGAAGGAGAGAAAAGAGGATTATGGGATGACCTGGAGGAACACAGCAAAATTAGAAGGGGTTTTGCAGCTGGGCTCTTCAAGGTCAGCTACCAGTGTGGTTATCATTAAATTTTGCAAACAGAAGCCAAAATAGGATCATGTGAGAGCACAATTCAATTTTTAGAAGCGGTTTGGGTTTTGTTTGTTTGTTTGTTTGTTCAGCTAGCATCTGACTGCCTTGTCCTTATCATGCTGACTGAAATCTACTTTGCATGTGTAGCAAGTCCTGAACAAAAATCTTGCTGTCTGATCAAAGCCAACAAAGGGAAAAGGTCAAAGCACAAGCTACAATGTGTGCAGCTCCAGGGAGGTCTGTTTCACACGTGCACGTGTGTACATAAACAAAATCCTCTCTGCATGATGCACTTGACAGCAGATACGGTTCACGGCGTGCGCTAGTCAGGAAGCGTCACTGCGCTGACAAAACTGTGTGGTGGCTGTGAGACAAGCAGTGTGAAATGACCAGCTGCAGAGCAGAGCCTTCCCAGGCAGGCCTGAAGACTTGTCCCCATGCTGAGGCCTGTCCCTTGCAGGTATTTTTTTCACATATGGAAAAATACCTAGGAAATATTTAAGATTTTCCTAAATAGTAGTGTAAAAAGTGATTGTAATAGCCCTACTGCCTGATTGTTCATGACTTTATTTCATGTGGGTCCCACTGGGCTCACCACTGAAGTGCTGCTGGAGCCACAGCTTACCTTGCTGGGCATGAGACAGAGCTGTGCTTTCAAATATAAAGTCATAAATTCAGAGATTCATAAAGTGTAAGGCCAGCAGAGAACATTATGATAATTTGTTCTGACCTTCTCCATCATGTGGGTCATGGAATACTGTATATATATATATATATTCCTATTTTTATATATCTTTATATATACACAAATCATTGAGTGCCAGTTCATGGACCGTGACTTTATTTTATCTGACTCAAGACTAGCAAACTACTTTTCCTTACTGCTTACAATTTTTATTTGACTTCAGTTGACTTGTCGTTCTCAAACTTTTTTCTATAGTCATGTTAGGTCTCTGTAAATGCACCTTCAGACTCAAGGTCTTCTGCGGGCCCAGCACCATGCCAAGCAGTTTGCTAAGGGAATCTATCTAACCATGTTTCATGGCCGAGACCAGCAAAACTTGACCCCAGATATGAGCAGCTGCACTGTGCCCATGCAGTGCAATTGAACAGAGCTGCGGGGGGAAGCCCCAGGACTGAGAGTCTTGTCTCTTGCTCTGCTTTGCTGTTTCTGTCCCACAAATTCCTCTCCTTCTTCTCCCTCAGACATTTTCCCTGTTCAGCTTCCCATCACTGGCAATATGTCCTCCTCTGCTGCCTTGACTATATTGCTGGCATGGATTAGCGCTCAGCTACCTGATTACTTTTAATTCCTTTCTTTGTTCTATTGATTTTGCCGTAACTGAATCCATCTGCTTCATCTGACTGATGGGAGGATGGAAAGGCTGTTTTTCAAATGGCTTCTTTCCTCCTTAAAAGGGTGGTGTTTTAAAGAACTCAGCATGAGAGTTTTGGTGCTGTCTAGAAATTTCCACAGAGCATGTTCTATATCATTTCATTACCGCTCAGCTATTTGCTGGTTATTATTAACAAATTTGATTATGGTGGGTCAAATTGTATGTGAAATATAAAGTGTTCCCTTTCCGTTGTTCCTCCAAATAGCTATTCGTGCCAGTCATGTACCGTGCTCTGAGCCAATGACAGTCACACAACTGCCAAAAATGCAGTTGAAGCAGGAGTCTCCCGTATTTTCAACTTTCCACTTGCTCCCTGGCCAACATCCTCAGCTTCCTTCAAACTATGAGCTCCCTGATCCTCATGACCTGCTTGGCCCGTGCAGCGATCTCCTCCCTGTCCACAGGTCCCTTTCCTGATGACAGGCCAGAACAAGGAGCTGCACTGTAAGTAGGAGAGATGTATTTGGTTAGCTTTGTGTGGGGTCCTGATTGCCAATGGTCTGCCTACTTCGACTGCTGGGAACCATTTTTGGAGATGAGGAACAAGACAGATGCTCAGAAAACCCATCCTAGGAGCAGTCCTAGGAGGAGAAAAACAAAAGGGAGCAGAGGTATTTTAGAAAGGACAAGCAAAAAAAGCGGGAACATGTGTGCAGGAAAAACCATCTGCTCCGGCACCAAGCCTTCCTCCATGGCTGTCTGGGACCTATATGCTGTTTACACTCCTCCTGCCTGTGAGTACTCCTGCTCAACTCAAGGCAGTTGGTCATCTGAACAATTTACATAGTTATTCTGCCTCCAGATGGCAGGCGGTGATACCAAGACAATCTTTGCAGTGGTTCTCCAGCTGCAGATGCCAGATGGTGCTTCTTGGACAGACACAAAGATCAAGCCAACTTTTTCCTGACTCAGCTTGGCTTCCACAAGCTCAGCTGCTATTGCAGAGGTGAAAGACGGTATCATGACAACACGTTCATTATACACTATACATTTCACAGAGGGTTTATTATTATTTTTTAATTGCAGATGCACTGAGCAAGACTTCCTGCTTTATGGCCAAGCACAACCTTGACGCCATGTGAAAAATACATCAAAGCTCTGTTTCCACTGTGATTAACGATGCTGCATGCTGGATTTGTGTGTAATAGGAATTGACTCCATAGCTTGGAGGGGAGAGCTTCTTTTTTCTAGTAGCAGAATGATCTAACACCTCAAATCTGTGGATTGGACCAAAGAGCTGGCCAAGATGACTGGTGCCACCTCTGTTTTGACCTGTTTTGCCCCACACCAATGTATTCATGTAAAATGGGGTCATCAGTGAATCCTTGGGGTGCACTACTGGCCTTTTGCTTCCTCCCATGCATGCAACAAATCTGTTCTCATCTCATGGCTTATGGCAGTGGGCATAGCCAAGGACAGTGTGTCCCTCATGGGTGAGGGTGGAGAGGGTTGAAGGATGATACAGAGGTTAAAAGAACCTCTCCCAGGAAGTTAAGAGAGTGACCTTATGTTTAAATGAAACCTATCCAATGTTAGTTCAGTCTTCTGGCTGACATTTTGATACAACATGTATGACAGAAATCAGCATTTTAATTTCTGCAATAACTGCCACAGTACAAAAGTATTGTTGAGAATTTTTTCTATTACTGTCTGGACTGTTAGTTTTTATGGTGCCATATACATGTGCTGCATGAACAAGTTACAGTTGTCGTGGGAACGTTAGTAATGAAATTCTTGAGTTCTCAGTGCTTAAAAATCTCAAATGAGTTATAAAGGAGGCTTGTTTGCATTTAATTTCCTTAGTTAAAGGCAGAAAAAAAATAATTCCCACAACCCGTTGTGACAAAACTTGCCAAACTAACACTTTTCTATCTTAAAACTCTCTTCGATTTTTTTTCCAACAAATCTCTCATGTACCCCTCATTCCTATGATGAAAACAAAACAATTTTTGAATAGGTCTGAGGAAATACAATGACCTTCCTGCCACTCTTTTCCCACTGACATTTGTTCAACATGATTTCTAGAAAGGTGAAATTGTTTTCAGGGTAAAGAGTGAGAGTTCTGAAACCTGGGATTTATTTCTGGTCTTGGATGATCTTGGGCATCTCCCCTGACTTCTGTTTTTTTTTTTATTTATTTTGCTGTCTATAAAATGAAGATGCTTTTTTTTTTTTTTTTTTTTTTTTCCCCTTTTTTAATCTATTTAATAGTGAGTCTAGGGTGTTATTGGAAGTCTGGATAATGTTGAGGTAGGGAACTGGAAAAATCCAAGTTAGTATTAATTCTGTGTCAGTTATGGCAGAATAAGTAAACAAAAAGTGTGTTTGGAGAATTACGTAGGAGAATTCCCTCCCCAGAAAAAGTCTTCCAGTTTTCTGTTTTAAAACGCTGGTTGCCCCCACCTGACCTCCCACTTGCCCATTCCCAGTAGTGCACACTGCCTGGCATTCATCAGCATCCTCTTCTTGTTCAGCGAGACAGTCCATTATTATACTCCCAGCACACATATGACTCAAAGGTTTCATACTTCTATCTGCAGGATGAGATTGAGAAGCCTCTTATTAAAGTTTCTACAATTATCACAATGTTAAGTGGGAGAGGAGTTTAATGTTGCGGCAGTCCAACGTTGGTTTTGTTTATCTGGGAATTCCTCTCTTTGAGAAAGATTTTTTGGAAATTATCTGATACTTTCAATGCCCTCCCCCCTCCCAATTAAAATTAACTCTTAACCTTCTTTTGGCAGGAAAGAAATAAGGTCTAGGGCCTGAAGACAACTGCATACCGCCAGGAAAACTGTTCATTTTTTTCCTGATAAGAGAATAGTTGCTGGAGCAGCAGCTGACCACAGGGTGGCCAGATCTGCTCTTTTGAGTTAATTTGCTTCCCCTCTGGACCTCATTCCATGGAGCAAATAGCAATAAAGGATTTAACAACAGGCAATGCCCTATTTAGAAAGGCACTATGGGGCTCTCTGTGTATTTGAAGGCAACATCAACAGGAACTGTAGGGTCTTAGGCTAAAGTACCTAGGGTGCTTAATAACCTGTTACTCACAAAGCTACAATTTAGAGGCTAGGTACACACACAGTAGAAGAGTATTTGTAGCAAAGCCAAGGTATTTGTAGAGCTCACAACTGCAACATAAAATGCTGTTTTGCACTCAGGAAAGATGTAAGGTTATGTTTCTGTTTCAGACACATTTCTAGATGTGTATACAAAATGAAAAATCATACTACTGGTTTCTAGTCCTTGAAAACTGCACTTAGGACAGTTTTAAGTGAAAAACTTTGCCAGGACACAGCAGAGGACTGTAAGGATGAACACTGTGTGTGAAGCAATGCAGAAAGCTTGGGAGCCACAACCTTTGGTTTGTCTGTGAGGGGGCAAACAACTCCTTCGTGTCATTTGTTGTCATTATTGTATAACATTGTAATGGTCACAGATCCATGTGAAAGAGATTACATGAACACTTGATATTCAGGATATAGGTATGTGGAGGGGAAGAGAGAAAGGATATGGGGGAGCTGTAGTAAGAGATGGAAAGAGAAGGGCACAGTCTTAAATTAGTCAAGAAAGTGAAAAAGATAAAATAAAAGAGGGCAGTGAAAAGAAAAAACAGACAAAGAAGGAAAGAATGTCTAAACAAGAGACACAGACAAGTCAGAAAATGGATATGATTGATTAATGTGTTACATATTCATTAACAGTGATCAAGAATGAATAATAAGACAATGTGCCCAGGTGCCTCAAATCTGCTCTGTCTTCCAGAGTGGTCCTTTATGGACTCTAGCATTTTGGAAACCTGGATGTATTGAGGAGCTTAGGCAGGAAGCTATGGAGACTACATGTCTGCTTTGACCCAGGTTGACCCCATAGTCTGTGCAGTAATCAACGTGTCTTGGAATCTGGAGAAGAAGCAGCTGTTTTGGCAAAATTAAGAGGCGGGGCTTTAATGTGAAAGAAGGTTTGGATATAGCACTGTAGGAAGAGGGATCTAGTGATTGAATGCTAGTAAAAAGATGACAGAAGCATTCTACGTTTCATGAACATATTCTCACTCATTTATCCTATAACATTCTACAGACATCTAATTGTTGAGTACAGAACTGATCCAATGTTGATTTGAGCAAAGGAGGTATCTCCAATGAACCTCGTATTGACACTTGTTCTACTCCAAATTAAAAGAGTAGCTAAATTTAACAGTTTGGGTCTGATTCTTAATGACATTGACAATGTCTATATTTATATAAATATACATTTTTTTATGTGTAACTTATTTTTAATTTTCTGAAAATAGAGCAGCCAAGAAGGGGGAGGGAAAATTATTCTAGAGGACACAACTAAGATTGATTTCTGAAAATGTCAGCAACTGACTTTGTATATAAATTTGCATTTGAGAAAAATCAACACAGAGCCAGAGGAAGAAGCAGAAAGAATAATAAAACATTACTGAATTATGCTGTGAATAGCATTGTTTAAATGAGTTTTTTCATAATTGTGAATCTGATGTTCTCTTTCTAATCATCCCCAACACATGTCCTGTACTGGACAGTGTTAACCTTTCAGTTCAGAGAATGTGAATTCTCAGTTTCAAATGTCATCTGAATTCCTGAATCTCTAACCTTTTAGGGTTCCAATTACTCCTATCCAGGTTCCCTAACTTAATGAGTGGGACTTACATGCTTGATTACAACAGTGAAATTTGGTTCAGTGGAGCAGATCCTTAGCTATTAAGGTTCAGAGGGATAGTGACAGCTCTGCCAGTCAGGGAACTGGCCTGTAAAGTAAGTGCCAGTGCCTTAGTCCCCTACAAAATAATATGTGCCCTCAGCATCTTGTAAAGGTGCTGGCAGCTGTGTTAGCTAGACACCTTGCAGAATTGCTTGGCATCTTGAAAAACTGAGTCCTAAACTTACTTCATCATCTACTTTTTTTTTTTTTTTAATTGCTGTTTTTCTTTCTCTCTGGAAAAATCACAGGAAAAATCACAACAATGCTGTTAAAGCTGGAGATGGGGCATAAATGAAACCTTTAATCAACCTCATCCCCTGCCCCAAATTTAATGATTCAGACAAAATGGAATGACATCCAAACCAACCTCAAGTTGTTTTTGTTTTTGCAAACCCAAAACCTGAGTGATGAGGCTTTGCAAAATTCAAACACAAACCACTCCAGTTTGTCCATTATAGACATGAGACTGATCTTAAAACCTTTGATCTGAGCCCTCTGTCCCCTCTGGACTTCAGTGGTTTGGCTAAAAATGGAACCTGGATTTAAACCATCTTCGGTTTGGGTTGTGCAAATCACAACCTCACTAATGTAGTTCTTCAAAACCAAAACCATAACATTGCCTTCTTGTTCTATCCCTAATTGAATTAAATGCTTTGTGTTCAGAGCATTATGGAGACTGAAATGTACAGAAGAATATTATCAGCATAACACAACCTTCTATTTTATTCAGTCCCAAAGGGCCTGATCCTGAAATCACAAAGCCGTCTCTTGCCTCATCAGACGATCTTTGTGGGCACTTGGTGAGATACTTCTGCTTTGAAGAGTGCGGCTGCTGCTTTCTTTGAAAATAGTGAATTAAATTGCACTGAATTCAAGAGTCATGTACCCTTTCTTGCTTGTATTTGCTGGATACCTTTGTATCCCATGGATATGAAGGTGATGAAATCTCTTCTGTTTCAGGAGGGACTGATGTAGAGCAGAACTGGCCACATTCCTGTCACTAGAAGATAGCAGGTTTATTTATTTTCAAGATTTTTCAGCCTCTGACATCATACAAGTCTGCTACCAGAAGGAACGGGGCACCCTGTATGGCATCTTCTGGCATATCTGATAGACTCTACTGTCTTGTTGATTTTCTTAAGATAGTGTCTCCTGGCCTAAAAGCAGCCAATGCAGCTGCTAGGACAGTACTAAACATCTTCCTGGGCAGAGGCATAGCAAGTTCTCTAAAGACTATCTGTGAATCTTTGCCCGCCCTGGAATTTTGCTTGTGATGGATGTATGCCTTCTCAGATTTGGCAGTGTCTCTGCCTTCCCTTGCTGCCACAAGTGATGGTCCAAAGGCAGTGCTTTCCCATCTCTGGACTGTCTGTGGTCTACTTTGACAGAAAAACAAGCCTAATGGCAATAGGATTTAAGGCAGTATCATGTACTCTGCCTCTCCAGCATAACATTTTAGGGAATTTACAAATAAAGAGACGCCTGAAAACCACCATCAGTGTTCACAGAGAGGTCTCCTGGAGATCTGGGAAGGGAGATGAGAGCTGCTGAGAAGCCAGCCCCACCCTGGCTCCCGAAGGAGGTAGAAGTATCTCAGCTACCCCCGCCCAGGACCTGCTGCTTTCCCAGTCACGATGCTAACAGACCAAGAGTCCTTTTTCTAGGTCTGTAGGACTGCTGTAGGCTAAACTTCAGCTAGTGCTTCATTTTGTTTACTTAGCTGGATGCCATTTTCTGATGTCTTGGTTGTTTCTTGCAGGTAAATTGTCACTTTTCTGTTAGAGTTTTGCTGTTGCTGCCATTCTCTGCTGATTTTTTTCTGGTTTGTTTATGTTGTTTGTTTATTTATTTTTCATTGGATTCCAACAGGTCATTTAGAAGGAATAATGGCAAAGGAGCATTTTTTAAGCGTAGCATGAGCACATTGAAAACACCCCACCCTTTAATTACCAAAACCTGTGAACATAACATAACTGTAATAGTTTTCCTTGTCTGCTCCAAGTGCTAGGACTTGTACCCTTTCTGTGCAGTTACAAGCTACTCTGAGGAGAAACAGTCACAGAACCAGAGCAAGCTGGACATTTAACCAGATAGCTGGCACAATTACAATTATACCGCAAGTCAGCTTGGACTAATAAGTTGAATGAAACTCAAAGCCCAGTGTCTTTTATCGCCCTGAGCAATGACTTTTATTCAGTATGTTAGTTTAAAAAGAAACAGGCTAAAAGCTAAGGACAAAAATGCAATCCTGTGTGCCTAAGTTAAACAATGAAACCCGTGCCAGCAGTGCCTCCTTACCCTGCCTGGGAGCCTCAGGAGAGGGAATGTGGTGGGTTTGTCTTCTCTTTTCATCCACAGCACAGGGCAGGAGGAAGAGGGAGAGTTTTGTTAAAAGAAAAAAGCAAGAGAGGGATCTTCTTCCTTTCTCCTCTTCGAAGTCAAGAAGGAGGAGGCAGTCAAGATGGGAGTAGAGGAACAGAGGAAGGTCATGGAAGAGGGTTACACCTTCCCTTCGGCATCATGGGCTCCTTCCAGAGAAGCCCTCCACTTGGCTGTTAAAACAAGTAAAGCTTCCTTCCTGTGCCTCACATCTTCCTGTTGACCCAGAGCGTCTCCCTCCTAATTTTCATTTGGTACCACCAGGATATACCACTTTTCAGTGATCCCACCTGTTGGACAGTATGCAGCGGTGGGGTGGAGCAGTCAATGTGCATGCCTTATGTCTGGGTCTCTGTATTACTGCGCATCTGGGCAGGATTAAACAAAGCCAGGGGTGGGAAGTGCCAGTATAACAAATCGTATGAGCCATAAGAGCTCAATTTAGGACCTGTGCATATGTTTTCAATGCTAATTTGAACCAAACCTTTTCAGATTCGTGCTTCAGTGTCCTTTTACAATGTCTAGAAATGATGTAACTTCAATGCCTTTCATCTTTAGGACCATGCCATTATTTATCCTATCCTGCCCAGGCTCCTAACACAAAATTCTATGGTTAGCATCTCAGACATTTTCTTGTCAGAGCAACCACCCCTGTATAACATTTTGTCAGGCTATTGCTAGAAATTTGCTCTGGTGTGAAGCCAGCCCTAGAAGTTTATGGAAATGGAAGAGCCCAAAGACATTGAGAACCCTTATATGGGCCTTGATATGACCTGAGTGTTGCACTTCTCAAGCCCCCAACATGCCCCAGGGCTCAGATCCGGCTGAGCATGGTGAGGACTGAGACTAAGTGACAGCAGGACAGAGTGGCTGAAGGCCAAGGTTGCTGCAGACCTGTCTCTTTCTCCTGCTATCTCATGGCATCCAGCTACCCTTTGTGAGCTGAGAGTGAGTTGGGCAAATGTCAAACCATGTAAAAATAGGGGTGTTTCAAAACTTGCTGCTCTGGAGCAAAGGGAATGTAAAAATATTGGGGGGTACCTGCACTGAATCTGTAGGTTTGACTTAGGACAGGTTGGATAATAATTTTCCGCTCCTGTGTCCTTCGCTTTTTAACAAGATTAGGCTAAGTTCCAAAGGAGACCCTCTGAGTATGACTTACAAGCTCAGCTCCATGGTTGCCCCACACAACTTCTGGTGTTACCCGTAGATATGACCAGAAAGAAGCTGAAAGAAGCACCACCAGCTGAGGTAAGTGGGGAAGAGCACGACCATCCTGAGGGACACTAATGTGGCAGGTCAGAGATGAAAGGTTTTAGAGTTTGGTTGTTGAGTTTTTCAATGAGAGAGAAAAAAAAAAAAAAGGCTAAAAAGGATACTTGTGAGAAAATTCCCCTCTGAAGACAGACATGGTGGAAATATTTTCGAGAACCCAGTCTTCAGATCTGCTTACTACACTTGATTGAGTTGCACTGTACAGCTCAGTTCTCCAACATTGTTAAAAGCGTTCCTTCTGAGCAGGGCTGTCCTTCCTCCCATCCATCTGCCATGAAAAACAGGCTTCCCACCGTCAGATGCAGAACCTTTGAGGCAGAACTGGCTTGAACTATAAAGTTAATAGCATGTCCATAAATAAGTGAATTATACTCAGACATTTTGGTGGATCTCTTAAAATATTTACTTTTTAGGGGCAAGTTGGGTAATGGGTTTTCCTCAAACCTTAAAGTTTTAGTGGGCAACAAAGAATGCAGAATGGAAGCTGCTTACCAGATGTTCCACAGCATGGAGAGATAAAAGGAGATTGTTTTTACAAGTATCAATGGTGATATAGTAGCCTGCACTGTGTAAAGTACATATTTTTATTAAGTCATTATACAGTTGGACAAATAATTTTCCATATTTCCCATTCATAACCTGTCTCATCCATGTTGAATTTTTTGCCAGTTCTAACCGCTTCTTTTTCTCTTTACAATGCTGGCAAATGTGTTAGGTTTTTTTTTTTTTTTTAACAAAAAACAAAACACCAAAACCCACCTCCTCAATTTTATTGCTTTAGTCATTTAAAAATACATGATCTTCTGAAACTCTAGATAAAACTAATAAAGTTGATCTCATTAATAGAGTGCAAAAATATCCTAACACTCCAAAGTGATTAAGCAGTTTGGGGAAATCGCTCACTGCAGAAGACATGCCCAAAGGCAACAGAGGATTCAGATCTGGACTCCTGTAAATGTACTTGACTTGATTATCAGTGCTGGAATAATTTACTAGGTGTTGTAGATGTTCTCCTTAATTTATAAGAGTCAAACAACCAGAATAAATTGGGTGAAAGTGTTTAAAGCAGCAGAACAGTAAGAAGGTGGGATCTACCATATTTTAAAATTGCCTGTACTATGCTCATGAAGTGAAAACCTTGCAATCTTGTCTCTGCTGTCACCAAAAGCACATGGGAGCTCCCCATTTACTCCTGTCTCAAATAGGAATCCCCAAAACCTTTTTTTCTTTTTGAGGCTGCATATTTAGTTTGGTTGTGTGTGCTTCTCTGTGTGCAGTTAGCGTTTTGCAGAAAAAAAGTGGAGAAAAAGAATAAGAAAAATATCTAGATTTTCTCTCATCGCCTCCCGTGGGCCACTGTTTATTTTATTATTTTTTTTTTTACAATGTATATTATCAGGGTACCTAAACTTCTCTCTGTTCCAATGGATTCTGTCCTATAGATGCTTTTCAAAGTTGCAGGTGAACACAGAGAGCAGGAGGTTGTGCAATTTTTGCCTTCATCCGGCAGAGGAGGGATGACCAGAGCCTGAGCAAACAGAAAGTGATAAGATATTGTTTTCAAATCATCTTTAACAGTGCACATAAGATACTTGCTATTATTAAGCAGTGAAGTCAGGTGATACCATAGACAGAGGAACTAGTCTGGCATAACTGACTCCCCTGTGCTTCTGTCTGGAAAATATAGGTTATTTCCAGAACTGAAGCTGAATAGAGCAGTATGATGTGGAAGCACTTCTAAAATTTCTTAGCTATTCTGGTTGTGATCAGGAGTGAAAGCACAGGTCCTGAGGCGCTATTAAAAATCCTGAACTTTATGAAGTCCTAGAAAACAGGTGGTAATATCCACTTCCAAAAGATTTCTAGTCTCATGCTGTGAATTTTGTAGCTTTGAATTGGCCTAGCTTTGAGAATTAATCAAAACTGAATTGAAATTAGAAGTGTCAAACAGTAGCCTGTTGCCGGTGCCATGAATTCAAGCAATATCATAATATATGTAGCCGATCCTGGTAGCCTATGTGAGATCTAACAGAAATTGCCAAAATGCCTTGCTCCTGAAAAGAGTTATTCTGATTTTAACATTGTGTGACCACACTGTTTTAGGCAAGAGCATTTGACTCATACTTTACATTAGTTTACGGCAAAAAATAAGATAAAATAATCCAGCGAAGTGCTAGATTGGACCGTCTTAAGCACACTATCAAATGTAAACCCCATGCACTTGAAAATTAAAGCTCTAGCTCCTGAATTTGAACCTGTGGGATTATACTCTAAAGTTCTGAGTACATTCAATTTGTGATGTTTAAAGCACTTCTGTGTTTTCTTTCTTTTTTTTTTAATTTTTTATTTTATTTTTTTTTATTTTTTCATCTAAATAGTAAATAAAGCCATGGAAATAAATGGAGTGTTATTCTTGGATTTGGTTCAGTGTCAGATCCAGACCCTGAACACCAGCTGAAATGTACCATGGAACTTAACTGCTGCTTTCTTGAACTGCCTTGGGTTAGGGCATGCTGCAGTTCACATAGATCAATGCAGTCACTACCTCTGAATGTTATGCTGGAAAAACAAGGGGAGTTTTAAAAATCCAAAGCTGTCACAGTAACTTGCTACCTGAGCAAAATATATCACAATATATTACTTGAGAATATAATCTATATAATTTTGAGATCCTGCTAAGAATGAATGGCCAAAACATGAGATGAGTGAAGAGATCCTTCTTCCTTTCACCCTACCAGTTAAAGAGTAAGTGGTAATCTAAAGGTTTCAGAAATAACCAGATGAAAATAAGGAACTGAAGAAGAAAACAAGGAATTGCAGAGGAAAACTGGATTTCTTCCCATGACAACATGAAAAGAGGAGGAGAGATTTCATTCAGAAGAAAAAAACAAACAATGAAAGTTTCTCATTGAAATGTAAATCTACTTGTATTTTCCACAGATGTTTAAATGGGAGCCAAAGACACTTTCACAAGCATTGCAAGATAAAAATAAAAAGACTGGAGACATCCTAAAATAACACCCGAACTCATATCAGTGTTATATTTCATTTGGGAAAAAGTCCGAGCAACAAAAGGAATTGTGTTTGCATTTTGAGAGTTCTGTAAATAGCATTAAGAAAAATACACTTGCTTTGAAATTGCATATTAGATGACCCATGGGTGAGACAGTGTGTTGGCATATGATTCACCAGACGTATCATGTTTTAGATGCTTTTAATTTCCCAGTCTTCAGTTTCCCTGGAGTAAGGTGCCATCAGCTCTGTTTAACATCTCAGTCACTGTGATGTACAGCAATAAGACCCATTGAAGCAATATCTGGTATGTAATGTAAGGTTCTTCATTATTTTTATTGAATATTCATATGAAATGAGCCTTGTAACTCTGTTTCACTTCAGAAACTCCTGTGATGGATGGATCCACTTCTGCATTAGAAAGTGAGTGAAGAAAGTCACAACGTGCAGAACAATTGTCTTTGGTACCTGAACAATACCCAGTACCTTTGAGCTAGCAGTCTGACCTCATTTTGTATGCACTCCTGCCAAAAACATTTAGAGAGATGGTGTTTGGGAATAAGTCTAGCATGAAGCTTCACTGGAGAGATGTCTGGCAGCTCCCAAAATATCACAGGGGATATCAAAACTCCAGCAGCAGGATCCTCCTCCAGAAGTTTAGGATTTAGATAACATTTTCTTAGAATCCTTTGGAGGGATGACTCCATCTCCTGCTCCTGCAGTGGGTACATCATCGATCTGTGAGGCCTGCAGTTATTAAAACACTGATGTGTTCCTTTTCATATTGCTCATTCACTGAACTGACAGTCTTCCCAGAAGTTAAAATACCTGGCATTTTCTATTGCCTAAGTGCCTTGGAAGGCCCAGCCCCAGATGGAAACATGTAGGCATGGTATTTTCTGCATAGGAATTATGTATGAAATTCTGTATGCTGTGAGAAAAACTACCTGCTATATTTAACATAGGTGAAATTTAGGCTTTGCAGACTTAAGCGATTGTTATGAATGGTGGTTCAGTGTCACAGGGTTATTTGGCTGCTCTGTACAAACAGATGAAGCTGTTGCCCCATAAAGCCAACACCAAGAGGGCAGACAAAACAGCTGTCCGGGTTTCCCAAGGCCGTCTGCTTCTGCGTACCTCAGGTGCTGCCAAAACTGGCCTCCTCTGTTTAAGCACCAAAGGGTATATTCAATTACCGTGTCTCCTGCTGGAGTGAGGTAACCAGACATCCCAGACTCCCTGCTTGGCCAGAAGACCTTCTATTTTTAATAGCCATTAAAAATATATTTATTTTTTGCTGTTCTTGGCTGATCTTCTCCTTTCATGCTGATTAACAATGCTCTGATCTTTTACTGCTGCCTTTTAGTAACATAACAGCCTTCCAAGATGGAAGAAGGCCATGATATTCCTCTAACTAGTGTTTATGTACCCTGTAATAATTTTGCTTCCATGGTTGCTGCTTTTGCTAGTTTCTTCAGCAGCCTATTCTATACATTTTATTTTAACTGTAGGGGCACTTCTCTTATTTTCCACAAGGCGTTTTATTTGTGTTAGTTTAGAATTTTGAGCATTGCTTCATTGTCTGTAATCCTTGCAGAGTGGCTGCGATTTTATGACTTTGCTAATAACTTCTCCTTTTGTTCTAAATGCAATATTCTCTGATACCTATTCTTTTGACTAATTTGAGATTCTTTTCTGTTAACAAGTGACAGCAAGGCTCAGGGAGTAGGCAATGGGATATGAAAATGTGTGCCACTATCTTGCTACTCCATGTTTAAACTGAGGATGTTAACAAAATGTTTTTGTAAAAGAAATACTTATTTTTTTCTTTTTTTTTTTTTTTTTTGCATTTGGTTGCTCTAATTTGATCCTCAATGAACTATTTTAATAACTGTTAAGAGTGTGACATTGCCAATGAAATTGAACAGATTACTACTTCATTCTACAATAAAAAGTGTGTGTGGTAATGTTATTAGAGGAAAAATTCTGCATGTGTAATTGATACTTTTCTATTCTGTTTGTTTATAGTGTAACAAAACAATTTACAGCTAAAACAATTGCATGTAGCAAGCAGATTGTTTCAAATGAAATAAAATTTGTTCTTCCAAGTGGCACACTGTGAGACCTATTGAAGATTTAAGTAGCAGGAACATATATATGAATCCCTTTAATGTGCTTCTTTTTTAAATAAAAAACTCTACAGGAATGGAAACTTTTACAAATGAACTATAATCACAGAAATGCTCCAGCTTTTGCAGGTGGGCAGAGGAAATTCTACTTCACTGTATAAATCACTTAAAAATGTCTTGGCTTGCAAATCTTCAGAACCCTGCTCCATGCAATATCAAAGGATTATGGGTGTTATGGAAAGAGAGTATAGTTTATTAGTATTAAATAGGAAGACATGGCACAAATGTGAAGAAGACCTTATGGATAAAAGGATTTATGGAGTGGAAGATTTTTAGTCTCCTCTTCATGACTTGATGCCTTCACAAAAGAAAAACAATGACAATAAATATTTCTCTGCCAAAATAGGTTGTTATCTATTGCTGCTCTCAGTGTTTTATCTCACAACTTTTTGGTTCAGCTTTGGATCACTGGGTTTCACTCAGGCTGCGAGTTGCTGTAGCTGTGTTCATACAAGAGGGAGAGTTATCCTAATACCTCTGTTAATTTACAATGTAATGACAAGGTCACAGTGCTACGGAATATGGAGAATGGGGAGATAAAGGGGCAGAGAGTAGCATTTTATCTCTAGAAAAGCACTTTTGAAAAAGATCTTTGCAGTACTTTTGAGCCAACCCAATTGGCAATGACCTCTAGCTACATTTGGAGTCATTTGGTGGTACTTATTTGAAGCTAGCAAGCTACTACTTCTGAAGGCTTAAGGAAGTTTTATTTCAAGGCCAATGCTGATTCACAATTAAAATGTGAATTCTAAATATAATATGTTTGTTTTATGTTAATAAAGCATTTGCAGGGGCTGCAGCCTTGCTGTGCTAAACATTGCACATACACAAAGCAAGAAAATAGACTAAAAGTCTTACAGATCTAAACAGACTGTGAGGAGCATGAGAAAAGGCAAGTATCTCTGTTTTACAGAGAGGGAATTGAGGAATTGAGGTCGAGATCCTCCAAAATGCTTCCTGCTTTATGCGCCTAAATTTCACTAAAATCAGTATGAGCCAAACACACAAGTGTCTTGAGCAACTGAGATGCCAGTGATGGGGCTAATCCAAGCCAGCACCACACAGCACCATGGGGGGGAGCCAGACAAACCAGGGGAGATGCCAGCTAGCTTGGCTTGTGGAGCAGCATCCCTGAGCCCACAGGAATGCCTCTCCACAAACTGATTGGACAAGCACCCTCATGTGTGCTCACATGCTCAGGCAGTACCCTTATCCTGTAGCAGCAAGGTCATTTGTCTACTAACCTACACTGACATCTTTCTAATGACTTGTACTTGTGCATTTAGGAAGCCTGGAGCTGGGCCAAGGCCATCTGAACATCAGTCTTCATCTACTGGCACTATCCCATGTCCCTTTCTAAATTTTCAGAAAATACTACATGTGAAGGTTCTTTGTGTAACTGCAGTTGCATAGGAATAAGTTTTATCCATGGTGAATAAATGTCACAGGATCAAAATTGTAGACAGTGAAAAATAAACACAATGTTAAAAATACACTTTAATCACACCAGACAGTTATTTCTAAAAGAACAGGAGGAAAAAAAAAAAAAAAAAAAGAATATGTTGCATTGAATATCTTCCTTAAAAACAAATAAAAGGTTTAAAATTAGTTCCATTTGCTTGAGCTGCTCTTTTCATATCCTGCTGTCTTCATCTCTCAGCTTCCAAGGGCAGAACGATGTAATTCATAGACTTTTCAATTGAAATTGTACACAGCCAAATGATAGGGCTGCTGCTGCCTTGGTAGTCTGTGGCAAAATTCCTGCTGGCTTCAACAGAAGTAAGCTTGGTCTATCAATGGATAGGGAAAAATATAACATCAACCTGGGTGATCCAGAAAATTGTCTCACATTTGTGGGACCATACCCTGGTTCAGCTCCTGTGGTATGTTACTTGTTCTTGCATAGCTGCATATCTTCTGGTTTCACCTGCCTCTGTTGAGAGTCTGTACTTCTGCTCAACTGATTTTATGGTTAATTTCTGATGTTTAGCCCAAATTTGTCATCTCAGTGTGTTAGGTCGTTCCAACACGTCCTGCACCTTGTCAAACCAGGACTATTTCCCTTTAGTGCATTATATTTAGAGAAAGATCTCTTAAAACATCTGGTTTGAAGGTTTTCTTTGTTTGCATTAAAGATTACAGCAATATAACTCTCATTCTGATCATCTTCCTTCAAATCTTCTGTGATTTACCTACCCATCTATGAATATTCATCACCTTTCTATGTAGAGCGGTAGATGTAGGACTGCAGTCTCTAGGGTTGTGGTGCCAGAACCTGGATGGTGCTGAGTGGCTTGGTTTACTCCAGCAAAGCATTTAAGCACTGCTCAAAAACAAAGTGAGTGAGTAATCCCAGAAGCAGAAGACAGTGTCACTCCTTACATGCTTTATTGCTGAGTGGAATTCAATGGACTTGTCAGCCTCCAGCTAATAAATGGGAATGATTGCAGAGAAGCTGGCAGTACCAGGACTGTCAGATGTACAGAGACCAGGGAAACCAGGCCTGTTGAGCAAAGCCTTTACAAGGTTGGCAGAAGGAGGACATTTTTTAAAGAGAGAGATGCTTTAGTTAGATGTATGTTCGACATCCACAGCTGGAGCTAATTATTTTGTCTCCTTTTGAATATTACTCAGGTGCCTGGCTGATCAGTGAGACTGCTAGACTATTCTTGGTGATCTATGGGCAGTATAGATGGGTTATCACCTCTTCCACCACTTGGAAAAGATATTGGATTGATTACTGCCAGAAGCTGATGCTCTCTAACACAGCGGTTCTCAATCTTTTCCAGACTGCAACCCCAATCACAAAAAGAGGGAATTTCAGGATTCCTTTTCTCTGATCCTAATAAAAGAAGGGTGTTTCTTGCACATGTTCATATATCCCTGAAGACTCATCACATCCAGTAGACTGATTTTACTATTGTTTGCTCATCAAATGGGTTAAACATCTGCAGCACTGCAAACACCATCTCTTTTGCATCCACTTACAGTGGAGTCCTCCATGGTTTTGTAGGCCAGTGCTGTATAGAACTGCCTTGCTGCATGCTTTTGTACCTCCCGGTCTGAACATGGCCTTTCTAGCTATTTGCTTTCTACTAGGCTATGCTAAATCTTATCTCTGGAATAGACAGATCATCCTTGCTGATCTGGGGGAAGGAGAGAGAGCTGGTTCATATTAAAAAAAATATACAAGACAACAACAACAACAAAACAACAAGCAAAACCCCAACAAAACAAAAGAAACAAATAAAATATTTTGCAATGTTTCTGTGAAGGGATCATCTGATCATAAAATTAATTTGATTTTCATGAACAGCTAACTGCACAATCAAATTTTACATGATAAGAGATAGTTGCTATGTGGACAGTTATAATTCTTACAAATTATTTGGTGTTATTGATCAGTTCAAATGAAAGCAATCAAGTCAGTTCTGCCAGCTCCTCCACCCATGTACTTCTGGTGAGCTAGGCAGCAGTGTGCTATTGCAAAGGATTGCACTAAACATTTGCGTAAATTTGTAAATGTAGATGCATTGCAGAGCAATAGATTTTCTCAGTAATATGTGCAAACAGGAAAAATAATACTATATCTGCTAGACGAAAAGTTTGCTACAGGCCATCCATGTGTTCTTTTTTTCTGTAACTTTTGTTCATTTCATAAGTGTAATAAGCTATTTCGGCCACTTAGGCTGCTTTGGTCGGACACCTTGCCATACCATATAATCTGGTCTGCTGCCTATTCTCACAATTATGATGTTTGAAGCAATTTTCCTTCAGGAAAAAAGGTCGCTTCTCCCATTTGTGAGCCAGAGACACAGCCTGCAGACATCTGGCAGGCAAAGAGGATTTGGTGCAGCCAGTCCAAAAGGGCAGATTTGCCACAGGAAGGGTCCTACCCTTCCCTGTTCTTCCTCTCGGCCCCTTTTGGCACTGAGATGTTTAAAGAGTAGCGGTGAGCACCACATAATAGTATACAGAGTTCACCGTTCGTTTGTGCCTCTCAGTGGCAAAGAGTTAAGTGGGGAGAGGTCCTGGGGAGACTTTGTTCTTGCTGACCTCAGCAGCATTGCTGGGGACACGCTTCCTCCTCCTTGCTGTCTCTTGACTCCCATGGAGGAGCTTTGGGTAGACTCTTAGGGGCAGCTTTGCCACATGGGAGCAAAGAGCAAGGCAGCAAGCTAAAATTCTTAAACTTCCCTTTCATGACCTGCCCCTTCCCAAATTTCATTGTAACATCAGTAGTACTACATTTGTGATGGCATAACTCAAGGCAGCTCATGCTAGCTGTGAAGTTTTATACAATTGCCCTAGATGGTGTTGAAAAATCCAGATTTTTGTTGTGTACTACCTCACATAAGTGGAACAGGATAGATGTTGATCTCTTTTATCCAGATACAGACCTAGTGAAGTACTTTTCCAAGCACCTGTTCTTCAAGCAGTAAATAAATCACAAGGGAGTGGAGAATGATATTATTCTCTGACTAAAATCCTAAATGAGTTTTCAATGAACCATACATTAAATTTACATTTATCTTACTATGCTGACTAGTGCGAGATTTTTCTCTGGTCTACTTAAACATATCAATGGACCTATAGTTGACAGTAGCAAACCACTGTATCAGATCAAATGAAGGGTAAAAAAGCAGTTTTGCCTGGAAAATTTCACAGTGATTTTCTTTCCCCTCCTCCCTCTAAGTTTTCAAAAGATGCTGTAATTGACATTTCCCACTGGACAATAAATAACCTGTTCAGCTGAGCTAAGTCTGATGTGAGAGAAAAAAGAGCTGTGAGAAAAGATGCTTCTTGTGTTTATTCTAAAACGATGCTCCAAGGAGTTAAGCAAACTCAGAAACTCAGATCTCGCCAACATCTGGTTTGTATCAGCAGAAACCAAAAGCTTATAGCAGTCTGGCTGGATCATTACACTGTGTCTGCGCGTGTGTGTCTTAACTTCCCCTGGCATTACCTGAGAGATCACCAAGCTGGAAGAGGCTTCTGCTTCTTCAAACACACACATGCATTTGTACAAAACAGCATTAGGTGTATTCTTTATCTGCTCAGCCTCCCCATCCCATTCAGTGCCAGTCACATGAGCAGTGCCATCTCTCATGGTCAGTTAGGTCATCTAATTTAGGTACCTACCTCTTCCACTAAGAATATAGCAGACCTTTGGGAAATACTGAGTGCTTGGCTTCACTCAGCCACCTCATCTGCATACCTTTCTTCTGAGGGCAGATACTTAATGGGAAAGGGGAGCAGGGGGACACCCCTTTCACATAGCAGTGGTCACAGCGCTTTTGTGGCCAGTGTGATGCCCTGAACGCTGGGTCTGCTCAGCTGGACATGGAGAAAATGCCTCTCTTCTTCATCCTGCAGAAGTAATCAAGCTTCCAGGCCATACAGTATCCCACATAAGAGCATCTCTTCCTTCTGTTGAAGGTGAACCATATGAAACAGCAGCAAGAGACATGTTGACTTCATCTGATTAGTTAGATATTTGACTAGGAAGAGAGGAAGATGGGAGTTAGGCCCCGGTTTTTGAGATGTTTGTCACTGGACTCATTAAAGAAAATCCAGAACAGACCTGGGAGAAAGGGCAAAGCCTTTCAGCCTTCTCCCTTCAAGATGAGTGAAGTAACCACTACCTTACAGTCATATTCCTTGTTGCCTTTTATCTGACTGCCTCTGTAGCTCTTTCAGGTCCAGCTGCACTGTGGCTCAGTTTCAAGAGGGAGAACAAGGAATGCTCTTGCCCAGCGTACCCCATGGTCTGGTGGATAGAGCACTTTTTAGGGAGTGAGAGGGCTTAATCCATTTTAGGCTGATCAGTCCCTTTGACTTCCTGCTTAAATTCTTTACTATCCAAAAGGCAGATGCCAACACTAATTCTGGCTGTCTTTAACTTTTTGTGCTTCTTCTAGAGACTTGTGCAGTGTTCAGGTACAGTATTTGTGTGCCCATAGAAGTGATTCTGCAGCAGAAATTTGTGTGCCTCTCTCTGCAGAGCATGAGCTTATGGGCATAAAGTGAATAAAGATGGAAATACCCAAGGAACACTTATATAGGAAGAACAAATGAGTCTGAGTTAAATAGTGGAAGGAGGATTGGACTAAGCATTTGTGCAAACCTGCTTATGCCTGCAGGTAAGATTTAAAGAACAGGTTGCCACCTTAGTCATCTGCAATATTTCACAGACAGCACTGCTCAGGGTATCATCCTGAAGTGCTCCAGTCCTTGGGAGCAGCTGTCACTGGTTTAGTCCCTTGGGAACACATTCTTAGTTTAAAAAAAGGCAGAACATGCTTTGGAGACCTGTTTCTGCATGCCAGCACCTTCACATGGCTACATATGTGTGGTTTCTGATTTCTACCACTTTGGTTACATTTTTTTTTGTTTGAATATTGGCAGGGCTTTCGTTTGCAACTTTCTTGTTTTTCTTTTCTTGGAAATAAAAATTACAAGTGACCTGTGAATCTTATGGGTTCTTATATCAATAAAACATAGCTAAATATGCCCCTAAATATTATGGTAGGTGATAAGTTTCTAAAGTTGCTGATTGTCTAACTAGTCAGCTAAATGAATTCTTAACGTACCTTCTAAAGATTTCTGACATCTTCTTAGTGTTTTGGAAATTTATACTACATCATCGCCAGCTAAAATTATCTTCCTGTGTTACAATGTATCTTTCCCCCCATCCCCGTCTTTGCAGAAATGTTTAGGGAGTAATGACCTGAGGGTGTCCTGGATCAGTTCTAAAAGTACCTGGATAACCTTTACAGCTAATAATATTTCCAAGTTGCTTTTAGCTTCTCTCTCCTTCCAACGTGGAGCATTCCTAAGATGCTAATCTGCTGGTAGTTACGCGCTTCTGTGTCTTTTTTTTTTTTTTTTTTTTTAATTGATCCCTCCATATCTGTTTCTCCTCCTTGTTGCCAGTTGCATTTAATGTAATTTTTTTGTCTGCACTTCTGTTCTAATGACAAATACTCCTGCAATGGAATACTGTGCTTTGTATAGCAAAGAAAATGTGCTGGGCTTGTTGACTTGTAAACTGTTGCATATTGACTTTTAGTATCAAAAAGGTGCAACTTGTAGAAGCAGAAGAAAAGTTTTCAAAGCTTTTGAGAGCTCTTTGGGGAGCCTCAAAGTCAGTGATGTAAAGCAGGAACTGTACATTTCCTATCAGACATTTTTTCCAATTTCCAAAACATATATAATTATGGCCAATCCTGTTTAAATTATACTCTGGAAAAAAAAATATTTAAATAGTAGAAGATTCCCCTGCATTAGGAAAAGCTAATAGCTGCATGAGAGAGGAGGTTGTGTCCAGCTGCCTAGATTTGATGAAGTGGTTGAAGTCCAGACTGACACTGCTACAAGGATCAGAAACCTGTTCTGTCCCTTCTAGGTGGCATTTATATAGAGCTGGTCAGGAACAAATTTACTGGGGAAGCTAGAGGGAGAGGGCAGTGGTGGAATAACAGTGGCTAAGCTAAAACATTGAGGATGCTGAAGGCAGATATCAAACCTCCCTGGTTCCTGTGGGAGGTTAGGAAAGGCCCATTTCATACCTGTTTGACTTTAGAAAAATCCATAGAATTGTTTTCTTTCCTATCCTTCAAAATCTGTTTAAGAAAGTTGAATGCAAGTCATGCTTTCAAATGTTTCTGATTTTTATTTCTTTGTGAACTGTTTTGCCATTTCCCTACCATTTAGTTCTGAAAGAAGAGGAATTTCTCAACACTTCTCTTCCATAAGTGCAGCATTAAGAGGCTGAAAAGGTCAGGTGGTAGCATCTTCATTAGTAGGTTTAGACCAAATAGGTGATTGGAAATAGCCCTGTTCTGGCTGCATTTAACCAAAGAAATGTAGAAATTACTACTGCAGCTATTTCCAGACCTACTGGTAGATATTCAGTAGAGCATAAGGAACACACTGGTTTCAGAGACAAAACAGCTACCTGAGTATTAACGATAGGTTCCTGTAGGACAGCCATATGTTCAAAGATAAATAGAAACTTCTCTTTCCTTTCTGGCAGGGCCTGGGAGATGAAGCAGGGAAGATCCTGGGAAGGCTCAAAAGCCTCCATTTGTCTCTGTGGCTCTTCTTTTCTGAGGTTTATGCAGTGTTTGGAGACGTACTATTTACACACTACACAGGTTGTACCTGCTCCAGGTCTGGCCAGTGACAGTCAGAGATTACGATGACTCTGACGACATTTGATGACCGTGATGAGTATGGGTGAAATGACTTTCAGTCTAAATAAATCTCCTCACTGCATACTCCCAGCAGGGTCTTTGGGAGAGCAAGGGAGTGGGGAGATAAGCTGTATTTTGTGGAATAGCTCAGCCTGCTGCATGTGAGATATTTTGGTGGGGTTTTTCCTGAGGAAAAGCAGTGGTATTCTTGCATCCCCGGTGCAAAGAAGCTCAGCAGGATATATTGAGGCGTTGGTGCAGTACCTTTAAGCGCTTGGATAAACCTCATTGATTTTGACTACTTCTGTACTTAAGCAGAGGCTAGATTTTTGTGCTGGATTTGTGCTATAATGAGTACTAAATGACTTGAATTTCTTCCCTTCCTCATTTTTTAAAGCTGTCAATATCTTATTTTTAGAAAGAGCACAAAGGAAGCAACGGTGAGTGGAAAGAGGAAACTGCCCCCAGTGCTAAAACCTTATTCTGAGTTGTGGACATAAAGATGAGATGTATTACCTCTCCTAGCTCTGTAGATTAATGATTGATTTACCAGGAAATATGATGTTATTACAAATGTGGGGCCTAATTTGGATTTTGTTTTTTGGGAGTTGCCTGGGTGGGGAAGGAAAGTAGGATCCAGCCATGATTTTTGCTCCTCTTCTCAGCAAGGTACAAGTTCAAATAACATTTGTCTCATTCCATTTGTGCGGTCAGCTTGTCATTGCAGTTTTCTAAAGCAGACCAAATATTGGTAGCACAGGGGAGCCTAGACTGCACACTTACTCTGCCCTGTCAGGCAGTAGCTACATTTTAGAAGGAAACCGCAGTACAAAAGTAGGATCTCAGGTTCCATGCAGTGTATGCAAAGCAGTTTCATTTAAAATGTCAGGTTTACCTTGGCAGAGCCCCTCTTTAGTAAGGATTAAGGCTGCAAAAACCACTGAATCATACTCTGTGTTTCCATCTGTGTGCCAGGTCACAAACATAAATTGTAATGTTGGCCCTCATCCGTCATCACATAGCGCTCTGGCATACTTTTTCATTCCCCGAATATGAGTGGAATGAGAAGGTTACTTGGAAAGTCATCCGTCTGAGAAGCTGTCCTGTTACAATTAGCAGGCAATCTTGAATTTCATCTCTGGAAGATTATGAAGTGAAGAGAGGTGGGAATAGGATGTGTATGGTAGGTTACCAGATCCTTTGGTAAGCCAATCTGACCGTGATCCAGAAGGCTGAAGCAAAAAAAGTTGGGGGAACCAGACAATGCTATTTTTTAAACAAAAATGTGTAAAGATGACCTCAAACAGCCAAATTTGGATCTAGAAATGAGTTTAAATTTCAAGCAATTCTAAACTTCAGGGATATTTAGAGGTGGGAGTTTGGTTTGGCTTGCATCTGGTACCAAGGAATCGCTTTTCTTTCTAAAGGCTTCTCAGAGGCCAGAGTGAATGAAAGGCAATTCTTAGGTGGGAACAGTAGAATAAGGGAAAATATCAGAAAACTGGATGGGAGTTGTAGCTGTAGGTCAATCAAAAGTTGATAATGGTGACCTTGCAAGTTATCTGAAGCTACCTTTTTCCTCTGCATCTGTTCACATCTGAACCACAAGTCAAGGACTGCTGTCCTTATCTGTGCTTCCATCAAAACACCTGCAAGTTGTGACCAATGTGATTTGGACTTATTTTTTAGAGACCTGCAACAGCCAACCTAAACCACTCTGGTGCTGTAGTTAGGCAAGAAGGACCTTTTTCATGCCACTTCTGTTTCTTTCAAATATGTAGAAGACATTATCCTTTCAACAGCTTTCAGACAGACTGTAAAAGAAACTTTCTGCCTCAAACTTTTCTCCTTTTTTTTTTTTTTTCCTTTGGTTGGTCAGGAAATGTGCTACCATTTTTTTTACCAGCTGTAGTGTGGGATATTAGATGCTCAGAGAGGAAAAATAAATGCTTAAGGCTTCCTTCCTCTGGCACTTCATTAATGCCAAGAAGGAGGCTGGGTAGTGTTGCCTTAATTAGCAGACTTTTGTTAAAAGAAGTGGTTGAAACTACCTGATTGCAGTTTTACCCACCAAAAGAAATTAAAAAATTACATCCTAGAACAGAACATTGCCTCTAGCAAGAGCAATGCTTATAATATATTTGGCTATATGTGTTGTACTTCACAATTTTATTCCTGACTCCTGCTGAGGACTGACTTAGGCCTTGAAACATGAGGATTGTGTTTCCTGTGCTAACTAATTTAACTACTTTGCAGCTTGGCATCACTGGTTTTTTGCCCTCTCTCTCAACCTATGTATTGTGTAGTCTTTTGTTAGATAGGTTTATTAGATAATTTTTGTCAGACTATAAATTACGATATCTTTTACAGTGTTCTGGATTTTCCACTGCTTTTTCAGTTCTACCTGAACTGCTTTCCTTTTGTGTTTTCTATCAGACTTTGCTCATATGCTGAAAATCACAGTGTTTGTGTACTGACAGTGTAGTGGTCTGTGTAAATGTTTGGATTCATCCTGGATAATACCCACAGAATTTCGCAGCTGTCCAGTGATGTGTAGAAGAGTATGATTTGGCTGCATGAGCAGGAATTTCTTTGCCATTGCCATGGTGGATATTGTCAACACACATACAAAGGCAGGCATTACTTCATGTGTTGAGTGTATACGTCTCTGCAAGGCATACTGTTCCAGGAGAAAATTTTATCCTGAACCCTGGCAGTGCATGTTTGGGTTGCTTCCTGAAGTATGAAGCTTTCTATTTCTTCTCTGTTTCTATCTTACCATCATTATTGCTGGTTTTGCAGTTTATGTAATTTTGGTTCGAGTTCCCGTGAGCTTCCCCAGCATTGTTCCAGTTTGTTCTGCAAGCACATATTAGGCAGCAAATTACAAAAGAAGTGTTTCTAAATGGGGAGCTTTTTGAACAAAAGAAGAAAACTGTAATTATTCCAATGAGGATTTGAGCAAGCCATCAGAATTAACGGTGCTGTTTCTCCAAATGTGCCACTGTTTTGATTAGCTTATGTGCTTATACAATCCCCGCCGTGGCAGTGACCGTAACTGAATGCCTGTAACCGCAGGCAGAAAGCTATTAGAGCTCATCCACAAAAAAAGAAGCTATTTCAGTTTTCTTCTCATCAAAAGCCTACAATACCCAACTGATGCCAGCTAAGTATTTGTTTCTGTGGGATTGTTATCTCTTTCTACTATTCAAAATACTTTTTATTATTTTTTTTTTCAGAACAGCTTAAACTTGATCTATTAATAATGTTTTTATAAAGTGCATTCTTCAACACATTCTTTGGGCAGTGCCAAATAACAGCCTTGAAGCAGAAAAAACAACCCTGGTTTCACTGACCACTTGAGGGAGGTGGTGTGTTGTCTGGAGGGTGGAACTGAAACCAGTGTTGTTATTAGCTTGCAATAGAAATCTCCAAGTTTCAAGTCTTTTGTAGGCAAAAGGGAATACTGGACTTGAGCAGTGACTGCTTTTCCTCATGAAGCCTTTCCCCATTAAGTCTACCACAATTCATTTGTGACTAGCCAGTTTCTGCTTTCTGAAAGGCAGACAGTTTACATAATAAAGAAAACTTAAGTTGGACCAAGTGAATGTCTTCTTTCCCATCAGAAACAAATTAGAAAAAGCAAAATCTAAGGAAGGGGTTTAAAAGCTGACAGAACAAAATGTGAGATTTCAATAGCTGTGCAACATATTTTTCAGAATAAGGATGTTTACTGACTGGTCTGAACTCAAGTAAAATTATGAATGTAAAAGTTCTTCATCCTCCTCAATGAATTATGTGCAATACTTGGAGGTTCAACCTTTAATCCCTTCCTCTGTCTTCCCTCTGTCCCATGAATCTTTGGCCCGGAGCTTCTGCAGAATGGCCAAGGTAAAGACACCAAAAGTGTGATGCGATGTTTTCCCTTCTGAAGGACTTGGAGGTGAGCCTAGAGTTTGGGAGAAATTAGGAACTGAAACATTTCAGAGCTGTTGCCAGATCTGAGGTTCAGGCCCACCTCCTCAAATGAACATGAAAAGAAAACTACGCAAAATGAGCAGCCCCATGCCCAACGTGGGGCACTGTGCACAGCAGAGCTGCAGAGGAAGGAGGAACCGCAGAAGTGCTGCTCATCCAGCGTGTCGGCACCAACAGCAACTGGCTTCATGTTCTCTGAAGACATTATTGCAAAGTCTAGAGGAACAATCATCCTCATCCTAGGAAACAGAGCTAGAGTGGATTGAGAAGTGGAGACACCAAAACTGATTCAAGCAGAATGTCAGGTTTTATTTTCCAAGTAGAACAGAAGCTGCTGCTTGTCTTTTCTCCTGTTTATAAGTCCTAGCTTAGTATTTGGCCTTTGCTGAGCAGGATGACATGGTTGATTTATACTCAGCCAGCAGTGCTTTATAACCCTGGGATCCTCTCCCGTTCTTGTCCACCTAACCAGTTGTTCCCCATCCTGCATTTGAGAAGCTGATTTCTCCTGGCTAAGTGTAGTACTTCGTGTTTTTCCTTGTTGAATACTCCCCTGTTTTTTTCATGTAACTTCAGTTTTAACAATCGTTTTGAGCTCTTTGGCATGACTGAAGCTCCACCCTTCCTATTGTCTGCAAATTTAGTAAGGGCTTTCTGTTTCCCATCACCTAGACTGTTCATGAAAACATGCTCACTGAAGGAGATTTCCCCCAAACCCTGGTTAACAGAGATTCGCTTAAATCTAAACCACATACGATTGTTCTCCTAACGCTTTACATCTCCCTTCTGTAACTCAGAATATTCTGTATTTTGGAAGCATTTTAGTTAGCTGAACTTTCTGAAACATAAACTCTTCAAGGAACAGAGTACTGCAAAAGTGGGTAAAGACTTTTTAAAATCAGTCCCTCTAACTGTGCATCCTGTTTTCTAATAAGGTGAACTGTCCGTTATAGATCATCAGGCTTCCTACCTAAAATATTCTAGATTTAGGAGTCTGTGCTCAATAGCTTGTGCTCTGTGGAGACTTTATCTCTTTCTATTTATCTGCTACTATGTATCTGCTACTATCTGTAACTATGGCATTAAATAGAGTTTGAACCCCAAACCAAAAAAACAACTGTGTGAGTTTGCAGGTTACTGAGAAACTGAAGTTGCCTGGGAAGTAAGGGCTCCGAGTGACAATTTTGATACAAATAATGCTCAGCCTCTCTATTAATAAGAACATGTTGACAAAGTGTCAGAAACAACATCCTGTAGCTAAATAGGTTACAGTAGTCTTTTCCTCACCAACACAATAGATTTTATTCTACACACTTACATCCTGTTGACTGCTAATTTTGACAAAGTCTCCGCTGTCCTACATTCAGCTGGCAATATTTTAAGAAGCCACAAAACCTCCCATTTATTATTCTCTCACTTTTTTTTTTTTCTGCAACCGGTCTACTTGGCTGATATTTTCTTTGATGACAACTCTTCTACCAGGGGCTTGCAGAAACCCTTTCTGCACAGTAACCAAATCAACTATGACTGTTTTTATTTGAGTTCCTAAAATTCACTTCTAAAACAACATAGAAATGCTTGTTATTCCCATATGAAGGAGATAGTAGTAAGTTAGATGACTGACAATGAAAAACAAAACAAACCCAAAACATTTGAGGAGGTCCATAACAAAAAAGAGGAGTTAACATGACTTTTAAAATATGTATAGTGTATATTACTTTTTAATCTTGACCAAGACTTACTAAAAGTTAAAAGATACAGATAAAACACAGTTAAGTGGCTAGTAAATGATAACTGTACATGCAGTACATCCCAGTGCACTGTGTTTTTGGCAGGGTTTGATTCTGATTTGTCTAATACAACCTTTCTTACTTATTGCCTTTCTTCATTGTCAAAGTATCTCCTTGTGATTACTACTTTAATTGCTGCTATCAGTAAAGGATTTCTTAGGATTTGGTTTATAAAGATGAAGACCAATGATCTGAGCTCATTGTCTACTTCAGAAACATCTACCTTTTGGCATTCCTGGTATATCTAATACTCAAATAACATACTTTTTAAAGTAAGGAGATGGTTTTCATTTGCTGAAGCCCTTTAGTAGGTATTGATAGGGCTCTGATAGAAATGTATACAATCCATTTTTTTAGCTAAATTATCATTTATTACAAGAGAAGCAAAAACAAAACAAAAAAAAGACAAAAAAAGACCCAAGAGCAGAAGGCTGCACCCATGGAGGTTGAAGGGTTCAAGTAGTTTACATCTCAATTAAAAGTAAAACAAAACAAAACAACAACAACAAAAAACAAACAAACACACAAGCAAAAACATCTCAGTCAAAGAATTCTGTTGTAAATATGGCTGGGAATGGCTTTGTGTCTTATTATCCCCTCTTCTGAATAGCTTGCTATTTTATACTTCACTAGTGATGCTTAAAACAAAAATTATATTCACATCTACTCAAGCTGTCAGAGAGAAAACAGACAGAACAAAAGACTTCTACTGCGCACTCTGCTATGGCGAGATTTGTTACACCAAATGCAGAAACACAAGCTATTACAATGCACTGCAGTGCACACTCTTTTTCCAGGACAGATTGATGACATTTCCATATATAGTTAGGAATAAGACATTGCTTTTTAAAATAGAATTAGAACTTTCCCTTTTTAGGAGCAAGCACCACTTTGGCAATACAACCAGTCCCAAGTACATTAGTTCTTTTGCTCAAAACATTAACAGGGTACTTTGTTAACAAAATGTCCAGGTCATGGTGAGGTCAAAGCATGAACTGTAAGACTTTTTATAAGCTAAGTGTTTCCAAATAGCACTCCAAGTTGAAAGTGCTGAAATTCAAGCATTTCTCCTGTAAACAGGGTGTTGCTGAGCTGCGTATATGTTGTTTTTTCAATAACTCAGCATAGGGTGATGGGACTGTGCAATGGCACATGTCTACTGAGCAAAGACAGATGTCGCCAGAAACATTGGGATGGTAAGAATGCTTCAAGGAAAAGACAATAAAGCATATTATGTTGCCACTTTCTCTCTGTCTTTCCAGCTTGGCAACTATTTGCATGTTTTCCAAAATGAAAACTTTGGGCATCAATGTATTATCTCAGTTGCAGACATGAACAGGATAACTGATCTAGTTATCAAAATGATAAATTTCCCCCTTGTATTCATACTTCTGGAGCCAAGTCTAGATTTGCAAATGCCTGTGAACATTCATTCTCAGTGGATGGACTATTGGCAGGTAGGAGCTCACCAGCTGAACTGAAGGTACCAGGTAGCACTGGCTACCTCACCAGATTCTTGCAAAGAGTGAGACATGATTTTGGATACTGTTTTAATGTAGACATTATTTTACTTTACTACTACATTTTAGTGACACATTTTATACTATGGAGAAGGTAGATCATAATTAAAATGTACTTAGTATCTACAGAAGTACAAGATAGTTGTTAAATAACTAAATACACTCCTTACTGCTCATAAGAACATTAATTAAGAGCAACAGTGCAAGTATTAATGTGAGATAATTTTGAAAAGATAAGACATGTAAAAGCATCTGAATTTTGAACAGAGAGGAACAGAAATGAACGCAGTTTCCTAAGCTCTGCAGGCCCTGCTACCATGTAACCCACACGTCTCCAAAATTGTGCATCGATCTGTGCAAGTTTCGGCTACCCCAAAACATTCCAGGTTTTGTTTTGTTGTAAGAAAAGACTCAAAACATGGGGAATGCTTACCCAATGTTTTTATGCACATTTTCTACCACCTTGAAGGAAGCATGACAACGATAATGCTAAAAACCACAGAACTGCTGCTTGTATCCACAAATGCAATATTATTAAATAAGTGTGTCTAATTTGCTTTGCATACAGGATAAAATTAGAAGGAAAACTGTTATAATAAATGTCATGAAGCTGAGCTGTCTGTTTTGCCAGTCAGGCCATCAGTGGTTTCACAGTAGAAATTGCAACAGACTTCAGCATCATGGTCTTACTAGGCAAGATCACAGTTTTGTTGATTGCCCTGGGTTTTGTCATGGAAGCAATGAAGCTGAAGAGAGCATGACTTGGCATATAATTTTTGCAAGATAATGTTTTGAAGAATATAATATGAAGTTGCAGTGCTGAGAGTGTTGGGGTTTTTTTTAATTATGTGGTTTTTGTTACGTACACTTTATGATACAATCTAAAGAGTCCTGTAGTTAGTGTTTACTCTGCATTTAGCCGTTTATAAGAATGTAATGTGTAACAGAAAAATCTGTTCTAGTGACTCAAAAGCAACAACACCGCAAAAATGAGTTGGAAACAAATATTTTATGTAGCTTGTTTCTGATCTCCTGAATTAAAAGTGATGTTCAGACTAGTATACAGAATAAAAAGTGCATCAAATAAAAATAGTGTAATTTCAATTTATTTCTCATGCAAAAATTTTCAGTGGTTCAAACAACCAAAAATGAGATCTAGCTTCAATAAAAGTATAATTTCATCCTGCTTCTCATTCTTAAGTACAAAACCATGTCTTTCATCATGGACCTAATGTAATTAAAAGAAAAAATGACGTTTGTGCTTTATTGGCATACTAATTAAAAAAAAAATAAGCCTAGACAAAAGGGGAAATCTAAGGAATCACTGAAAGAGCCATGCACAATGAAAGTGCCATCGTGGATAAGAGGCTGTTCATTGGGGTCTCAACTTTCAAATTTCATCTCTGACTTCTATTACTTCAATACATTATTTTGAGAAACTGGAAAAGGCAAAAGGGAAGAACTGCATTTAGAATATATACCTAACTATAGCAGGGGTGTAGACCTGCAGCTGTGAACTGACACAGCTCCTCTCACAAGAGCTTTAGCTTTTGCTGTACATATATAGATCAGCACTGATACAGCCAAGTTACCTGTGGATGCGTTAGCTGGATTTGTATGTCATGGCCAACCCATCACGCAAATCCTGAGGAGAACCCCTGGACCCCTGGATTGGGAAAAGCTATGGTAGATGGATGTAGGTGTCTCCCTTACCACTTAGCACAGTGTGGGAAGTGCAGGTGGTTCTCAATCAGTAGTAATATGGTGAACAAGACTGATAAAATTATATGGATATGATGGACCACTCTTTACACAGTATGAATGCTTATGTTGTTTTAGGGCCTCACGGATTCATTTCTGCTTGTCCAGTTCTAAGTGAAAAAAGTTGTATTGCAGGTAGCAGTGGCCGAATAGCTACTTCACATCATGCCAAATAGACAGAGATTGTGTAACCTGTGCTTACAAGTTGTGTCCTGCCAATCTGAATTCAATATTATTGTAAGAATAAGTGAAGAGAAATAATGAAGCAAGATAATCTTAGCAATGACTTCTGATAAAAGATGTGTGAACTGGATACACAATATACTGGAGCAGTCAAGCCAAAATACGTTTCTATTGCAATTCAAAGAGTAAGTTAAATCCTGTGTTATAATCAAGAATACATGCCCTCAAATTAATGGATTATAACAAAATTTCCAAGGTACAATCATGTCTGAAGTAATGAATTTTACATTGTTTTGAGTCTTGTTATCGCAGTTGCTTCAAAGCAGCTCAGGAAGAGGCAGCTGGAGTCTTTTCTCTCTCATGTATCAGCCACAGAACACACATTTGTCCTGTTTATGGATCTTCACCACATAATTTTCAGAGTAACTTTTGTAGGAAAATACATTTTCACTGGAAATGAGAGACTTGTAAAAACTGTGGCTTTTCCTGAGGACTAATAGACTGACTGAGACTAAAAATGGCATCAAGTGACTTTAGCAAATAATATTTGATACTCGGCTTCCCAAGAGCTGCAAAGACTTGAGATGAAGAAACCAAAGTGCACAGAACATGGCAGACTTGCATAAAGTCAGGAAGTAAGACCATGACAGGCTGAGGAACAGAAATCCTGCCTTCTTGGATGCTGTGGCCCTTATTCCACACTCTCAGCAGCTGAGATAAATAAATAATAAATTATAAAAAAAAAAAAATCAAATTATTTCTTCCTTAGTTCTCTAATGGGAGTCATCACCGAACAGATCCAATGCTCTGCAGGCCCATGCTGGCTCTGTGCCAGCATGTGCAAAGACAGCATATTTTCTCTTCAAAACCTTTTGCTGCAAGGCACAGGTCGTGGCTGTCAGCATCTCTGCCTACGGCATATCGAATACAAGTTTCCAGTGCATAAGGACTTCATTATTCACCACAGGCTTTGGTTTTCCTCTCCCTCCACCCTCGCCCTTCTCAGCAGTAGCAGAGGTTCAGACCAGATCTGTCACTGACAGGATCACCTGGGCCGGAAAAGAGCAGGCAGGATTTCAACACACCCACTCCCTCGTTTGCCACCCCTCCACTCCTGCTCCCCACCGCCGGGACGGGGCTTCACCACCCACCGCAGCGCCGCCGCTCCCTCCTCCAGCGCCACCAAGGTTATGGCCGGAGACAAGAGGAAACAAAACAAAGAAGATACATCCTCCTCTGACAAAAGGGCCTCTCACAACGAACAGATCCTGTTTCAGAGCAGGTGAGAAAAAATAAGAGGAGCTCGTTTATCAGTTAGCTCAGCCTGGAGAGATGGAGAATGAAAGCAACCTTTGAAACAACCTCATGAGACAGGAGGTAGAGCTCATGGGAACACTTCTAGCACAACCTGCACCCTCCTCCTTGCTGTGACGTGGCTTGGAGGTGCCCTGGGGCACCCAAAGTCTCTACCTGACTGTGGCTTTGGCTGTCAGAGGCAGCAAGCAGGGGTGTGATGAGCTCTCGGGAGAAAGGCGCACCTCACCCCATGTTGTCTTGCCGGGCTGTACCTCTGATTTCATGTTGATCTTATGTGCAGAGCTTGGTCTTACAGGTTTCACATGCCTATCCCTGAGAAGCAGACCACCTATTTCTGCTCTTTTTCCCCATATCCTGTGTATTTAGGTTTCTGTCAGAAGTGGAGCAAGTCCTTCTGACAGAAATATCTAAGCCAGTCTCCAAGCAGTGGACTGGAAGGCTGCATTCTTCTATCTGCTGGGATTTTCTTTTTCATTCCATGAGCTAACACTGTAAATCCCACAGCAAGGCATGAATAAACAAAAACTAGGAAGGATTAGGACATACTATTTAGTGAATCATGACTAACACAGCCCTGTCTTGCTTCCTCTGAAAGCGTGCCACAGAAGTTCAACAAATATTATTGTGAAATGAACCACAAAGTCTTTACACACTTTAGAAATGGCATCTTCACCCATTTTCCCTGGCAACAAACAAGTGGATTTAGTTTCTAGTTGATGGGAAAATCTCTAAATTTAAAACACTTGATAACTGACACAAGACTGGAGCTTTTCAATTATTTTTCTGCCTCCTACACCCTTCCTGTATGGCAAATATAATTTAGTAGAAGATTCCAAAAGTCAGAGGGTTTCAATCAAGATGAAACGTTGCTTGCTTTGCCTTTTGCTAAGAAAACACTCAGGAATGACTCCTTCTGAGAAGTGAAAGATTTAGAAACATTACTGGGACACCTGCCTCTTGTGAGCATAATTGCTGTACATATCAGGTGGAATGGAGCATATATAAGGAAGTGTTTTCTAGTGCACAAGAATAGGGCAAGAAGAAATTCTTCCCTGTTGTAATGTGACCTGTGGTGTCATGAGTGCCTGTGTACTTATATGTGTATGACATTCTCCTTAGACATAGACATATCTATAGTTTTGAGATGCTGAACACAAATAAGTTTGCTTTAAAAAGTAATTGTCATAGTCACTAACCTTGGGATAGATTAGAAGACCCATTTGTAAAAGAGGTCAGAGAAAATGCTGGAAGGGGAAGACAGGCTGAAATTCTAAAATTGCTCATTACAGTATTTTTTTGTAAATATTTGTTATTGTTATTTGTTTAAAAAAAAAAAGTCCCCTAGACAATACAGATAGATCCTTACCCATCTATAAAAGTGTAAATAAAGACAGAAGGAAAGAAAGAGCAAGTACACCTGGCATCGCTACAAATCTAATTCCTTTTAGTAATGTGGGTGCTATAATTCCATTAGCCTGGCAGCTACGGATGCTTTCAAGCTCCATTAAAATGGATCACAGGATATTAACATGTTAGAAAATATGTACATGAGTGTCATGAACTTTCGATACCAGGGAAACAGGCCTAGGAATTTTGGACTTGCCCAGATACTGCAGATGAGTATTTTTCTTTCACACTTGGCATCAATTCCTTTGCACTAACAAGGATCCACCCACTCCCATTCCTTGTTCCGTGGTTTAGCACCTCCCTCAAAATCCTCACGTGTGGCTTCTTCTGTCTACAAGACCCAGATTTTGCAGAAGACAAACCTGAAGGATGGGAAGGGAAATATTAGAACCAAGTGCTAAGAGTGGTGTGGAAAAAGAGTTCTGGTTAAACTACCCGTACTCACTGGAGTTTTGACTCTGCAAACTTCAGAACCTTACTTTAGACTTTTATTTCCACTCCATTTGGAGAAAAGTTGTCCTTTCTTTCTGCAAAAGGTATTCAATAACTGTATTCAAGCTCCATTTAACAGAAGCTCTTTGGCTATGTTACGGAAGCTCATGCCCTGTTCACAGTTCTAGAGATCCTGGGGACATTATTTATTCTGATGACTCTGTTTGAAGAACAAACACAAGGAAAGACTGAAATAGATGGTAATTTATTTGTCTCTAAAGTTTGCATGTATGTTCAATGACATTTTTATAAGACTTTAAAGATTCCCCTTTTCCTGACATGAGTAATCCTAAATTGCTCTTTCAAATAAAACCAATCTGCTTGACTCTCAGTGACATTGCAGGGTCAGAAGACAGCTGTCCTTTCATCATAGTTTTGCTGTGCTAAATGAGCTCTTTTTCTGCGTATTTTTTAAGGCTACTATACAGTTGATATTCAAGAGTTAGACCTGCACACAGTGCTCAACATGGATTCATAGTGGGTTAATGAATTTTTTGTTTTCCCCTTTATCCCTTGTGCCTGAAACACAGAGCAGACAGAGCTGTCTGCATGCTCACTAATTACTTTGAAGAAATATTTAATATTTGATCTGTGACTTCCATCCAGAAATGCAGTTCTGACTCTTCCTTACTAAATCAAATCTTTCTATGTGGCTACTAATTCTAGATTTTATGATAGTTTCCATATTTTCCCCTATATGGAAGTGAGACATCTTGATCTATAGTTTCCCAAATCTTCCCTGATGGCTTAAAATGGTGTCACATCTGTTGCTTTCTGTTTCTCTAGGAATAAGGCTGATTTTAAGTGACAGATTACACATAACATTTTCACATTGGTATGTATGTTCCTTCAGAAAGCCTGGGTGAACAACCATCTGGTCCTTCTGATTTCCTGCTTCTCATTTTATAAATTTTATTCAAAAATCTCTTCTGACACTGCAATTTGAAACAGCCCATCAGACCCAGGCCTCCATAAAGAAAGTCTGTGGTGGAAACTTTTCTTACGAAGTAAAGACTCAACTTAGTTTTTCTTTAATTGCCTTATCTTTCTGGAAAGCTTCTTTTACAGCTGAATCTGTTGATGCTACAGACTCTTCCCATGCTTATTTCTTCTCATGCATTTGAAACCTTACTATTTTTTTTTTTTTATTTCTGCCTTTATTTCATACAAATTCATGTTCCGAATGCTTCTGTGAAACTGTAGAACTTATGCTAAGTATGCAGTGTAACATTTCACTTATGACTAGAATAGCTAAAAAAAGGACACAACTGAAAAAAGAATATGCTAATACTTTCTCTTTAAGCCAGTGGACTAACTCTATAGTCTTTTTAAAAATCAGTGTTAATAAAATGCAAGTTTTATATTCTGCTGAGAAACCGCTAAAAATATTGATTCTACACAAACAAAAAATCACAAGATTTGTTGTCTATGAAAACCAAAGGATTACAGATATAACTATGTTTCATGCTCCATAGATGAAACTGTTCCTTTCCATATGCACTGCACATTACTTTAGTGTTGCAACTCATAGATGAACTTTCTCGTTTGGCATTAGATCACATATAGACTCAGACACGAAGGCAGAAATCTAGAATATAAATACACAGCTCTGCCCCTTTCCAAGTGCAAATGCTCGAGGCTCTTTCAGCATCCATTGTAGTCAGCTCCAAAGCAAGTGTTCTAGTTCATGGAGCTCAATTTGTCATGAAATAAAATACTGGAGATTGTCATGGGTGAGTGCTGTTATGGGAAGCTAATCTGACTTGGACAGGAGAGAAACTGAATATTAGCTTTTTGGTGAGAGGGAAGAAAGAAAACATACAGCTTATGTTATTGCACTGTGAGGTCTTCCCCATTAAATCTGCTTCATCACAGATGTACCTCTAGATCAGAAAGAAGAACTGCCAGGAACTCTATTTGGAGGCCACATGCAGGGTCCCAGAAGGAGCTGGATAGTGGAAGCTATACACACACACACACACACACACACACAAACAGATTTATGAGCCTCCACCTCTGGTTTTATTGATTTAGTAGGTTTAGGTCCACTCTGACAATATTACTGACTAGATTTCACATTTACATCTTGCCTTGTAGCCTATAACAAGGTCTAGACTTACTGACAAAGGAGATTCTAGACAGAAGATTAACTGGTAAACATCAATTTAGATATTAATCACTCATTGTAGAATGGCTCCCAGAGGATTTGGGGATCAATTACAAAAGAAGATAAAAGTACAGATATAGGGCTGCATATTTGCTTCCTCCCTTCCTCAGATCATGAAGCTAAAAGCAGATAACCATGCATTATACCTCTCTGTCCTGCTACAACAATGTGGCTCTGCTCACAGCAAGTGTTGGTGTTTCTTAGACACACTCTCTGCTATGTCAGCTGAGGACACCTGGATTTGGTCCTTTGTAGCCGCACAACTAAATCGTTCACATAATACATACATAGAAGCAAAACCTGAGTTTTTCAATTATGCCTTAACTGAAAAATGGCTCCTGGATTTAGTAGGGGCTGATGTGTAATTTGTAGCATCTAACTACTCTATCAGTACTATCTACAGCGATCACTATGAAGTGAGCTTTCCCGTGAAATAGGGTTATTAGTTTTTGACATAGAACTGATGCTCTCCTGTTAACATCAAGGACTGATGTGGATAGATGCAGGACATGTCAAGTAAAATAAGATGCCTCAGCCATAGTATTTGCATATTTAATTCCAGTTCTCCAAAAGCAGCAATGATGCTTTCTTTATGTGTGAGATGCCTACATCTCACCAATACCACTTCCTCTGCCCCCACCATCATTCTCTGTTTCCTTCTCTCCCTCCAAACAGTCATAAATGAATCAATCCTTTCCTGGTTCAACACAAACCTTTTGTCTACCCTGGCCTTTCATATCTCATCTACCTAATTCCCCTCTGAGGGGGTTTGATGTTTGGACATGGCTTTCCTTCATGAACATTCCCTAGACAGGAATTAGAATTAAAAAAAAAAATCAAGAGTTAGAGTAAAATTTTTCATATTATTTTTTCTCTCTGGAAAAAAAATATTTCTGCATGACAATGTTCCAGCATTGCTTTTGCTTTCTGAGACTGATCAATTTGTGGGAAAGAAAGTGGTTTTGGATTTTTGTTGGTAGAAGTTAAGAGTTAGGAAGGAAGTTAAAAACAAACACAAAAGAGGTCATTTAATATTCAAGCAGTGATCTACCATAATCTCCAAACATTTTTAGTAGACTCCCTGATGAAGTTAGTTGTAAAAGGAATTACTAGGTGTTCCTCAGGTTTTAAATTTACCTAAGCTGAACAACGTAACACTGATCTTAACCCTACTCACCAAAGGATCCAGGTCTATTTCAAAAGTATTTTCTTTCTAATATTTATATATATTTCTGGTATTTGTGTTTAGAGATCGTATAAATGATGATTTCAGGTTTTCTCCTGGCTCATTGATAAAAGCTGTTTACATTACAGGGCCAAAAACTGATTTCTGTGACCAGGGATGGCTCTTGCTATTTCACTGTAGCAAATGAAATAAATTTTACTGTCCAAATCTGCATGTTCACAGGAATTCAGACATGGGGAAATGAATTGTTTTACCTATACTGTTATACAGTAATGAAGATGTAAATCCATTTAAAAGTCACTTTTACATTCAGAATTAATCTAAGAAGAGCAATCTTTTCAAACTTAATGACACAATAATAACAACTTCATGCACTGTAGGAAGAAGAGGCTTAGGGGAAGGCAATCTAATGATAAGTAGCCACACCAACCTCCTAGAAGTCATGACTGAAACTCACAAGCCTCATTTCTACATTTATTTTAATGGTAATGAACATGCCTCATTCTTCAAAACAAAGTCACTTGACTGGGGTCTTGGAGAAGAATGAATTAGATTTAAAAAAACCCCTATGTTAACTTTGTCTTACAAATTTCTAGCAACTATTTAAGGGCAATCTATTCTGTAAAGATGAATTTCAAAGTTGTTTACATTGCCAAAGACATAGCAACACATAAATGCTGATAAACTATATAATATTTCCTTTCCTCTTCTATCATCTTAGGTAGCTATGTAGTCTGCCTCTGTGACACACCAGCTTTTCCTAAGATGTCTCTGGGCCCTCATCTCCCCTCCATTGCTTCCAGTTTTGAAATGTCACTTGAGGGTCTATTACCCATTGATTAGTGCATTTAACTTGACCTGTATGTTTTATTTGCTGTAGTGTCTCAAGCAAAATGTTCCATAGTACTAAATCAAATATACCACCACGGGAATTATTTTAACCCTATTATTTTTATCAAACAAAACCCCAGAACCTTATTTTTAAAAGTAGTTTGACATAGGCCCACACGAAAAGACTATGTAAATAAGAATTCACTGGATGGCACCTTCTTTTAATCCAATCCAGTGTTGTTCACATCATTTTGCTTAGGAATGAGAGTAGCTTGCCAGACCTGCAGATGACTTGGTCACCTTGTTTACCCTTTTGATTAAGCCCATCAGATGGCACTGTTGCACACAGTCTTCTAAGTTCTCTCTCGGCCCATTTGAGCAAATTTTTAGTCCTGCAGGAAAAGAATTTTGTTGAGTCTTTTTTCTTTTTCCCCAGATCTGTGCTCTCTATGTGATCCATGAGAAGCAGTCACTGCTTTTTTTTTACTTTCACTAGATAGAGTTATCTGACCTTGAGAATCAGGCGTTTGAACAGCAGTCCTTGAAAGCAGGAAGAAATTCTTGGAGTGGTATGTAGGTGTATTATGAAATCATTTGCATTAAGACAGGACTGGTATGCTGTTGATAACAGTGGCAAAGCTGCAGAGCCATGGTGAGAAGGAAAGTCATTCTCCCTTTCTCCACTTCTTCCTTCCTTGCCCGCTGTGCCAGGGAGTTTCTGCCACAACTTCCCAACTGATCAGCCTGTTCTCTCCAGCTTCTGGGGATGCAACCTCTGTGGGTCAGGGGAGCAGTCAGGGTCATCATTCTATGCAATATCATGGAATATTAGAAGAAAGAAATGTGGGAGGAAAAAGCAAGGTGAAGCTCAGGAAAAAGCCCGATTTGTTCTACATGGCTTCAGTACTTCTGCCTTAAACCAACTGGTGTCACACATATATTAATGTTGCAGAAGTTCTTTACACTTGCCTTTTTACTTAAAGAGGCATTAAAAGTTGATTAAAAAGTGCCTTATTTGCTACCGGGGAACTCATGTACTGAGCAGAAATACCCTTAACAAAACCTAAAACTTCAAACAAACCAGACAAGTGAAGAGCTATACCCTTGCCTATGCTGTTCAAGAATTTTATTTTGTTAGAAATCTAGTAGAAAGTTAGCAAAGAGTCAGTTTGATCAATGCGGTCCTACTACCTGCTAGCAACATCTGCAGCTTAGGCTAGCTATTCTTGGTTTCTTTGCCTCATGAAAGCAAACAGGCTTGAATTGTAACAGATTCCAAAAGTCCTACAAATGGAGTTCCTTTCCTAATATAGTATCACATTGTTATGGTTATAATAGAACACTCCCTGTGGCAGATAGTCACCATTTGAAGAAAAAGCCCAATCATGCAAGATCCTAAAATAAAACTGAGGAAATGATGTATGTGTCCATATACGTGTGCACTGGGAGGACATAAATAATCTTTTGCCTGAAAGTTGCATTTGAAAGTATCCATTATTTATTAATCTAATCATAAACTCAGTGATTTACTTCTCTTTCACATTTATTCCCAGGAAAATGCCAATGCTAGTCTGAGAAAGCACAAGAAACAACCCATACTGAAATGATTTATCCAGTCATTGGAGGCTCCAATATTCTTGAAGTGAAGCTCCCAACTAATTTTTATGATGAATGACAGAAAAATTGAAGTCACAAATACTGGCCCAGACCTTCACTAAGCAGAGTCAGTGTAATTATATGAATATAAACTGGGAAAGAGCTGATTTGCAGAATATATGCTACACATCCAAAATTGGCTTAATTGAGTGTAATGGGTCAGAGAGTAATATTAGCATGCTTTTATATAAAACATAAGTCAGACTGTGCCAGTTCCATTTGCTTTAGCTGACTTTAACCACCACCTTCATCCATGTGTTTCAATTGAATCGATTCTGGTTCACACCAGTGTGGCAGGAGGAACAGGTCCCTTGCTGTGGCCAGACACTTCAGCAGCAAACTCAGTGATGGAACACAGAATTATTCTTATGCAAGAAAACATTTATAAACTGTTTGTGACCCATTTGTTTTGTCTGTAGTCTAGAATTTAAATTAATTCCATGCTCCTTTGTGAAACACTCATTGACCAGTAAGAGAAGTTTGAACTTTAAAATAATCCCAAAACTACCCACTTCTGCATGGGAATTGCATTACTTGTAGCTTGAGAAGAATGACTTACTGTAGCTAATTTCTTTTTCTCAACCCCTGAGTTTAACAAAGATCTTTCCATGTTGCCACTTTAACAGGCCAGCATGGATGCTATTTCTTCATCATGCCTTCTTTGAAATAGAACCAGCCTCTGAAAAGTCCCTTTGGAAATGACAATGTTTCCTGCCACATGGTCTGTGGGGAAGAAGGAACACCAGAGTGACTGATGGAAATTTTGTGTCCTAATGTAAAGGTACAGGCTTTCTGTAAAAGACGACAGAGGAAGGTGCTTTCTTTTTGCATAAGTGGTATATATTTTTCTATTTGTGTTTTTCTATTAGAAAAGGTTGGTTATGGTCTCATGGTAAACCTGGATTCTCCTCTTCCCACCACCCCTCTCCCACCCTTGAATCTCAAGACAGCAAAAGAAGCAAACGACCCACTGCACACGAGTTAATGTTTTAGCAGTCTCACAGATGGGCCCTGCAAGGATGTGAGCTCTGCATGGGACAGGCACAATGCTGTCTTGTAGGGTTCAGCTGAGCACAGGGTATCCTGGCCCCAGTACCAATCGCTTTAAACTGACTGTGACCTGAAGATACGAGATGCTCATTAGAGGCCTTAGTAGCCTAATATCATCAGTAGATTGAACAAAGCTGTTCCAGTCTTTGCCAGCACAAACATTAATAAAAGGGACCATGTCAATAAAAGTTTCCAAGATGAACCCATAGAATAAGGCACTTATAGACTATTATAAACAATTTGCCCCTTGGTGGTTGTCCGTTATCAGGCACAGTCAAAGTCTTGATAAGCCCTGCCTCTTTAGGAATCATTAATTTCCTTGGAAATTTAAACAGCTGTCACTTGTGATATTCTTCAGGTGTACATGTGGGAAAGATTAGCTAGTGTTTATAATCCAATCCGTTCATTAAGCGCCTGCCCATGTGGAACCTCCTTCGCAGGCTGAGAGTTCGGCTTGCAAATCTCCCACAGATAATTGGAGGCAGCCATGAACTATGCGAATGAGCTGTCGACAACTGGGATTGTGAGGCCTTACTAATATCAGCTGGTCTCAGCACAAAGTTTAATGATTTCTCACAAATGGGATTTTGCCTTTCTGGGCACATGTGCTTAGTCCTGATGAACAAGAAGAGCCAGACTGGTGGCTTGCAATTCCTGCTTGGGCTGCTGTCCTTCCAGCTTGCTCTTGCTATCTGATGTGACATCTTTCTATAATGCAGTGAAATGTCTCATGCTGGAATTAGGGCCATGTGAGGTAACTGTCAGTGCATTGAGGGCACTGATAGGGCTTAATGACCCCAACTGGCCTCAATTGGGACACTCACCCACACTTCCCCTGCCCAGGTGCTCTCTCTCTGAGGTCAGGAAGAGGCACCTGATTCTATCCTGAGCTGTGTTGTATGTGTGCCTGTCTCCGGCCCTGCCTCCCAAATAGACCTTGGAGCTACTCTATAGTTAGCTTGTGTCCTGGATGGACCCCCTCAGTCATATGTTGTAGCTTATCTCCAGCCCAGTTTCCAGCTCCATCTCATTTTACTCCTGACTGAAGTCCCTGGGTGGACCCTGGCCTTAATTCATCACTTGTCTCGGGGGCTGTTGATGGTCTCTGCTAGAGATCCTGGCCCTACCTGCTGTGCTCAACCCTTGTGGGATGGTGCCTTGTTGGGGAGGGCACAGCCTGTGCTGGGGTCACCCTTGGCTGCTGTCTTCTCTTCCTGCATGGGGCAATCCTTTTCTTGCTGCTCCCTGACTGCAAGCCTCTCATAGGTACAAGCTCCAGAGCCTTGTTTGTGCTGTTTCATCGGTAGCATAGTTTTTCTGTGTCCCTTGGGTCATGCTCTAGTATTAAAGATGCTTCCGAAACTCATGGTTTGATGGCCATGGTGGCAGTCAAGGGGGCAGGTGTCATTGGGTAACAGTGTTTTCTAGAACAGTGACATAACTCAAGGAATCAGGGACTTGCACAATCATGTCCTGAAGAGCAAAAGCACTTTTAAACACCTACTTATTTCCACTTTTGATCATTGAGTAAGTCCACTCAGGCAGCAAGATAAGTCAACATCACAGTTGTTGAGGGTTTTAATTGCGGGGTGACAAAACCGTGGCAGATGTATTGTTAAACCCCCTCTTCCTCTCCTTCCCCCTTCAGACCCTCTCTCTCCACCCTTCCCACTCAGGACATTGGGAGGGAAAGAAGGACAGAGAGAAGTGAGTTGGAAAAATTAAAAATGTTTTACTAATCTACTAATAAGAATAGAGAAAATAATACAAAATATACAAAACCAATCTTGAAAGTCTCAGCAACTGCAGAACCAGCACCCGAAGTCCTGGATTGGACTCTGCAGCCAACCGGAGCTGGATTCAGTCTCTCACTAGGCCTCAGTTCGCAGGGACAACTAGCAAGGTCCTCTCCTAATGTTGGCCATAAGCAAAAAGGGAAGAGATCCTTGTGATCTCCCACTTTTATATGAAGTATTCACGTGAATGGAATGTTATACTCAGTTGGTCAGTTTCTTGGTCACCTCTTTCTCATCGCCCCTCTCGCGAGATGTCCATCCGTGCTTATCAATAACTTTGCATTCCATTGCTATGTTTATCAAAACATGTATCTGGTTCTCCAGGAAAATGCGGCTAATATGAAACCTTTAGCTGACAGGCAAATTCACTCAAAGAAAAACTTGTTTTTAACAAAACCAGGACAACAATAGTTGTCATTTAGCATGGGCTAAGTGTTTCAGATGGCTCATGGTTTTGCTAAAGAAGTGAGGAGCAGCTGAGAAAGTACAGACTACCTCACTGAAGCTACTGGGAGTGGAAGCTGTTAAATGTCTTGCAGAAGATGCTTACTGTTTAAATAAAAAGTCATTTTCTCAGTTTACTCTTTCAATATTCTGAAAAGGCAATGTTCATTTTTTCATTTCCCAACCCTAAATCTTTCTTGAAGCTCCTAACAGCTTGAATAAAATTCTCTCCATTCTCTCTTCTTTCACAGCTTATCTTTAAACCATTGCCTTTACAACGAAAAAAAGACTGTATCTCATTTCAGGGTCCACCCAAGCCTGGTTTAGTAAAACTGCAAGGACTGGGCTTTCAGCCAAGATCTCTCATCTAGGCCAGGGTGGAAGATTTGGGTTTTGAATGAGAATTTTTGAAGGGTTGGATGGAGGTGCATGTCAATACTTCTAAAAGTCATACTCTGGCTTTGAAGTACCTTTCTGGAGATAAATAGATTCTGCACATACCACACACCAACACTGGAATTTGTGCTACTGCCTGACCTTTTTGACTAAGAAAGAATGATCTTTGATTTTCAGATGGGCTCCATTCTTACAGCAGAAGTTTGCTCTGATCCATCACATAGACAAGTAGAATAAGTCAGTGCAAACTTTGAAGGTGTGCCAAGTATCAGATTGGCTCAGCAATGCTCAGTTTCATTGAACTATTTTATTATTTTCTGTGATGTTAATTTATTGTGGTCAACAGTTTGGCCACTTGAACATGAAACAGTAGACTCTGGGGTATATCTTTCAAGAGCAACATAGGTTAACTATGCCATTGCACTTACTGATTCATTTCAAGCAATGGCTAGGTATTTATGTGTTAGAGCAAGGACATATATGACTGAATTAAAAAAGAGTGAATAAAGCAGGCTGCATATTGGACTTCATTAAGAGAAGCATGGCTAGTTGATCAAGGGGAGTTATAAGTACCCTTTACTTGTTTCTTGGGAGGCCATACCTGAGATACAGAGTCTAGTTTTGGCCCCAGTTCAGGAGGGAAAAATTGGAGCGAGACTAGAGGGGCTACTGAGCTGGTTGGGAGCCCAGAACACATCACCCCTGAGAGGAAACTGAGGGAGCTGGGCTTGTTTCTTCCTGGCAAAGAGAAACCTAATGGGTGATCTAATAGCAGTAGAAGCAGACTTACAGAGATGACAGAGCCAAATTTTTATCTTTTATGGCAAAGTATATAAGAATGGTCGATAGACACAAGCAGACTTACAGAGATGACAGAGCCAAACTTTTATCTTTTATGGCAAAGTATATAAGAATGGTCGATAGACACAAAATGTGACTTGGGATGTGTTGTGGTTTAACCTGGCAAGCAGCTAAACACCACACACAGCCACTTCCTCGCTCCTCACAGCCTCAGTGGGATGAGGGAGAAAAATCGGAAAAATGGTACACCTCGTGGATTACAATAAAGATAGTTTAATAGGACAGAAAGGGAAAATAATTATGAAAATAATAAAAGAATATATAAAACAAGTGATGTGCAATGCAATTGCTCACCACCCGTCAGCAGATACTCAGCCAGCTCCCAAGTAGTGGTTTTCCCAGCCAGTTTCTCCCAAAATAACTACTGAGCATGATGTCACATGGTATGGAATATCCCTTTGGCCAGTTTGGGTCAGCTGTCTTGGCTGTGCCCCCTCCCTGCTTCTTGTCCAGCTGACATGGTGTGAGAACCTGAAAAGTCCTCGACTGCTCAGCAACAACTAAAACATCAGTGTGTTATCAACATTATTCTCATACTAAATCCAAAACGCAGCACTGTTACAGCTACTAGGAAGAAAATTAACTCTATTCTAGCCAAAACCAGAACAGGAGAAATAAGGAAAAAATTTTTTGACTAGGAGGGTAGAGTAGGAGAAACAGGTAGTGTGTAATGGGAGCCAAACACTTCTTAATAGTGCCCACCGAAAGGACAAGAGGCAATGGGTGCCAACTAAATACAGGAAACTCCATTTAAACATAGGAAAAAAACTTTTTTATGGTAAGAATGATCAAACATTGCAACCGATTGCCTAGAGATGCTGTGGAAATATCCTTGGATATTTCAAAATCTGACTAGGGAAGGTCCTGAACAACCTGGTCTAGCTGATCCTGCTCTGAGTAGCAGGGTGGACTAGATGTTTGTGGAAAGTTAATTCCAACCTCATCCATCCTTTGATTCCCTGAAGTTTGTCTGTTATTGCTAGATTGGTTGGAATTTGGAACCTTTCTGTTTTTTTCCCCAGAGAATATGATAGATACAGTCAGCTTTTGATTATCCAAAAAGTATATTTTTCAGGTTGTGCATTAACTATTAAACTTGTGCAGAGATATCAAACCTAGCTCAGGTGGAGCCGGCTGAAGTCCAGAACAGTCTCTTTGAGTTTATGTGGTGCCATACATCACTAACTTGGGTCAGCACTACCTGAATGACTTTTCTTGAACATACTCTCAAGGTACGATCTTATCATTTATATCAGATGTATCTTGACACTGTCTGGGTAGTCTTAGCTCTGTAACAATCTCAAGAAATTAAGATGCACCTTTATTTAAATCTCCCTACTGGTACTGAAACAGTACAAGTTTGGAGTTTGTTTAAAAATCAGATTTTTTCTCCCTACATATATGAGATCATGCTCAGATTTTAAGAACAGGATATGAAAGAAGCCACTTTTCATAAGAGGATATAAAATGTAATCTGCTTGTGTCATCATTGTGGAACTCTTACCTCATTCTTCTTCCAGTTGTACCAGTACAGTCACAGATGTATCACAAGATGCTTCTGCTGAACTTTCTTGTAGCTTCTTAAACATAAAAGAAATAATCTAAGCATTTTTACCTAGTCTTCAGCATTTTTTAACGTTGCACTATGCATCTGCTTGATTCCTGAAGCTGCAGACTTGGGAAACTGTTCCTGGTGGGAAAACCTCCAGAGCCTGCAGGTATATAGCTATTCTGTTCACATAATACAAAACACAGACCTTTAGCATATACATTGTTTTCAATACATTGATATTTCACTACCTGTTAGAAACTACCTGATTAAGAAAATACTTTGAAATTATTGTGCAGGGTAGCCAGTAATAGTGTGAGGATGACCATTGCATTTGCACAGAGCAATTAATGCCAAACATGAACACCTAGAAGGCTGAGCCCTACTACTGTTTTTGACTGTGTGGGGGGGGGGGTGGTCAACTATTCCTCTCCCACTGAAAACCAGCATCTTGCAGAAAAAGTAGCTTATATCAAATTGCCTTAAAAAAACAGTTGCATCCCAAGACTATTCATTCTGCCTTTGACAGAAAGGGTTTTAAAAGAAAGCTTATCTTAAAACTTGTTTACTTTAACAATCGTAAACCATTTATAAGAACAAATTGAATGAAAGAAGACCCAACTACTTTTGCTCATATACAGATCTTATCAGTGCATCCTCCCCTAGTCGCGATGTCTCTTAACACTACTCTGCAGTTACTGATGTCTTAGCTCCTCTGTATAATAATGATCAGTAAGTGGTTCAAAAGGGCACTACACATTGAAGGTTTAATTCTACCCTAACATCATTTCAATGACTCAGCTGCATTATGCTGACAGTTAGATGGTGAAAAATTATTTCAAAGTCTGCACGCAATGGAGGAAAGTAATAGTACATTCACAGCATGCTACATGCCCAGGTTCAGGTCTTCATAGACCCAGGGTCTTCTGGAAACTAATCCACCAGCAGAGATGAGGCTCCATGTCCTATCAGCGATGTGGCTTGTTGGAGCAGATATAGTTTGTTCTGGTCCTTATAACAGGAAGCTCACATGGGAGTAAGAGGTTGACCCATCTTGTCCCTTTCTGATAAAAATCATGCCCATGTCTTCTACCTCACCTCCAGAGTCACACTCTTCCAGGTCACATTAATGTTTTGCTCTTTTCTGTCTTTTGACAGGGCCTCTAGAGGACAGCCTGCTGCCAGCACTGGCCAGGTTTTGGGAGTAGGTGGCCATGCTGTGCTATGTGCTGACCTCAGCACACTACCTGTGTTGGAAGCAGGCTGTAATGGACTGCAGCTGTAGATGGACATCCTTATCTCTGAATCATGGTAGAGGATAAGTGAGAACATGTCTCACAGCTGAGGCCCTACTGTGAATGTGCAGGCTCTCAGAGAACTTTAAGACAATGAAAAGTCATAATAGAGGTGCCCACTAAATTTTAGATACCTTCATGATAAGGCAGTGCTGGATAATAGCTTTCTTCATAACTTTTCTTGGAACCAAGTTTTGTCTACATTGCATCAATTTTAAGTGCTCTCAATCATTCTCAACAAATTGGAAGCAATTTTTTTTTTTTAGTATAACTGAGTTATATTTTGATACATTCAGTGTAAGCACTTTAATTAAGTTTTGGAATTCTATTTCCAGAATGAAGTTTGAGATTTTGATATATTTTATTTTCAGTTCCTCCCTTTCCTTGGCAATCCCTGGCTACCATTAGATTAAAGTATTTGTCTTTCTGAATCGTGGCCTAAATGGTTACAGCTGTTGAATCATCCCAGGCTAATCAAGATGAATTACGGTATCTGATATTTGAATAGACTTAGCTCTCTCTTCATGTAGCTTTGTAAATCACTCTGCCTATGTCTATACAACCTTTGACAAGAACCCATGCTCACGGCATGTTCCCTGACACAGCTGCCTCCCAGGTGGCTCATGGACAGCTTGTCTGGGCAAACCAGGTGGTGAGATCAAGGCTGTGGGATGCCACCTGTTGGGATGGTCTCTGAGATCACCTGGGGCCAGCCTCACAGACTGGCTGCCGGACCATGGGAATTGTGAAGCTGGTGCCATGGTCAGCCACAGGGTGGTTCTCCAAGCTGTGCTGGGAGCAGTGAGGTTCAGGGCCACCTCAGCATCCAGATTACCTGAAACATCCATATGTAGGAGGCAGGCTCAAGGTTAAGCTGCGAAGTCCATTCAGCTGGCAATGGTCAGGCTCAGGCATGGCTGCAAACATCACTTGGGCAGAAATCAACAGTGACGGTTTGAGCTTAAAAGCTCCTCCCAAGGAAAGAAGGCTAGAAACCCACTTCTGACAGCTCCTTTCCCATAGCCCTCTGTCTCAAGCCCATGCAGTTGTCTCAAAAGGTAGCATTAAGATCAGGCATCCAGGCCCTGGCAAGGAGGTGGAGGGGAAAGAGGTTGTACACAGAGCCCTGACAAGCAGTTTAGCCTTGGCCTTGGAGACAGCTGGATATAAGCTGTTGTGCAAGATGGCTCTCCCATTCTGAAAACAGGTTTGCCAGTGTTGGCACCGCACTTGGAAAGTTCAGCATAGCATGTGTATGTTAAGATGTCTTACATTGCACTGTCTTTGAAAGCTCAACTGGGCCTGGCCTAAGACTGTGTGGCTTTGTAGATCACAAATCTGTATAGCACAGATCATACCCAAAAATGAACAAATAACTTTAAATAAGCTTTCAATATTTGCACAGAACAACTCATTAATGCTTTCTACATGTAGCTGGATTCCTCTGAGAGTGATTTGCAATTCTAACACCCTAAAAAAATCCAGAAGTACAAGTTTTTTCAGAGGGATTGCATAAGTGCTATGTTTTTCTTGCTTACCACATTTAACTATGGTAATGATATGGAAAAACTTGCATTTGAGGTAATGGGTAAAAACATTGGCTATTTGGAGATTGCTGTTTGGATTCACCTCAATAATCCACCATGCAATTGTTTAATCTATAAGACCTTATCTAAATGTTGAGTTTCGAACTCTGAGGTGCTGGAACCGCATTGCTACATTTTTCTTTTTGTTTATAGGTTACATTGATATTGCCAGTGATACTCATGCCAAAGAGCGCCTCCTGAAGAAATGAGGTAGACTGGTCTGTTTCTGCACTGTGTAAGTCTCTGCCATTTGCAAGGATAGGTCTTGTCTTTGCTGCACATCAGCAGCGTGCATGGTGCTACCAGTACAACCTCTTCTCCCTTGCACACAGAGACCATTGGCCATGCTAATGAGTACCCCAATCTTCTCTCAGAAGGTGTGAGCCCTGCTTTGTGCAAGATATGGAGAGAGAAATGTGCCAAGAGAATGAGAACTGGGATGGATGATGGGCAGCCTGTCCATAAAGTCTGTACCCCAGCATGGACTGGCCTCAATCGGTGCTTAGAATTTTCAGCTGAAAGAAATGTTGGTAAACACTAAAGCAGAGAAAGAATGCAGAATATACTGTATTCAGGGAGAATGTGGAGGTCACATAGGGATGTTGACTAGCGTTGCACAAAGTAGTTCATAAGGTCCCTGACTGGTAGTGAGAGAGGGGCTCTGGCATACATGTACACAAAGTACATAGTCCTGCAGTTCTTCTGAGTCCTTCAGTCCTTGAGGTTGTGGCTGCATTTCTCCCCTCAGTTTGTTGCTTACACTCTCCTCACTTGAGGACCGACAAAGTCACAAGATTTTATTGTCAGCCTCCTCCTGGCCCTGTCTGTGCTGCCTGTTTGTGGCATCTAAGGAAGGAAATTTGATGGGTTCTGGCGTGTGCAGGATGACCATGTGTTCCCTTGTTCTGTCCCTTCCATTTAGAAAGAGCACCACTGAGTGACATCAATTATCTCCTCGGGTGCCTTAAGGTGGATGCCTTGAAGGAGTGGTGATGCTGTTGGCACGCTCTTCTTGGAGCTATTTTGAGTTGCTTCTGCCTTGCCCATATGTTTTACTTTTTTCTACTCTTGACCCTTTGACTCTTGACCCTTCCTCTTTGATGTGTCTGTAATTTTTTGCTGATTTTTTAATGTCATCGTCCTTTCCTCTGGCTGGGTAGCTGGTATTAGGCACAAACTGAAGTCTGCCTGTAAGGGGAAATTCAGTGAGAACAATGGTCATAAGCAGATGCCTAGGGAAAAACAGGAACAGAGCAAGCAAATGTGAGCATACCCAGAGGACTCCCAGTTTTGTACTATTGCTAGCTGAGAGATTTACTGAATCAGAAGTAGTTTCTATGCATTTAGTAACCTGTAATGGATTTTTCTTCATTAACTGCTCTAGTGTCCCCTCAAACCCCTCTGTGTACAACATCCACTCCTGTCCATATTGCATGAAGAATCATGCTCTCACATTTGTTTGGATGAGAATTTACAGTCTTCACTTGATACCTGGTTTTGCACTGGAGAAAAAAGTGAGCAGCTGATCCTTATTCACCCTTGTGCCCCTTATTATTCTGTAAACTCTTCATATTTTCCTTCAGTGGTGTGTCTTCCAGAATAGACGCCCTACTCAGTAATTCCCTGTACTTTTAAATGATCTTTAAATGAGCCATCATTTTAAAATGTTTGGGTTATAAGCATTGCTTATAAGCAATTTATTTTTCTCTGGATAATTAATCTTTCATGAATGTAGAGCCACCACTATCAAAGGCCATCTACATATACAGAAAAATATCCATAGCATTATCAATTCAGAGGTAATTGTTTATGAAATCCTTTGAACTGTCTTGTAAACAGAAACTTTTATCCCTATACCACAAAGACATTCCTATTTCTATAAACTTGGAGGCTTCCTGTAATGCAATACAATAACTTCATGGTTTAATAAAGCATTGTCTTCTATCTGGTTTTCAGTTTAACTGAAGCAACATACTAGAAAAAAAGAGCAAGTCTAAAAACTCTTGGAAGGTATAACCTGAACTACAGCAAGCACAAGCCAAGTGCCTGCAAATGTTTGCTTGTGTTGTGTCTCTTGCAGCAATTGCAATAACCATAAAATGTGCATGTGTGCCTTCAGGAAGGCTTGTACTAAAGGCTTCAGAAATGGTGGTTCAAGTGCTGTTGCCCATAAATAACATTACCTCCCATGACTCAGATTTACTGGCCTTGAGCCTTCTGTTCTCATTTTTGCTCATTTGTAAATGTAAAGCTCGCACTGTCAAAGATAATCTACTAGGATGCTCTAAGAGATTTTCTTAACCACAATAGACTAAAGTATCCATTTTGTATGATCAGATTAGGTTTTTTTGTAAATGGTGGTGATTGTTTTTATTTTTTTTTTTATTAGCACGTGAAGCTCTATTGCTTTTGTCTCTTTAACTACACGATAGGTAAATCATCTTGCTGATGCCAGCATGCTAAGAACCAGGTATGTGAAAGAGCTTTTGCAAATAATACTTCTTGCCCTTTGGCCATTTAAAAACCAAACCAACCAAACAAAATATCCTCCTATATCTAAGATGTGATCTGTTTAACTCAATAGAGGGTTTCCAGGACTTGGGTGAATTTTAACCATTCTTTTTGACATGTCAGGCTGTGCAAAGCAATGAAATTCTGATTGCCGTGTGGTGAGACGACTGGATAGTGTTACAGTTCCCTCATTAAGAGGTACTGGAGTTAACCAGGGGGAGTTGAACTTTCCTCTGTATTAAAACAACAAGTGTGGGAGACGAGGAGAGCAAGCTGGAGTAAGGGAGTTCACCTTATAACAACAAAGACTTAACATGTAGTATATCAAGTCTCCTGAACTTTGTCCTGCTTAGTAGTTTATCAGACAACCAAGATGAATAAAATAGCAAAGAATGATTTAAATCTGCCCTGATTTCAATCTTTTGGGCTATTTTTCAGCTTAATTATTTTTGTGTTCTATTATTTCATTGCTTTGTGTTCCCTCTCATCAAGAGATGTTCACAGTTTATACTAGGGCTCAAAATGCATGCAGATCCAATTAGTGGAATAAAACACAGTGAAAATGGGTGAGATGTAAGGCAGGAGTTTTGCTAACCTAATAATGATTTTTCCATTTTCCAGCGTTGTAGCCAATTTACACTAAAAACAAAACACAGCTCAAATACTCTCCACTAATTGTTTTTGTTGATGTTAACAGTACCAAAGCACAGTTAAAAACCATGACAATATATCTGTGGCTTTTTGCAAACAGCAAAAAAAATTCATACCATCAAGACGTGAATAAACTTTATAAAATGAACAGACATTCGCTATCAAATTTTACAGGAAGCCTGAATGAAAATTGGAAGAGTGACATTTCAGTTCACAAAATTAACATCAGCATATTATGATTGTGGGGGGTTGGTTTCAGAAAAAGAAGATGACACCATAACAAATCACAAGACCAATGTTCAACCCTGAAGAATTACTTAGAAGTAATCATTCCAAAAATAGTTTACCCTGGGAAAAAAACAAATGATTGAAGTCTTGATGTTGAGGCAAAATCAAGACACTGAGAAACACTTCCGTCAATTACGGCTGAATGAAAGCAAGTCAAGGAAGATGATTATGCAATAAGTGAGCAATGGAACTGGTGAAACTTGGTTTCACAAGTAATCATGTCCCATATTCTGTCCTACTATCCTTGGGAACTGCAGCTCCTTCTTGCATTTCCTAGTCTCTCTTTCCCAGGTGCTCTTCCTCTATTACAGCCATGCATGCACTGACCGGCTCCTTTATATGCATAGATTGACTAGATGTGTACATCATCTTGACTGAGCTGTAACAGCTTTTTATTCAGAGACAGCACTTAATTCAAGGTTTTTAAGTATTTTTGACAGGATAGGAAAGTGCAGAGCGGGATACTGCAGTTTATGCAGAGAAAATGTACACAGCAGTAGAGAAGGGAAAAGTACCTAGTTAATTTGCAGCGGATATGAGCTTCAAACACTGTCAAAGCTTGAACAAGGCACCAGTTTTCACAGTCAGGCTCTATGCCTTGCTGATGGGGCCTGCAACAGTTAGTAGCTGCAAGGGTCGTCTTTTGCCATGGGATCTCGAACAACACACAGGGACTTCACATCTTTGTGTCTAAAATGTGCCATGGGGTTAGAAGCCAGTAACAGAGAGCTCATGAGCAGACTAGAGCACAATCTTGATCACATCTTCTCTTCCAAGATAATAGAAAAATTTTGCTCAGTGCTTGGACTCACTGTTTCCTAAACAAGTTACTCACTTGTGGGTTAGGTAGGCTGATGTCTGGGCCAGTAGCCAGAGTTTAAAGAGGAAGAAAGCAGTCATGCGCTTAACTTTTCCTTCCTAAATTATCTGCTTTTTGATTTATCTTGGTAAGTGTTTCATTGTGGCAGATGTATGGCTCTCCAATTACTCAGCCTGGGCATGCAATGCTTCTTAAGAATGTAAATTACTTGGAGCAGGGACCTCATGTTTCTCTGTGGTGTCCAATACAATAGGTCATAAGTCTGGCTTCGACTTCTGGATACTACAGCAGCATAAATATTTCAATAAAATGTTACTCTATTATCTTGTATATTTGAAGTTTGGCCCATGTATAAATGATTCTCTCAGCAGTCTGCAGGGTCTATACTGAGGAGGCAATTTTATATGCTTCTCCAACAAAACAAGAACGTATCCTCCATTGTCTTGGGTAACATCACCAGAAAAATTCATTGCAGGCACTTCCATATTCATTATGTGACTGGACTTATCTCTGGTGTAACTAGGAAAAACAGATACAATTTTAGCCTGGACGTTTGACCTAGTAAATACTTATGACCTAACATAAACCCCAATTCAGCAAGGTAGTTAAGCACATACCTAAATACCCACAAGAATAAAGTCAGCCACACTTTTGAGTGTCTTGTTGAATCTGGGCCATACAGAAGCTGATCACATCAAGCAACTACCCACACCAAGTTCCCATAAAAGAAAATTGATTTCCAGAGTGTATTCCCTCAGGCTGTTAACACTGAAGAAGAGTGAGTGATAGAATTTCTGCTGCTGCTTCTTCTTGGACAGATGCTGTGCATGTACTTGCTTTCACTGAAGTATTTTCTCTCTGGTATTAAAAGTGATTTGGGAATTTTGGGAGCTAAACCAGGTAATGTGAAACAAAGATCCATACTTTTTGGTATGATTTAGTCCCTGAACCTTGAGAAACAGTCAAATGAGAATATCCTATTAAATACATTAAATATTGAAATAGATGAAAATTAGTAACAGGAAAGCCTGTTGGATCTGGTTGAACTTGGTGGCATGTCTGTTCTTTAAGTGGTTTTGTGGTCTGTGGACTAGTCTTGCTTTTTATGTATGGAGCCTACAGCTTCAAAGGAGAGGACACTGCTCTGGAATATAGAGGTCAGTTAGCCAGTGACTGGTCAGTATTTTGATGTGTGCTTTGTTGCCATTTTGAGAAATATCAGTGCATTACATTTGCTTAAGTTATCACTTACAGATGCTTCATGGATGTGATACAGAGGACTCTTCTCTAACTGTGGATCAACAATTTATCATACATTCAGAGATAAGTGGAACTTTGGACCATAGCCTTTGAAATATTTTTAAGGTGACTAAAGTTCTCTCTTAAAGTACATTGAGTGCTATCTTGGGATTTATACTACCACTATTGTTCCAGGGCAGGAGCACAGCACTGCCTTTACTGAAACAATTATTCACAGTGCATTATAATGTAGTCTGGTTATGTGAAATTGTTAATTAAGAATGCCCTCTGGCTGAATTCTGTGATCAAATGCTATTGCAGTGTATATGATCAGAAGGATCACCACTTTACTATTACTAGACACAGATACAAAAAATATTTTGACTCTTAGCCACGAAGGAATGAGAATGAATCCTCAGAACATTAAGTCTTCTGGAGATTAGTGCTGAGAGAAAACATCAGGTTTCTAAAATTATACTTTTTCTGACTCAGTTTAGTCTGATCTGCATTAATCCGCTCACCTTTGAAAGTGTCTCCAGTTAAACCTGCTGCTAGATCAGACCATAGAGCAATCCTAAGCTGCCATACAGCAGTGCAGACAAACTCATGGTTACCAGGAATGCAATAGCACTATCATTGCTGTTTTATCTCCATTGTGATAGTGTCTATGGACACTATCATTATACTCTGTTTTAGCCAAGTACAGTAACATGGCAGTCCCTTCTCAACAGGATTTAATCATCTAGTTAAAGCAATGATTTAATCCGTGTGTTGAAAGCAGTGATGATAGTAAAAGAAAAATAGGCTTGCATGGTTTCTTATGATATGCTATTTTTTATATATAACCCAGACATAAGAAGCTAAGAGATATTAATGACTCTTTAGATGGGACGATAGCTTCAGGGCCTTGATAACAAGTGACTTTGTGGATTATGTATAGTTGTAAATGACTGCCTGAGAGAGAGGGTGAAATGCTTGGGACATTAAAAGTTGCAGGAAACACTCCTTTTCCACACCTCTTCAGTGGAAGTTCTGTTGCTTGGATCTCCTTGGGTATCTCTAGAGTGGCCCAAGCTGTATCTATGCCTTCAAACTCATGTCTGTGAACCAAGTCTCTTTTAAGTTACTCTTTTACCAAAATTTTCAGTATAGCAGTTTTTAATGTAGAACATAGCTGATCTCTTCAGACACCTAGAGGAACCAGAAGTATTTCCCCACTGGCAGACAAAATGGAGCTCACTCCTTACTTCCCTGGTCTTAAATCAAACCTGAAGGGCTTCATTTTGTATCTCCTTATTGACTCTCTGGTGTAGGGAGACTATTCCTCTGAGGGACTTTGTTTCTGGGTTGAGAACCAGTAGCTATCATCGACTTTGAGAAACAGCAGCTTGGAGAACCGGATGACTGTGAGGCTGAGCAAGGACTTTGATCTCATCTTGTCAAATAGTGTTGATCTTTCTTATTATGAAACCTGAGCACATCACTTAGTTTCCCATTTTACAGTTATGCAATGTTTTCTTAAGACTGTTATTTGAATCTTCCTCCGGGCTATGAATTGAAAGGTAAGGCAAAGGTAAGATTCATTTCACAATTCTCAATGAACGTGAAGATTTCTGGACATGAAAAGAACTGGCCTCACATTTTTTGGCTGGGGACTCCTGAAACCAGATGGTATAGATTTTGTACCTAAGCTTATTCAGCGTTTACTGCTGGCTGCTATATTAGTCCTGGCAGCTGCTTGGAAACCTCCTATCCCCCTGAAAATTAACACCTGGTTTCAGAAATACTGAAGTATAAGTGATGGAAAAACTATCTAGCTTCTATCTAGCTTCCTAGGAAGAAAATTCATGCATTATTGAATGGAAATTTGTTAGCTCAGAAGTATCTCCTCTTCTAGAAGCAAAAGGTATATCTACTGAATGAGGTAACTTTGTCTCATGGAAAAACTGCCTAAAAAATTAACAAATTCAAGTGTCTGCAAACACATTCAGATAAATAAATATTACTATGCATGGTTTAGGTGTTTGGAAACTAAGGAAGAACTTAAACAATGTTTTCAGACTTGGGCATCTATCTCCACAGACCTTAAGTAGTTCTTTGGTATTTTTGGTTCTGATAATTCTTACATCACCTGTTTGTTATTAAATATGTCTGCAGGTGTTTGGATTTAGGGTAACAGTTTGGTCCTAATATCTCAGAGTCAGTTAACATGTCTGCAAAGTGAGGACTGAGATTTCTGTATCAACTTTATTGCAGTTTTGTGATGCCTAGATACTTGTTTGTAAGGGTCTGATAAGTGCTACAGCCATCAATGTATGTGTGTGTGGGAAAAAAAGGACTAGATTTTACAAAAGGATTGAAGCACCTTCAATTTTGCTTATTTCAGAAGGAATTAAGAACTATTCTGGCTTCTTATTTATTGTAATTTTTAAATTGGAAACTTAGATCAGAATTAATTCCCCTCTAATTTTAGAAAATAAGATTTTACATATGTGAATGTCTAAGGTGTCTCTTTGAAATCCCATTTCCCTAAAGTCTACATATGCTCCCATGCCTGCTCAAACAGTGTCTCACACACCTCAAGGCAGCCCTGACAAAAAATCACATGCAGTCAATGCCCAGCCCATAGAGCTCATGCCCCTGAGACCGCATAGACTTACAGACTCCTGCCTGTACGGTGTTGCCCCTGTTATATACTCCAGCATTTTTTTCAGCAGAATCTGCAGTTCAGGGGAATATGAGGTGAGGGAAGCTGTCATTGGTACCTTGAGGGTAGGAGAACTTCTTTTGTCCTCCTCCTTTCTTCTTTTCCCACCTGCCCATGATCAACTCTATACAACTCAGACTGTCTCTAGACAGAGATTTTGACAGTACAATATGCACTCCTGCCACCTTTTTATGCAGGTAATAGAGGATTGTTAAGTTGTTTGGCTCTTCACATCACTTTTTCTGAGTGTGGGGGTACCCACGTGTCAGACAGTGACTTAAATTTCCAGACCTTTACACAACTTGATTTTGAACTAATCACCTATTTTTGACTGCTATGTATGTCATTCAGTTAAGACCTCAGAGACTGAACATCACCATTAAATTGACATTGTCTTCAGTTTGCAAAATTTAATGTGGTCAAAATAATGTTTTAAACACACTTTCACACTACAAATCAAGCTTTTAGATAACCCGGTAGGAAAAACACATGCTTTTTCTTAATAGCTGCAATTGCTCCTCCAGCTGTGCAGTATGTCCACGCACTGATACAGGGGTTCGTGTTTGGCTCCAAGTCCGTTCACAGGAGAAGACATCCACATTCCTGAGTTGCACTGGAGTACACTGTTTTACCAAAATGTAGTTGAGCTACACATATGAAAGCAGCAGAGAAGGTGGAGAGTGGTACAGTTTTGTAGCACGTATTTGCAAGAAAGCCTTTCTAGCACTCTTGTCCTTGCACTCCTCTATGAACTGTGCTTTCTGTTTTGGCTTTGACATGTGAATGAGTGCTAGTACTCAGTCCATGTTTTCCTTGCCAAACATTTTACTGATCTCTGGAGTAAGTGGACAACTATTCATGTAGCTATTTAGGATTCTTTTTTTAACATTTGGCAGTCAATGGGAGAAGACATCTTGTAAAAGACAAGCTGTATTTATTTAACATATTACACAGTGAAGACAGTGGTTTACAAAGATAATAGATGCTAAGGTTGCAACTAATCCTACAGAATTCAGAAAATATTCTGATTCATTTGCAGACTGAAGCCTTTATTTGAATAACAAGAAAGATTTTTTGTATTTCAAATATCAACTTTATTGACAGGAAATGCAAGACATAAATGTTTATTAAACTTATATCTCACTAACTTCTGAGCATGTTGCTTTATAGAACTGTATCAACGGAAAAGGTCCAAGTCTCTGAGACACCAAATTAGATGTCATGGGCATTTTATTTCTGAAGTTGTATTTGTAGCTTTCATTGCTTGCATCAAAGAGGAAAATTCAAGCATATGAAAAGATTACTGGAAGTGATTAAAAACTACCCAATAAAATCTATTAATTTATTCCCTTATGGAAGAGTTAACAAGGGAGTAGAAAAGTTAGCTCTCCACAAAGTATCCTCGTTGTCTTTTGCATAGGCATAGGGTGAGAACTTCACTAATAATTTTCAAATGTTTACTAAACTTTAAAGATTGGAGGAATATTTGGGATCACACGTTGCTCTTCACGTACTGAAAAACATAATAAAGTATTCAAATATAATTTAGATTTGGAAAAGGATCTATATGTTCTATCTGTGTGGAGCAATGGCTTTCAGGAAGCATGCTAAGGAGAGGGTTTTCTGTTCATATGCATGTAGATCTGTTGACCTGAACAGATAATAGACAAAACAGGGCTGACATTGGAAAAATTATATCTGTGATATTAATGCATGTATTTGGCTCCTCTTATTTATTATATGCCAGAATACAGATAATTCTGTATAAAACTGCATTTATCATTTAGTTATGCACATAGTAATTCATATTCCTGATAGGTTCAGTCAGAATGATGTATTATACAACACACTCGTATATTGCAGATTTCAAGCTATCAGAGAAATGCTATAACTGCAAATCTGGAATAGAATCTTCCCAAAGACAAAACTCCCAAACCCAATCTTGTGCAAAAGTTTCCATTTCACTGCTACATTCAGTCTTAAATATGTATGGAACAGCATCCCCAAGGGAACACAATCTAAATTAAAACTCTGGATCCAGACACTGATGCTAGGAGAATTCAGATCTCTCATATGTAAAGCTATACATATACATAGAACATATTTTCCCATGAATTTATACTCAGACTTGTAGCCATCTACTTGCATGTTTAATTGTGTTGCTGTGCTATTGCACTATTGTTTCCTATTGGAATAAGGTAAAGTCAAATTTTGAAATGAAACTATTTCATGGAAGATTGAATAAATTTCTTACCTTTTGCCCCCTGAACATCAAGCAACTCTTTGAGTGTCATGCAGCACAATTCTGAGCTCTGCTTAAAACTTGACAACAGATTACACAATGGATACTGTCAAACAAAAAAAAACATGGAAAAACAACAAACAAGCAAAAATAATTGTTTACAATTGCTGAAGTGCAGGACAGTGCCTGTCGATCAGACCCTGCATCCCTGATTGCCAGCCAGTCTACTGGTTGTGCCAGTTGTGCTAACCAGTCTACTTTGTGGTGAGTATATTTTTCTTGGGAGAATGATCCTCAGTCCATTTCCTCCTCGAATTTTGGGGCTGAAGACTGCATTTCCCACCTCCCAGAAGCATGACCCAGCCACCAGGCTGTGGACATGCAGAGACATCTATTATACTTTCCATTCTGCCTGTTGAAATACTGTTGCCACAGCAAACAAAGCATAACTCAGGAATAGAAAGAAAAAGCACAAGCAGCTGATGTTGTAGGTCAGTGGTAAGAAGAGTCTCCAAGCACGGAGGAGATCCATAGCATGAGACTTGCAGGCACAGCTCTGGCCTGAGCCAACAAGCCAACTCCTGGATACGGCCCAGAGGATTATGCATGGTAGAGTTTGTCCCCAACAGTGGGGATTGACTAGATCACCCTATATTTAGGGAGAAGAGAATTTAGCCATAGCTACTTGAGGTGTAGCATGCCTCTTGCTCTCAGACCCAAGACTAGGCCTTGCATTATACTCACAGGTACACATCTAGCCTACAAGATCAAAAAGGAGAGTCTTATTCTGAATGAACAACCAGATTCTGCTGTTTGGGTCTACTAAATGCAACTCATTCACAAATAACAGATTAAAAAAAAAAACGGTAACTATTTCAAATTGTCCTATGTGCTGGCAATCACAAGGAAAAGCAGTATGGCTGTGAGCTGTACATCAAGATACTGATGCCTGTGGCTTCTTTATACAGTCATACATATCTTGGAACTGTATTTCAGGACCCTTGTAGCTAAGGGCAAATGAAGATTTGTTATTCACACATAGAATCCATGAGTGTAAGAATTGTGGCAGAAGGCAATTGGCAAATTTATTTTGCAAATATAAATCAATTTACTCCTTTGTAAAAAAAAAAAAAAGTAATAGACAAAACTAATTAAAATGCAATCTGGGTAATTATCAAAATCAGTGAGAGTTCTGAGTTCACAAGGCACCCAAATTGGATTAATCTGCTCAAAATATAATATTACAAAGAAACATTTAAAGTCTATGCATTTATGAACATGTGTTCTACAGTATAATTTTGTTTAATCTTCAGAGGCCTCTCAGAGGCCTCTAAATTTAATCTTAGACAAACTGGCAAACTTTTGCCTGACTAAAGAATGCCAAATAAAGCCTAAAAAGGGATTGTTAGGATCAGAACTACTCGTTGTTTCCAGCTGCTTTGTTCTGCACTGGTATTGTAAATATGTCATAAATTCAGCTTAATTGGAGAGTTAAGCTAGGTTTACAGCTGTTTTGCTTACTTGTAGCACTGCAAAACAGCTGAGCATGCCAATGAGTATGGGCTTTCAACCAAATGACATTTACACTAGAACCGCTCTCGAAAGAACTGTGTCTAGGTGCAGCTTTCCATATTCTTGCACTTTTTTTTTTCTCTTTCTCCCAATGGCTCTTTTCCAAGACACTTCGCACATATGAGTAGACCTAGTGATGTCACTACATCGTCAGATAAAAGTGAGAAGAATGCTAGAGAGATGCAAACACATCTTTCAAAACAGTAAATACCTTCAGACCAGTTTGAAAAACATGCTGGAAAAAAATATCCTGTTGTCAAGCGTAAGGGTATTTTTATTTACTCTACAAGGCAAGGTAGTATTCAATAGGAATCTATTACTATTTAAAAATATCTGACAAAGCACACACCTGCCAGGTTTTTAGGTAAAGAGCTGCCTCTGAACAGCAATTTTATGTTTCCTTCTATGTTGTCTAATAGCAGCACTGAGTAGTTGGTTTGTATAGGGGCGAAGTGCCATCAGTCAGGATGGTAACTAGAAGCAGTCTGAGGCTCCAAGGGAACTGTTTCATAGCACATCTGGAAGCTGGTGCATCACTGGTGCTGTTAAAGAGGCACAGCCCACACCCAGGTAAAAGTACTTAAAAGCCCCCACAGAAACCTTACTTACCATGAAGAACATCACTGTAGACTGAAAAACCAAGCTTCATCTTTGCTAATATTCAGGCTAGGTAGTCTAAATACAAAATGCCTATCTGCAGTTCGTGGGATAAAGGTGAGAGACCTTAGAGTTGGCTTCCGTTTTCCAGGTGTTCCAGCTAACATTACAATATGCTCTTTCAAAAAAATACTGCATTTGTGTTATGATTCACTCTGTGTTTTTCTGGGTTTATTTTTTTAACAACTGTATTTGTGCTGATGCAAGAAGTGAGACTTTCAGCTTAAAACAGACTTTTTTCTTAGCTTTGTGGTAGTTAAGTTACACTACGTAAGCTCAGGTAGGTAGCCCCAATGTGTCTAGAAAAATAGTATGGTACCTCCATTTATTAAACCAGTTCTACTAGCTAATGTGCTTCCACGAACATTTCCTGTTTTAACAACAGGCTTACACAGCAGTTTAGGGTAGATGAAGAAAAATCGATATGGCTTCTCTTGTCCACAGACAATACGATTATTCTTATGCTAAGGCTCCAATGCAGTTTTTCACAGCAGAGATCAGCATCTTACCTCTGTGCAAGGCTGCAGCTACAGCTACTCTCTTTTAGTTTTATTAACCTGAAGTGTTATGCCCTCACTATTTTTCTTGGTGTCAAGCACTGTTTGAAGAAAGTGTGTTTGTTCTATAGGAAAAGAAAAAGATTGTATCAGCAGTTGTTTATTTACAAAATTGTGGTCAAAGTTACATTTATTTAAGCAATAGTTACTGGTGTCGGTTTACATTAGAAGAAGCATATACAGTATCTTTCACTCTGTAAACTACCACTTCCATTTAATAACATATGCAACTGCAAATGTTATCGTCCCCAGAAGGCAAAATGAATCTAAGCTAATAAAAGAATTTTTAGCTTGATGGATAATTTATGTTTGAAGCCTCTTTTCATGCACTATATAGCAGGATATTTTAAAAAGCCTCAAACCTACATTCCTAAGAATAAAATTTGCAGTTAACTAGCTGAAAGGAAAAGGATTTAGTAATTCATACACTTCACCATATTCTCCAAAGAAGTATTTTTTGCAGCAGAAATTTTTAAAGATTTATCTTTTTCATTTAGGTACCTTCAGAAAGCTACTGATTCTCAATACAATCTAGAATAATTTCAGAAGTTTTTATATTTTGCTTATTATTGTTCTTTAAAAAAAGGTGTTTGCAAATTTTAAAAAAAGCATGACATAGAACCACATTCAGGAAGATTTCTGTGCATTCAAAAGGAATGTAAGCATTTCCGTAATGACAGAAAGAGTAATTTTGTCATTCTCCAGAATGTTTATTCTTTACCAATACAGAACTGCAATTAAAATTTTCAATCACTTTTTTTCTCCTTTTTCTCCTTTTTGAAGACAAATGATTTTATGTCTGCTCGCTAAAGAAGGCTGATCACTAAGAAAACATTTGTGGTAAACTGTTTGGCATAAACTACATTGCTTCATTCTCAGGTGACTGCATGTTCCTTTTGGCACTTAACCTCTTCACTTCTGAATATCTGTATGGAAAATATATTCTGATTACAGCCTATTCTGAATTACTCATATTTTATCTGAAATGTTCTTTTTTAAGTCCCTTATCGGCTATGATGGTAAAAGAAATACATAAAAAATACTTAATTTTTCCCTCTCACCTCTTCATGACTGCAGAATACGTGCCAACTTTGTGCACTAAGGACCACTCCTATTGTGTTAGAGGTGTATTCCATGCAGCTGAAAGACAGTATTTAAATTCTTGCTCCACTATAGCTGCTATTCTTCTATCATGTTCACGTATAACAATAATATTATGGCTTGACTACTGTCACATGAAGTGAGATTTGAGCAGTCAGCAATCAATTCCCCTCATCTGAAACCTAACCTGTCTGCCACTTTATTGGTTCTCTCTGAATTCAGTTTGCTTTAATCCATCATCAGGGCCACTGGGGCAAATCCCACAGTCAATGGGGAAAGTCAATGGGGAAAAAATCTGGTCCTTGTGGAAGGTGAAAGTTAACGTCTCTTCTAGTGAGGCTAAAATGAGTTGCTGCCCTTCATGTGAAAAACAAAGTGAAGAAAAGGAATCAGGGTCAGGCCTTCTTGTGGTCAACATCTCTGAACTACCCTCCCTGATAATTTAAAAGTTGGCAGTTGAGTAATATGTATCAATCTATTAATCTTTCTTTGAGTTCTCTATTGGTGGCCACTAGTATTAAACAAGTTACTAGACCAGTTTTCAGTAAAGATCACAGGGAATGTCATTGAGTGTTGCCCTTTCTTTTCTCCTCTGTTTGTAAGACATTTGCATAAAGCATATTTTTGGAAGGTAGACAACAGGTTCTTTTCAGAATATCATTTAAGTTTGGGAAAGCTTCTCAGAGATAGTGGTCTTTTTGGCAGGTCTGGGTTAGCTGATTAGGGTAGAGGTACTGGAAGATCCTTCTGGCTTGGATGTGCTTGTGGAAAGCATGACATCTGCAAAGGATAACATTGTTCCTTCTGGAGTTTGGAGGAGGAAATATGACTGGCATTAAAAGGGTGTAGTAGACTCAGGAGCAAAATGCAAAAAATGTAAAAATCTGAAAAAGTAATGAGAAAAGTTACACAAGCACAGGCAAAGTCTGTATCTGAAGTAATTATTTCTGGTGTTATTTATTAATCTTTATGGATTTCATTGGAAACACCTAAAATAAATAATTCTCTTTTACAGAATTAAATAAAGTATTGGACATATATATCAATGCCATCCTGCATTAAATTACTGAAAAAAAGAAAAACTGATACACCTTTAGTTGATGGCATGTCAAGTGCATGAGGAATATCTCTGAAGGTAAAGAGCGATGGCTAAGCTGTGATTTATATGCCTTTACTTTTTTAATGAATGCAATCCCAACAGTTACGAGAGGGAGACAGTGTCTGGTCTGTGGAAGTCAACTGACTTTAGGCAGGCTCTTCACAGCTTGGTATACAGAGAGCTGATATATAGAATGTCCTGAAAAATGAAACTGAAGCATAAAATCAGCAGTCTGATTTTCAAATTTAATTTACGGCGTTTTGCATTTCCTGTTTTCACTATTCAACACCTGGCCTGAAAACAGATAGAAATAGTGCTAAATTAAAGAAAAAAAAAAAATTAAAAAGTAATTGATCATAGAGGCATCTTTCTTCTCCTCATGAAAATAAAAGGTGAATGCCAAACACACCTTTGAGGTTCCAGTATTTACTACTGCAATTAACTTATTGCCATTATATTAATAGTGACAGCCACAAGAGAAAAGTTTCTTGTTAAAATTGCCATTTCCACCTTCTTTTTCAAGCAAGAGATTTACTTAAGTTTCACGGAGGAGAGGAAGACATATAATTTGCTCCTTTGTAGTCTTTTTTTTTCCTGTTTCTCTACAAAAGTATTCAACCACACCTGAATTATCATATATACAATAGAAGGAATACACAAATGTAACAGGAGAGTCAGTCTGTGTACTCCAACCACTATGATCAAACCTATCAACTACATTATAGAAGAGTTTACTTTTGCTGAATTGTTACGTTCTGGTTTAGAGATATCTTTTCATCACTGAAGACAACATCAAAAGATTTTAGGCTTTGACGTTCACATCCCGGATAAGTTTCAAAGTCTTTCATCAACCCCTGAAACTGGATTAGCACCAGAAAGTATTTAACAGTCTCTATCTGACTAGAGAAGAAAACGAGCGAACTTTGGCTTAGCAAGAATCTATGAAACATAATTATTAATTTCAAGATATCACACATTTAAAATGGAACGCTTCAGCATTCTTTGGGAAGGCTGACTCTAAAATTATTAACTGATGAAGAGTCTGACTGAAGACAATGTCAAAATCCAGAAACAAAGTAATTAAACTAATAGTTACAAAGGATAGGCTGGGTGAGACAATTTAACAAGTTAAGACTGCTTTTCAATTTCAGTTCCAAAAATTACCCTTGTTTCAACTTACAGTGTATTAGTGGAGTGGATAAAATTAGTCTTTTAAATAATCTCTTTCCTTGCAGAAATGGAGAACAAAATGTTTACTGGTTTGCAGTTCAGCAGTGATGGCCCCAAGACTGGCCTCTTTTTAGTCACTGAAATGTATGGAATTGTTTTCAAGAAACCCATATAGTCTGTAAGCAAAACTGATAAAATAATGTAAGTGAAATTGCCTTTACTCAAAAACATCACAAAGGTTGTTTGTTTTCTTGAAGAAGACAGACCTGCATGGTGGCATTTTAATTGCTGAATTTTTCTAGCTCTTATCGTCGGTATCAGATGATGTATTTATTTCTGAAACACAGTTCGGTATTGCTGGAAAACTGGGAAGATTCTGTGTGGCAGATGAAGCCATGAAACACATGCAGTTCACAAAATGAACAAATGTATGCTTAAAAACTGCAATAGTTAAAAAGCGAAAAACACGAAATTCTTGAAATACTATCTGAAAAGACAGTAACTGCTTGTAGAAAATGGATGCAAAACTCCTACAGCTCTTGAACAGGCAAAACATGAAAATGTGCTTATAAGGCACAGAATTGCCTTTTTTTATAAAGCTGCATGAGCATGACAAAATTAACAATTCCAGCTTTTCCAGAATTCATTTAAAATACATTTTGCATTGTTCTTTTACCTGTTTAAAATATATTTCATAGTAGCATTATACCAGAACATTACAGATTCTATCAGGAGGACAGAAAAATGTCATGTTCAAAATCAGAAACATAATGTGAGTTTGCAGGTTTCTATGATGTTCTAATGTAACCATTAATCCATGTGTTAATACAAATAAAATCATTTAAACAGTAGGGATTTTTAGGAAATTTAGTCATTTAGTTAACTTATAAAATCAGTTTTTCCATAGCAATGCATAATGTAGAGCAATATATTTTTTTCTTGTCCTACAATATTCCTGTGTTAAAATTAAACTATTCAAAAATCCTATATACAGAAATATTTACTGATAGAAATTAAAATATATATTAAAGGAGAAATTTTAGCTATTGAAATCAAGTTTGTTCAGTAAATCAGACAATTTAACATTTTTACATTGAATCTCCTATCAATTGCTTGCAGTAACTAATGTCATAATTTTTTAAAACATAAGAAAAAAAGAAATCTGATAAATGACTAGATTTGAGACGGCACTTTATTCTTTTCTGTGGCTAAAATCAAATACTAGCCTAGTAGGAATATAAAACTAACAGAACGGACAAAAGTTTAAAAGTATCAGACTTAATAGTAGATTTTACTATTCAGTCATTGTCTATATAGCAAGTAGATTACTAAAGATATAGTTAGTCACAACATCTGTCATTTTATGCAGATCACTGCACAGTTTCAAATTTGTTGATGTGTTTTAATAGTTTTAGACCTACAGTAGAGGTACTTTTGTAACTGATAGTTTGTAAAAAGCTTGCCCACACCCTTTCCCCATAGACAGTGTGGGACTCCAAGGCCCAATTCTCAGCTGCAGTAAGGTCCAATGGAGCTACTGATTCACCCCAGCTTGGAATCTGTTGTCATGCTGGATTATTGTTGTTCCCAATGCAAGTTTCTATGTGCATATTATGGGCATTACAGTATATGACTCCATGTACCTCCTGAGTCACAGCCATTTAGTTAACTGAAAAAACAAATGTTTACTTCTAGCAGTGCTACTGAGCTATTAACTGTGATTACTATTAAACTGCAGAAAAAAAACCCTATGTTTGAGTGTGCTCATTCATTCACAGAGAAAAGTTAAGACCCTGATTTTAAGATCTGCATCGCTGTTGACAGTTAATGGCAAGTGACAGTCAAAGCTGAAAGAATAAAGCATGATTTTCAAATATCTGACAGAGTATGAAGAATTGGCAGATCTTAAATTCTCTCCTGCTGTCAGACATCATACTGCTATTTGGACTATGTTTTTTGTGCATATAGCAAAATAAACTAAAATACCAAAGCATACACATTTAAGAGCATACTTCAATAAAACTGATTCATATCTGAGTGCTGATAATTTTGAATATATTAAGCCAATATATTTATCTTATTGATTTAACATTTAAATTTGCAAACATCTCATAGGCCAAAGAAAACATAAAACTTAATAAATATGCTGAAAAACTCCATACCTCAGTATGAAATCCTGACCCCTTCTCCAACTAAGTACACACAGTCCAAATACACTGAGAATGCCAAGCTACAGGGGCCCCTCTGTGGGGAAACCTGTATTTCAGTCAGCAGCATCCGTCAGCTGAAACAGAAGTGTAGGGACAGATGCTAAAGAAAGGATGACACTTTAAAGTGGTGGCTGATTTCAGAATGAGTGTGTGTTTCTGTGTACAATTAAGTCAGTGCCACACTTGTACTAATGCTGTATTTTATCCAGATTTATGTGCAGAACAGAACTATCACTCTAGGCTCATTTTAGTGTAGATTTGTGGTGCTAATTAGGTTCCTAGTCCTGCAGTCCACCCAGACTAGGCCATTTGGTGTCACATCTCCCCGCAGGGTCACACGAGGCAATGAAGGAGAGAAGCAGCGTGTTGTACCACTCTCTCAGCTTCTGCAGCAAATAAATCCTATCACACCTGGGAGAGGATTGCCAACTTAAAATCCACAACTGTTGGCCTGAAGCTTGTTTAATTAGGACCGTGCCAGTGCTGGTGCCTGTGACGGGTGCCATGTTCCCTCCATTTTGGGAAACCTCTGCCTGTGGCAGTGGCCAGATGTGAAGTCTAAGTAAAGACAGTCAGGAAACCACCACGTCCATTTTCTTTCTTGTGGATTAAAAAAAGCCCGGGTGGAGGTTTGGGTAACTTGTTAAAGCCAGAGCTAAACCTGCATTTCAGTCAGCTTACAAGGGAAGCAGTTTGACACATCGTTGCTTGCGAGGGGAGCGACTGTCAACGTGTCCACCTGGGGCCCGTTTACAAATTCAGCATCAGCTCGGGCAGCTCTTCTCACCCCACGTCCGCAACCCCGGCAGTGGGACTGTGACTTTTAAGCCGGCAACCGCTGTCGTTGCGACGTGACAGCCTCCCCCTGAAGGCAGCGGCTGCGGGCGGGGGCCGGGCCCAGCGCGCCCGCGGGCCTCGGGAGAGCGGCGGGGCTGGGACCGCTGCTGGCGGGGCGCGGGGAGGTGGGACGGTGCCTCTTGCCCTCTCAGCTTTCCCCGCAGCGGCCCGGCCGCTCGGGGCCAGAGGCGCCGGACGCCTCTCCCGTAGCGTCTGCAATTTCTTGCGGTTTCCAGGGAAACGCCTCCGCGCCGCTGCCGGGGCCGGTGGGGCGGGGAGGGGAGGGGCGGGGCCGGGGGGCGGGGCGGGGCGCGGAGCGCTGCTCGCCCCTGCGCGCTCCTCGGGGGCGGTGCCTCCCGCGGCCGTTGGGAAGTGCGTCACGGCGGGCGCGCGGCTGCGCTAGGGCGGCGGATTCGAACGGCGGAGGGCGGTCGGGAGCCATTGAGGCCCGTTCGCGGCGGCCTCAGCGGGAGAAAGAGGAAGAGGAGGATGAAGCGCACGGCGTCTCGCAGCACGTTGCGGAAAATAATCAAGAAGCACAAGCCTCAGTTACGCCTGGCGGCGAACGCCGACCTGCTGGTGAGGAAGGAGAGGGGCGGGCGCCGAATGTGCGGCCTGGAGGTGGGTGCGGGCCGCTCCGCCCCTCAGCGCTGGCCCCGAAGTCTCCCGCCTGCCCCAAGCCGTCGGCTGCGGTCCCCAGCAGCTCGGGGAGCGCGGTGAGCTCGAGGGCTGCATCCTCCATCACCACGATGCTCCCCTGGGGAGCCTGGGCTCATAGCGCAGGGAGGGAGCAGTTGTGCTGTTGGCGACGGCAGGTGGCTGCAGCAGTCCCGATTCCCTGAGGGCAGGTGTCCCTAAATTGGGACATTTAGTCTCGAAATGTTTTATTGCTTAAAATACGTGAACGAGTGGATTGTGCGCACTGGGGCACTTTGAAGTTTCTGGGTGTAATGGGAGGGATGTCAGGTTACTTGTAATGATTCTGCATGCAGAAAGGAGGCAAAGTTTGTGGGGAGAGCAACAATTGATTTGACTAATAAAATACTAGTTAAGTAGTGAATGCAGGTTTCTGCTTTGCCGATGGCTACTGTTCTGTGAGTTTCTGGCGGTGAGTTTGGGGATTTAGGGAACAGGCTGATGCATAAATATTGTGTTGCTATATGTACACACTGCTGTTCAAATAATTTGATGTAGATGGACTGAGAAACAGTAATTTGGATGATGTGGCTGATGTTGTTTATGTGGAGCAATTTGAGTGGACTGATATAAATAACTGAATTGTGATGAAGAAGTTGCTAAGATGTTAAGGCATCTTGAATGATTATACTTTTGTAGAAGGCCATCTAAGTAATTTCTCACCATAACTAAGGAATAACAAGTCTTGTTAGTAATCTAATGAGAATAAGGCTTTGGGATCCTGTTCATGGTTTAAAAACACCTTCAATAAAGGTGTAGGGATAACAGATCTATTAAACAAGTTGCAGAAAGCTGAGGCCAACAAGGCCAGATTCCTTCTGAGCTGCAATAAGGGATTTGTAGCACAGGAGGAGTTTGTCTCACCAAGACATCACTTGACTATAATAAGGAAACCTGACCTCGAGATAACTTGTAGTAGCTGCCATGTTGAAAAAAAAATTTGTGTGTATATATATATATATATATTTGTATGTGTGTGTGTGCATAAAAAAAATACTCTTTGAAGTGAATGAACAGGCTTCACTTGCTTGACTGTCATGCCCTCTTATTTTAATATGCATGTGATTCTCAAAGCCTTAATTCATACTGTGTATTAGTATGATCCCTGACCTGAATTATATGTTTCTATGTTTCATATGCATATAAAAGTTGTGTCTTTAAGTGTCTTGAAGGTTGGTATCTGGATATATGAAGTTAAATGTAAATATACAAAACTTTAAAACATATAATGAGATAAATGTGAATGAATATGATAATTACATGAGAGGATTTAGATTTGAATATAAACAGTACATATTTTTCTGATCAGTCTAATTAAAAATGTGATATCTTCCTGCTGCTTTTGCTGTCTTTTGAGTATTTTATGGACTGAGGACCTGGCTTCTTGCTATTCATGCTCACGCCAACTCAGAACTTACTCAGCGGAATGCGGTAGTCAACTAATCAAATTCACATAATCACTAATAATTTTTTTTGTAATTGTTAGCAACACTTGGTCTGTGTTTCTATGGTCATGTTCATTTAGCTTTGAGGTAGTGTAGCTGTTCAAAAACGAGTAAGTGGGACAGCCCTCCAAATCTTGGCTGTTGGTTCCCATCTCTTCCTCACCCTGGCACTAGTGTTCAGACAATCAATGAATTGAATTGACTGAAACTAGTGAGGAACAGCATTCTGGACTAGCTTAAAATGTGGCTATGCAAATACTCATTACAACACAAAGGATGAGATGAGAATGAATTTTAATAATGTGGAAGTTTAGATTATCTCTTCTGGTGATGCCAAATTAAATGGCCTTCAATGTTAGAAGGCTTTGCTTTTTTACTTTACCTTTTAACAGCAGTGTTCAGGGGTAGTGATTGTCGATTATATTCTTCAAGTAGGTATGTGGCTAACAGCTCTTTTTATTTCAATGAGTATATAATCAACACAGCTGGAGTTTTTCTTTAATAAAAAAAGGGGGGGGAGTTTAAACCTGTAGTTAGACAAGTAACAAATTTTGAGAGTATTGTTTTTAGTGTATCTTATTCCCTATGAACCTTTTAAGATTTATTAGATTGCATACTTTAGAAATTTATATAGTAGCTATCTTAACAAGATGAAACCGTGTATATTTTGAGCACAGTGCTTGTGTCTTCTGCAGGCAAATATGAGAATTGGCTAGTTCCTTTTCTGGCCTATCTTCCTAGATGATCCATGCTTTATGTTTCATTTTGCCAGTTCAGTGAGGAGGCCTGCCTGCCTAGCTTATGATCAGATTGTTTTAATTTTCCTGACCTTCAGTGGTTATTTTTCCTTGATAAATCCTTCTCATGGGATTGTTTGTACGATTTTGAAAAACATAAGAATTCAGAAACTTTTGTTAAATACCCGAATAGGGTTTCTTCTTCACTTTTCAGATTCTTTTGATCATGGTTCTTTTTGAAATCTGAAAAATTGGCAGAACCTGTTTCATAAGATCTTTCTCTGTGCACAGTCTAGTGAATTTCATCAAAGTTTCTCAAGAGGCTGGTTTTTTTTTTTGAAGGAGTGTGATAATACCTTTCAGTGAAGAGATAAGAATAGTGTTTAATGTTTTTCCAATGCTCTTAAAATCCAGTTATGTCCTGTTTTGAAAAGAAGGAAAGACTATAGTACTGAAGTTCAGATATTAACCTCCTAATGGTCTGAGAACAAAAAGCAGCAAACTTTGTTCTAGCTTGAAAATACAGAAGCAGGAATCCAGTTTTATGCTAGAAGGTCAGGTTTGTATTTACATTGCAGAAAAAGCTTAAAGTATTGCGTTGAATGACCCGTTTTTAATTTGTTATTGGCATAGAATGATAAGTATACACTGAAGGCAAAATATCAGTCTAAGGAATTGTTCTGAAGTTAAGGCAGCAAAACAAAATTACAGAGCTTGTCTCTACTATTCATTAGTCCTGTTGACCAGGTGTGTGGAAGTTGCTCTGCAAGCAATGTCATGGGTTTTTATATACATCTTTTAAACTTTACAACCTTTCTTTGATAGGAAATAATCATCCTGATGCGTAAGATGGTTTTCACTAGTAGTTCAAGACTTTTATATAGAGGGACAATAATCTAATAAACACTAAAAGAAATTCTTTAAACAAATGTGATATCACTTGGGTACTTGTCAGTCCCTGTCACCTTCATGGTATTCAGTCATTCTGCCTGTTATTAGCCTTTCTCAATTGCCTTGAATAATCTGGATTATTTATTAACGTGTGCTCTATTGTGCAGTCTTCTGATTTTCAGTTATATGACACTGTTTAATTCTATATGAGATTAGAAGAAGCTTCTCAACATGTAGCAATTCACTTTGAAAACAGGGAAATAAAGGTACAGTGGTTCTGAGAGAAGATGCAGTTTTTAAAGGCAGTTTTAAAATTAACACTTTTAGGTATCTCAGTAGGAGGACTTCCAAGTATGGAGGATTTTGTTCTGCCTCCTGCTTCTCCCCAGGTTGTTTTCAGAAATCTAACCTCTATGTTAACTCTGATAATGAGAGTTCTAATGTTTAACACTATTTTAGTGCTACTACTTGATTCTGTTGGAGATTATTTCTGTATATCTAAAGACTAATTTAAAAATGGCTTTGATGTTTTGGTAAATAAATCTGTGAGAACATCTGAATTTTTTTTTATGTAGTAGATACTTCCAAACAGTGCCAAGTATTTTATAAATTTATCTGTTGCATGCTAACTTCATTTAGTTCAGGAGATTTAAAAAAACCCCTAAATTTCTTGTCATGTGCACATTGAAATGCCTGTCCTTTTAACAGATAGTTTGTGCTGCAAACTCACTGCCAAAGTATTTCCTATAAACTCTAACTTGTAACTTTCCTTGTTATCTCTTTATAGGCTTTGCAGATTAGGTATGGCAGAGTAAGTGTATCACCTAATTCTTATAAGTAAAATTTTCATATATTTCAGTAATATTTTTCTGAGCTCTTGATTGAAAAAAGTATATTTTTTTACAACAAAGTTAATATTCTTTGAAAGCTGAATTTACAGAAGGTGCAATTACCAATTTTCAGACTGGACTACTAAAATAGTTCACATAATGTCTATATAGTGCAAGAGGTTTGTATTATGGGTCCCTTATTAGACAAGGGTGCTTTAGTTGGCAGTTTTTAGTACAAGTTGGAGCAATTCCTTGCCTGCTGAAATTTTTGCTACTTCTGTACTAGCAGAGCAGCATTCTGTATTTAGCAGAATACTGCCCTAACAGTTCTTTTTGCGTAAAAAGGTTAAATGAATGATGTGCTAGGAAAAAAATGGATGTAACCTCCTGACAGTGGAGAATTTCTTGTTCTGGAGAAATTAATGTCAATGCTCCTTTGCACTGGAAAGGGGCAGAAGTCCTTGAACTTGTCTGTAGTCCATTTGGTGATAAGGCAGAGCTGAATTTGCTGTTCATTAAAAGTCTGTTGTAGTCACTGCAAGCTAGCTACATTTACTAATAAGCAAAAAGGCTCCTTATTCTCTGATTTTTATATTTAGATTTTATTATTAAAAAACTAAGAAAAATCAGATTTGATTTCTGTTAGATCTCTTGTGTGAGCATTTCTAGAGCACTTTTATGATTTAATTATGCTAAATTGAAACTATGTTTACAGGAGTCTTGCAGTACGGAATGTCTTCGGAATTTATTAAGACTTGAACCAAGAGGTGCTTTGTTTTCCTGAGAACACCTTTCAGGAATTTGGAAGCAGTCTAATACGTGAATCCTCTGTCTCAGACAATGAACCTCTAAAAAAACAAACTGTGCATAACAGTTTGAATCCTTCTTGATGTTTTTTTTCCCTTCCCTCTCTTAAAGGTGCATTTGAATTTCTTACTGTTTCTCCATCGGCTAGCAGAAGAAGCCAGGACAAATGCTTTCGAGAACAAAAGTAGAATAATTAAACCAGAGCACACTATAGCTGCAGCAAAGGTAATAAAGCATTTTTAGTATTTTTTGTTTAAGCTAAAATGTATTATGATAGCATATACAAAATTTTTCTGTGTTAGCATTGATATTTTTTTTTATTTATAATCCAAAACCTGCAGAAATGTATTGTTCTTTAGTCCATTGTAGGCTTCATTCACTTTTACCAAGACATCAAATTAACTCTTCTTGCCCTATTAAATTTAGCCCTATTTTTCTTGGCTATTCAATATTTAAATTCATAGTTTCAATATGTGGGTAAATCTACAGAGTAGTCTACCAGCAAGCATCGTTGGGCTGAAAGCCCAGGGAACAGGAACAAATTCTGAAGCTGAAGGATCTTTATTTCAGATGGTACTATATCAAGGAAGCATGGTCTCTTAACTTCAGTAATCTAAATGAAGTTTTATGGAACAGCTGAGAAATAGTTCAGAGAGGTTTAAATATCTTACACCTTCTGTTCTTACCTGCTTAGCCTGAAAGATGACTGAAGTGGATTCTTGCAGGATTGTGTGGATACTACTTGAACAAACAGATACTTTGTGGGATGTTGTGTTCCCCAAGGAAAGAACTAAGGGAGAATTAAACTGTGGATTGCTATATGGGTAGTTCAGCGTAACAAAAATTGCTGTATGAATGTCTATGAAGGAGGAATCCTCTACATTACAGAGAATAATAAGCTTTGTGTACATGCAAAAGAAGGGAAAGAGGAAGGTATTATTCAGCTTTCTCTCTCTGGAAAGAGAGTAGTGTCAAAATATGAGTGAAATCCTTTTGTGTTCTGTAGCTCACTTCACTCACTATGATATGTCTGCTTTACCTACGTTTCATGAAGGATCTCAGTCTCTTTAATCTGTTATCTGTTCAACCACCCGCTGTTGCTGGGCAAATTGGAAGAACAAAACTCAGTGTTATCTGATATTTGGGTCCTGTGGCTTCTGTTTATCTTCAGTATTTTTTTTCCTATGGTGAAATGTTTAGTTTGATACTTTCTATTACTATAGTAACAGAAACATATACAGGATGTGTAGGGTAGCCAAGTGAATGTTACAGTTGGAATCTTATGCATTTGTAATTTCTTTTCAACTGCAATCTTAACATTATTTGAACATTTTTGTGCTCCATTTATTTTTTTTAAGATGAGAAGAAAGGAAAATCTGCCTGTATGTTAATAATGTTAACACTTAAATGGTCCCGTTTGGGCTTTGAAGTTCATTTTTCAACTTAAACTCCAAACCAAAAAATGTCCTTCCAAGGGTCTGGGCACTCTTGATATAGAAAGAAATAAGGTATTACAAACAAAAATAGAGTATAGTAGCTGTATAACTGCAAATATATATATATTTTTTTTCTTTTTGTCTAGGCCTAATGGGGTAAGAGCGTCAAGGAATCTGCTGAGGGCTTGAGAGTGCTGTTGCTATTTCTTAGCATTTATTTTTAAAATAAGCCCTTTATTTTACAGACTTATTGGTTTTGAAGGTTCTTGTTTAGAAACAATACTTTCTAGTATGGCATTTATGCTTTTGCTTTATTTCTAACCTTTTCCCTAGACTTTTACCCTTGGCAACTCTACTCTAGGAAACCAATTGTTTGGCTAGGTGAAACTTTGGTCTGAGTAGCCTAGTGTTTTGGATCTCTAACTGCTGCCTGGATTGTAGTGATAAAAACAGTGATAAATATACTTTTTTCTTTTTTTTGCAGGTTATTTTAAAGAAAAGCAGAGGCTAGAAAACAGACCACTGGAATTTCAAAACATTTTTCTGCATTTTCTTACTAATGTGAGATCCTGTGAGCCAACTTTTGCACTTCTGGAAGTATTTAGTTTCATTGTCTGTCTCTTGACTCTGAGTATCTTGCTGTTTCTGGGGAAAAAAAAAAAAAAATCTTAAAATTTATTTTTTCATCCACTTCATGTGTAATTTTAATCTGTGTTACTTGTAATTTAAGTCTTTTGATGTACCTTATTTCTTCTGTAATAAAGGAGGAATGCCTATACCATAGTCAGTCTCCAGGTACGACATGTAATTTCATATTAGAAGTGTCAAACTTTTAAAGGAGGACGGTAATAAAAACACAGGTTTCAGTGAATTCGTTATAGGTTATGCAGTTCAAAGCAGATTTACTAGCTAAACAAAATCTTGGGTTTTAAATCAATTGCTGTAGAAACTACTGTATTAAAGATCTTGGCTTCAATTTATTTATAAATGTCTTAATATTTCTGAAAGACTTTGAAAAGTAGGCTAAAACTTCTGCATTCTGGGGAAAGAATGCATATTTTGTATTTCTAAGTCATGCTTTGAACTGTTAAGCTGGCCTGTTGTTTGTGGTGCATGAGACAAGTTGGTGGTCTCTAATTTAGTTGGTGTGGACAGATGCACATTATGGAAAAGAAGAGATCTGGCACAATGGATGTTTTTGAAGTTAGGTCCCTTACAAATAGTGAAGATAAGCTGGCATGAGTGCCAAGCTACTTTCTCTTTGCTTGTGAGTGTCATTCTAATGTGTCAGAAGTCTCGAAGAGTACATTATATTAAAATATCTCTTTAAATTAAAATCGTATTCTGTTCTTAATCTGACATTTTTAAACAATTGCTGAACACTTTACTTAATAAATCTTTTAATCAAGATATAGTTAAACCTCAAAGTCTGAGCTAATAATAAAGTTTTGTGGAACATGTGGTTGCTGATCCTTCATATGCCTAGTGAGCTGTCCTTAAAATAAAGAATGTTTAAAAGCATTGTGTATTGAGTAGTTGAATTTCGTTTGACATGTTACTGAGTATATTCTAGAAACTTGGCAAAAATAATTGCATTTTATAAATATTTTTGTAGTCTAAGGAAACTGAAGCAATGCCAAAACTTCAAATTTCATACCGTGTCCATGTACTTTTTAAAATCCTGTACAACCTGTGAAAAGTCATCCTTTTACAGTATGCAGAAAGGATGTATCTTCTGCTTCACTTAACTCATAGGTCTTCAGTCTGTCTCTTGTAAGGTTGACTAGATTCCTTATTCTGCATGTTCTTCTCTTACTCCTTTGGAATCCACAAAGAAAGCTGAGAACATACACGTGTAGAGGATATTTGGACTTACTGATCTGAAGTACGTTCTCAGGAATAAGGGAGATCTGACTAGATATTTATATTTTTTTTTTGTAATTACTGTCTGTGATTTAACTGAGTTTTTTTTGCAACACTAGATTTTCCTCTGCTGGAAATGTTTTCTCTTATATTTTGCCTGAAATGTTTTCTTACGGTCTTGTATAACCACATTACTTTCCTCATTATACAGCTGTTTGAGTGCTGTAGCTTTTGGAACTTGCTTTGATGTCCACTTTAACTTTCTTTTTTTGACTTACCTGGGAGAAAGATCCACTCTGAACTTAGTGGAATGTTCGCATGTAGTAGATGGATGATCGTTGGGGTAGGGAGGCAAGAAAGTGTTCAAGTCGGCCATCTTTGAGTTATCTAAATATCTAATTTTTGAGATATTTTATACAGTGTTACTGGCCTGTGTTCATGCTTAAGAACGTGCCTTTTTTAATATGATAGGAAAGGGATTTTTCTATAAACCCTGAGAAGTTTGAGTCGGGATGTGTCCTGTCACTGGATTGCTGGTACTTTGTGAACATTTCATGACAGCAGAAGCAGGCAGGTATTCAGAAGACCTGAATAGCATGGTGGGTATTCAGGTTTCCCTCTTAAAATTTAAATGCTTACTGAAAATTAAGGTAGTTGATGTAGTGTGGTTAAGCATTCAGAAATAACCAATGCTATTATATTTCTCTAGTGTCGTCTTCTTGAGTGTTCACCATAAGGTTAATTATATTCATATTTGGCAGCTCCTCTGTACTCCATGTATATAGGTAAGGTCTCTTCTTCCAGTGTTCAGTTCTGGGCCCCTCAGTTCAGGAAAGACATTGAAGTGCTGGAGTGGGTCCAGAGAAGAGCAACACGACTAGTGAAGGGACTTGAACATAAGACTTATGGGGAGAGGCTGAGGAAGCTGGGGTTGTTTAGTCTGGAGAAGAGGAGGCTTAGAGGTGACCTCATCACTCTCTATAACTACCTGAAGGGAAGTTATAGCCAGGTGGGGATTGGTCTCTTCTCCCAGGCAGTCAGCAATAGGACAAGGGGGAATGGGCTTAAACTCTGCCAGGGGAAGTTTAGGCTGGATATTAGAAAGAAATTCTTTACAGAGAGAGTGGTCAGGCATTGGAACTGCCTGGCCAGGGAGGTGGTGGACTCGCCATCCCTGGAGGTTTTTAAACTCAGATTGGACATGGCACTTAGTGCCATGATCTAATAAATGGACTAGAGTTGGACCAAGGGTTGGACTCGATGATCTCTGAGGTCTTTTCCAGCCCAGTCAATTCTGTGATTCTGTAATATAACCTTGGTGGATATACTAATAATCTATTTTGTTGTTGAATCTCTGTTTAATGACAAACATCAAAGCATGTTGTTCTAGAATATTTCTTTTTAAAATAAATCTGTGGTAGAAGGCATAATGAAGTTGGGCCCTCATTTGAATTCCTGTGTTGATTCTCTGCCATTAGGAGGAAAAAGACAAGGATTACTGAGGGAAGAGTCAAGCTGAAGCACTAATAAGGTGTCTCTTCTACTCAACAGTTTTCATGAAACCTTGAGAAATTTAGTGTTCAGAAAGAACTGAGACTATTGTCTCACCATTTAATTTTTTCTGGTTTTAAAGGTAAGATTCAAGAGATCTTAGGAAGGTGAGGTGTTCAGACAATGCCATTATGAGTCTTCATTTCCACAGGAAAAGAGGTTAGAAGTTCTTAAAAAATAAAAGCACACTGCAACATTGTCCAGTTTTTGCATTTTCTTTCTTCTCTTTGCAGCTTTTTCAGTATTCTGTTTCATGTCCTACCTTGTCCTTTCACTATGACCATCAGTGAAAGAGGGAAAAGCCAAAATTAAGAAATAAAAGAATTCAGCAAAAGTACTTCTGGTGACCCTTGTTTTGGTTTTCAGCTTTTCATGTAACTAATGTTAGTTCCTGGGCTAGTGGGTGGTATCACAAGTGATTAAGGCACAAAAGAAGGAAAATGTTTATTGTTAAGCAGGTGGCTATGAGAGAAGACAACGTTTTCCCTTGTGGGGTGGTGCTACTGCTGGTTTTGTTTCACCTCACGTATGGAGTGACTGATCAAAGAGGATCTACTGTTTGCCAACTTGAGTAAGTCTCATGAGGAGTATGCACTGTTCTGGCTCTCATGGTTACACCATTTTACTTGCAAGATAAGCAAGGAGAGAAGATAATTTTGAAAGCTTTAAAACTAGATTCACGCATACTTTTGTTTTAATTTCTAGAACATGTAAGTCTAATGTTTTCTGTGCAGTATAAATCACCTGATTATTTGGTTTAAAACTAAAATGTTGATATTAAGAATGGTTTATCAATGATCTATGGAGACATCTAGCTGTTTAACTCCTAGTGGAGTCAACAGGAATTTATGGACTTGCATACATTTGTGGGTCACGGCCCAAATAATCAACATTCTATTTGAATCAAAAGTGATATTGGATCATTAAATCTGCTCTTTTGGTTCAGAAAATCAATACAGATGCTAGAGAGGGTGTGCCTTGGTGTTTCATTGTGAATGTATGTGAAGGAATGTGTGATCACTAGAAAAGACTCTTAAGTTCCATAATAGAAATAGTAGATATTATCTGGCTGTAGTGATACAGTAAAGAAAAAAAATCAGAAATATGTATGCTGTAATAGGAAAATTCTTTTGCTAGCCATAAGGTGGGGATAGAGCAAAAACTGTCTTTTCCTTCCTTGCTATAACTTCCCGTTAGAGAAAATATTCTGTTTATTCCAACTAAAAAGTATACTATATGTTGTGATGCTTCGAGATATTTTTTAAAGACTACCAAGGCTATACTGCTGACATATGTAGGGCAATTAATATTATAAAAATCCCATTCACATGAAAAAAGGGTGTTCTGCTGATCTGTGCTGAGAGGGTAAAAGATACGTGAGGCTTTGATGGATCTTGAAGAAATTTATTTATTTGAAGTTCATAGTTTCAGCATCAGATAGTTTTCATAGTTATAGGTCTATAGTTATGTGTACAGCATAGAATGCACCAGTTTCTAAAAATGAGGCTATTGGCAGTTTTGTGCAGCAGGATTTTGTGCAGGACATTGCTCATTTAGCAACCTTAACTATAAAACGTATAGCTTGTATTGGTTAAATTGCTGACTCGGCATTCCATTAGTCTTTTATCAGCTTAGAACAACTAATGATAGGGCATTGAAACCTTAAATCCATAGGGTTTTGAGGTGACTTATGATTATGAGTATATATTTAGAAGGTGTGACTTATATTTCAAATAAAAGTGCTGATTACAGTAAAACAAAATTCCTTTTTCCGGAGCTGTAAACTATATGTCAAATTTACGTTCCTCAGACTGTTTTGAAGCACCGCGTGTAATTGTTTTTCAGTTCAATATATTATGTATATGTATTGGAATGTAGATTCTGTGATATATTTTAATGGTACTGTACTTGTAGCTGCTGTGTTAGCCTACTTAGATAGCCATATGAGGAGCGGCTGAAGTCACTTGGTTTGTTCAGCCTGGAGGAGACTCAGAGGAGACCTCATCACGGTCTAGAGCTTCCTCACAAGAGCAGGAGGAGGGGCAGGCACTGACCTCTTCTCTTTAGTGATCAATGACAGAACCCAAGGGAATGGCAGGAAGATGTGCCAGGGGAGGTTTAGGTTGGACATTAGGAAAAGGTTCTTCACCCAGAGAGTGGTTGAGCACTGGCACAGGCTCCCCAGGGAGGTGTCACGGCCCCAAGCCTGACAGTGTTCAAGAAGACACTGGACAACGCCCTCAGACACATGGTGTGAACTGTGGGGTTGTCCTGTGCAGGGACAGGAGTTGGACTTGATGATCCTTGTGGGTCCCTTCCAACTCAACATTCTATGATTATATGATTCTATGATAAAAGAGCATAATATAACTGATTTCTTATGTGCTTGAGTAGTTTCAGTTCTAGGGTGAGAAGATGCTGACAGCATTTTTGTTGTGCAAAATACAGAACTGCAACTTTTTGAGGAAGCTGATGAAGAGTCTTCCTACCTGACAGCTCATGGTTCTGCAGATGTAGTCAGTTGGGATTCATTCCTTTACTCTTCGGTCAACAGTGTTGGGGGTATGTCGGTTTCTTTGCGGTCCACATTCATCAAATTCACTTGGGCTTTGGTACATAATATTCCCTTGTGGGCTGGGTTATTAATGTTATCCTGACCAAACAGCTGAAAGATCTTTTCAGGTCGTCTGATACCTGCAAGATAAGTTTCTTGCTGAGAAGGTCACTTTCCTGGGTGAATGATTTCAGTGTATGGGGAGCTTAGTAGAATGTAGAAAAATGCCTAAACAGCCCTAAAATCACTCCTGATTTACAAAAGAAATGTAGACACAGCCTTACTACTGGGTAATAATGTGATTGCAGCAGTTAAATAAATCCAAGAGCACTTCCTGTAGGAAGAACTTGCTCTTAACCTGCTAGCACTAGGTCAGGCTCTATAGAAACAAACACGCCTATTTTGTTTCCTGAGTGTGTAAAAAGCACAAAAAGATATATTTTGGCAATTGAATGGTTTCTAAACCAAAAATTATGCAGGGCAGATAGTTTCAAATAAATATAATTCAGAAGATGGTTGGATTAGTATTTGTGCCAACCTCTATAACTGACAGCCTAATGTGAATTTTTTGTTTAACTTCAGCAGGTAAGTACACACACACAGATTAGATTATACAACTGAAATCAGTTTTAATGAGATTTGTGCAAGTTTTATAAATAAACTAGATAAAGGAAAATGTAACATGTAAGCTAGTTTCTAAAATTCTGTTTGTAGATGAAATTTTCTTAGTGCAAGCAAGCGTCTCGTCCAGCTGTTGGAGGGTACTCACAGGGTAAAAGCTGAAGTTAACCTACTGATGGTGGGTTACATTGAAATATTTAAATTCTTAATTCTTTAGTTTGTTTTCACTCTTCTGAGAAAAAATATGTGTATGAAAAGCTTTTTCCAAAATTGGTCAGCT